>NC_140579.1:111796696-112426101 GCF_964204655.1 Triturus cristatus | reverse complement strand
AGATCACTCACAGCAACATCTGTCAGCTACGGAGCTCACTCATATCAACATCTGTGAACTGCAGGGAAGTCATTCATAGCAACATCTGTGGCCAGCAGGGATCTCACCCACAACATGTGCGCTGGAGAGCTCACTCACTCACAGCAACATCTGTGAGCTGCAGAGAGCTAACTGATAGCAACATCTGTGAGCTATAGAGAGCTTACTCATAGCCACATCTGTGAGCTACAGAGCTCACTCATATCAACATCTGTGAACTGCAGGGAAGTCATTCATAGCAACATCTGTGAGTAGCAGGGAGCTCACCCACAACATGTGCGCTGAGGAAAGCTCACTCACTCACAGCAACATCTGAGCTGCAGAGAGCTCACTTATAGCAACATCTGTTAGTTTTAGAGAGCTTATTCATATCCACATCTGTTAGCTGCAGGGATCTCACTCACAGCAACATCTGTGAAAACAAAAGAGCTCACTCAAAACAACATCTAAGATATGCAGAATCCTGACTCTTGGCAACATCTGTGAGAGGCAGAGCTCACTCACAGTAACATTTGTACAGCCACAGAGAGCTCGGGTAAGGGGCCTCTGACATTTACACAGATGTAGGTTAAGAAACTGGCAGCTGCAGTGAGCTTGGTGAGGAACATCTAACCACTGCAGGGAGCTTGGCTAGAGGACCTCTGACCGCTGCAGGGAGCCCGGCTAGGGTACCTCAGACCGCTGCAGGGAGCTCGACTAGATGACCTCAGACCGCTGCAGGGAGCTCGACTAGGGGACCTCAGACCGCTGCAGGGAGCTCGGCTAGGGGACCGCTGGAGGGAGCCGGGTAGGGGACCTCAGACCGCTGCAGGGAGCTCGGCTAGGGGACCTCAGACCGCTGCAGGGAGCTCGGCTAGGGGACCTCAGACCGCTGCAGGGAGCTCGGCTAGGGGACCTCAGACCGCTGCAGGGAGCTCGGCTAGGGGACCGCTGACCGCTGCAGGGAGCTCGGGTAGAGGACTTCAGGGAGCTCGGGTAGGGGACCTCAGACGCTGCAGGGAGGTCGGCTAGGGGACCTCAGACCGCTACAGGGAGCTCGGCTAGGGGACCGCTGATCGCTGGAGGGAGCCGGGTAGGGGACCTCACACCGTTGCAGGGAGCTCGGCTAGGGGACCTCAGACCGCTGCAGGGAGCTCGGCTAGGGGACCTTAGACCGCTGCAGGGAGCACGGCTAGGGGACCACAGACCGCTGCAGGGAGCTCAGCTAGGGGACCTCAGACCGCTGCAGGGAGCCCAGCTAGGGGACCTCTGACCGCTGCAGGGAGCTCGGCTAGGGGACCTTAGACCGCTGCAGGGAGCCCGGCTAGGGGACCGCTGACCGCTGGAGGGAGCCGGGTAGGGGACCTCTGACCGCTGCAGGGAGCTCGGCTAGGGGACCGCTGACCACTGGAGGGAGCCGGGTAGGGGACCTCAGACCGCTGCAGGGAGCCCGGCTAGGGGACCTCTGACCGCTGCAGGGAGCTCGGGTAGGGGACCTCAGACCGCTGCAGGGAGCCCGACTAGGGGACCTCAGACCGCTGCAGGGAGCCCGACTAGGGGACCTCAGACCGCTGCAGGGAGCCCGGCTCGGGGACCTCTGACCGCTGCAGGGAGCCCGGCTAGGGGACCTCTGACCGCTCCAGGGAGCTCGGGTAGGGGACCTCAGACCGCTGCAGGGAGCCCGACTAGGGGACCTCAGACCGCTGCAGGGAGCCCGGCTAGGGGACCTCTGACCGCTCCAGGGTGCTCGGGTAGGGGACCTCAGACCGCTGCAGGGAGCCCGACTAGGGGACCTCAGACCGCTGCAGGGAGCCCGACTAGGGGACCTCAGACCGCTGCAGGGAGCCCGGCTCGGGGACCTCTGACCGCTGCAGGGAGCCCGGCTAGGGGACCTCTGACCGCTCCAGGGAGCTCGGGTAGGGGACCTCAGACCGCTGCAGGGAGCCCGACTAGGGGACCTCAGACCGCTGCAGGGAGCCCGGCTAGGGGACCTCTGACCGCTCCAGGGTGCTCGGGTAGGGGACATCAGACCGCTGCAGGGAGCTCGGCTAGGGGACCGCTGACCGCTGGAGGGAGCCGGGTAGGGGACCTCAGACCGCTGCAGGGAGCCCGGCTAGGGGAGCTCTGACCGCTACAGGGAGGCCGGATAGGGGCCTCTGACAGCTGCAGGGAACTCAGCTGAAGGACCTCTGAGAGCTGCAGGAAGCTCTGATCTGACAGCTCGCAGGAACTCTCATGGACTTTCACCCTTCTCTGCATGCAGCCTCACCCCTCTGCCTCACTGTGACACTCTGCGTCCCTCTGTGCCACTCTCCGCCCGTCTGTGCCCCTCTGCACTCCTCTCCGCCCCTCTGTGCCCCCCTGCGCCCCTTTGGGCCCCTCTGTGCCCTCCTGCGCCCCTTTGGGCCCCTCTGCGCCCCTCTGTGCCCTCCTGCGCCCCGCTGTGCCCCTCTGCGCCCGCACCCCCTGTGCCGAGCTCCCAGGGCGCACTCCCTCTATGGCTGGTCGGAGTGCGCTCCCCTCGCCCCCCCCCCCCCTCCGGGATCCCCCCGCCCCTCGGGTCTAGAAGAGGAAGCGGCTGCTCATTGTCTGTGCCCAGCTGTGTCCTTGGACTGCTGCCTCCTCCACCCCCCCTCCCTGCCTCCCTCCTCCACCCCCTGCCCCCGCCCTCCCCGCCAGGACTGTGATGCGCAAAGATTGAAGGATTGTGCCCGGATTAACCACAGCCTGAGCGCTCGGGAAGGTCTCCGGAGCCAGCCCTGGGCCGATTATCCACCCGAGACAGCCCGGGAGTAAGCACCCACCACCGGCCCTGAGGCTTCCACCGGAGACCCAGAGCCACCCAGGCCATCCACCCCTCTGGAACATCGAGCCACCCCACACCGCCGGGACTTACACACGAGACATCCTCCGAGGCTACCACCCCAGCCTTCCCGGGCTGCCACCCTCCGGACGACCCCTTGGATCCAAGATTTCCACCGGAGACCGAAAGCCACCCTGGCCAACCACCCTCCGGGACTGCCAGCCACCCCACTCCGCCTACCGCAGCACTACCACCCGAGACATCCTCCGAGACAGACACCCAGTCTCCCAAGACGGCCACCCTCCAGAGGACCACCTGGATACAAGACTTCCACCGGAGACCAAGAACCACCCGGGCCATCCACCCTCCCGGGATTGCCAGCCACCCCACTCCGTCTGCCGCAGGACTGACTACCACTCGAGACGTTCTCCCAGACTGTCATTCAGCCTTCCCGCCCTGCCACCCTCCGGAGGACCGACAGCCACCCTCTCAGCACCGTCTCTAGGGTCCAATCCCTGGGGTTGCCACTCCACCCTCTGCTGGCCGCCCAGTCCTACCACCCACAGAGTGCCCGAATCCGATCAACCAGCCGGATTCGCCTTCATCTCTGGGGTCTTTTCTTCTGCCAGCTGGGGGGCTATGGGCGGAGCCTGAGACCCCAGCCTGTTCCTTGTCGCCCGTCATTGTTCCAGGTATCTGTCCGCCCTCCTCGTCGCCACCTATTGTTCCATTTGGCTGGCATTATTTAACCACTCGCCATCGTTTTTGGTCCCCTCTGCTGTTTTGGGTCTTCTAGCATCTTTACTGTCGCCTCGTTTCACCCTTAGACGCCCCTTATAGTCAGCACTTGCTGCATGCTATTGGTAGCCTGTTATTGTTTCCGTTAGCCTCTGACTGTCTCAGTCGCCACAGATCGTGTTCAGTCGCCCTTTCTCGCTCTCCCTCGTCCTGTGCTCTGTCACCTCCGCCTGGATGCGGTCACCCCTGATTGCCTTTGTTGCTTCTCTTTGCTTCAGTCCTTTGTATCGGTGGCTTCTCTCGATTCTGTTGCTTGTTGTCGCCCATCCCCTCTTGGCTTCTTCTGTAGCCACATCACACTGTCAGACATCACACTGTCAGACACATCACACTGTCAGACATCTTGCTTCCCGCCCACTCTTATTGTTGATGGTCACCTGAGAATCCTGACAGCTTCTGACCACCTCTGATCATTCTCAGCCACCTCCTAATGCTGCCTGTCAACCCTTACTGTTTATCGTCTCATTCTTTGTTGCCCCTTATAGCTTTCAGTCCTTTCATTGTGTTGGTTTGCTTCTTATAGCTGTTGATTATCTCATCGTTCTTGGTTTCTTCTAATAGCTTTCAGTTGTCTCATTGTTGTTGGTTGCTACTTATAGCTGTTGGTTGTCTCATCGTTCTTGGTTTCTTCTTATAGCTTTCAGTCGTCTCATTGTTGTTGGTTGCCTTTTGTAGCTGTTGATTGTCTCATCGTTCTTGATTTCTTCTTATAGCTTCAGTCGTCTCATTGTTGGTTGCTTCTTATAGCTGTTGATTATCTCATCGTTCTTGATTTCTTCTTATAACTTTCAGTCGTCTCATTGTTGTTGGTTGCCTTTTGTAGCTGTTGATTGTCTCATCGTTCTTGATTTCTTCTTATAGCTTCAGTCGTCTCGTTGTTGGTTGCTTCTTATAGCTGTTGATTGTCTCATCGTTCTTGATTTCTTCTTATAGCTTCAGTCGTCTCATTGTTGTTGGTTGCTTCTTATAGCTGTTGATTGTCTCATCGTTCTGAGTTGCCCCCTATTTCTTTCAATCGTCTGATCGTTCTTGGTTGCTCGTTATAGCTTTCAATTGTCTCATTGTTCTTGGTTACCCCCTATAGCTTCTGATCGTCTCATCTTTCTTAGTTGTCTCTTATAGCTTCTGATCGTCTCATCTTTCTTAGTTGTCTCTTATAGCCTTCAATCGTCTCATCATTCTTGGTTGCCTATTATAGCTTTCGATCTTCTCTTCGTTCTTGGTTGCCCCTCATAGCTTTCACTTGTCTCATAGTTCTTGGTTGTGTCTTATAGCTTTTGGTTGTCTCATCTTTCTTAAGTGTCTCTTATGATTTTCAATCATCTCATCGTTCTTGGTTGCCCCTCATAACTTATAATCATCTCATCATTCTGGGTTTCCTCCTTATAGATTTGGATTGCGTCTTATCGTTCTTGGTCGTCTGCTAATACTCTTCGTCGCCCCCTTGTCGCTCTCGTTCATCTCATCGTTCCTTATCGCTTCCTAATCCTCTTTGTTGTCCCTCTTGATTTTGATTACCTGTTGTCCTTGGTCGCTGTCTTACAGTCTTTGTTGCCCCTTTTTGCACTTGATCATCTCATCACTTTTGGCCTGCTTCTGCTACTCTTTCTTGCGTCTTCCTGCTTTGGAGCATTTCTTATTGTTCATGGTCGTCTACTAGACTTGTTGCCCCTTGTTTTCCTCAATCCATCCCGTTTGCTGCGGATCGCCTCTTGTCGTGGTCCTCGAGTGCCGCGTTCTGTTGCTTTGCCGCTAGGTTGGTGCTATGTAAGTCACATGCATGCGGTTTGCACTCCTTATGTCAGATGCACAGGGTTGCCCCTGATTGTTTTTCAGTTGCCCGCTGCGCTTTGTGATTGGCAATCCAACTCTTCTTGATCGACGCTTGCTGTTTGCAGTCGTATCCTATGGTTCTTCCTAAGGGTGTCTTACAATTTTTGACCCCCCCCTTATTTTTATCTGTCAACTCATTGTTTCCTAAAGTCTTTTCTCGTTCTCTCTCAGCCGCCTTTTATTGATCCAAGTCGCCCCTCAGTCTGGGTCCTGTAGCAGTTTTTGTTCACTTTGTTAACAATGTTTCATTGTCCCTTAACGCCCCCGGTCCCGGATTACCAAGGCGTTCTGGCACGTGGTTAAATGGCGGGCTCTTCAGGGAGCAAGAGGGAAGGGGGCAGTAGGGGAGGGGGGCACCAAGGGAGGACTGGCAGACATCCCAAGATGGCATCCGTCACAGAAGCACCAGGAGGCAGTGCCATCGGCCATGGACTAGCATCTTTGGGGAATGGCAAGCGGTCAGCCTTATCTTTGGCCTTTTGAAGTAATTGTGTTGCATTTTTTTTTGGGGCTATTTTTTCTCCCTTAACAACTGTACCCCAATCTCATGGGGTGGAGAGGACAGGACTGGGATGACTGTGGACTGACTTTCTTGTTTGGATTGGTAGTGTGACGTCGTTGCCAATACTCTTGGCTTCCGAGACTGAGGTGGATTTGCCCACAAAATTGAAGGCAGTATTTTTGCAAACTTTCAGTATTTGTGTACCCCAAAACCTGGACTGCTCTTGAGGGGTGTTTGTGGTGCTTTAGATGCCTCTGTTGTAGGAGGACAGACTTTAAAAGTAAAATACTGCCCCATCCTAAAGTAAAATTGACCCTTTTAAAATGGCGGCCCTGCCTGAATGGAAACTGCAGCTCCTGGAGAGGAAGAGGAAGGAAGAGGAGGATGGCCGGAAGCGTGAGATTGAGCTCCAGGAGAGGTTGTCCAAGATGCCCACCTGGAAGCGGGAAATCATCGAGAGGCGGCGGGCCAAGCTGGGCTCAGGGGCCTCCTTCTCGGAAGTTGGTGAGGGTGGTGGGGTCTGGCCACAGCATGGTGGACCAGGCCCCATCGGCAGTGGGAGTGGTGGCCCAGAAGAGGACGAGAGGACGGTCCTGCAGGAGAAGATTGGACCAGTGCACCAGAACCCGTTCATCAAGCTGGAGAAGCAGCGGAAGGAGAGCACCGAGAGTGACTCTGGCACCAAGGCGCGGAACATGTCAGATATATACAGCCAGATGCCGGGCGTACGGACCATTCGGGCAGAAAATATCATCATTATTGAGTCGGATCCCAGCTTCTTCCAGCTAGATGACCATCGGGAGGACAACAAGTCCAAGAGTGTGGAGGCCCTCAACAGCATGATGGCCGCAGGCAACCCCCGGGAGATCCATGCCAACGAGGTGCTCATCATCAAGTCGTCCATGAGCCGCAGTGTGGAAGACCTCAACACCATCAACCGTAGCCAGGAGGACAACACTCCAGGGCGGCCGCGCAAGGGCCAAGTCAGCCAACTGCTGAGCAAGTTTGGGCAGGAGAAGAGCAGCTGGTCCAGGACTTCCAGGTCTCTGAGTACGGAGAACCTAGCCGACAAGGACCCCAATGAAAGCTGTAATGACGACACACTATCCCCGGAGCCAGAGATGGCACGTGGCCGGCCACTCGCCATCCCGCGGTGGGAAACCAATGGACAGCTCAAGGCTAACCTCAAGGACAGGACCTCACCAGTGTCCCCGACTTCTCCCGGTACCCCCAGGACTCGCTCAGCTAATGACTCCAGGCGAAGCCCTCTGCCCCTCAGTTCAGAGGAGCAGAGGGCAAGGGACCACCCGCTCAGTCCAAGCCGGTCTCTGCCCCCCCAGCACAAGGTGGCACCCTTCCACAGTCAGCTGAAGTCCAAGTCCCTGGAGGTGCCCTCGCCCACGTCACCCTGCAGGTCGCCAGGCTCTCTGAGTCCTCTCATGCCCAAGCCCTGGCAGAAGGACTATCTGAGGCATGTGGAGGTGGCACAGGAGCCCCGGGCCAGCATGGCGCTGGCATCAACACCAAAGGACGTGACCATGCCCGCAGGTGAGGGGTCCCCTCTGGAGGGACGTAGCAGCCTCGAAGGTCCAATGTATGGAGTGCAGGGCGAGGACAACCTCCACAATGGCACCGGAGAGGAGGGCGACCAAGGTGCCACAAAACCAGACCCATCTTGGCGAAGTCATCTTGTTGACCCTGAAAATCAACGCAAGGGGGGTGAAGCAGCGAGCCCCCCAAAAAGGACATATGCAAGAGAAAGCAGCTGGGAGAAGGGGGCCACCATGTGCCTAGGATCAGCCATGTGTCTGGAGTCACAGGGGGTCGCCTACCTGGAGTCAGGGGCGGACGAGCGCCTAGGGTCCCCGGTGCTCCCAAGACCTGGGTCACCGGTGTCACCCGGATCAGGCTCACCACTGTCTGAGGGGCCAGGACCACCGGTGCCCACAGGATCAGCCCCACCAGTGTCCCCTGGGCCAGACCCACCAGAGTCCCCCAGCTCCCTGCCTGTGGCCACCATCCCCAACCTCCAGCGAGCCGTGGGGGCCTCCACCAGCCTGAACGATTCCTTCGAGATGCGGCCCTCTCCGCCGCCTGACCTGAGCCTCATCGCCGAGGGCGACCTGCAGGGGCTAGCACTCGCCAACCTGCGGCTGCAATCCAGGAACTCGTTCGTCATCGTGCCCCGGCGTCGGCCCAGCCCTCCCCCGGACCACAGGCCCATCCCCGGCGCGGCACAGGAAGCCAGCACGCTTCCTCCTCCCCAGCCCCGGGCGCAGAGCCCGGCCGAGGCGCTACCCTCCGACCCCCAGCCCGCCTCCCCGGGGGCCCCGGAGCCCCCCAGCATGAGCCGGCTCTACAACCTCAAGGCCCCGACCCCGGCGCCGGCGCCCAGGGCGCGCCCCGACGACGGGCGGCCCACGCCTTTCAGCCTCCGGAAGCCGGGGGCTTGCTTCTACCAGCCGGAGCGGCCGGGGGCCCGTCCCGTGGCCTCAGAGCCGGGGCAGGGGCCCCAGAGGGTGGGCGGTACGGATGAGAGCCCAGGCAGAGGAGGGCCCCTCCAGAGGCCACAGGGATCCGGGGGCGCAGAGGAGGGGGCCCCAGCCAGGCGAGGAGGGCCCCTCTCGGGCTCTGCACCCCCACACCCCTCCATGCAGCGGAAGAGCGGCAACACCATTACCATCAACCCCCGGAAGGCCCCCCCGGGGGCCGCCATCCTGGAGAACGGCGGACCGGCCGTTACTGTGGAAACGGATGCTGCCAGCAGGACAGAGGGGGGTCGCCCCCACCCCGTGAAGAAGCGCTACCCCACTGCCGAGGAGATCAAAGTGATCGGGGGCTACCAGGCCCTGGAAAGGTCCTGCCTGGCCAAGAGCGACCCCCAGCGGAGGAAGGTAGGAGGCGGGGCTCCTGGGGGCATGGGGTGATGTGTGGTGGAGCACTGTGGCTGGGGGGGGGGGGAGAGGCTGGGGGGTCAGTGGAGGCGATGAGGTGCTGCAATCTAATGCACTATCGGGGGGGGGGGGTGGTACAGAGGTGATGAGGTACTGCAGTCTGGAGCACTATCACTGGGGGGCGGTAGAGAAGTCAATGAGGGACTGCAGTCTGGAGCACTATCACTGGGGGGCGGTAGAGAAGTCAATGAGGGACTGCAGTCTGCTGCACTATCACTGGGGGGCGGTAGAGAAGTCAATGAGGGACTGCAGTCTGCTGCACTGTCACTGGGGGTCGGTAGAGAAGTCAATGAGGGACTGCAGTCTGGAGCACTATCACTGGGGGGCGGTAGAGAAGTCAATGAGGGACTGCAGTCTGCTGCACTATCACTGGGGGGTGGTAGAGAAGTCAATGAGGGACTGCAGTCTGCTGCACTGTCACTGGGGGTCGGTAGAGAAGTCAATGAGGGACTGCAGTCTGGAGCACTATCACTGGGGGGCGGTAGAGAAGTCAATGAGGGACTGCAGTCTGCTGCACTATCACTGGGGGGCGGTAGAGAAGTCAATGAGGGACTGCAGTCTGCTGCACTGTCACTGGGGGTCGGTAGAGAAGTCAATGAGGGACTGCAGTCTGGAGCACTATCACTGGGGGGCGGTAGAGAAGTCAATGAGGGACTGCAGTCTGCTGCACTATCACTGGGGGGTGGTAGAGAAGTCAATGAGGGACTGCAGTCTGCTGCACTGTCACTGGGGGTCGGTAGAGAAGTCAATGAGGGACTGCAGTCTGGAGCACTATCACTGGGGGGCGGTAGAGAAGTCAATGAGGGACTGCAGTCTGCTGCACTATCACTGGGGGGCGGTAGAGAAGTCAATGAGGGACTGCAGTCTGCTGCACTGTCACTGGGGGTCGGTAGAGAAGTCAATGAGGGACTGCAGTCTGGAGCACTATCACTGGGGGGCGGTAGAGAAGTCAATGAGGGACTGCAGTCTGCTGCACTATCACTGGGGGGTGGTAGAGAAGTCAATGAGGGACTGCAGTCTGCTGCACTGTCACTGGGGGTCGGTAGAGAAGTCAATGAGGGACTGCAGTCTGGAGCACTATCACTGGGGGGCGGTAGAGAAGTCAATGAGGGACTGCAGTCTGCTGCACTATCACTGGGGGCAGTAGAGAAGTCAATGAGGGACTGCAGTCTGCTGCACTTTCACTGGGGGGCGGTAGAGAAGTCAATGAGGGACTGCAGTTTGGAGCACTATCACGGGGTTGGGCGGAAGAGAGGTGATGAGGGACTGCAGTCTGGTGCACTATCACTGGGGGGCAGTAGAGAAGTTAATGAGGGACTGCAGTCTGGTGCACTATCACTGGGGGCGGTAGAGAGGTTATGAGGGACTGCAGTCTGGTGCACTATCACTGGGGGCTGTAGAGAGGTGATGAGGGACTACAGTGTGCTGCACTATCACTGGGGGGCAGTAGAGAAGTCAATGAGGGACTGCAGTCTGGTGCCCTATCACTGGGGGGGCGGTAGAGAGGTGATGAGGGACTGCAGTCTGCTGCACTATCACGGGGGGGGGGTAGACAGATGATGAGGGACTGCAGTGTGCTGCGCTATCACTGGGGGGCGGTAGAGAAGTCAATGAGGGACTGCAGTCTGGTGCACTATCACTGGGGGGTAGTAGAGAAGTCAATGAGGGACTGCAGTCTGCTGCACTATCACTGGGGGGCGGTAGAGAGATGATGAGGGACTGCAGTCTGGAGCACTATCACTGGGGGCGGTAGAGAGGTGATGAGGGACTGCAGTCTGGTGCACTATCACTGGGGGCGGTAGAGAGGTGATGAGGGACTAGAGTCTGGTGATGAGGTACTGCAGTCTAGAGCACAAGAAGACAAGCTTCACTGACATCGAGCAGGTATCGCTGGACAAAACAAGCTTCTTTCCTCCAGTACCTATACAGGACAGATACTGCAAGCTCCATTCACACTGCTCTCTTGGTTCTCCTCCCATCTTTTGGGGCCTTGCATGGACAGGATGCCAGTCACTCACAGGGCACAGATGCTGCCTGGGCATGGCAAACACCACTATCAAAGCAGGTACAACATGGGCAGAGCAAGCTTCGCTCATACTGAGCAGGCACAGCCATTGATGGACAGATAAGACTTATGCAGGGCAGCAATAGCATGGGCAATACAAGCTTCACTAACACGAAGTAGATGCAGACGAGGCAGGCAAGCATCTCTCAAACAGAGCAAGTGCAGTTCGGAAAGGGACAGTGTCTGCAGCCAGGGCAAACTTCATTCAACCCAGGCATGCAGGCAGTGCAAGCTTCATTCAGCCGGGAGCGGCAGGCAGGGCAGGCTTTATTCACATAGTGGGTGCAGGCAGGGCCAGCTTTGTTAAACCCAGAGATACAGGCAGGGCAAGCTTCATTCAAACCAGGGATGCAAACAGGGCAAGCTTCATTCACACAGTGGCAAGCTTCATTCACACAGTGGGTGCAGGCATGGGAATCTTCATTCACAAAGTGGGTGCAGGCAGGGCATGCTTCATTCACACAGTGAGTGCAGGCATGGCAACCTTCATTCACACAGTGGGTGCAGGCAGTGCACGTTTCTTTCACACAGTGGCTGCAGGCATGGCAAGCTTCATTCACACAGGGTGCAGTAAGGGCAAGCTTCATTCAACCTAGGAATGCAGGCAGGGCAAGCTTCATTCAACCCAGGGATGCAGACAGGGCAAGCTTTATTCACACGGTGGCTGCAGGCAGGGCAAGCTTCATTCACACAGTGAGTGATGGCAGGGCAAGCTTAATTCACACAGTGGTTGCAGGCAGGGCAAGCTTCTTTCACACAGTGGGTGCAGGCAGGGCAAGCTTCGCTCATACAGTGGGTGCAGGCAGGGTAAGCTTCGCTCACACAGTGGGTGCAGGCATGGCAAGCTTCATTCACGCAATGGGTGCAGGTATGGCAAGCTTCATTCACACAGTGGGTTCAGGTATGGCACGCTTCATTCACACAGTGGGTGCAGGCATGGCAAGCCTCATTAAACAGTGCGTGTAGGCATGGCAAGCTTAATTCAACCGTGGGTGCAGGCAGTGCAAGTTTCTTTCACACAGTGGGTGCAGACAAGGCAAGCTTCATTCAACCTGGCAAGGCAGGCAGGGCTAGCTTCATTTAACTCAGGGATGCAGGCAGGGCAAGCTTCTTTCACACAGTGGGTGCAGGCAGGGCAAGCTTCTTTCAAACAGTGGGTGCAGGCATTGCAACTTTATTCCCACAGTGGGTGCAGGTATGGCAAGCTTCATTCCCACAGTGGGTGCAGGCAGGGCAAGCTTCATTCACACAGTGGGTGCAGGCATGGCAAGCTTCATTCACACAGTGGGTGCAGGCATGGCAAGCTTCATTCATACAGTGGGTGCAGGCAGGGCAAGCTTCATTCACACAGTGGGTGCAGGCAGGGCAAGCTTCATTCACACAGTGGGTGTAGGCATGGGAAGCTTAATTAACACAGTGAGTGCAGGCATGACAATCTTCATTCACACAGTGGGTGCAGGCATGGCAAGCTTCATTTACACAGTGGGTGCAGGCAGTGCAAGTTTCTTTCACACCGTGGCTGCAGGCATGGCAAGCTTCATTCACACGGTGGCTGCAGGCATGGCAAGCTTCATTCGCACAGTGAGTGATGGCAGGGCAAGCTTAATTCACACAGTGGGTGCAGGCAGGGCACGCTTTTTTCACACAGTGGGTGCAGGCAGGGCAAGCTTCTTTCACCCAGTGGGTGCAGGCAGGGCAAGCTTCTTTCACACAGTTAGTGCAGGCAGGGCCAGCTTCCATTACACAGTGGGTGCATGCAGGGCAAGCTTCGTGCACACAGGTAGTGCAGGCATGGCAAGCTTCATTCACACAGTGGGTGCAGGCATGGCAAGCTTCATTCACACAGTGGGTGCAGGCATGGCAAGCTTCATTCACACAGTGGGTGCAGGTATGGCAAGCTTCATTCACACAGTGGATGCAGGTATGGCAAGCTTCATTCACACAGTGGGTGCAGGCATGGCAAGCCTCATTCAACAGTGGGTGTAGGCATGGCAAGCTTAATTCAACAGTGGGTGCAGGCAGTGCAAGTTTCTTTCACGCAGCGGGTGCAGGCAGGGCAAGCTTCATTCAACCTAGCAATGCAGGCAGGGCAATCTTCATTTAACTCAGGGATGCAGGCAGGGCAAGCTTCATTCACACAGTGGGTGCAGGTATGGCAAGCTTCATTCACACAGTGGGTGCAGGCAGGGCAAGCTTCATTCACACTGTGGGTGCAGGCCAGGGCCGGACTGTCTACCAGGCGTTTTGGAATGCTGCTGTGCTGGGGGCTGATTTCGTTGATGGGGACCTGCGTGTACTGAACGAAATTCGTTTTGCTTTAATTATTTCGAAGTACACGCAGGTCTCCATGAACAAAATCAGCCCCCACCACTGTGAAATCAACCCCCTGCTCGGCAGAATTCCAAAACGCCCGGTAGTCAGTCCGGCCCTGGTGCAGGCATGGCAAGCTTCATTCACACAGTGGGTGCAGGCAGGGCAAGTTTCATTCACACAGTGGGTGCAGGCATGGCAAGCCTCATTCAACAGTGAGTATAGGCATGGGAAGCTTAATTCAACCGTGGGTGCAGGCAGGGCAAGCTTCATTCAACCTAGCAATGCAGGCAGGGCAAGCTTCATTTAACTCGGGGATGCAGGCAGGGCAAGCTTCATTCACACAGTGGGTGCAGGTATGGAAAGCTTAATTTAAACAGTGGGTGCAGGCAGGGCAAGCTTCTTTCACACAGTGAGTGATGGCAGGGCAAGGTTCATTCACAAAGTGGGTGCAGGTATATCAAGCTTCATTTAAACAGTGGGTGCAGGCAGGGCAAGCTTCTTTCACACATTGGGTGCAGGCAGGGCAAGATTCGCCCACACAGTGGGAGCAGGCAGGGCAAGCTTTTTTCACACAGTGGGTGCAGGCATGGCAAGCTTCATTCACACAGTGGGTGCAGGCATGGCAAGCTTCATTCACACAGTGGGTGCAGGCATGGCAAGCTTCATTCACAGAGTGGGTGCAGGCAGGGCAAGCTTCGTTCACACAGTGGGTGCAGGCATGGCAAGCTTCTTTCACACAATGGGTGCAGGCATGGCAAGCCACATTCAACAGTGGGTGTAGGCATGGGAAGCTTAATTCAACTGTGGGTGCAGGCAGTGCAAGTTTCTTTCACACAGTGGGTGCAGACAGGGCAAGCTTCGCTCACACAGTGGGTGCAGGCAGGGCAAGCTTCTTTCACACAGCGGGTGCAGGCATGGCAAGCTTCTTTCACACAGTGGGTGCAGGCATGGCAAGCCTCATTCAACAGTGGCTGTAGGCATGGGAAGCCTAATTAAACCGGGGGTGCAGGCAGTGCAAGTTTCTTTCACACAGTGGGTGCAGACAGGACAAGCTTCGCTCACACAGTGGGTGCAAGCAGGGCAAGCTTCGCTCACACAGTGGGTGCAGGCATGGCAAGCCTCATTCAACAGTGGGTGTAGGCATGGGAAACTTAATTCAACCGTGGGTGCAGGCAGGGCAAGCTTCTTTCACACAGTGGGTGCATGCAGGGCAAGCCTCATTGAACAGTGGTGCCGTGTTATTGAGAGTATTCAGTCCCCGAGGGCGCACCTTACCTGAGGTGCTCCTTCACTAAGGGCAGTGTGTCCCTGAGGCTTTCTTTCACTGAGGGTGTATTGGCCCTGTGGTGCTGTGCAGTCCATGTATGAGGGTGCACTGCCTTAGAGGTGCTCCTTCACTGAGGGAGCCTGTCTGTGAGGGTGCACTGGCCCGGGACGCTGGGTCATTAAGAGCAGTCTGTCTCTGAGGGAGCCTGTCTTTGAGGGTGCCTTGGCCGGGGCCGCTGGGTCACTGGAGGCAGTCTGTCCCTGAGGGAGGCTGCCTCTGAGAGTGGTCAGTACTGAGGGAGCCTGTATCTGTGGGCGGTCTGTCACTGAGGGATCCTGTCTTTGAGGGTGCCCTGGCCGGGGTCGCTGGGTCACTGAAGACAGTCTGTCCCTGAGGGAGGCTGCCTCTGAGAGTGGTCAGTCACTGAGGGAGCCTGTATCTGTGGGCGGTCTGTCACTGAGGGAGCCTGTCTTTGAGGGTGCACTGACTCGGGTTCGTTGGATCACTGAGGGCAGTTTGGCACTGAGGGAGCCTGTCTTTGAGGGAGCCCTGGCCGGGGGCGCTGCTAGGTCACTGAAGGCAGTCTGTCCCTGAGAGAGGCTGCCTCTGAGTGTGGTCAGTCACTGAGGGAGCCTGTCTTTAAGGGGTGCACTGGCCCTGGGTCACTGAGGGCAGTCTGTCCCTCTGGAAGGCTGCCTCCGAGGGTACATCAAAACTTGGTTTTCGTTCTCTGCTCACTGACCGCTGCCTTGGCTGGAATGTGAAACACGTGAGCTTCACCTCCTCCGGGCTCAGATGCCTTTTAACAGCTGGCCCTGACGGTGGGGGGGGCAGGGGGTGTGGCATAAGCGTGGAATGGGAGCCTTTCTCGTCTCCACAGTGATGCCCGGAGCCTCTACCTCAGATCCCCTCCCTCCTGGGTCCTATCCCCGCCCCCTCCCATCCTAGCTCCGCCCCTCACCCTCCTAGCTCTGTCCCCTCGCCTGTCTAGCTCCGCCCCCTCACCCTCCTAGCTCCCACTTCCCTCTCAGAGTTGTCAAGTGCTGTAGTATGACTGCAGATATCTTTAGACACACAGGGTTCTGTAGCTCGAACTAGACTTCATGTGCCTCGGAGCGCTATAGACAGTCGGTGTATTTCAGAGCTGCCTACATTGGTTTTCACAAACATCCTTCGAGGTGTCAGAACTAGGCCTGGGCATGAAGTCCTGCTCCGCTCGCAGTTTTTTCCACTTTGCGCACCGCAAAGCGAGCGCAGTTGAGAAATACTCAGTGGAGCGACGTTTTTTCCTCACTCGCCAATGTTAAGTTAGTGAGCGCGAGGGAGGAAAATCTTACTCAGACCACCTCCCGGCGAGATTTCTCAACGCAGGCGGTCACGGATGGTCGCGACTGGTCACATTCCCAAACATCGATTCGCGTTGAGGAAGCTCCAGCTCGAACACCCGCTCCGCTGCATACAAAACTCTGCGTAGCACGGCGGAGTGTTTTGGTCACTTCGCGGAGTTCCACCCAGTCCTGGTCAGAACCGATGCAGAGTGGCTGCTGCTCAGCGCCAGATACATTGTGAGAACTGTGAACAGCAACAAGTGTGGACCTGAGGTTTATAACTCGGGGCGGGAGCGGGCCTGGAGTAAGGCAGGACCGAGGGCAGCTTGTTAATAAGGTTCCTAACTCAGGGCCGGAGCAGGCCTGGAGTAAGGCAGAGCAGAGTACTGTTTGTTGATGAGGTTTCTAACACAGGGTAGGAGCGCAGACCTGGAGTAAGGCAGGACCGATGACAGTTTGTTGATAAAGTTTCTAACACAGGACAGGAGCAGGCCTGTAGTAAGGCAGGACCGATGACAGTTTGTTGATGAGGTTTCTAACACAGGGCAGGAGCAGGCCTGGAGTAAGGCAGGACCGAGGGCAGTTTGTTCATAAGGTTTATAACACAGGACAGGAGCAGGCCTGGAGTAAGGCAGGACCAAGGGCAGTTTGTTCATAAGGTTTATAACACAGGACAGGAGCAGGCCTGGAGTAAGGCAGAGCAGAGTAAGGTTTGTTGATGAGGTTTCTAACACAGGGCAGGAGCAGGCCTGGAGTAAGGCAGGACCGAGGGCAGTTTCTTGATAAGGTTTCTAACCCAGGGCAGGAGCAGGCCTGGAGTAAGGCAGAGCAGAGTACAGTTTGTTGATAAGGTTTCTAACACAGGGCAGGAGCAGGCCTGGAGTAAGGCAGGACAGTGGGCAGTTTGTTAATAAGGTTTATAACCCAGGGCAGGAGCAGGCCTGGAGTAAGGCAGAGCAGAGTACAGTTTGTTGATGAGGTTTCTAACACAGGGCAGAAGCAGGCCTGGAGTAAGGCAGGACCGAAGGCAGTTTGTTGATAAGGTTTCTAACACAGGGCAGGAGCAGGCCTGGAGTAAGGCAGGACCGAGGGCAGTTTGTTCATAAGGTTTCTAACACAGGGCAGGAGCAGGCCTGGAGTAAGGCAGGACCGAGGGCATTTTGTTGATGAGGTTTCTAACACAGGGCAGGAGCAGGCCTGGAGTAAGGCAGGACCGAGGGCAGTTTGTTCATAAGGTTTATAACACAGGACAGGAGCAGGCCTGGAGTAAGGCAGGACAGAGGGCAGTTTGTTCATAAGGTTTATAACACAGGGCAGGAGCAGGCCTGGAGTAAGGCAGGACCGAGGGCAGTTTGTTCATAAGGTTTAGAACACAGGACAGGAGCAGGCCTGTAGTAAGGCAGGACCGAGGGCAGTTTGTTGATGAGGTTTCTAACCCAGGACAGGAGCAGGCCTCTAGTAAGGCAGGGCAGAGGGCAGTTTGTTAATAAGGTTTCTAACCCAGGGCAGGAGAAGGCCTGGAGTAAGGCAGGACAGAGGGCAGTTTGTTAATAAGGTTTAGAACACAGGACAGGAGCAGGCCTGGAGTAAGGCAGGACCGAGGGCAGTTTGTTGATAAGGTTTCTAACACAGGGCATGAGCAGGCCTGTAGTAAGGCAGGACAGAGGGTAGTTTGTTAATAAGGTTTCTAACACAGGGCAGGAGCAGGCCTGGAGTAAGGCAGGGCAGAGGGCAGTTTGTTAATAAGGTTTAGAACACAGGACAGGAGCAGGCATGGGGTAAGGCAGGACCGAGGGCAGTTTGTTGATGAGGTTTCTAACACAGGGTAGGAGCAGGCCTGGAGTAAGGCAGGACCGAGGGCAGTTTGTTGATGAGGTTTCTAATACAGGGCAGGAGCAGGCCTGGAGTAAGGCAGGACCGAGGGCAGTTTGTTGATGAGGTTTCTAACACAGGGCAGGAGCAGGCCTGGAGTAAGGCAGGACCGAGGACAGTTTGTTGATAAGGTTTCTAACACAGGGCAGGAGCAGGCCTGGAGTAAGGCAGGACAGAGGGCAGTTTGTTGATGAGGTTTATAACACAGGGCAGGAGCAGGCCTGCAGTAAGGCAGGACAGTGGGCAGTTTGTTAATAAGGTTCCTAACACAGGGCCGGAGCAGGCCTGGAGTAAGGCAGGACCGAGGGCAGTTTGTTGATAAGGTTTCTAACACAGGTCAGGAGCAGGCCTGGAGTAAGGCAGAGCAGAGTACAGTTTGTTGATAAGGTTTCTAACACAGGGCAGAAGCAGGCCTGGAGTAAGGCAGAGCTGAGTACTGTTTGTTGATAAGGTTTCTAACACAGGGTAGGAGCGCAGGCCTGGAGTAAGGCAGGACCGATGACAGTTTGTTGATAAAGTTTCTAACACAGGACAGGAGCAGGCCTGTAGTAAGGCAGGACCGAGGACAGTTTGTTGATAAAGTTTCTAACACAGGACAGGAGCAGGCCTGTAGTAAGGCAGGACCGAGGACAGTTTGTTGATAAAGTTTCTAACACAGGACAGGAGCAGGCCTGGAGTAAGGCAGGACAGAGGGCAGTTTGTTGATAAGGTTTCTAACCCAGGGTAGGAGCAGGCCTGGAGTAAGGCAGGGCAGAGGGCAGTTTGTTAATAAGGTTTCTAACACAGGGCAGGAGCAGGCCTGGAGTAAGGCAGGACCGAGGGCAGTTTGTTGATGAGGTTTCTAACACAGGGCAGGAGCAGGCCTGGAGTAAGGCAGGACCGAGGGCAGTTTGTTCATAAGGTTCATAACACAGGACAGGAGCAGGCCTGGAGTAAGGCAGGACCAAGGGCAGTTTGTTGATAAGGTTTCTAACCCAGGACAGGAGCAGGCCTGTAGTAAGGCAGGGCAGATGGCAGTTTGTTAATAAGGTTTCTAACCCAGGGCAGGAGAAGGCCTGGAGTAAGGCAGGACAGAGGGCAGTTTGTTAATAAGGTTTAGAAC
This sequence comes from Triturus cristatus, assembly GCF_964204655.1. Taxonomy (NCBI): domain Eukaryota; kingdom Metazoa; phylum Chordata; class Amphibia; order Caudata; family Salamandridae; genus Triturus; species Triturus cristatus. Next base: position 112,407,246 of record NC_140579.1, on the reverse strand, counting down.
ACAGGACAGGAGCAGGCCTGGAGTAAGGCAGGACCGAGGGCAGTTTGTTGATAAGGTTTCTAACACAGGGCATGAGCAGGCCTGTAGTAAGGCAGGACAGAGGGTAGTTTGTTAATAAGGTTTCTAACACAGGGCAGGAGCAGGCCTGGAGTAAGGCAGGGCAGAGGGCAGTTTGTTAATAAGGTTTAGAACACAGGACAGGAGCAGGCATGGGGTAAGGCAGGACCGAGGGCAGTTTGTTGATGAGGTTTCTAACACAGGGCAGGAGCAGGCCTGGAGTAAGGCAGGACCGAGGGCAGTTTGTTGATGAGGTTTCTAATACAGGGCAGAAGCAGGCCTGGAGTAAAGCAGGACCGAGGGCAGTTTGTTGATGAGGTTTCTAACACAGGGCAGGAGCAGGCCTGGAGTAAGGGAGGACTGAGGACAGTTTGTTGATAAGGTTTCTAACACAGGGCAGGAGCAGGCCTGGAGTAAGGCAGGACAGAGGGCAGTTTGTTGATGAGGTTTCTAATACAGGGCAGGAGCAGGCCTGGAGTAAGGCAGGACCGAGGGCAGTTTGTTGATGAGGTTTCTAACACAGGGCAGGAGCAGGCCTGGAGTAAGGCAGGACAGAGGGCAGTTTGTTAATAAGGTTTAGAACACAGGACAGGAGCAGGCCTGGAGTAAGGCAGGACCGAGGGCAGTTTGTTGATGAGGTTTCTAACACAGGGCAGGAGCAGGCCTGGAGTAAGACAGGACCGAGGGCAGTTTGTTGATGAGGTTTATAACACAGGGCAGGAGCAGGCCTGGAGTAAGGCAGGACCGTGGGCAGTTTGTTGATGAGGTTTCTAACACAGGGCAGGAGCAGGCCTACAGTAAGGCAGGACCGAGGACAGTTTGTTGATGAGGTTTCTAACACAGGGCAGGAGCAGGCCTGTAGTAAGGCAGGACCGAGGGCAGTTTGTTGATGAGGTTTCTAGCACAGGGCAGGAGTAGGCCTGGAGTAAGGCAGGACCGAGGGCAGTTTGTTGATGAGGTTTCTAACACAGGGCAGGAGCAGGCCTGGAGTAAGGCAGGACCGAGGGCAGTTTGTTCATAAGGTTTATAACACAGGGCAGGAGCAGGCCTGGAGTAAGGCAGGACCGTGGGGAGTTTGTTAATAAGGTTTATAACCCAGGGCAGGAGCAGGCCTGGAGTAAGGCAGAGCAGAATACAGTTTGTTGATGAGGTTTCTAACACAGGGCAGGAGCAGGCCTGGAGTAAGGCAGGACCAAGGGCAGTTTGTTCATAAGGTTTATAACACAGGACAGGAGCAGGCCTGGAGTAAGGCAGAGCAGAGTAAGGTTTGTTGATGAGGTTTCTAACACAGGGCAGGAGCAGTCCTGGAGTAAGGCAGGACCGAGGGCAGTTTCTTGATAAGGTTTCTAACCCAGGGCAGGAGCAGGCCTGGAGTAAGGCAGGACAGTGGGCAGTTTGTTAATAAGGTTTATAACCCAGGGTAGGAGCAGGCCTGGAGTAAGGCAGAGCTGAGTACTGTTTGTTGATAAGGTTTCTAACACAGGGTAGGAGCGCAGGCCTGGAGTAAGGCAGGACCGATGACAGTTTGTTGATAAAGTTTCTAACACAGGACAGGAGCAGGCCTGTAGTAAGGCAGGACAGAGGGCAGTTTGTTGATAAGGTTTCTAACCCAGGGTAGGAGCAGGCCTGGAGTAAGGCAGGGCAGAGGGCAGTTTGTTAATAAGGTTTCTAACACAGGGCAGGAGCAGGCCTGGAGTAAGGCAGGACCGAGGGCAGTTTGTTGATGAGGTTTCTAACACAGGGCAGGAGCAGGCCTGGAGTAAGGCAGGACCGAGGGCAGTTTGTTGATGAGGTTTCTAACACAGGGCAGGAGCAGGCCTGGAGTAAGGCAGGACAGAGGGCAGTTTGTTAATAAGGTTTATAACACAGGACAGGAGCAGGCCTGGAGTAAGGCAGAGCAGAGTAAGGTTTGTTGATGAGGTTTCTAACACAGGGCAGGAGCAGTCCTGGAGTAAGGCAGGACCGAGGGCAGTTTCTTGATAAGGTTTCTAACCCAGGGCAGGAGCAGGCCTGGAGTAAGACAGGACCGAGGGCAGTTTGTTGATGAGGTTTATAACACAGGGCAGGAGCAGGCCTGGAGTAAGGCAGGACCGGGGGCAGTTTGTTGATAAGGTTTCTAACACAGGGCAGGAGCAGGCCTGGAGTAAGGCAGGACCGTGGGGAGTTTGTTAATAAGGTTTATAACCCAGGGCAGGAGCAGGCCTGGAGTAAGGCAGAGCAGAGTACAGTTTGTTGATGAGGTTTCTAACACAGGGCAGGAGCAGGCCTGGAGTAAGGCAGGACCGAGGGCAGTTTGTTCATAAGGTTTCTAACACAGGGCAGGAGCAGGCCTGGGGTAAGGCAGGACCGAGGGCAGTTTGTTGATGAGGTTTATAACACAGGGCAGGAGCAGGCCTGGAGTAAGGCAGGACCGAGGGCAGTTTGTTCATAAGGTTTATAACACAGGGCAGGAGCAGGCCTGGAGTAAGGCAGGACCGAGGGCAGTTTGTTCATAAGGTTTAGAACACAGGACAGGAGCAGGCCTGGAGTAAGGCAGGACCGAGGGCAGTTTGTTGATGAGGTTTCTAACACAGGGCAGGAGCAGGTCTGGAGTAAGGAAGGACCGAGGGCAGTTTGTTGATGGGGTTTCTAACACAGGGCAGGAGCAGGCCTGGAGTAAGGCAGGACCGAGGGCAGTTCGTTCATAAGGTTTATAACACAGGGCAGGAGCAGGCCTGGAGTAAGGCAGAGCAGAATACAGTTTGTTGATGAGGTTTCTAACACAGGGCAGGAGCAGGCCTGGAGTAAGGCAGGACCGAGGGCAGTTCGTTCATAAGGTTTATAACACAGGGCAGGAGCAGGCCTGGAGTAAGGCAGAGCAGAATACAGTTTGTTCATAAGGTTTCTAACACAGGGCAGGAGCAGGCCTGGAGTAAGGCAGGACAGTGGGCAGTTTGTTGATGAGGTTTATAATACAGGGCAGGAGCAGGCCTGGAGTAAGGCAGGACAGTGGGCAGTTTGTTAATAAGGTTTATAACCCAGGGCAGGTGCAGGCCTGGAGTAAGGCAGAGCAGAGTACAGTTTGTTGATGAGGTTTCTAACACGGGGCAGAAGCAGGCCTGGAGTAAGGCAGGACCGAGGGCAGTTTGTTGATAAGGTTTCTAACACAGGGCAGGAGCAGGCCTGGAGTAAGGCAGGACCGAGGGCAGTTTGTTGATGAGGTTTATAACACAGGGCAGGAGCAGGCCTGGAGTAAGGCAGGACCGAGGGCAGTTTGTTGATGAGGTTTCTAACACAGGGCAGGAGCAGGACTGGAGTAAGGCAGGACCGAGGGCAGTTTGTTCATAAGGTTTATAACACAGGACAGGAGCAGGCCTGGAGTAAGGCAGGACTGAGGGCAGTTTGTTCAGAAGGTTTATAACACAGGGCAGGAGCAGGCCTGGAGTAAGGCAGGACCGAGGGCAGTTTGTTGATAAGGTTTCTAACACAGGGCAGGAGCAGGCCTGGAGTAAGGCAGGACCGAGGGCAGTTTGTTGATGAGGTTTCTAACACAGGGCAGGAGCAGGCCTGGAGTAAGGCAGGACTGAGGGCAATATGTTGATGAGGTTTATAACGCAGGGCAGGAGCAGGCCTGGAGTAAGGCAGGACCGAGGGCAGTTTGTTCATAAGGTTTATAACACAGGACAGGAGCAGGCCTGGAGTAAGGCAGGACCGAGGGCAGTTTGTTGATAAGGTTTCTAACACAGGGCAGGAGCAGGCCTGGAGTAAGGCAGGACCGAGGGCAGTTTGTTGATGAGGTTTCTAACACAGGGCAGGAGCAGGCTTGGAGTAAGGCAGGACCGAGGGCAGTTTGTTGATAAGGTTTCTAACACAGGGCAGGAGCAGGCCTGGAGTAAGGCAGGACCGAGGGCAGTTTGTTGATGAGGTTTCTAACACAGGGCAGGAGCAGGCCTGGAGTAAGGCAGGACAGTTTGTTGATAAGGTTTACAACACAGGGCAGGAGCAGGCCTGGAGTAAGGCAGCGCAGAGTACAGTTTGTTGATGAGGTTTCTAACACAGGGCAGGAGCAGGCCTGGAGTAAGGCAGGACAGTGGGCAGTTTGTTAATAAGGTTTATAACACAGGGCAGGAGCAGGCCTGGAGTAAGGCAGAGCAGAATACAGTTTGTTAATAAGGTTTATAACCCAGGGCAGGAGCAGGCCTGGAGTAAGGCAGGACCAAGGGCAGTTTGTTGATGAGGTTTATAACACAGGGCAGGAGCAGGCATGGAGTAAGGCAGGGCCGAGGGCAGTTTGTTGATGATGTTTATAACACAGGGCAGGAGCAGGCCTGGAGTAAGGCAGGACCGAGGGCAGTTTGTTGATGAGGTTTATAACACAGGGCAGGAGCAGGCCTGGAGTAAGGCAGAGCAGAGTACAGTTTGTTGATAAGGTTTCTAACACAGGGCAGGAGCAGGCCTGGAGTAAGGCAGGACAGTGGGCAGTTTGTTAATAAGGTTTATAACACAGGGCAGGAGCAGGCCTGGAGTAAGGCAGAGCAGAATACAGTTTGTTGATGAGGTTTCTAACACAGGGCAGGAGCAGGCCTGGAGTAAGGCAGGACCGAGGGCAGTTTGTTGATAAGGTTTATAACACAGGGCAGGAGCAGGCCTGGAGTAAGGCACGACCGTGGGCAGTTTGTTGATAAGGTTTCTAACCCAGGGCAGGAGCAGGCCTGGAGTAAGGCAGGACAGTGGGCAGTTTGTTAATAAGGTTTATAACCCAGGGTAGGAGCAGGCCTGGAGTAAGGCAGAGCAGAATACAGTTTGTTGATGAGGTTTCTAACACAGGGCAGATCTGGCCTGGAGTAAGGCAGAGCAGAGTACAGTTTGTTGATGAGGTTTCTAACACAGGGCAGGAGCAGGCCTGGAGTAAGGCAGGACAGTGGGCAGTTTGTTAATAAGGTTTATAACACAGGGCAGGAGCAGGCCTGGAGTAAGGCAGGACCGAGGGCAGTTTGTTGATGAGGTTTATAACCCAGGGCAGGAGCAGGCCTGGAGTAAGGCAGGACCGAGGGCAGTTTGTTGATGAGGTTTATAACCCAGGGCAGGAGCAGGCCTGGAGTAAGGCAGGACCGAGGGCAGTTTGTTGATGAGGTTTATAACCCAGGGCAGGAGCAGGCCTGGAGTAAGGCAGGACCGAGGGCAGTTTGTTGATGAGGTTTATTACACAGGGCAGGAGCAGGCCTGGAGTAAGGCAGATCTGGCCTGGAGTAAGGCAGAGCAGAGTACAGTTTGTTGATAAGGTTTCTAACACAGGGCAGGAGCAGGCCTGGAGTAAGGCAGGACCGAGGGAAGTTCCTGAGGATGCGCTGTCCCTGAGGTACTCCCTCATGGGCGGTGGGGGCACATTTTCCATTGAATTTACCACTAAATTAGCACAGGTGCACAGTTTTACTGATAAAACCATAAAGCACCCAAATGGTACCTTGTGTAAATCGTGTTTCTGTGAGTATTGATCACGAAGTAAAGTGTCTTGATCTGTTGTTATCCTGTTAAACTCTTTGTCTCCCGCTCATTTCTGAACTACAAAAAAGGTGCTTCTTTTATGCTTACCTCACTGCTGGATGCGTACATTTTATACACAGGTATTTACATTTTGTTGTGTGTTGCAAAAACAACATCCTACATTGTCACATAATGTACTTTTAAAAACTCCTCTCACTTTGCAGTCAGAGCAAGAAAAGTAAACACCAATCCCCATGTTAAAAGAAGAAGCAGCCTGACCTTTGACCTCTGTCCTTGAATCACCAAGTCTGACAAGTTAAATAGAGAATTTAAAGGCATCTGAATTCATTGCTCTGACTTGCAAGGTCCCACAGTTGGGAAAATACTGCTTTAGGCAGTTCTTGAAAACTTTAGTGTTCCAAACGGTGCTGGGCTTGGGCATGAAGAGGTTAACTTTGAGAGACATGTGGGTGGTTAATGAGTGGATATCCAATGATCCCTGCAAATCCAAATATGTAAAAAAAAATCCTTGGGTCTGATTGGCTGAGAGTTTTTTCTCTTGTTGGCTATTTCAGGTTTCTGGATCTTATGAGTCATATCCACAATACTGAAAGAATCTTAGTGGCTGGCAGTAACATCAGGAAACAAGCATTGGCATAGCCAATAGGTCTCGCCTTTGGGACCTTATAAGTGTCTTTGTTATGGTTGCTTTTTAATGTTTTTGAAACACTAGTTCACGAACAGTGTAATTTACAAGCGCCTTTTAAAGAGTCTCAGTGTTGGTGCGTGAATTGTAATCGTTCACGTTACAGTGTCGCGATTGCCATCAGTTGGCGATTGCCATCAGTTGCTTGCTAATACTGCTGTGCCATTCCACCATTCTTGCTTCTGCAATGCTGCTGTGTGGAGCTGTGATTTCACTTCCTGAATTTGCCATTGCTTGTTACCTTTTAACCTTGGCCATGACTCAACTGATCACATCAACCAGAACTTGTAACAATGCTCAGGCGGACAGCTTTCTCGAGCTTCAGTTACTCCTTTTATTTTTTACCTCCTGAGCAGCGTAGGTCGACTTGTCCCAGCACAAAAAGCCCAAACTGGCTTAAGATGTCACACTGGATCCAGTCTGGCACATGGGAGGAATTCATTTAGGGAGTCTGCCAGAACGAATGTTCATTAGAAACCAATGGAGGGAACAGACCGGTGTCAAGGTAATTCACTGTTGCTACAAAATTCCGCCAACAAAATTCAGATGTTTTATAATTTCATTATGAATGTGCTTGTCCAGAGCAATCGCAAACTGCTAAACCTATAGCCTCCTCCCCACATAGGTAATACCTTTTAATAACTTTATTATCCAGTGATTGCTGCTGGAGTTTTTTAGTCAAGTAGCTCATTCATCTCCAAAATCAGGAGACTCGTTTTATGGTTTCAGACTGAGTAAAGTAAGATAGGGCTGAATTTAGTCCGGTGACCTGGAAGCTGCATAGTTACAACATCTTCAAATAATAAATACTATGTATTACCTTCCCCACGTCACTTTAATCTTTGGGCTCCAAAGGTAGGTACACTGCACGGTGCGCCGCGGCGCGCTCTGAGACGAGCATCCACCATTCAAGGCAGTGCATGCATTTCATTCAGTGGTGAACACATGTATGTATGTATGTATGTATGTATGTATTGGATTTGTAAAGCGCAGGAATCACCCCCACAGGGGTATCTCCGTGCTAACATAGAAAACAGAGCAGATGGGCATAGATTACCCTGACCTAAATAATTCCGTCTTCAGGAGTTTTCTGAAACGCCCGAAGCTAGAGCATTTTGCGAGCTCCTCTGGTAGGGAATTCCAGTATTTTGGGGCCAGGAAAGGAAATGTTTTACCTCCACTTCGAATTTTCTTTAAAGCGCGGGACCACCAGCAGCCCCTTGCTTTCTGATCTAAGACACCGATTCGGGCGATACAATTTAAACTTATGTGCCATATAACTCGGGCATTTGCCAAAAACCGCTCTATGGGCAAAGCAGCAGAGCTTAAATTGTATTCTTTGACGAATAGGAAGCCAATGAAGCGACTTCAGTAATGACCCTGAGGTGGTACAAGGTGGTTTACTAAGGACTAAGCATGCGGCCACATTTTGAACGATCCGTAATCTGCTGAGAAGGGCCTCATATGGAGGGAAGGGCCAAGAGTCAATTCAAGTTAGACGTGTGTGTTCCATGTGTGGACATTATTAGCAAAATATCAATGAGAGGCAAAACATATCCAAAAAAGGACGTGGATCGCACAGACCATATAGCATTTAACATTTTTTGAATGCATATTACACACCCCAGATCCAGAGATACTGGTAGGCCATTAGGCATCAAAGCTAGGTCAAAATATTTAAAACACAAACAAAGTAATTGGTACAGCAAAACACAATTTGGGCCACAACCCCGCATTGCTTCTTCACAAAGCACCCTCTGACGCATACATCAATCTCAGTAATCCAATTAGAAAGATTTTAAAAAGCCCACGATGGCCAAGAAAATAAGAAAACGTGTTTAAAAAAGGAAGGCCTTTAAATGAGAGACTGGTCACTGTATCAACTTCATGTGTGACGTAAGCCTCTCGGATTCCACTCCCATCACAGCCAATGAGTGCGATCACTTTCCACAGCTTGAGTGTTCGACTAAGCCTTCTTCCCCACCAGGATTGGACGCAGGCCAATACCATCTGCTTGAAATCAATCCATCAAACTCACCAACTGCTTGTACAGAGAGCAGATCTCAGCAGCATGCTTGCTAACCAGCTGCTGCTTCACTGCATCCCTCACATACTACGTGGGCTAAGAAGGCAGATGTGGTCGTCATCAGAGATGGCAGGCTTTCTTTCAGGGGGTTAAGGGAGCTGGAGGCTTTAATTAAAGGTTTATGTTATCTTGGCTAAGTATGTTTGGAAGTATTAAAAAAACTTTAACGTATGCTAAGCTGCAGGGCTGGCGGTCCATCCCGTCTAATAGTGGCTGCGAGGAGGATGGCAGACTTCTAAACTTCGCCTACGAACTTTTACAAAGTCTCACACTGCAAACTTAGAAAAGGACACAAAGTTTATCAACGTAATAGGATTTATATAGCGCTTACTACCACGGACGAGGAATTGAAGCGCTTTACAGGAAATGGAACACAACTCCAAAACTAAAGGTGGTTACCAAGTGGTTACTGTCTGTTATTGCGATCATGTGCTCTCAAGCAGAACTGCGTGCATTTACTCCCAGTACAAAAATCTGCCTGAAGGAAAGAGAGCAAAGTCGATGTGCTACAGAATTCTGCCACTAAAGGATATTTTTTTGCAGACATTTTTTCTCATGCAAGGCCTACTTTTGAATAATTCTACCATGCAATCTTCGAAAAGGTTTCTTCAAAGTGTAACTTTGTTATGTACGAGCGTAGCGCCTCGGCACACCTCAGTGACAAGCTCCCTCATCTGGCTGCCGCACTGCCGATACTCAGTATGGTTCCAGCCTCACGGTAGCCTTGGAGGGAGGAAAACAGCACGCACCTTGCACACAATCTGGGATGCCACGGTCACGGGGTTACCAGAGCAGGCTATTGGTGTCAGACGAGAGCTACCATGCGGGGCCCTTTCCTATCTCTGTGCTGCTTCTTTAACCTAAAAATAGGTACAGTGCCCTTAAAGTCGAAGCTGTCCGTCCCTCTTGAAACCCCAAGCAAATCAAAATGACGCACACTGAGGCCGTTCTTCCATTGCATGCTACCAGGCAAGAGCAATGCGAGGTTTCTGCACAGCTACAGAATCCATCAAGCGGTCCTTATCAATGAAATGAGGAAAAGCCTGCATCACCCACGAGTTCTTATTGCAGCACTTTAAAGCACAAGCCATAATGGAGACGGCTCCATTATTTCATCTGTCAGTGGTCGGAAGACGAGGGAAGGGCACTGATGGAGAGGGAGAACATAAAAGGGCACAAAGGCTCTCGTACATTTACTCTGGGTGGATTCTGATGCACAACCATTACAGTTTATAATTCAGCAGCAACACGCTTGGAACAAAAAGCAGCAATATGAACAATACAAGTGTTTGTTCACAGTCTTTTCGCAAAACTCACCCAGTTTTGGTTAAGAGTGGCAGAACACTGAATAACACGGGAAGCCGTAGAGAGTTAAAGTACCGCACTGCAGGCAGTGAGAAGAGCTCTCAGTCAGAGCAGCAGTGAGAAAGTGAAAGCGAACGCACTATAAACAGTGAGTGCGACCTAGTCGACGAGGTGAGCCGCGAGTGCCGCGCACGTGCTTGGAAGAGCAGTCTGCTCATTTTCGAGCACTGCACTCATGCTTGTGGCGCGCCGCTGCGTGCTCCCGCAAGGTAGATGCCGCCACAAGCACGAGTGCAGTGCTTGAAAATGAGCAGAGCGACGGCTAAAGGCCCTCCTTAGCATCGCATGCGCGCTGCTTAGGCGAGACCTAAAAATGTGGCTGCCATTACAGGGGGCGGAGTCTTGGTGCTCATCCTGAGAACAATTTGAAAAGACACATAAAGGGGCAGGTGCAGCACACTCCAACGGCGGGATCCGGGTTTCGGGATGTGTGGGATGTGTGCAAGTCAGATCCGGACGAGTGAAGGTGTCAGGAAGGTTTGTATAGGCAGATGTCATTGTTCAGCTGTGCTGGGCGAGTGGTACTTAGTGGGCGAGTGGTACGTAGTGCCTTGAGAGTTTGGGTGAGGAGTTTGACTTGTGCTCGTTTGTGACTGGGCAGCCAGTGAGTGCTCCTTCAGGTGCGGTGTAAGTGCGGCGTGGGAGGGTGAGAGTGATTCTAGTTGCTGAGTTCTGAACGGTCTGCAGCTTTCTGTTGATTCCGGCAGACAGGGTGTTTCCATAGTCCAGCTTGCTTGCATGTGTGACTGTTTTATGGGTGCTGATCAGGAGCCATTTGAAAATCACTCTTGGACCCCCCCTTCTCTCCCAAACCTTCAATCAGGAGCTTTGCACGATCCAGTCTTGCTCTGGAAGCGCCACAAGTGTTTGGCACACCCTCCGTTCGAGCCTCCGCCTGACCACATGTCATAACATCTTCAAAAAAGCCACACTAAATGCGAGAGTTCTACATGAGAAAATACATTAAAAATCCAAAACAGACAGAAGAAACCTACTCCCATTATTTGGGGTCTTGTGAACCTCTCCCACTCCTGGGTCCAAATGCAACGACACCTTCTGCACTAAGGACAGCTGCGCCCCTGAGTAGCAGGCTATCCCCTCCGCCTCTTTCACCCCTTCGCCACCGAGCCTGGCCTTCACTCTGATCTTGAAACATACTGTCCTTTTCAGAAAGAAATAGCTCTCATGTGTTGCCGCCTCCTCATAACTGTGATGCAGTGGGCCCTTCACACTCCTGGACCCCGGTGCCACTGCACCTGCCTCGCTAATGAGAGCAAATGCCTTGCGAAGCATGAAATCTCCTTTGCCCCTTGTTAAACTGCCCGTATCCTCCTTTCTGCCAACTCTCTCATTCTCAAGGTCAGGAGTCACCTCTGGTCCATCATCTCTCCTGGGCAATTGGTTCAGTGCCCACAGCAGCCCTGGCATAGCAAGGGGGCACTGAGACCCTTGCGGGTGAGTAGTGCGCTATACAAGTATCAATTAGATACAAGCAATGAATGATGGTAAACCAGCCATAACAGGGGTTTCGTTGGGCCCTTACACCCGAAGGCTCCGGTGCCACTGCACCTGCAGCACCAATGATCCCCACTCCTCTGCCCACACTGCCAGGCCGTCACTCCTAGACCTGTGGCACAAGGCAGGCTGTTTGCCCCAGTGTGTATAAAAACAGGAGAAAGCCCCATATCTCGCCCTGTTGCTTGGTACCTGTTTCCTGTGCAGCAGGGGGGGCTTAAGCCCCCGTGCTAACAAGGAAAATGGGTCACCACCCCCCTTTTTGCTAGTAACGTTTCCTTAATTGGGGTGTAGTGGTCATTCCTCAGCAGCTTCTTCGGGGCATCTCTTGGAGGAAAGTGGGGAAGCTGTCTCTGCCCATTTGTAATCGAAAACATTAGACCGCACATAGCACCCACGTCTCTAGGCCTCCCTATGGATGTTGCTCCGTTTTGCACATCTGCAAGTAAACAGAGGTTGAAGTTATCCAGGTGTTAGGGGAACAAGGGGTTTTTAATTTACAAAAAGAGTTCCCATCCATTTAGTTAAAAACAACCATTCTTAATTGTTAATGGGCATCTTTAGAGCTTGGAGGGTGCCCACAGGGAAGGGCCTCTTTTGGGCTTTCATTTAAGGAGTCGGGCGAGGTATCCGGATCTCCAACATTTCATAATTCTGAGAGATGATGCAAGGATGCTGGGTTTTAGAAAGTGTCCTTTCAGTGGAATTACAGGAATGTCTGTGCTGGGGTCAGTGTAGCTATCTATTAGTAATATGTATTCTTGGAAGCACTTGTTTTTATCACAGACACTTCATCACTTTGTGCCAGTCTATCTTATACTGTGTGTAATACAATTTTAAATAATGACTAAAGCATTCACAGTGCTTTCTGTCACCTGCTCGGGCCTCACAGCACTAGAAATACACAAGTCGCTATTCTGCACTGTGCCAAGCAGGATTCTGTGAGTCTCTGGTCTCACAAATAGACTTCTGCAGTGGTCGCATTAACCAACAATTAATGATTCATGATATTAAAGAGTTATTTGCCCACCAAATAGTTTAATTCGCATTTATTTTTCATTCAAGACGTGTACATTATTTCATGTGCAGTTGCCGTGAAGGTGAAAAAACAAACAGCTAAACGCCTATAGAATATTTTGTTGAAGCCGGTATTTGTTCCTGTTATCAGTACATACTTTAAACACAAAATGTTAGGACAAAACACTACAGCGCCCTAATGACCCCTGACTGATAATTAAAGTAAACAAAGGCGGAGAAGCTGTGTTAGGAACTAATACATTCCGGTTCCTATAATGTGGTTACTGAGCCTCCGGTGCCCCCCTCCCCATACTCTGTAGACCCCCATGGGGCGCCCCCCTCAGTTGGAAGGCCTCTGGCCAGTATGTACCTTAAACGTGCTGTTCCTCCCTGTCCTTGTGGCCTAGATTGGTATGGGGGGGGGGGGGGGCGTAGTGCTTTCCAAGCACTTCACACTTTTAGGTGCTACAAAGCTAAACACATAGCAGTACCTCTCGTCCAATACTTGGCTGGGGTTATGTCCTATTTCTGTTTATTTATTTATAAAGTTTTATATAGCGCGAACGTGACCCAAGCGGGTATCCGAGCGCTTTACAGCTGTACAGAGGTGAAAACAACAACGATAAGCAGGGTACTGTAAATGAGAGAGGGACAGTAAAATATGCAGGAGGAAATAATGTAGCGAATACGAGCAACAAACCAACGGCAGGCGAGCACAAGCCGACGGAGTGGGAATAGTCCATGGAGGTAGGAGCCGTCAAACAAGGGCATTCATCCACAGGGCGTTCACTTCTTTTCTGAAAGGCGCCGTAGAGGGAATCCGTCTGATGTGCGCAGGCAGGGAGTTCCAGATTCTCGGGGCAATACCCGAAAATGCCCGGTTATAAGTTTTCTTTTTCTGGAATTTTTGAGGTTTCAGCAACAGAGTGGTGGAAGAAAATCGGCTCCCACCAGGGAGCTCCAGTTGTTGGGCTAGGTCCATGGGGTGTTGAAGTGAAGGGCCTTGTGCGTCATGCACGCAATCTTATGATCAATCCTAGCCTCCAGAGGTAGCCCGTTTAAAGATGTCAGCACCGGCGATATGTGGCTGTTTCTTCTGGCACCTGAGATGAGCCTTGCAGCTGAGTTCAGGGAAGCCCCGAGTAGAGCCGACTGTTCCTCTGTTGTATCTTTACTCGGGTCTGTGAAGCAGGTGCATTACCCCCACGAGCTGACATCCTAGTAACTGACCCCGATCTGTTGACTCAAAGTTCACTCTTGGCCTTATCCGACTGACTAACTGGCTGGCTCATTGAGTGACTGACTGACTGAATGACTGGCTTGGTCATTTAGTGAGTGACTGACTGAATGACAGTCTGGCTGGCTGCATAACTGACTGGCTGGCTCGTTGAGGGACTGAGTGTCTGGCTGGTTGACTGACTGACTTGCTGGCTCATTGAGGGAGTGACTGACTGGCTGACTGACTAGCTGGTTCATTGACTGACTGACAGACCGGCTGGCTCATTGAGTGACTGACTGGCTGGCTCATTGAGTGACTGACTGGCTAACTAACTGCCTAGCTCATTGAGTGGCTGACTGACGGAATGACAGACTGACTGGCTTGATAATTGACTGGCTGTCTGGCTCATTGAGTGACTGACTAACTGACTGATTGGCTGACGTGCTGGCTAACTGAGTGACATTTATAAAGCATGGACTACAAAAAATCTCTCTTCTGGTTGTTTTGAGCCGATACAAGTCTTCAAGAACAAAATGCTCAGCAAACCCAACACACTTTTAGGAGCTGAAGCGAAAATCAGGCAGTGTCAAAGACAACAGGTCCTCCTTGCCTTTTCAGTTCTAAACCAGCTTTGCAGAAGCACTGCAAGTCCCCCCGTGCCGCTCCCCATCAAAAACGTCCGTCCCCCCTGTGCGCCTCCTCCCTCCCGAGGCACTCAAAGCAGGCCTGCCCCAGTAGGAGCATTGCAAGCCCCACCCCCACCCCCTTCTCAGGCACCCAGAATTGGCCTGGACCAGCAGCAGGCGCAGCACTGCATGCATAACACAGTGACACCTCTGCAGCAGGCGCAGCACTACATGCATAAAACAGTGAGATCCCTGCAGCAGGCGCAGCACTGCATGCATAACACAGTGACACCTCTGCAGCAGGTGCAGCACTGCATGCATAGCACAGTGACACCCCTGCAGCAGGTGCAGCACTGCATGCATAGCACAGTGACACCCATGCAGCAGGATCAGCACTGCATGCATAGCACAGTGACATCCCTGCAGCAGGCACAGCCCTGCATGCATAACACAGTGACACCCCTGCAGCAGGCTCTGCACTGCATGCATAACACAGCGACACCCCTGCAGCAGACACAGCACTGCATGCATAACACAGTGGCATCCCTGCAGCATGTTCAGCACTGCATGCATAACATAGTGGCATCCCTGCAGCAGACGCAGCACGGCATGCTTAACACAGTGACACCACTGCAGCAGACGCAGCACTGCATGCTTAACAGTGGCATCCCTGCAGCAGGTGCAACACTGCATGCATAACACAGTGACACCTCTGCAGCAGGCGCAGCATTGCATGCATAACACAGTGACACCCCTGCAGCAGACGCAGCACTGCATGCATAACACAGTGGCATCCCTGCAGCAGGCGCAGCACTGCATGCATAACACAGTGGCATCCCTGCAGCAGGCGTAGCACAGCATGCATAACACATTGACAGCCCTGCAGCAGGCGCAGCACTGCATGCATAACACAGTGGCATCCCTGCACCAGGCGCAGCACTGCATGCATAACACAGTGACATCCCAGACACCCCTGCAGCAGCAGGCGCAGCACTGCATGCATAGCACAGTGACACCTCTGCAGCAGGCGCTCTGGCGAGCAGACTTTAGAAAGGTGATGAAATGACTGCTTCAAGAAGCAGTTTCAAGAGAACGAATGTCCTGCGAAATGATGGCTCAGATGAACTATCGGCAAGTTTCGCAAATGAGTTTTCATAAACTAAACAAAGCATGTGTGATGGAGGGGTGAGGGTGCCCTAAATCGGGGGACTAAAGCTGCAGCTTATTGGATTTTAAAAATATAAACAGAAGCACCAAAGTTCACCGAGAACTCGTGTTGCAAGAGAACAAGTCCCCGCCCCCTGCTGTGCGCTCAGGCTCCGGGCCCAGAAGTCAGCCTCATCCAAAGTGTGACAGCTCCTCCCCAACGAAGCCCTTTTACTGCTGGACGAGGCGCCTGGATGTGTCTGGAAGAGCTCTGAAAACTGTGGGAGCTAGCTCAGAAGCCTGAGAGACCCCATTAGAAAGACCCCAGCTCTGAGCCTGTCTCTGGCAGCAGAGCTCTAAAGAATGTGGGAGCTAGCTCAGCAGCCCGAGAGACTCCATAAGAAAGACCCCAGCTCTGAGCCTGTCTCTGGCAGCAGAGCTCTAAAGAATGTGGGAGCTAGCTCAGCAGCCCGAGAGACTCCATTAGAAAGACCCCAGCTCTGAGCCTGTCTCTGGCAGCAGAGCTCTGAAGAATGTGGGAGCTAGCTCAGAAGCCTGAGAGACTCCATTAGAAAGACCCCAGCTCTGAGCCTGTCTCTGGCAGCAGAGCTCTGAAGCATGTGGGAGCTAGCTCAGAAACCCGAGAGACTCCATTAGAAAGACCCCAGCTCTGAGCCCGTCTCTGGCAGCAGAGCTCTGAAGCGTGTGGGAGCTAGATCAGAAGCCTGAGAGACCCCATTAGAAAGACCCCAGCTCTGAGCCTGTCTCTGGCAGCAGAGCTCTGAAGAATGTGGGAGCTAGCTCAGAAGCCTGAGAGACCCCATAAGAAAGACCCCAGCTCTGAGCCTGTCTCTGGCAGCAGAGCTCTGAAGAATGTGGGAGCTAGCTCAGAAGCCTGAGAGACTCCATTAGAAAGACCCCAGCTCTGAGCCCGTCTCTGGCAGCAGAGCTCTGAAGAATGTGGGAGCTAGCTCAGAAGCCTGAGAGACTCCATTAGAAAGACCCCAGCTCTGAGCCTGTCTCTGGCAGCAGAGCTCTGAAGAATGTGGGGGCTAGCTCAGAAGCCTGAGAGACTCCATAAGAAAGACCCCAGCTCTGAGCCTGTCTCTAGCAGCAGAGCTCTGAAGAATGTGGGAGCTAGCTTAGAAGCCTGAGAGACTCCATTAGAAAGACCCCATCTCTGAGCCTGTCTCTGGCAGCAGAGCTCTGAAGAATGTGGGAGCTAGCTCAGAAGCATGAGAGACTCCATAAGAAAGACCCCAGCTCTGAGCCTGTCTCTGGCAGCAGAGCTCTGAAGAATGTGGGAGCTAGCTCAGCAGCCTGAGAGACTCCATTAGAAAGACCCCAGCTCTGAGCCTGTCTCTGGCAGCAGAGCTCTGAAGAATGTGGGAGCTAGCTCAGAAGCCTGAGAGACTCCATTAGAAAGACCCCAGCTCTGAGCCTGTCTCTGGCAGCAGAGCTCTGAAGAATGTGGGAGCTAGCTCAGAAGCCCGAGAGACTCCATTAGAAAGACCCCAGCTCTGAGCCCGTCTCTGGCAGCAGAGCTCTGAAGAATGTGGGAGCTAGCTCAGAAACCCGAGAGACTCCATTAGAAAGACCCCAGCTCTGAGCCTGTCTCTGGCAGCAGAGCTCTTAAGAATGTGGGCGCTAGATCAGAAGCCTGAGAGACTCCATTAGAAAGACCCCAGCTCTGAGCCTGTCTCCGGCAGCAGAGCTCTGAAGAATGTGGGAGCTAGCTCAGAAGCATGAGAGACTCCATAAGAAAGACCCCAGCTCTGAGCCTGTCTCTGGCAGCAGAGCTCTGAAGAATGTGGGAGCTAGCTCAGCAGCCTGAGAGACTCCATTAGAAAGACCCCAGCTCTGAGCCTGTCTCTGGCAGCAGAGCTCTGAAGAATGTGGGAGCTAGCTCAGAAGCCTGAGAGACTCCATTAGAAAGACCCCAGCTCTGAGCCCGTCTCTGGCAGCAGAGCTCTGAAGAATGTGGGAGCTAGCTCAGAAGCCTGAGAGACTCCATTAGAAAGACCCCAGCTCTGAGCCTGTCTCTGGCAGCAGAGCTCTGAAGAATGTGGGGGCTAGCTCAGAAGCCTGAGAGACTCCATAAGAAAGACCCCAGCTCTGAGCCTGTCTCTAGCAGCAGAGCTCTGAAGAATGTGGGAGCTAGCTTAGAAGCCTGAGAGACTCCATTAGAAAGACCCCATCTCTGAGCCTGTCTCTGGCAGCAGAGCTCTGAAGAATGTGGGAGCTAGCTCAGAAGCCTGAGAGACTCCATTAGAAAGACCCCAGCTCTGAGCCTGTCTCTGGCAGCAGAGCTCTGAAGAATGTGGGAGCTAGCTCAGAAGCCTGAGAGACTCCATTAGAAAGACCCCAGCTCTGAGCCTGTCTCTGGCAGCAGAGCTCTGAAGCATGTGGGAGCTAGCTCAGAAACCCGAGAGACTCCATTAGAAAGACCCCAGCTCTGAGCCCGTCTCTGGCAGCAGAGCTCTGAAGCGTGTGGGAGCTAGCTCAGAAGCCCGAGAGACTCCATTAGAAAGACCCCAGCTCTGAGCCTGTCTCTGGCAGCAGAGCTCTGAAGAATGTGGGAGCTAGCTCAGAAGCCTGAGAGACTCCATTAGAAAGACCCCAGCTCTGAGCCTGTCTCTGGCAGCAGAGCTCTGAAGAATGTGGGAGCTAGCTCAGAAGCCTGAGAGACCCCATTAGAAAGACCCCAGCTCTGAGCCTGTCTCTGGCAGCAGAGCTCTAAAGAATGTGGGAGCTAGCTCAGCAGCCCGAGAGACTCCATTAGAAAGACCCCAGCTCTGAGCCTGTCTCTGGCAGCAGAGCTCTGAAGAATGTGGGAGCTAGCTCAGAAGCCTGAGAGACTCCATTAGAAAGACCCCAGCTCTGAGCCTGTCTCTGGCAGCAGAGCTCTGAAGCATGTGGGAGCTAGCTCAGAAACCCGAGAGACTCCATTAGAAAGACCCCAGCTCTGAGCCCGTCTCTGGCAGCAGAGCTCTGAAGCGTGTGGGAGCTAGATCAGAAGCCTGAGAGACCCCATTAGAAAGACCCCAGCTCTGAGCCTGTCTCTGGCAGCAGAGCTCTGAAGAATGTGGGAGCTAGCTCAGAAGCCTGAGAGACCCCATAAGAAAGACCCCAGCTCTGAGCCTGTCTCTGGCAGCAGAGCTCTGAAGAATGTGGGAGCTAGCTCAGAAGCCTGAGAGACTCCATTAGAAAGACCCCAGCTCTGAGCCCGTCTCTGGCAGCAGAGCTCTGAAGAATGTGGGAGCTAGCTCAGAAGCCTGAGAGACTCCATTAGAAAGACCCCAGCTCTGAGCCTGTCTCTGGCAGCAGAGCTCTGAAGAATGTGGGGGCTAGCTCAGAAGCCTGAGAGACTCCATAAGAAAGACCCCAGCTCTGAGCCTGTCTCTAGCAGCAGAGCTCTGAAGAATGTGGGAGCTAGCTTAGAAGCCTGAGAGACTCCATTAGAAAGACCCCATCTCTGAGCCTGTCTCTGGCAGCAGAGCTCTGAAGAATGTGGGAGCTAGCTCAGAAGCATGAGAGACTCCATAAGAAAGACCCCAGCTCTGAGCCTGTCTCTGGCAGCAGAGCTCTGAAGAATGTGGGAGCTAGCTCAGCAGCCTGAGAGACTCCATTAGAAAGACCCCAGCTCTGAGCCTGTCTCTGGCAGCAGAGCTCTGAAGAATGTGGGAGCTAGCTCAGAAGCCGGAGAGACTCCATTAGAAAGACCCCAGCTCTGAGCCTGTCTCTGGCAGCAGAGCTCTGAAGAATGTGGGAGCTAGCTCAGAAGCCCGAGAGACTCCATTAGAAAGACCCCAGCTCTGAGCCCGTCTCTGGCAGCAGAGCTCTGAAGAATGTGGGAGCTAGCTCAGAAACCCGAGAGACTCCATTAGAAAGACCCCAGCTCTGAGCCTGTCTCTGGCAGCAGAGCTCTTAAGAATGTGGGCGCTAGATCAGAAGCCTGAGAGACTCCATTAGAAAGACCCCAGCTCTGAGCCTGTCTCCGGCAGCAGAGCTCTGAAGAATGTGGGAGCTAGCTCAGAAGCATGAGAGACTCCATAAGAAAGACCCCAGCTCTGAGCCTGTCTCTGGCAGCAGAGCTCTGAAGAATGTGGGAGCTAGCTCAGCAGCCTGAGAGACTCCATTAGAAAGACCCCAGCTCTGAGCCTGTCTCTGGCAGCAGAGCTCTGAAGAATGTGGGAGCTAGCTCAGAAGCCTGAGAGACTCCATTAGAAAGACCCCAGCTCTGAGCCCGTCTCTGGCAGCAGAGCTCTGAAGAATGTGGGAGCTAGCTCAGAAGCCTGAGAGACTCCATTAGAAAGACCCCAGCTCTGAGCCTGTCTCTGGCAGCAGAGCTCTGAAGAATGTGGGGGCTAGCTCAGAAGCCTGAGAGACTCCATAAGAAAGACCCCAGCTCTGAGCCTGTCTCTAGCAGCAGAGCTCTGAAGAATGTGGGAGCTAGCTTAGAAGCCTGAGAGACTCCATTAGAAAGACCCCATCTCTGAGCCTGTCTCTGGCAGCAGAGCTCTGAAGAATGTGGGAGCTAGCTCAGAAGCATGAGAGACTCCATAAGAAAGACCCCAGCTCTGAGCCTGTCTCTGGCAGCAGAGCTCTGAAGAATGTGGGAGCTAGCTCAGCAGCCTGAGAGACTCCATTAGAAAGACCCCAGCTCTGAGCCTGTCTCTGGCAGCAGAGCTCTGAAGAATGTGGGAGCTAGCTCAGAAGCCTGAGAGACTCCATTAGAAAGACCCCAGCTCTGAGCCTGTCTCTGGCAGCAGAGCTCTGAAGCGTGTGGGAGCTAGCTCAGAAGCCTGAGAGACTCCATTAGAAAGACCCCAGCTCTGAGCCTGTCTCTGGCAGCAGAGCTCTGCAGAATGTGGGAGCTAGCTCAGAAGCCTGAGAGACTCCATTAGAAAGACCCCAGCTCTGAGCCTGTCTCTGGCAGCAGAGCTCTGAAGAATGTGGGAGCTAGCTCAGAAGCCCGAGAGACTCCATTAGAAAGACCCCAGCTCTGAGCCTGTCTCTGGCAGCAGAGCTCTGAAGAATGTGGGAGCTAGCTCAGAAGCCCGAGAGACTCCATTAGAAAGACCCCAGCTCTGAGCCTGTCTCTGGCAGCAGAGCTCTGAAGAATGTGGGAGCTAGCTCAGAAGCCCGAGAGACTCCATTAGAAAGACCCCAGCTCTGAGCCTGTCTCTGGCAGCAGAGCTCTGAAGAATGTGGGAGCTAGATCAGAAGCCCGAGAGACTCCATTAGAAAGACCCCAGCTCTGAGCCTGTCTCTGGCAGCAGAGCTCTTAAGAATGTGGGAGCTAGCTCAGAAGCCCGAGAGACTCCATTAGAAAGACCCCAGCTCTGAGCCTGTCTCTGGCATCGGAGCTCTGAAGAATGAGACTTTTTAAATCATTGCACCAATTGCCTGCTCCCTCTGTGGTATTAAGAGCACAGCTCTGAGCAGGGCTTTAAGTGGGATGAGAAAACTAGGGGTCTCTCAAAGGGGCGTGGCCAATGTAATTAAGGGCGTGGCTTAAAACACATTAGCTAAAAAATCTGTGCTTAGCACAGTGTGCCGCCCGACTTGTATTTTACTGTTTCTGTCATTGCATCCAGATATATGAAACAACAAGTAACATCATACCTACAACAAGTAAGGACTATTGGCTTTGTCAATGCTTGTTAGTTGCAAAAGATAAAAAAAAGCAGAAACTATGGCTTGTATATATTGAGTTTCAAAAAGTGAAGGGA
The DNA here is from genome assembly GCF_964204655.1 of Triturus cristatus. Classification (NCBI taxonomy): domain Eukaryota; kingdom Metazoa; phylum Chordata; class Amphibia; order Caudata; family Salamandridae; genus Triturus; species Triturus cristatus. The sequence continues at coordinate 112,386,311 of NC_140579.1, read as the reverse complement.
AATCCAGAGAGAAAATGACTCTCTTTAAAGGATTTCCCTCCCCCTACAACGCTCACTTGACATGACGTCATGCCGTAACATCTCCACTAGTGAAAATGGAGCAGTATGAGCAGGCGCACATTTGTATGCCCGCTGTCACTGAAGTCTGGGGGAAAACACTGAACGCCTGTGCCAGGGCACAAAACTGAGCACGATAGAGACCCGTTTCGAGGCTCCCTTTAAAAAACTGCCGGGGGCTCAGCACCGGGGAGACCCGGCTCACTTAAAGCCCTGGCACTGAATGTGCCTGCCATTAGTTGCACAGCTCTGATGAACATGAGTTTTTAAATCTCTGCTCCTAGTGTCTCTGTGTTATTGAGAGTAATGCTCTGAGTGTGTCTGGCATTCGCTGCAGAGCTCTGATGAACGTGGGTTTTTAAATCACTGCTCCTAGTGTATCCGTATTATTGGGAGTAATGCTCTGAGTGTGTCTGGCATTTGCTGCGGAGCTCTGATGAACCTGGGTTTTTAAAGCACGGCTCCTAGTGTCTCTGTATTATTGAGAGTAATGCTCTGAGTGTGTCTGCCATGAGCTGCAGAGCTCTGATGAACCTGGGGTTTTAACTCACTGCTCCTAGTGTCTCTGTATTATTGAGAGTAATGCTCTGAGTGTGTCTGCCATTAGCTGCAGAGCTCTGATGAACCTGGGTTTTTAAATCACTGCTCCTAGTGTCTCTGTATTATTAAGAGTAATGCTCTGAGTGTGTCTGCCATGAGCTGCAGAGCTCTGATGAACCTGGGTTTTTAAATCACTGCTCCTAGTGTCTCTGTGTTATTGAGAGTAATGCTCTGAGTGTGTCTGGCATTAGCTGCGGAGCTCTGATGAACCTGGGTTTTTAAAGCACTGCTCCTAGTGTCTCTGTATTATTGAGAGTAATGCTCTGAGTGCGTCTGGCATTAGTTGGAGTCCTCTGATGAACCTGGGTTTTTAAATCACTGCTCCTAGTGTCTCTGTATTATTGAGAGTAATGCTCTGAGTGTGTCTGGCATTAGCTGCGGAGCTCTGATGAACCTGGGGTTTTAAATCACTGCTCCTAGTGTCTCTGTATTATTGAGAGTGATGCCCCGAGTGCGTCTGGCACTAGCTGCAGAGCTCTGATGAACCTGGGTTTTTAAATCACTGCTCCTAGTGTCTCTGTATTATTGAGAGTAATGCTCTGAGTGTGTCTGGCACTAGCTGCAGAGCTCTGATGAACCTGGGTTTTTAAATCACTGCTCCTAGTGTCTCTGTATTATTGAGAGTAATGCTCTGAGTGTGTCTGCCATTAGCTGCGGAGCTCTGATGAGCATGGGTTTTAAATCACTGCTCCTAGTGTCTCTGTATTATTGAGAGTGATGCCCCGAGTGCGTCTGGCACTAGCTGCAGAGCTCTGATGAACCTGGGTTTTTAAATCACTGCTCCTAGTGTCTCTGTATTATTAAGAGTAATGCTCTGAGTGTGTCTGCCATTAGCTGCGGAGCTCTGATGAACCTGGGTTTTTAACTCACTGCTCCTAGTGTCTCTGTGTTATTGAGAGTAATGCTCCGAGTGTGTCTGGCATTAGCTGGAGTCCTCTGATGAACCTGGGGTTTTAAATCACTGCTCCTAGTGTCTCTGTATTATTAAGAGTAATGCTCCGAGTGTGTCTGCCATTAGCTGCGGAGCTCTGATGAACCTGGGGTTTTAAATCACTGCTCCTAGTGTCTCTGTGTTATTGAGAGTAATGCTCTGAGTGTGTCTGGCATTAGCTGGAGTCCTCTGATGAACCTGGGGTTTTAAATCTCTGCTCCTAGTGACTCTGTATTTTTTAGAGTAACGCTCCGAGTGTGTCTGGCATTAGCTTGCAGAGCCCTGATGAACATGGGTTTTTAAATCACTGCTCCTAGTGTCTCTGTGTTATTGAGAGTAATGCTCTGAGTGTGTCTGGCATTAGCTGCAGAGCCCTGATGAAAATGGGTTTTTAAATCACTGCTCCTAGTGTCTCTGTATTATTGAGAGTGATGCCCCGAGTGCGTCTGGCACTAGCTGCAGAGCTCTGATGAAAATGGGTTTTTAAATCACTGCTCCTAGTGTCTCTGTATTATTGAGAGTGATGCCCCGAGTGCGTCTGGCATTAGCTGCAGAGCTCTGATGAACCTGGGTTTTTAAATCACTGCTTCTGGTGTCTCTGTATTATTGAGACTGATGCTCTGAGTGTGTCTGGCATTAGGTGCGGAGCTCTGATGAACATGGGTTTTTAAATCACTGCTCCTAGTGTATCCGTATTATTGAGAGTAATGCTCCGAGTGTGTCTGGCATTAGCTGCAGAGCTCTGATGAACCTGGGTTTTTAAATCACGGCTCCTAGTGTCTCTGTATTATTGAGAGTAATGCTCTGAGTGTGTCTGCCATGAGCTGCAGAGCTCTGATGAGCATGGGTTTTTAAATCACTGCTCCTAGTGTCTCTGTATTATTGAGAGTAATGCTCTGAGTGTGTCTGTTATGTTATGTTATGTTATGTTATGTTATTTATTCTTTTGTATAGCGCACGGCTACTCAAAAAGAGTGTCCCGGCGCTTTTTTTTTGGAAAAGGAAGGCTGCAACACAATAACATAACACCATTAAAAGAAAAAACAGAATGCCAGACAAATACATGCAAGAAAAACAAACTACTGAGTAAACAGCCAGGTTTTAAGGCTTTTTCTAAAAGCTAATAGGCTGGTAGCTCCCCGCAGAGTGAGCGGCAGAGAGTTCCACAACTGTGGCGCCAGCAGTCCAAAAGAGCGGCCACCCAGGCGAGCTCTCTTCACGCGCGGAACAACCGCCAAAAACAAAGATTCCGACCTCAAAGACCGGGTCGGCTGATAGAAGACCAGTCTCTTTTGAAGATACTTCGCTCCCACCGCGTGGAGAGCTTTGTAGGCCAGAGTCAGAGCCTTGAAGGCGATCCGCTTCCGGATAGGGAGCCAATGCAAGGTTCTCAACAAGCCAGATGCACTGGCCCGTCTATTTAATCCAAAGATTGCTCTGGCAGCAGCGTTCTGCACCACTTGGAGCCGCTGCAGCAAATACTCTGGCAGGCCCAGGTAAAGAATGTTAGAATAATCCAACCTGGACCCGATCAGAGCCTGCACTGTCAGTTTCCTATGCTCCTCAGACAGCAGGGGAAGGAACCTCCGCAGCATCCTAAGGATGCCGAAGCAGGTGCCCGACACCCCGAGGATCTGGGCTTTAAATGTTAGCCCCTTATCCATCTTAACCCCCAAATTCTTGGCGACTTGGGAGGAGCAGGACGGAGGAAACATATCAATCGGCCACCAGGCCTGCCAGTCTGGCTCAGTGTCGCACCCAAAGAAGAGTACCTCAGACTTATCGGAGTTGCACTTGAGGCTGTTCAGTTGGAACCATTGAAAAACAGCCCCAAGGCAATCCCTGATACTCTCCCCATCAAAGTCTCCTCCTCTCTTACACGAGAAGAGGAGCTGGGTGTCGTCAGCGTAGGATACGATCTGGGCCCCATACGACTCCGCCAGTGCCGCCAACGGGGTCATGAAGATGTTAAATAGGGTCGGGCTCAAGATAGAGCCCTGTGGGACCCCGACTCCCAGAGGCGGCATCACGGCGGAAACTGGCGAGGCCCAGACCGTTTGCCGGCGGCCGGCAAGAAAGGAGGAAAACCAGCCGAGCACCGTCCCCCGCAGACCTATCTCAAAGAGTCTTGCGAGAAGGCCATCATGGGGGACGGTGTCGAACGCCGCCGACAAGTCCAACATCACCAGCATGGCTTTGCCCCCAGAGTCCAGGACACCTTTAATGGTTTCTGAGACCTCAAGGAGCGCAGTCTCTGTGCTGAGATGAGGGCGAAAACCAGACTGGGTAGCGTGCAAGATCTCGTTGGTCTCAAGAAAATTGGAGAGCACAACCTGAACGTGCTTTTCCACAATCTTCGTGAGAGCCGGCAACAAAGAGATGGGCCTATAATTGACCGGGGCCTTCGGGTCTAGGCCTGGCTTTTTAAGCAATGGAATCACCATCGCCTGTTTACAGGCGTGCGGACCACTCCCTGACTCAACGAAAGATTCAGCAGCGGGTTTGCTAATGGATTAATCACCTCCGCAACTTTCGCTAAAAATTTAGCAGGGCATGGGTCGAGGGGCGAACCCGATTTAAGATTGCCCATTAGTGCTAAAGAGTCGAGAGCCGAGAGCGAAGGAAACACACTCAGCGTCACACCAGGCCAAGCCCGCGGGGATAAAATGGCTTCAGGATTAGTCTGGCCCATGGGCCCAGGCGATGGAAAAGAGTCCTGTATGCGTTGGATCTTGCTCGTAAAAAAGTCAGCAAGGTCCGAAGCCCAGGTACCAGACGGTTTTTCATCCGAGGTGTTAGACCATGGGGAAATAAATTCTCTCACAATGGAGAAAATCTCCTTGCAGGAGTTAGAAGCAGCTTCTATTCTCCTTGCAAGATACGCTTTTTTTTTCCAGGCGAATGTCCCGGTGATAGGCCTTGACCACCGTTTTATAGGTCAGCTTGGCTATAGTATCATATTGTGCCCGCCAAGCTCTCTCGGCCACCTTACACTGCTGCCGCGTAGCCGACAGTGCTGCGGTGAACCAAGGCGCAGAGACCCGTTTCGGTGTCAGGCGGGGTGTCAGTTCCGGGGCAAGATCATTCAGCCTGTCTAGAAGCCAAGCTTGCAGGGTCTCCAAGTCCCTATCCAGATCGCCCGAGAGGGAGCATGGATGATCCACAGCAGCCTGAGCCAGCATCTCTGGGGTCACACGATGATATGCCCTATGGACACGACCCTGTTGCTGTGCCAAGGCAGCCACCGGTTTGACTGTGCCTTTGATCGTAAATTTGGCCAGCAAGTGGTCTGACCATAGTACTGGTATAGTCTCAATCGCCCCGAGAGGGGAAGACGAGAATACCTGGTCAAGAGTGTGCCCCTTCTCGTGCGTAGGTTCCTGCAAATGAGGAATCAGTCCCAGCGGGGCCATAGCCTCAGAAAGTTTAATGGCAGCAGGGTCAGACGGATCATCCATCCGAAAGTTGAAATCCCCTGCCACGATGCAATGTTCCGCTTTCAGGGCCAGCCCCAACAACACGGAGTCCAGATCTTCAAAAAACGTACCGGGTAAACCAGGTGGTCTATACACGAGTAATCCCTTAACAGATTGATGTGGAGACAGAGTACTAGAAAAAGCGAGGGTCTCTGAACCTCGGATATCCTTCACTGGCAGGATCACACAAGGCGTGCCTTTCTTGACCACCAATGCCACTCCACCACCCCTTCCCTTAGCTCTATCCTTCCTGAAAATGTTATAATCCGGCGGGATTGCCGTAACTACATCAGGATTGGAAAATTCACCCCACCACGTCTCAGTAAGCATAAGGCATAGTGGCTTCACTGTATCTAGAAGCTCAAATATGTCTTGCGCATGTTTGCACGCCGACCTGGTGTTTAATAGCATGCAGCGATAACCCACACTGAGGGTGTTCTTATTGGGGCGTGATACCTGAGAGCGGATAGGGCGCCAGCCACAGCCAGGGCAGCCGCGTTTCCCGCCATGGCGTCCGGGAAAGACAGTGCGACAGCCTGCGACCAAGGTGTCAAAGGAGCGAAGTTCCCCAAGGGAATACTGCAGCACTGGTGTCCCAGGGGGGCACATTCCAGATGTTTAGAGCCCTACCCGCCGCTCCGGTCGCCTCCGGGACGCTGACGGGCGCAGACGGGCAGGACTCTGGCGAGACTCGGGTGTAGCGAAGGCACGTCACCGCTGCGCGTGACCGCTGCGCTACGCAGATGGTGTTATATAGGCGTGACAGGCAGAGCACTAGAGCGCTCACCTGGATGTCGAATGAGCGTTCCAACCCGCTCCAAGATGGCGGCCAAAGTGCGCGCGGGAGCCCCGTGAGCCCGGACCCGCCGAAACAGCGGTGCAAGTTCCACAATTTTAAGGTGCAAGTGAGGGCCAGGGAGGGGAACCCCCTAATAAAAGCAGGGAGAAAAGAAACTAAAAGTTAACCAAGATAGAAAACAGGGAGCTTAAAAACTCAATGTGCAACCAGCAAACAAGCGTGTATGCGCAACAAGCACTAGATGGCCAATGATGGTCACCTCTTCCAGGCTGACCCGCACAAACCCCACACCTAAAATAGGTTAACCAGGCGGAGCACTAGAGCGCTCACCTGGATGTCGAATGAGCGTTCCAACCCGCTCCAAGATGGCGGCCAAAGTGCGCGCGGGAGCCCCGTGAGCCCGGAACCGCCGAAACAGCGGTGCAAGTTCCACAATTTTAAGGTGCAAGTGAGGGCCAGGGAGGGGAACCCCCTAATAAAAGCAGGGAGAAAAGAAACTAAAAGTTAACCAAGATAGAAAACAGGGAGCTTAAAAACTCAATGTGCAGCCAGCAAACAAGCGTGTATGCGCAACAAGCACTAGATGGCCAATGATGGTCACCTCTTCCAGGCTGACCCGCACAAACCCCACACCTAAAATAGGTTAACCAGGCGGAGCACTAGAGCGCTCACCTGGATGTCGAATGAGCGTTCCAACCCGCTCCAAGATGGCGGCCAAAGTGCGCGCGGGAGCCCCGTGAGCCCGGACCCGCCGAAACAGCGGTGCAAGTTCCACAATTTTAAGGTGCAAGTGAGGGCCAGGGAGGGGAACCCCCTAATAAAAGCAGGGAGAAAAGAAACTAAAAGTTAACCAAGATAGAAAACAGGGAGCTTAAAAACTCAATGTGCAGCCAGCAAACAAGCGTGTATGCGCAACAAGCACTAGATGGCCAATGATGGTCACCTCTTCCAGGCATTAGCTGCAGAGTTTTGATGAACATGGGGTTTTAAATCTCTGCTCCTAGTGTCTCTGTATTATTTAGAGTAATGCTCCGAGTGTGTCTGGCATTAGCTGGAGTCCTCTGATGAACATGGGGTTTTAAATCACTGCTCCTAGTGTCTCTGTATTATTGAGAGTAATGCTCCGAGTGTGTCTGGCATTAGCTGCAGAGCTCTGATGAACATGGGTTTTTAAATCACTGCTCCTAGTGTCTCTGTATTAATGAGATTAATGCTCCGAGTGTGTCTGGCATTAGCTGCACAGCTCTGATGAACCTGGGTTTTTAAATCACTGCTCCTAGTGCCTCTGTATTATTGAGAGTAATGCTCTGAGTGTGTCTGCCATGAGCTGCAGAGCTCTGATGAACCTGGGTTTTTAAATCACTGCTCCTAGTGTCTCTGTATTATTGAGAGTAATGCTCTGAGTGTGTCTGGCATTATCTGCAGCGCTCTGATGAAAATGGGTTTTTAAATCACTGTTCCTAGTGTCTCTGTATTATTGAGAGTAATGCTCCGAGTGTGTCTGGCATTAGCTGGAGTCCTCTGATGAACATGGGGTTTTTAATCACTGCTCCTAGTGTCTCTGTATTATTGAGAGTAATGCTCCGAGTGTGTCTGGCATTAGCTGCAGAGCTCTGATGAACCTGGGTTTTTAAATCACTGCTCCTAGTGTCTCTGTATTATTGAGAGTAATGCTCTGAGTGTGTCTGCCATGAGCTGCAGAACTCTGATGAACCTGGGTTTTTAAAGCACTGCTCCTAGTGTCTCTGTATTATTGAGAGTAATGCTCTGAGTGTGTCTGGCATTAGCTGCAGAGCCCTGATGAAAATGGGTTTTTAAATCACTGCTCCTAGTGTCTCTGTATTATTGAGAGTGATGCCCCGAGTGCGTCTGGCATTAGCTGCAGAGCTCTAATGAAGCTGGGTTTTTAAATCACTGCTTCTGGTGTCTCTGTATTATTGAGACTGATGCTCTGAGTGTGTCTGGCATTAGCTGCGGAGCTCTGATGAACATGGGTTTTTAAATCACTGCTCCTAGTGTATCCGTATTATTGAGAGTAATGCTCCGAGTGTGTCTGGCATTAGCTGCAGAGCTCTGATGAACCTGGGTTTTTAAATCACGGCTCCTAGTGTCTCTGTATTATTGAGAGTAATGCTCTGAGTGTGTTTGGCATTAGCTGCAGAGCTCTGATGAACATGGGTTTTTAAATCACTGCTCCTAGTGTCTCTGTATTATTGAGAGTAATGCTCTGAGTGTGTCTGCCATGAGCTGCAGAGCTCTGATGAGCATGGGTTTTTAAATCACGGCTCCTAGTGTCTCTGTATTATTGAGAGTAATGCTCTGAGTGTGTCTGGCATTAGCTGCAGAGTTTTGATGAACATGGGGTTTTAAATCTCTGCTCCTAGTGTCTCTGTATTATTTAGAGTAATGCTCCGAGTGTGTCTGGCATTAGCTGGAGTCCTCTGATGAACATGGGGTTTTAAATCACTGCTCCTAGTGTCTCTGTATTATTGAGAGTAATGCTCCGAGTGTGTCTGGCATTAGCTGCAGAGCTCTGATGAACATGGGTTTTTAAATCACTGCTCCTAGTGTCTCTGTATTAATGAGATTAATGCTCCGAGTGTGTCTGGCATTAGCTGCACAGCTCTGATGAACCTGGGTTTTTAAATCACTGCTCCTAGTGCCTCTGTATTATTGAGAGTAATGCTCTGAGTGTGTCTGCCATGAGCTGCAGAGCTCTGATGAACCTGGGTTTTTAAATCACTGCTCCTAGTGTCTCTGTATTATTGAGAGTAATGCTCTGAGTGTGTCTGGCATTAGCTGCAGCGCTCTGATGAAAATGGGTTTTTAAATCACTGTTCCTAGTGTCTCTGTATTATTGAGAGTAATGCTCCGAGTGTGTCTGGCATTAGCTGGAGTCCTCTGATGAACATGGGGTTTTTAATCACTGCTCCTAGTGTCTCTGTATTATTGAGAGTAATGCTCCGAGTGTGTCTGGCATTAGCTGCAGAGCTCTGATGAACCTGGGTTTTTAAATCACTGCTCCTAGTGTCTCTGTATTATTGAGAGTAATGCTCTGAGTGTGTCTGCCATGAGCTGCAGAACTCTGATGAACCTGGGTTTTTAAAGCACTGCTCCTAGTGTCTCTGTATTATTGAGAGTAATGCTCTGAGTGTGTCTGGCATTAGCTGCAGAGCCCTGATGAAAATGGGTTTTTAAATCACTGCTCCTAGTGTCTCTGTATTATTGAGAGTGATGCCCCGAGTGCGTCTGGCATTAGCTGCAGAGCTCTGATGAAGCTGGGTTTTTAAATCACTGCTTCTGGTGTCTCTGTATTATTGAGACTGATGCTCTGAGTGTGTCTGGCATTAGCTGCGGAGCTCTGATGAACATGGGTTTTTAAATCACTGCTCCTAGTGTATCCGTATTATTGAGAGTAATGCTCCGAGTGTGTCTGGCATTAGCTGCAGAGCTCTGATGAACCTGGGTTTTTAAATCACGGCTCCTAGTGTCTCTGTATTATTGAGAGTAATGCTCTGAGTGTGTTTGGCATTAGCTGCAGAGCTCTGATGAACATGGGTTTTTAAATCACTGCTCCTAGTGTCTCTGTATTATTGAGAGTAATGCTCTGAGTGTGTCTGCCATGAGCTGCAGAGCTCTGATGAGCATGGGTTTTTAAATCACGGCTCCTAGTGTCTCTGTATTATTGAGAGTAATGCTCTGAGTGTGTCTGGCATTAGCTGCAGAGTTTTGATGAACATGGGGTTTTAAATCTCTGCTCCTAGTGTCTCTGTATTATTTAGAGTAATGCTCCGAGTGTGTCTGGCATTAGCTGGAGTCCTCTGATGAACATGGGGTTTTAAATCACTGCTCCTAGTGTCTCTGTATTATTGAGAGTAATGCTCCGAGTGTGTCTGGCATTAGCTGCAGAGCTCTGATGAACATGGGTTTTTAAATCACTGCTCCTAGTGTCTCTGTATTAATGAGATTAATGCTCCGAGTGTGTCTGGCATTAGCTGCACAGCTCTGATGAACCTGGGTTTTTAAATCCCTGCTCCTAGTGCCTCTGTATTATTGAGAGTAATGCTCTGAGTGTGTCTGCCATGAGCTGCAGAACTCTGATGAACCTGGGTTTTTAAAGCACTGCTCCTAGTGTCTCTGTATTATTGAGAGTAATGCTCTGAGTGTGTCTGGCATTAGCTGCAGAGCCCTGATGAACATGGGTTTTTAAATCACTACTCCTAGTGTCTCTGTGTTATTGAGAGTGATGCCCCGAGTGCGTCTGGCACTAGCTGCAGAGCTCTGATGAACCTGGGTTTTTAAATCACTGCTCCTGGTGTCTCTGTATTATTGAGAGTAATGCTCTGAGTGTGTCTGGCATTAACTGCGGAGCTCTGATGAACGTGGGTTTTTAAATCACTGCTCCTAGTGTCTCTGTATTATTGAGAGTGATGCCCCGAGTGCGTCTGCGTTAGCTGCAGAGCTCTGATGAACCTGGGTTTTTAAATCACTGCTCCTAGTGTCTCTGTATTAATGAGATGAATGCTCCGAGTGTGTCTGGCATTAGCTGCAGAGCCCTGATAAACATGGGTTTTTGAATCACAGCTCCTAGTGTCTCTGTATTATTGAGAGTAATGCTCTGAGTGTGTCTGGAATTAGCTGCAGAGTTCTGATGAACCTGGGTTTTTAAATCACTGCTCCTGGTGTCTCTGTATTATTGAGAGTAATGCTCTGAGTCTGTCTGGCATTAGCTGTGGAGCTCTGATGAACCTGGGTTTTTAAATCACTGCCGCGACTGCCTCTGTATTATTCAGAGTAATGCTCTGAGTGTGTCTGGCATTAGCTGCAGATCCCTGATGAACATGGGTTTATAAATCCCTGCTACTAGTGTCTCTGTGTTATTGAGAGTAATGCTCCGAGTGTGTCTGGCATTAGCTGCAGAGCTCTGATGAACATGGGTTTTTAAATCACTGCTCCTAGTGTCTCAGTATTAATGAGATTAATGCTCCGAGTGTGTCTGGCATTAGCTGCACAGCTCTGATGAACCTGGGTTTTTAAATCACTGCTCCTAGTGCCTCTGTATTATTGAGAGTAATGCTCTGAGTGTGTCTGGCATTAGGAGCAGAAATTGGGTGAATATCACTTTTGTCATCGGAGCTAGGATCTGAGCCTTGAGTGACTGTGTTACCACTGGAGCAGAGCTCTGAGTAAGGTTTGTAGAATAGAGATCTTAGTGACTGCAGGAGCAGAGCTCCGAGTGAGGTTTCTAGAATAGAGATCATCTGAGTGACTGCAGGAGCAGAGCTCTGAGTGAGGTTTGTAGAATAGAGATCTGAGTGACTTCCTTAGCAGGAGCAGAGCTCCGAGTGAGGTTTGTAGAATAGAGATCTGAGTGACTGCAGGAGCAGAGCTCCGAGTGAGGTTTGTAGAATAGAGATCTGAGTGACTGCAGGAGCAGAGCTCCGAGTGAGGTTTGTAGAACAGAGATCTGAGTGACTGCAGGAGCAGAGCTCCGAGTGAGGTTTGTAGAATAGAGATCTGAGTGACTGCAGGAGCAGAGCCTTGAGCGAGGTTTGTAGAATAGAGATCTGAGTGACTGCAGGAGCAGAGCTTCGAGTGAGGTTTGTAGAATAGAGATCTGAGTGACTGCAGGAGCAGAGCTCCGAGTGAGGTTTGTAGAATAGAGATCTGAGTGACTGCAGGAGCAGAGCCTTGAGCGAGGTTTGTAGAATAGAGATCTGAGTGACTGCAGGAGCAGAGCTTCGAGTGAGGTTTGTAGAATAGAGATCTGAGTGACTGCAGAAGCAGAGCTCTGAGTGAGGTTTGTAGAATAGAGATCTGAGTGACTGCAGGAGCAGAGCTCAGAGTGAGGTTTGTAGAATAGAGATCTGAGTGACTGCAGGAGCAGAGCTCCGAGTGAGGTTTGTAGAATAGAGATCTGAGTGACTGCAGGAGCAGAGCCTTGAGCGAGGTTTGTAGAATAGAGATCTGAGTGACTGCAGGAGCAGAGCTCTGAGTGAGGTTTGTAGAATGGAGATCTGTGGGACTGCATTAGCAGGAGCAGAGCTCTGAGTGAGATTTGTAGAATAGAGATCTGAGTGACTGCATTAGCAAGAGCAGAGATCTGAGTGACTGCAGGAGCAGAGCTCCAAGTGAGGTTTGTAGAATAGAGATCTGAGTGACTGCAGAAGCAGAGCTCTGAGTGAGGTTTGTAGAATAGAGATCTGAGTGACTGCAGGAGAAGCAGAGCTCAGAGTGAGGTTTGTAGAATAGAGATCTGAGTGACTGCAGGAGCAGAGCTCTGAGTGACTGCAGGAGCAGAGCTCCGAGTGAGGTTTGTAGAATAGAGATCTGAGTGACTGCAGGAGCAGAGCTCTGAGCGAGGTTTGTAGAATAGAGATCTGAGTGACTGCAGGAGCAGAGCTCTGAGTGACTGCAGGAGCAGAGCTCCGAGTGAGGTTTGTAGAATAGAGATCTGAGTGACTGCAGGAGCAGAGCTCTGAGCGAGGTTTGTACAATAGAGATCTGAGTGACTGCAGGTGCAGAGTTCTGAGTAAGGTTTGTAGAATAGAGATCTGAGTGACTGCATTAGCAAGAGCAGAGCTCTGAGTGACTGCATTAGCAAGAGCACAGCTCTGAATAACTAGTTTAGAGAGCAGAACTTGACACATCCAAGTTCAGAAAGCAGTACCATCAGTAACAGGGCTCCACGTGATTATATTGGAAGCAACAGAGAGCTTAATGAGATTCTAAGATCAGAGCTCTGAGTGACTGTGTTAGCAGGAGCAGAGCCTTGAGTGAGGTTTGTAGAATAGAGATCTGAGTGACTGCAGGAGCAGAACTCTGAGTAAAGTTTGTAGGAGAGAGGGAGAGAGAGAGACTGAATGTGTATGTATGTGGTGTTTATATAGCACAAACCTAGCAAAAGGCAGTGGAGCTCTGCACATGGTCTAAGACAAGATTGAAATTAACAAGTAAATGGAGAGGAAGTTGTGGACGGTTAATGCATTGTGATGTAGTGTTCATTAAAGAGGCAAGCGGGGGCGTAGGTTCCATTGTTGCAGCGGGTGCACTGGCACCAGGGGGGTACAGGACCCACTGAACACTGATTATTGCTGTATTTCACAGTTCAAAGAGGGACCCAGGGGTCCATTTACTTCCTTGCACTTGCTATGCCACTTCAACCGTTTTGTAAATTGGAGCAGCGTTGATGCGGGCCTGTTGGATACCTTGGTGTGGTTCCGGATCCTGGGTGCAGAGACGGAAAAGGCTTGCTGCCTTGTGTTTTAGGTCTCTCTATTAACAGCTACTTAGCTGCATGCCGTCTCGCTTGCAAGAGATATTGTATACAACAGGGGCTTGCAGCGCACCCACTGCTTAACATTCGTTGGCTTCATTGTCACTCTTATTTGCTGCCTTTTGATTGGCTAGCGCACCCTGGCTTCATTTCCTCTTCTTTCCGAGTATTGACAAAGTACTAATTGCTTCAGCTTAATTGCTGTCCTTTCGCTGATCGCGCTGGGATTGAGGAAGTACTTTTATTTTTTCTTCTTCCCTGTCTTCCTGGTTGAACCTCTTGCCAGTTGTAGCTTTATTTTACTGTGGAACCGCACTACAAACAAGCCCTTTTCTCCTTTGAAATGAAGGTTTATTGTGGCAACAGGTTTTATCAGATTTTATCTGAACAACAAGTGTTATCTGCTTCCAAATTCATTTTCACCAAGACTTGGTCATGGGCACAATTGCTTTCTTTATGTGAAAGGATTTTTTGCCAAATGTCTTTTTTTTTTTTACTTTTTCACGCATGGGGAGATTAACTGCTCAGAATGACAGTGGTGTTGTGCAGAGTCCTAACAAGCATTGACAAACCCAATGGTTCTCACATTGGTGAATCTTGGCTCATCCGTTGTTTTTGTTCATACTGGACAGCACGGGCATTGCTGACTCTGGTAATGATTTGTGGCCGTGCTGTGTAGTAGCGTGGCTGTTGTACAACGTGGCTAAAAACAGTTTTTTCAAAAGGACTATTATGCATTTAGCGGTAATGAAGTTAAAAAACAAATGCATATTAGCCTTGGCTGCATTATAGTGCTTTTTAAAATTAGTTTTAGCCACATTGCAAAGCCTCAGTGCTGCTGTACAGCATGGCTACATAATATTGCCAAAGCCAATCGCTCTAATAGGCGAGACCTATTGGCTTTGCCAATGCTTGTTCTTTTTTAAACTTCTTAGTTTGCAGTCTGATGGTGTCCAGACTGCAGGTGTGTCGCGAGCTGCTGTCTGATGGTGTCCGACTGCAGGTGTGTCGCGAGCTGCAGTCTGATGGTGTCCAGACTGCAGGTGTGTCACCAGCTGCAGTCTGATGGTGTCCAGACTGCAGGTGTGTCACCAGCTGCAGTCTGATGGTGTCCAGACTGCAGGTGTGTCCAGACTGCAGGTGTGTCACCAGCTGCAGTCTGATGGTGTCCAGACTGCAGGTGTGTCCAGACTGCAGGTGTGTCACCAGCTGCAGTCTGATGGTGTCCAGACTGCAGGTGTGTCCAGAGCTGCAGTCTGATGGTGTCTGACTGCAGGTGTGTCACCAGCTGCAGTCTGATGGTGTCCAGACTGCAGATGTGTCACCAGCTGCAGTCTGATGGTGTCCAGACTGCAGATGTGTCACCAGCTGCAGTCTGATGGTGTCCGACTGCAGGTGTGTCACAAGCTGCAGTCTGATGGTGTCTGACTGCAGGTGTGTCACCAGCTGCAGTCTGGTGGTGTCCAGACTGCAGGTGTGTCCAGACTGCAGGTGTGTCACCAGCTGCAATCTGATGGTGTCCGACTGCAGGTGTGTCACCAGCTGCAGTCTGATGGTGTCCGACTGCAGGTGTGTCACCAGCTGCAGTCTGATGGTGTCCGACTGCAGATGTGTCACCAGCTTCAGTCTGATGGTGTCCAGACTGCAGGTGTGTCCAGACTGCAGGTGTGTCACCAGCTGCAATCTGATGGTGTCCAGGCTGCAGGTGTGCCCAGACTGCAGGTGTGTCACCAGCTGCAGTCTGATGGTGTCCGACTGCAGGTGTGTCACAAGCTGCAGTCTGATAGTGTCCGACTGCAGGTGTGTCACCAGCTGCAGTCTGATGGTGTCCGACCGCAGGTGTGTCACCAGCTGCAGTCTGATGGTGTCCGACTGCAGATGTGTCACCAGCTGCAGTCTGATGGTGTCCAGACTGCAGGTGTGTCCAGACTGCAGGTGTGTCACCAGCTGCAATCTGATGGTGTCCAGGCTGCAGGTGTGTCCAGACTGCAGGTGTGTCACCAGCTGCAGTCTGATGGTGTCCGACTGCAGGTGTGTCACAAGCTGCAGTCTGATGGTGTCCGACTGCAGGTGTGTCACAAGCTGCAGTCTGATGGTGTCCGACTGCAGGTGTGTCACCAGCTGCAGTGTGATGGTGTTCAGACTGCAGGTGTGTCAAGAGCTGCAGTCTGATGGTGTCCAGGCTGCAGGTGTGTCCAGACTGCAGGTGTGTCACCAGCTGCAGTCTGATGGTGTCCGACTGCAGGTGTGTCACAAGCTGCAGTCTGATGGTGTCCGACTGCAGGTGTGTCACAAGCTGCAGTCTGATGGTGTCCGACTGCAGGTGTGTCACCAGCTGCAGTGTGATGGTGTTCAGACTGCAGGTGTGTCAAGAGCTGCAGTCTGATGGTGTCCAGACTGCAGGTGTGTCCAGACTGTAGGTGTGTCACGAGCTGCAGTCTGATGGTGTCCAGACTGTAGGTGTGTCACGAGCTGCAGTCTGATGGTGTCTAGACTGTAGGGCCTCACAGGAAGGGAAAAGAGTACAGTGGGAAGAACCTCCCCACCGAGGATTGGAGACCAGGAGCCACAGCAGCAAGAAACAAACCTAGTTGTGAACCTGTCGTCCAGACAATTGACACAGACAGAAGATGACGTCCTCCAAAAAGGACTAGGCTTTGTCCCAACCCCCAGAGTTGATCTGTTCATGCAGACCTGTGAATTACACCAATTTTTCCGCAAGATCCGACTCAGATTTTTCTTTGAAGGAAAAGCAAAGATACCCGAAACTGATTCGGGTCTTCGCAATCCTTCTACTTTCACCCCACACGCCGGGATGGTACCAAATGAAGTCCTGACTTACGAACAGGCAGTACTTAAGGAAGTGAAAACAATTCAAGGACGCCAATTTTTCAACAACATCAGCAACAAAGAAAGATTGCCTATTGAGACACTGGCCAATGATCCAAGTATCACTATTAAACAAGCCGACAAGGGTGGGGCCACTGTCATAATGAGCACAACAGATTATGACACTGAATGCCTACGACAATTGGGGGATAGGAAATACTACACTCCTATTTCTAAAAATCCTACAGAACGTCTGAAAACAACCATTACCAGTCTGGTTGATTCAGCTGAAAGCCAAGGATGGCTTAGCGAGAATGAGGCTTCCTTTCTCATCAGAAAAGAACCAAAGACCCCCTACTTTTATTTCTTACCTAAAATCCACAAGGGGGTCACACCAGTACCAGGCCGTCCCATAGTGTCAGGTATTGATTCCATTCTCGAACCCCTTTCGCAATTCTGCGACTATTTCCTGCAACCCCGTGATGAAAGATACCCCGTCATACATACAGGACACCACTGATGTACTACGCCTACTTGACCAGATTCAGGGTACTGATGACATCAATTTTCTCATCACCCTAGACGTTGTAGCCCTTTACATCAATATCCCCCAAAGGGCCACTCTGGAGGTTATTGAGGAGATTTTGAATTCAATCCCCTGGGAGTCACTTACCCCTCCATCTTTCATTACAGATTGTGCCACACTAGCACTAACTGAAAACTTCTTTGAATTCAGGGGCCAACTTTATCACCAGACACAAGGTACTTCCATGGAGAGTACCTTTGCTCCTAGTGTAGCCTGTTTGTATATGGCTTCCTTTGAGGGAGAACACATCTTCTGTGACACTAATCCATATCGCCACAACATTCGCCTATGGAAGCGCTTTATCGATGACATTCTCATCTTTTGGACAGGAGATTGTGTAAGTTACACTGAGTTCTTCACATGGATAAATAACCTCAATCCTTACTTAAACTTCACCATAACAGCGTCCCCTACACAGATTGCCTTTCTTGATTTAACCATCAAGCTGGCACAGGGTCACTTCTCAACTACTATGTACAGGAAGGCGACTGATCGTAATAGCCTGTTACACTTCCAGAGTCATCATCCCAGATCACTCAAAGAAAATTTGCCCTTTGGGCAATTTCTAAGAGTCAGGAGAAATTGCAGCACTTTAGATACATACAAAAGTGAATCAGCAATCCTGGCCCAGAACCTGAAAGCAAGAAACTATCCACAGAGGAGTATCACTCTGTCTAACAAACGTGCCCGCAATAACAATAGAGAAGGACTCCTGGAACATAGAAATGAGCCAAGTGTTTCAGAAACACTGACTTGTGTCACTACTTTTACACCGGTCTCCACACAATTGACCCGTGTGTTGAGAAAACACTGGGACATTCTCAATACAGGAACCTTGCACCTTGAAACACCACGCTTTGCATACAAGCGATCCAAAAACATCAAGGATATGCTCATACGAACTAGGCCCAAACCCCAGATTAAGTCCCTACAAAACACACTTTGGCAACTACCGCCGGTGAAGGGACACTATCCCTGTGGGACTTGTAGTGCTTGTACTTTTACTTCTGTACATAAAACAGTCACACTTAACAGCACCTTTGTTTGGGAATTGAGGTCCCACACAAATTGCAATACATCCAATTGCATCTATCTGCTTATCTGTCCCTGCGATCTCTATTACGTGTGGATGACGACTCGCCCTATCAAATTGCGTATTTCTGAGCATCGCAGTAGTTTCCGCTGCCATAAAAACAACACCAAACTATGTGCTCATTTTCATGAGAAGGGACACTCACCGGACTCGGTAAAATGGCTAATTCTAGAAGCCAATTCCCATCTTACCAAACCGAGTCTGTTCGCAAGAGAACAGAGATGGATACACCGTCTATCCTCTAACATTGGGGGCCTCAACGATGATATCCCTTGGGGCTCGATAAAAACCTGAGCTATTCCACATTATACCAGTAGCTTGACCCTTATGTTAGATGACGTTACAGTCCCATTATCAGGCCTACATCGAATTGGCATACAGTCCTAGACACTATGTGCACCACCTACATTATCCTCTCTAGGAGTGTCTCCAACAATCATGATACATCCTTATACTGGGTTTACTGGCCTTAATGTAGCCTCAGTTATGTAGCTATTCTTTAGCCCTCCGTTTTAATATGGCCGCCACAGTTACGAACACCTTTGGTCAATTGATCAAAATTTCATCCCAATCCATGGTGGCCGCCATTTCCTTTCACTACCCACACAGACGCTTGCTCCACCCTCGCCCGGAGTCACCTGACTAAGATTTCCTCTTTTTAGTCCTACCTCTCTGACGAACAAGTCACCTTCCGGACTCGGTGGAGAGGGTAGGTGAAAACGGATGGTATGAGCGACGTGAAATGTAAGTAGATTCACGCCCTGAGCACAATACTGCTAACTCCTGACCTCACTCTTCAACTAGGGACCTGGCCCCCATTAGCCTTAGAGTTAGGAATGCTCAGCGCATTTAGGTCATTGCCTGACAGCTCGTGCCACCTCTAACTAATTTAAACTAGTTCAGCCTATTTGATTTGTTACGCCGAACTCCCGTGACTTTTCCCATCGACTTGCATCGGCTTAGAGACTGCCGAATTGCGACTTTTGGTTTACGGGACTTGTCTCTGGGTATATTAACTTCGATTTCTACCCATTCAATGATCCCTTTACTCAGGATCCCCGTACAGCCGCACGACTAACACCTCATACTCCACACACACAAGAGGGTATTTCTATCAACCGCCTCAAGCATAGTTAACCTTTTGACTCCTCAGGTGATAGGTTAATCGCTCCTCGCTTACAGCCCACGAGTCGTGCTGATTCATTTCTGTACATACCGTATATCTTTGGTGCACCATAGAAGATGACCTCCTTTCACACCGATTATTGATGTATAGATGTTACTTCAATTCATTTTACTTATTTCATTGCTACATGCTTGCAAATACATTATACCAAAATTGTGCTGCTATGCATTGTGTCTTTCATTGTTGCTTTACCCACACCATTATTTGGTCCCGTGTACAGTTCTACTTTATGAGGAATTCTAGCTCAATGTACACCCACCGAGTACTGTTGCTGTCTAAACGGATACTAAATAGGGTAAGTCCTTTCTTTAGTATTTCCCACTGCATTTTTATGAAGTCCACATAGGTGAATAGCCACTTCTAGTTCACCGTGGGGATACACCACCAATGTATTTGTTCTGATGCGTTTTTAGCATTAGAAACCACCACTGTTTTTACCTTTAGCATGGTTGAAGAGTCACGTTTTTGGCTGTTTCCCTGTACCAATGTGTCAACAGTATTCTGTTCTAACTGGCATCATTCACCTTTTCCTTTACAGGTAATACCAGACACTGACAGGTATTTTAAATAAGAGTCACTAATCGACGTGACACCATCCAGTCTAGAATACTGTTATAATTACATTCACTTTAGTTGTAGATAGTGTTTTTTCTGAGGTCCTGAAGAATCGCGAGTATACAAACTCATAGCGAGAAACATGTTGACCATTTTTAAGTTCACTCACACATGAGACATTATACTCCGTTGAGTGCCACATCTTCACGTATTTAATCAGGGAAGGAGGCCCCCAGAATAAAATTGATTCCTAGCTGGCACTCTTAACCCTGTTTTATACCACTTAGTCACATCTACACCAGTTAGGCCCCCTCACCCGCACTTCACCATACGGCAGTCGGATTGAAGATCTCCGACAAAGTGCCCCTTATTAAGGGAGCCCGTTAGGCATTGCACCGCCGGCCCGACGAGGAGCAGCCCATATGATGAAGCATGACACCTGCAAGGGTGTGTGAGGGCATTATTATACGACAAATGGATTACCAATTTCCAACACACGGTGGACACAATTGGTCCTAGCCTTCCTCTTGACTCTTCTCCCTTCTTTCAACTTTGAGGAACAGCGGAAATTTCCTTTTTGAGATTGTGTATCCCAGGGGCATTTTTTCCTGCTGGACCTCCCGTTCTCCTGTGAACGGAAATAGCCCCCCCCTTGTCCCTCTCTTTGTAACTCAGACTGTAGGTGTGTCACGAGCTGCAGTCTGATGGTGTCCAGACTGTAGGGGTGTCACGAGCTGCAGTCTGATTGTGTCAGACTGCAGGTGTGTCCAGAGCTGCAGTCTGATGGTGTCCGACTGCAGGTGTGTCACGAGCTGCAGTCTGATGGTGTCCAGACAGCAGGTGTGTCACGAGCTGCAGTCTGATGGTGTCAGACTGCAGGAGTGTCCAGAGCTGCAGTCTGATGGTGTCCACCTGCAGGTGTGTCACGAGGTGCAGTCTGATGGTGTCCAGACTGCAGGTGTGTCCAGAGCTGCAGTCTGGTGGTGTCCGACTGCAGGTGTGTCACGAGCTGCAGTCTGATGGTGTCAGACTGCAGGAGTGTCCAGAGCTGCAGTCTGATGGTGTCCACCTGCAGGTGTGTCACGAGGTGCAGTCTGATGGTGTCCAGACTGCAGGTGTGTCCAGAGCTGCAGTCTGATGGTGTCCGACTGCAGGTGTGTCACGAGCTGCAGTCTGATGGTGTCCAGACAGCAGGTGTGTCACGAGCTGCAGTCTGATGGTGTCACACTGCAGGAGTGTCCAGAGCTGCAGTCTGATGGTGTCCACCTGCAGGTGTGTCACGAGCTGCAGTCTGATGGTGTCCAGACTGCAGGTGTGTCCAGAGCTGCAGTCTGATGGTGTCCAGACAGCAGGAGTGTCCAGAGCTGCAGTCTGATGGTGTCCAGACAGCAGGAGTGTCCAGAGCTGCAGTCTGATGGTGTCCGACTGCAGGAGTGTCCAGAGCTGCAGTCTGATGGTGTCCACCTGCAGGTGTGTCACGAGGTGCAGTCTGATGGTGTCCAGACTGCAGATGTGTCCAGAGCTGCTGTCTGATGGTGTCCAGACAGCAGGAGTGTCCAGAGCTGCAGTCTGATGGTGTCCGACTGCAGGAGTGTCCAGAGCTGCAGTCTGATGGTGTCCACCTGCAGGTGTGTCACGAGGTGCAGTCTGATGGTGTCCAGACTGCAGATGTGTCCAGAGCTGCAGTCTGATGGTGTCCGACTGCAGGTGTGTCACGAGCTGCAGTCTGATGGTGTCCAGACAGCAGGTGTGTCACGAGCTGCAGTCTGATGGTGTCCAGACAGCAGGAGTGTCCAGAGCTGCAGTCTGATGGTGTCCAGACAGCAGGAGTGTCCAGAGCTGTAGTCTGATGGTGTCCACCTGCAGGTGTGTCACGAGCTGCAGTCTGATGGTGTCCAGACAGCAGGTGTGTCACGAGCTGCAGTCTGATGGTGTCCAGACAGCAGGAGTGTCCAGAGCTGCAGTCTGATGGTGTCCAGACAGCAGGAGTGTCCAGAGCTGCAGTCTGATGGTGTCCAGACAGCAGGAGTGTCCAGAGCTGCAGTCTGATGGTGTCCAGACAGCAGGAGTGTCCAGAGCTGCAGTCTGATGGTGTCCAGACAGCAGGAGTGTCCAGAGCTGCAGTCTGATGGTGTCCAGACTGCAGGTTTGTCACGACTCACCATAGCTGGTGAGTTTGCCTGAAAGATAGGCGGGTGCTGGTCATGAAGGCTGTGCTGATGATGCAGCTGGCTTTGAAGACGGTCCTGGCCAGCAAGGCGAGTCAACAAAGTCCCACCTGGATGGGAGACATGGGGGCACATTTCCTCAGGCCCGGGATGAGACGTGCTGCAGCATGTAGGATACCCCTAGCGGGGTGCCAGTGTGGAGTCGGGGAGGCCATGGATTGGGGCATTACAAACATTCAGGTGGGAGAGTACAAGGGTTTGAACAGTTCTGAAGTTGTTTTCTGGAAGAAATAGTTTGATTTTCTTTAGACGAAAAAGCTGGTTCCCGACCGTGTTTGTCTTTTGGCAGTGTGCTCCTTGAGGGTGAGCTTCTTGTCCAGGTGAATCCAGAGGACTTGGCATTCGGTGAAAGTTGGGGCTCGAGGCCTTCCAGGTTCAATCATTGAGCCAGGCTTTTACTGTATCTTGTTTATTGTTCTTGGCAAATCGCAGGGATTTATGCTCCAAAGATTGTCATAATGTTGTGCGTGAATAGATAACTTAGATGGGACTTCGTTATACCCCACAATATTTCAAAGCAAAACTCTGCGTTGTAGCATTCTTCGTACATTGCTCAGCTCAATATTTAAAGGAGCACAGCTCCCTGGCGCAGTATATTTATGCCGTGCTGCGTAGTGTGGGCACTCGCACTTATGGAGTTTCTTACCTGGCTGGTAAAGGGCGCTACACTTACATGTTCTTTAGTCCTGATGAAGACCAGGTACAACCGTTCCCTGGGGTCGAAACATTGACTTTCTTCTAGCTTTGGACTGCATCTCGCGAGTGCAATTATTATAGTTTATAACACTCCTTTGCAAACTTTTTGTGGCAGCCAAGTCCTGCATTTTCTTGTTTGTTTTTATGTTCATGTTAACAAACCATGACTACAGCACCTTCATTTATTTAATCTTGTGCACCATTATCTATGTTAATTTGATTCAAGTATCTCTAAATAAGTGTCTTTTAGCGTAAGTACCTTTTGCTGTTTATTACTCAGGATTTGTATTTTTGTAATGCCTTTATTTCTCCTTTCTCATATTTGTGTTTGCCAGCCTTGCACCTCTTTTGTAGTTCTCAAGGCCATTATTTCTTACGTTCCCTATTTTTGATGCGAGTTATTTCTACGGTGTCTAATTTGCTTTTGTTCTTATTGCTATTCCTTGTGTTGTGGAGTAGTTGTGCTGTGGCTGAGTGTGTCAGTGGACAACCTTAAGCTGTTAAACTTTTTGTGCGTTCATCTGATGGAAAAACACACTTTTCCCGCACAGAAGGCTGCCAGTGGCGGACTGGCCTAGAGGGCAGTCAGGTAGGGCCTGGTCTGACAATTCAGCATGTGAGACCCTGGTTTGGCTGTTTGTGGTCGGTATGCTGTATTAAGGTAGGGACTTGAAGCCCTGCCCATGTCACTGCCATCTTTTCAATTGGCTCCTGTTACCATTCTATCGAAATCGTTGCTTTTCATTCATGAATAGGCTTAGTAGTCCCTCCTTGGTACCGCCTTGTCTGTATTTGTAGCCCCCATACGACTGGACATTTTACTTGTGTTGTTACACAGTCTGCTTTATCTAGTCAGTGCGAGAAAGCAAAAGACACACAATTGATGGACGGAATGCAGAACAAATCAAAACATTCACCCCCAGTCAAGAGATCTCGGTTAAATCCATCATTCTTTTGTGCACCACGCCACCCCAGTTTAGACCTGGCCATATGCAAATCAGTCTTGACCCTGTGCCTCATGGGAACAGTCCAGCCCGAACTGCCAAACCAGGTCGTTCCTTGACCAGAAACAAGCATCCTGGGATCGGGTCAGGGTTTTACCCCTCATCAGCCAGGATGGCTTGAATCCACTGACACAGTGAGCCCGGGACCTCGTCTGGGCATACCCAGCGCACTTAGGGCGAGAAAGCAAAAGACACACAATTGATGGACGGAATGCAGAGCAAATCAAACCATTCATACCCAGTTAAAATGGATTTATGGCCAGATCTCTGTACTGGGGTGAAGGTATGACATTGTTCGGTATTCTGTCCATCAATTGTTCTTTTTGTATTTATCTGGTTGGTGAGCATTATTTTCTTTAGTTATCTTCCCTATTCCACCGACGACATCGCAGCATGCGGGCACCTTTTATATTGTTATTAGTCATGTGTTTTTTCATTTCCAGCGCGGCCCGCTTTAGTGATAGTAGACCCGTTTATTTAATTATTTAATTTACAGCGTGGTCCGCTTTCACTTTTGTGGCCACGCATATTTATTTATTTAATTTACAGCGCTAGCCACTTTGACTTTAGTGGCTGTGCTTATTTATTTATTTCATTTACAGCTGGACCGCTTTCACTTTAGCAGGCGTGCTACAAAATCTTTACTTTTACATTTTCACTTTAATGTTGGAACACGCCCCTTTCATTAGACGCTGCTCACTGTAACCTGAATATAGTCAGCAGCGTCTAAAGAAAGGGGCGTGGCCACCATTAAAGTGGTCATGCATTTGTGAGAGTTTGAGCTGCTGGCATTAGAAATTACAATGCCTTTTATATATGCGTTGCTTTGGAAAAAACATAAATAAAAGGCATTATCATTTACAATGCCAATAGCTTAAAATCTCGCATTTGCGAGACCTATTGCATTGTAAATGCCTGTTTACTGTTGAATTCCCTGATGTTGAAACAAAGATTGCCTGCAGCAAGCTCAAATCAATGCAGTCTTTCCTACCATGCAAAACACTTACACAGAGTGTCTTTACAGGTTTAAAAGCACGCCAATTTGCAAACATGCGTCACTTTTCCAGGTATTTAATTCACTAATGGGGGGCACTTTTATTGTGGTTTCTGGCCTGTTGTCTGACCCAGCCCGGCTCTGAAGCCACCGAGGCACGGCTCTGTTGGGAACGGAGGTGTGGAAGGAATGATGTCTTTCGGGCCGATCATTGGAAGCTCGCTGCGGCCTTGGTTTCCGGTGAGCACTTGGCACCCAGATGACTTTGTCAGTGGGAAATACTCCTCGTACCCATGGTGCAACGCTTTCCACCCAGGTCTGCCCATTCTTGAAAATACGAACAGCGAGGCCATGCTAACTTGTTTCAGATACTCTTTAATCCGGTGCCTGCGTACTCCCCTCTAACTCCTCCCTCCCCCCATCACACGTCACATCCACAGGCGGCATTGCCAGGTTGATTTTTGGAAGAGTTTAGGGCATCAGACGTTGTGCTGATAGGATGAACTGTGGGTTCATGGTCAGAGTACTGGGTGTGTGAGGTGCCTTGGAGGGAAGGCGCCTGGAGGACTGCTGTGAGGCGCCTGGGGCTTGGGCATGTTGGCTGCTCAGCAGCGGGCACCTGTAGTGGCAGCTGGCGTGTGAGTGGTGACTGTGGGACTAGGTCGGGGCCTCCTGTGGTTTGTCTGCTGTTCCTTCAGCTGGAGCTGAACCGGACCCTGCAGCTTGTTGTCAGAGTTAGGTTGCATCGAGTGGCATGTGTGGCTTGTAGGAGGGTCTTGTTGTCAGGGCTAGGGTGCATCGAGTGGCATTTGTGGCTTGTAGGAGGAACTTGTTGTCAGGGCTAGGGTGCATCGAGTGGCATTTGTGGCTTGTAGGAGGGACGTGTTGTCAGAGTTAGGTTGCATCGAGTGGCATTTGTGGCTTGTAGGAGGGACTTGTTGTCAGGGCTAGGGTGCATTGAGTGGCATTTGTGGCTTGTAGGAGGGACTTGTTGTCAGAGTTAGGTTGCATCGAGTGGCATTCGTGGCTTGTAGGAGGGACTTGTTGTCAGAGTTAGTTTGCATCCAGTGGCATTTGTGGCTTGTAGGAGCCACTTGTTGTCAGGGTTAGGGTGTATAGAGTGACATTTGTGACTCGTAGAGGTATTTCTTTCTTTATAATATTTGGTGGGTGTGAGTGTGCGAGTAGCTTTGTTCCAGGTTCTGTTCTAGGCTACTCTGAGCTTTTTTGCTGACAAGAGGCTGTTAGGTTTCATTCCCCAAGGGGTGTGTGGGTGATAACAGGAAGTGAGGTGTGTGGGTGATGTCAGGAAGTGGGGGTGTGGGCTATAACAGGATGCGGGGTGTGTGAGTGAATACAGGAAGCGGGGTGTGTGAGTGATAACAGGAAGCGATGTGTCTGGGTGATAACAGGAAGCGGGGTGTGTGAGTGATAACAGGAAGCGGGGTGTGTGAGTGATAACAGGAAGCGGGGTGTTTGAGTGATAACAGGAAGCGGGGTGTGTGAGTGATAACAGGAAGAGGGGTGTGTGAGTGAATACTGGAAGCGGGGTGTGTGAGTGATAACAGGAAGCGGAGTGTGTGAGTGATAACAGGAAGCGGGGTGGATAACAGGAAGTGGGGTGTGTGAGTGATAACAGGAAGAGGGGTGTGTGAGTGTATACTGGAAGTGGGGTGTGTGAGTGATAACAGGAAGCGGGGTGTGCGAGTGATAACAGGAAGCAAGGTGTCTGGGTGATAACAGGAAGCGGGGTGTGTGAGTGATAACAGGAAGCGGGGTGTGTGAGTGATAAAAGGAAGAGGGGTGTGTGAGTGAATACTGAAAGCGGGGTGTGTGAGTGATAACAGGAAGCGGGGTGTGTGAGTCATAACAGGAAGCGGGGTGTGTGAGTGATAACAGGAAGCGAGGTGTGTGAGTGATAACAGGAAGCAAGGTGTGTGAGTGATAACAGGAAGCGGGGTGTGTGAGAGATAACAGGAAGTGAGGTGTGTGAGTGAATACAGGAAGCGGGGTTTATGAGTGATAACAGGAAGCGGGTGTGTGAGTGATAACAGGAAGCAAGGTGTGTGGGTGATAACAGGAAGCGGGGTGTGTGAGTGATAACAGGAAGCGGGGTGTGTGGCTGCCGAAGCCACACTCTGTGCTTGTTTTTGGAGTTAATGGAATTAGCTCTAACTGGAAGCTAATGCTGAGCTTGGCAAGATCTACGATATAAATCACAGAGCGATGCAATGGGTCAGCTCCTTTCAGCCATTGGAGGCAGAGGCAGACACAGTGACAGGTTTCTGCTCCACGGAGCATGGACCATGTCAGCTTGACCGCCACACGTGCGCAGTGACAGAGGCAGGCACAGGGACAGGTTTCTGCTCCAGGACCATGGACCATGTCAGCATGAGTGCCACGGGGCCCGGAGACAGTGGCAGACACAGAGACAGGTTTCTGCTCCACGAGCATGATCATGTCAGGCTGAGCACCAAACAGGCGCGGAGACAGAGGCAGTCACAGGGACAGGTTTCTGCTCCACGGAGCATGGACCATGTCAGCCTGAGCACCAAACAGGCGCGGAGACAGAGGCAGACACAGGGACAGGTTACTGCTCCACTAGCACGCACCATGTCAGCCTATCACCAGACAGACGTGGAGACAGAGGCAGACACAGGGACAGGTTTCTGCTCCAGGAGTATGGACCATGTCAGCCTGAGCACCGCACAGGGGCGGCGGAGACAGAGGCAGACACAGTGACAGGTTTTTACTCCACAGAGCATGGATCATGTCAGCCTGATCACCACACGGACACGGAGACCGAGGCAGACAAAGGGACAGGTTTCTGCTCCAGGAGCATGGACCATGTCAGCCTAAGCACCACACAGGCGTGGAGACAGGCAGACACAGGGACAGGTTTCTGCTCCACAGAGCATAGACCATGTCAGCCTGAGCGCCACACAGGCACTGAGACAGAGGCAGACACAGGGACAGGTTTCTGCTCCACGAGCATGGACCATGTTAGCCTGAGTGCCATATGGGCGCGGAGACAGAGGCAGACACAGGGACAGGTTTCTGCTCCATGGAGCATGGATCATGTCAGCCCGAGCGCCACACGGGCACGGAGACAGAGGCAGACACAGGGACAGGTTTCTGCTCCAGGAGCATGGATCATGTCAGCCTGAGCACCACACAGGTGCGATGACAGAGGCAGACACAGGGACAGGTTTCTGCTCCAGGAGCATGGATCATGTCAGCCTGAGCGCCACAAAGGCGAGATGACAGAGGCAGACACAGGGACAGGTTTCTGCTCCAGGAGCATGGACCTTGTCAGCCTGGCTCCTCTTTGTCTCTGCCTCACCTCAGACAAACCTTGGACACACCTCGCCATGATGCGGTCGGTGCCCATTCAGGTGGGATTGGACAGCAGGCGCCATGTTTTCTCCTCTCTGGAAGTGGTGCCTCCTACAAAGAAGGGCTATTATTGGGTTTTTTCCTCGCTCAGCCTCGCTGCTGTGACACAGGAAGGAAGAGGCGTAATATGTGCCTAAAAACAGGAAGCGAGGGGTGTGGAACAGGCAGGCTGAGCTAGAAGGAGTTAGCTCAATTCAGGCCTTCACCTCCATGTGTGAAACAGGAAGTCGACATGACACACAGGAACTGTCGTCACAGAGTGCCCTCTTCCCGCCCAGGCCCTCTCCGCCTTGCCCTGTGGTTTGAAGCGTGAGGAGGAGAGTGTGCCTCGGAGGGAGGAGGACCTTACTCACTCAAAGGTAGACACCCCCTAACTGTGTATCTTTGCACGACACAGGAAGTCAGCATGACACACAGGAAGTGAACATTCTTATCCCTCTCTGCTCTGACCTGTATTTTATCTCTCAGAACTGTTTCCTGCCCCCCCTCCCTCCAAGAAACGGCAGCCTGTCTGATCTTGAGAAGAATCACGTGACCTCTGCTGAGGTTGCAGTAACTCACTCAGTCCTTCAGTGAAGACTGACGCCCTGTCCATCCACTTCTGTGCTCTATATAATGATATCTGCATCGACAGCGCAGGACATGATGATATGGACGTAGTAAAGCGCTTTGACGTTCATTCAGGCTATGCTCTTACAGTTGTAAACGTCGAATAAATAAACCCCCGTGCCCCAGCCCTCCCCCTGCTCATTGAAGACTCTATTATAGGTTAGTTTAGCGAACGGCTTAGTAAATAACTACACATTGTGACCCCAAATCCGTCCATCTCTCTTCCTGCCCCACAGGTGGTAGGCTGGGCCGTTACCCCTGCTGACCTCAGCAGTCCATCGGATGTTCTAGTCTAATGTTTGGGGACAGGAGGAGCACTGCTTAATTTGAGCTGGTGTTTGCCGGTGCTTGGCACCTGCACTTTATTCTCAACACCGGCACTTAAATCCCCCTTGGTGGCGCTGTTTGTCTAACTTTGAGGGGAGCAGAACACAGGGGTGTTTAATAATTTTATATAAATTAAACATTAACAACACTCGGCCGCCCCCGCCATTCTGACACCTTTGGGGGCCTGGAGTGGTCAGAAACGTCACACTTGTAGGAGGAGTGTGATGGTCGGTGCTTGTGTTGTTACTATCCTTGGCAGCTCCGGCGGGGGCCCTGGCACTTAACTCGTGTCACAGTTGCCCCCAGGGCCCAGGCTACCGAATGTTTAATTTCCTCGTGGCACAATTCAGTCAAGTTTTGACCTCCATCAACCCCTGACCCCGTCGAGTGACCCGGAAAGATGGGAGAGCTTTTGCCTAAACTGTTTTCACTCCCGTGGGATTAAATGAAAAGTGTCTCTCCGCGAGGGATGAGACAGCAGGAAACACGCGTTTTGTTTGTGGTCTTTGCACTCTGTGGTTCTCTCCTATGCAATGTTGCATTATTTGACAAACAGGCCCCGCGCAATGGACTGAGCCGGCCAGGCTATCTCTCCACAGAGCGCGTCGAAGGCGACTCTCCTCCCGGCTACGTGTATTTTCGAAATTATGTTTTGGCCTCAGACGTTTCTTCAACTTGATAGAAATTAATGCCAAAACACGATCTGCATAATGTGCACTTATGTTTGTTGTTAGCAAACCCAGCAGGTCTCAGCAGCGCCTTGAAGCTGGGGTAAGCCCCCTGCACGGCGCTGCACACTCTCAGGTCTGCAGCCTGTTGTTCACGAACCCAGCAGGTCTCAGCAGCGCCTTGAAGCTGGGGTAAGCCCCCTCCACGGCGCTGCACACTCACAGGTCTGCAGCCTGTTGTTCACGAACCCAGCAGGTCTCAGCAGCGCCTTGAAGCTGGGGTAAGCCTCCTGCACGGCGCTGCAGACTCTCAGGTCTGCAGCCTGTTGTTCACGAACCCAGCAGGTCTCAGCAGCGCCTTGAAGCTGGGGTAAGCCTCCTGCACGGCCCTGCACACTCTCAGGTCTGCAGCCTGTTGTTAACGAACCCAGCAGGTCTCAACAGCTCCTTGAAGCTGGTGTAAGCCTCCTGCACGGCGCTGCACGCTCTCAGGTCTGCAGCCTGTTGTTCACGACCCCAGCAGGTCTCAGCAGCGCCTTGAAGCTGGGGTAAGCCTCCTGCACGGCGCTGCACACTCTCAGGTCTGCAGCCTGTTGTTCACGAACCCAGCAGGTCTCAGCAGCGCCTTGAAGCTGGGGTAAGCATCCTGCACGGCGCTGCAGACTCTCAGGTCTGCAGCCTGTTGTTCACGAACCCAGCAGGTCTCAGCACTCAGCAGCGCCTTGAAGCTGGGGTAAGCCTCCGGCACGGCGCTGCACACTCTCAGGTCTGCAGCCTGTTGTTAACGAACCCAGCAGGTCTCAGCAGCTCATTGAAGCTGGGGTAAGCCTCCTGCGCGGCGCTGCACGCTCTCAGGTCTGCAGCCTGTTGTTCACGACCCCAGCAGGTCTCAGCAGCGCCTTGAAGCTGGGGTAAGCCTGCTGCACGGCCCTGCACACTCGTGCAGCCTGCTCAGGTCTGTGGTGAAACATTTTCTCTCTCTCTTTCACGCACACCCCTATCCCTGCAGGCACGCACGCACCCTGGTCAGAGCAGCTCAACGTGTTTCGGCAACTTGTTTTCCATCGCTCTGGGGCATTCAGAAGAGCTTCCGTGTGCAGGTGAGAGGCACAGGACGGGCCCAGTCAACCCCATGGGGCATCGGCAGAGTTGGCAGGAAGAGGGTGCCACACCCCATTCTGTGAGCCACGTGCAGTGGTACTGAGCTGACTCGGAGGGGGCATGAGGTACCCTGACTGATCGACACCGTCAAATCAATAAATATCTCTGAACAGAGGCCTCTAGCGGGTTGTTGGTTGAATTCATTCAGGCACCTGCCTTTTATTGGCAGGACATACAATTTTAGGGCCCAAACGATGAACTTACAAATTCGAAAATGAACCCACTGGCATCAGAGGGGCTCCCTGGGCACGATTCAGAGACCGGGTGGCGGTGGATATTTTCACACTCTTTCTTAGTGAGCCTTCGGAGGTGCCCCCGCCCAGGGCGCCGGTTCTTACCTATCCGTCTGTCGTCCATGCTGGTGGTAAAGCCACCTCTGTGCCCTTTGACCCCACACTGAGTAAAAGGCTGGTCACTTGGGTCTCTCCAGAGGCACGGACAGGCAGTCAGAGCCGGCAGCTGCAGTGCTCCATGACTGGTGGAGGGGGCATCGGCCGAAGGTCTGAGGGGCACCACATGCCCACACTTCTTTAATTAAAGAGAAACAGTTCCCCTGCTTTTTGTAAACAGACAGCCGTCCCTGCAGTTAATTGCAACTGTTGAAATGCAGTGGCGGCTGGCACAGATCAGGAGTGGGAGGGCAGAGGGGGTAAAGAAAAAAAAACATACCTCCTCGTTGCGTCTCGCCACCGTCATCTCTCCCTACACAGGAACTTTACACCCAGGAAGCACTCAGGCTCCCCTGTGCCAATTACAATGCTGCAATGCAGCGTTGGGATTGGTCTCAGTGCAGTGGTTCTGGGCCTGGGCATGCTCTCCACCCAGGCTGTAATGCAGCCGGGGTGGGGAACTTGCAAAGTGCACATAGCACCTTGGCTGGCCCACGACAGCTGGCAAAACACTTAGAAAATGCCTACACTCCTCACGCTGCTCTGTGAGCAGAGCTGCCCCGCCCCACCTCGCAAAGTTGCCTCAGCAGGAACAGATGAAATGATAACAAGTTATTCTAAATGTATTTTTCCTTTCTTTCACTGCTGAAAAGCAGTGGGGCGCTGCTTCTCCGCCTTAGCGGAAGAGCCGCCACTCCTGAAATGTGTCAGCTGAAGTGTCTCCTGTGCTGTGACACTGAGGGACGGGCAGACAGCTAAACAAGCCTTCCTGCCAGGGTGCTGCTGCCTGAAAGGAATTTAAGTGTGGGTCTATCTGCTCAAGTGTTTTTTTAATCTGCAAATGTAAAGGGTGCCTGGAAGCCGGTGTTGGCTTTAATTAACAGAATAATAATATTAAGTCATTTATAAAGCGCCTGGCTACACCAACTGGTGTTTCCCTGCGCTATAGGAGCAGTTACATGCGAGAGTCGGGCAGACAAGGTGCTGAGGCTTATATCTGGTAAAGCCAGGTTTCTAGGCCTCGCTAGAAGTTTCCTGAGGACAGAGATTTATTCTTTTGTGGTGTTGGAAAGGAGTTCGCAGCTGAGCTGTGAAGTGTGTGCTTCGAAGAACAGTTATACACAAATTGCACAGCGTACAGTCTGGGAATTACTATAACCTTGGTTTCGGAAGCAGTTTTTTATTTTAATCCTTTATGAACATTTTATAGCAGCCTTTCCTATACTGTGTGTCATCGCGCATCGCTTGGGGGACGATCACCTGCAGGCACAGAGCCTCTGCCTCAACGGGAGACACCAGGAGCTGCGGCGGCAGCGAGAGCAGCGGAGGCCCAGCCCCCTTGACCTCTGATCCCTCTTCTGCGCCTCGCGGGACCCCTCTTCTGCGCCTCGCGGGACGCGCGCGGGCTAAGCCCGGGCAAAGGGCGGGCCGTCAGGGGCCGGAGGAGGCCGGGTCGGGCCCCCCCTCTGAGAAATATCCATATTGAAGGTAATCAGTGTGAAAGTGTATCATTGGTGTGTGTAATGGCGAAAGGGAAAAGCTCCAATCCAAAAACACCAGTTAGTGCCGGTGCCACACTGGATTCATTTCTGATTAGGGCTACGAACTTGCTAGCACATGAAATTGAATTAACTGAAAGGAGATTGTCCTTGGAACCTGGCTGCGCACCATTGAGATTCCAGGGTTTGCCTGCCCCCTTAACTCCTCAAACAATCAATCAAGCCTCCCCAGGTATTCCACGAGACCTACTTGGATTCGAAGGCTCAATAATACATTTGACCCCAAGTATTGGAGAAACTAATTCAACAACTGGTATCCATCCAAACTCACCAACCTCTATCGAGGCCATAACATCACCCCCTAAGCTGAGAGAGTCCAGAACTAGGAACACGTTGGCCGTCTTTAATCCTATGGCCGCTAAAACGGCTTGTGCCACGAAAAAGAAAGTACCTTTAAAAAAACCAACTAAAAAGGTTCCTCAGCCTAAAGCAACCCTTGTAACATCTAACCTAGCTGTCCCTCACGGTATTAGCCAGGCCTCAATATGGGACGATTTACTTAAAAACTGGATTCCATAATAGACCCGATAATTGATAAACTGGCCAGCATTGAAGCAAGGATCTCCAAGTTGGAGACCCAATTTGACAATTTTTCTGTACAAGCTCGGGGCAACCATATACCCAATGGTCCCTCACACTGTTCTCAGCCAATCCTAACAGGAAATTCTCCTACGTCAAGGACACAGGCAGCTCAACCCCTGGCCACAACAGCTCTATCTCTAGAGCACACGGAAACCATGAGGAGCTTAGAGCATTCCAATGCTCCCAAACGTAGAGCAGACGGGCCTTGTGCATTAGACCAGCCGAAAACACCTAAAGTGATACCTACAACGAAGAACACATCTCAAACGCAATCAACGTTCCATCTATCTCCTTCAGCAGCTCCCCTGGTGCTGGTCTTGGCGCAGGTTCCCCCGTTAGTAGCTAACCAAAGAGAGTCTACTATCCATCTAATGGACAAATGGGCTCATTGGATTGCGTCGAATCTTAATGCTCCTGACTGGGTATGCCACTCGCTTGTAAATGAGATCATTATGGCGAGAAGAGTTCATTGGGTGGGCACCCAGGAAAAGAAGCTAAAAGGGGACTGTGTGATTGTACATTTTTCGAACATTAATGTTTTGCCTGTTCTCCTTAGAAATTTTTTTCCCCCTACAAAGGAGATCATATGAAATAGTGCCTCTATCATTTGACTATTTTTATAATAAACGTTATTTTAAAAACACAAGCTTAGCTAGGGTAAACGGTTCTATAGTACAGTCTAGCGCCTCAACCACGGCTAATCCATCTTGTGGCAATATGATACCGCTCTCCAATAGATTTGAAGTATTTTCCAACCTAGAAGAGTGTGACTGACTAGGGAGAAACCTTTTACCCATAAAACAATCCCCCACCAAATACATGAAAGAAAATGCTAACGCTAGTGGGTCTCGTTTTAACATATCCAATCTAAACCATTTGTCAACTCAATGTGTATTGTCTAGTTTTAAAGAACCAGCCTCAAAGGTAGAAACCATTAACGCACCCAAAGTGGAGACTCCTCGTATTAAATCTCAAATCATTACAGCCCCCTGCTCAGACCTTAAAATCAGGATTCTATCTTGGAACATTGCTGGTATAAAAACAAAGTTAGACAATCCAGAGTGGTCCAAGTTTATATCACAATGCGAAGTTGTATTATTCCAGGAGACCTGGTCACTTGAGCCCATATTGTTCCCAGGGTTCTCGGTATATAATGTAGCAGCAACCAAGGGAAAGAGGGGCAGACCTTATGGAGGGCTCTCTCTATGGGTTGCGACCTATTTAGATTGTACCATCTCTGAATTAGATTTCTCCTCATTGGATCTTCAAGGTTTGGTTCTTTCTTTTAAACCTAATTTTAAATTAATTCTTATCAATGTTTATTCACGTCTAACGAGCCTTTCTCAGGAATCCCCGATTTTTGATTTGTTATCTACCTGTATTGTAGATTTACCCAAACATGATAGATTAATAATTGCGGGTGATTTTAATTGTCAATATGAACCGCTTGTTGATCTCCCATATACATTAGCTAACGAGGAGGACATCTGTAGTTTAATACCAGATCCCCAAATTCAGAAGGTAAGGGCCTGGACTCCATTAGTTATGCAAATTAACGCATTTGTCCTTATGCATTCGCTGAGGGCCTGTAATGGCCGCCTAAAATCAGATCAGCCAGGGAAACCTACCTTCAATAGGGTCAATCACTCTTCCCTAATAGATTATATTTTGGTGGAGGTATCTTTTTGGAACTGCATTGTTGATTTTTCTGTCATTTCTCGATTTGACAGTGATCATGATGCATTGCTGCTCGAACGTACCCCGGATAAAATGTTAGAACTCTATGGGTTGATTCTCCCAGCGCTTCTTGAAACAGAAAGGTTATTCACCCCACTTCCGAGTGCCTGGGATCTACAAGCGGTAGAAACTATTTACTCCCATCTTACCTCGGCTCTCAAAACTTTTTTTAACCCTTCCTCAAGTAAATCTAGGCCAAAACATTCTTCTAACTCGTGGTATACTAAAACATGCAGACAGGCTAAAACTGCTCTCATTAATGCGATTAAATCAAAAAACAAGATTACATTGAACTCCTCTAGGAAGCTCTACAATGAGACTATTAAAAAGGCAAAAAAAGCATGGGAACTTGAAAAATGGGAGGCCCTGAAAATAGCACTTTCTAACAAGGATATGAGGGGCTTTTGGAAAATCGTTTCTAACACAGGTAACAAGGACGAACGATCCCCGATTCTCCCGAACATTGCAGCATCTGTTTGGGAAGCTTATTTTAAGTCTCTGTACTCTACTGGAGATGACTTGATAACTGTGGAGGATCTCGTGTGAATCCCGGACCAGCGACGTGGGGTAGGTCTACCGCCACCTCCGTTTTTTTGGAAACCGACACTACAACTTAGTGTCTCCACTAGCTGGATCTGAAACACCTCTGCCATGACCCTAATGGGTTATGTTTTTTGAGTTACAGGTACCACACTTTCTTTGGGTGCTGTAAGGGTGGTCAACAGTATACTTTACCACAGACCACCACCACTTAAGTGTAGGTAGTTATTCTGGTCCTGATGAATTGCCGTCTAAATTGACTACAAGGCAAGAAACATGTTGACCATCTGACAGACGCTATTAACCAGCATCCTTGCAGTTGGTTATAGCGTTGGTTTGTCGTATTATTTTTAATTAGGGTTGGGGCCACGTTCATTAAAATATTTCTGAGTGGACCACCTCCCCTATTTTAGATTCTTCACACACACATCACTATCACCTACACCAATTTTAGGGCCCTCACTTGCACTTCACCAATCGGCTTCTGGAAAAAAGATCTCCGTCAGGAAGGCCCCTACTTGGGTGCCGATCGGGGATTACAGCGCCGCCCCGATAAGGAGCAGACCCGATGATGAAGCATGACACCTAGCTGGCTGGGTGTGTGAGGGTCTTATTCCAACTAGGAGAAGTTTCTTCTCCCCTCTTACACTCTAATATTTACTAGAGTTCACTCTACATTAACATAACCGGTGTATTAGGAACTGCATACCTTCTTTGTTAGAGTCCCCTCCCATTAGTCCAATCTGAATCCATCGAGGAAATAACAGCTTCAGAAGTAGAGGGTGCCAT
Organism: Triturus cristatus; assembly: GCF_964204655.1. Lineage (NCBI taxonomy): Eukaryota > Metazoa > Chordata > Amphibia > Caudata > Salamandridae > Triturus > Triturus cristatus. The sequence continues at coordinate 112,350,244 of NC_140579.1, read as the reverse complement.
TAAAACTCTTTCTATGTCCAAAGCACCTGGGCTCGATAAGATCCCTGGGGAACTATACAAAGAAGAACCTTCTATATGGGTACCATATTTATGGACCATATTTAATGCCATCATGAAAGGTATGAGTATCCCAGACACGTGGCTAGGAGCTGAAATATTTCCTATATTTAAAAAAGGATCACCATTGCTCCCTGTAAATTATAGGCCAATTAGCCTAATAGATGTTGCCCAAAAGTTGTTTGCTAGAATACTACTTAATCGTCTGCATTTATGGATGGAAGAGATGAACATCTTGAGTGACTTACAGGCAGGATTTAGGAAAAGGGTGTCAACTGTGGACCAACTTTTAAGGCTGCAATTACTATTTTGGAAGACAGTATCAGTGGAGGGTGGCAGTCTCTATCTGATATTTGTCGACCTGAAATCAGCCTTTGATATGGTTCCGAGAGCTAAACTTTGGGCTGCACTACATGAGATGGGAGTCCCTTTGGATCTATTAGCTACGATCATTAGACTGCATACTGGCAACTATGCACAGGTCAGATATGGGAAAGCAAGCTAGTCGACAGAGGTGTCAGGCAGGGATGCGTATTAGCCCCTACCCTGTTCTGCCTATATGTTAATGCACTGGTAACTCATATCAACAAGATGGACAATGGTGACTCCCCTAGACTCAATGGTAGAAAGGTTCCAGTTATGCTTTTTGCAGATGACACCTTACTGCTATCTAAATCCCCGATGGGTGTTCAACGTGTTTTAGATAGTTTTTCAGCATTTTGTATAGATCATGGGCTCGAAATAAACATTTCGAAAACTAAATACATGGTTTTTAACCCATCTAACTCAACTCGACCTAATCCCACACTCAACGGAATAACCCTAGAAAAGGTCTCACTATTTGAATACTTAGGAATTACACTTTCTGAGTCTTTCTCCTGGGCTCCTCAACTAGACAAAGCAGCTATGTGGCTTGCCCAATTATCTGGCGCGATTTTTAAGAACCTCTAAACACACTACATACAAGGCTCCTGGCCCTGCTGCAGAAATTTACAAAGTACAAGTGAGAAACGCAGCCCTATACGGGGCAGAATTGTGGGGCCATTCCCAGATGAAAGGTCTTTCTCTAATCGAGAACAAGTTTATTAGACTTTTATTGGGACTACCGCAAAGTACTCCCTTAATCCCATTACGTTTTGATCTGGCAATTCGACCAATAGATGAAGAAGCAGGCCTACGTCCTTTAACATATTGGCGAAGATTGTGGCTCACAGAGGAGCTAAGATCTTATTGTCGTGACCTTAGCTCAATACTAGCACTATGCACTTTTAAGAAGTTTCCTTGGCTTGTCTATATCGAGGAAATGTGCTTTAGGATTGGTTTGCCTGAACTTTGGACTAATCCTGAGGCATTTTCTTTGATGCTTCCTCGTGTAAAACTGGTTCAGGCATATAGACAGTACAGGCTAAGCGTACTACAAGGAACTAAAACTCTTGGCAGTCTTTCAAGACAATTTTTATCAATCAAAGACCAGTATACCTTTGAGCCATTCCTGAATGAATTGCACCCACCTTTGGCGAGGAAATTATATATTCAATTCAGGTTGGGCACCCTACCACTCAGGGACTTTACTAAGAACTGGTCAAAACATATAGAAATAACTTGCCCAGCTTGCGGAAGGTCGACTGAGCCATTAATTCATGTATTATTTTTTTGTGTCGCATATAGAGCCCCTAGGAAATATTGGCTTATCCCTTTATGTAAGAGTTTAGGATTTACAAGATGTACTGAAGCCTATCGCATTTTAGCTAGTGACACAAGTACTGTTGTAGTATTCGCTGTCTCACATTTTTTACACGCAATGTGGATTAAGCGTTTTAGTTTTAAATAATGTCTTGCTGCTATATACATCCTGTTCTGGTCCATCTTTAAATTAATTGCTTTTTAATGTTTTTTTATCAGCTGTTCAAATGTATTTTTTTTTTAATGTTTTTTATTAGCTGTTTAAATGTATTTTATGTGACTTTTATGATCTTTTGATCGAAATAAAGTTTACAAATGGTAAAATGGTCATGCAACTTTAAAGTAATGTAAGTCACTGTTCTCCACTGCACCAACCAGGATTCAGTTCTGTGGCTCTGGTCACTCACAGACCTCTGCGGTGCATTAACTAATAGAGGTTTCATAATGCGCCCCAGTGTATTTCCCAGATTAAGTTGCCTCGTATTTATTTTGTCACTTACGCTGGGCTTTATGTTTTTACATGTAGTTACCGGACGGTGAATGAATTAAAAAAAGTTACAAAACATTTTCTTTTCTTAGCCATACCTTTGACTCCGCCCCCATTCCCCCCCCCCCCAATCTGCCCATTTGTGCGCATAGCATCACAGTTCCCACACTTTTTATGCACTTCGACCATGCGTAGAGTGCAGGAGCTGCTCTGCGTCGTTCTTTGGGGGTGTCACACACTTGCACCTCAGTGGTTGCCTCTCGAAAGGTCCACCATCCCCTGACTTCAAGATCCACCTAACCAATCAGACGAGCACATCGGCCTTCACCAGGTCTGATGCAAAAAGAACAATTGATGGACAGAATCCTGCACAATGTCATACATTAACCCCAGTACAATGATCTGGGCCTAAATCCATCGTTTTTTTGCTCACCATGCCGTTCCAGTTTGGACCCAGTCATATGAAAATTTGTCTTGACCCTGCGCTCAATGGGAACAGGCCAGCTCCTCCCATGAGGCACAGGGTCAAGACTGATTTGCATATGGCTGGGTCTAAACTGGGGTGGCATAGTGAGCAAAAGAATGATGGATTGAACCCAGATATCTTGACTGGGGGTGAATGTTTTAATTTGTTCCGCATTCCGTCCATCAATTGTGTGTCTTTTGCTTTCTCGCCATAAGTGCGCCAGGTATGCCCAGACGTGCGTCCTGGGCTCACTGTGCCACTGGAATCAAGCTATCCTGGCTGAGGAGGGGTGAAACCCCGAAACCGGTCCTAGGATGCCTATTTCCGGTCCAAGGAGGACCTGGCTTGGCAGTTCGGGCTGGACTGTTCCCATGAAGCACAGGGTCAAGACTGATTTGCATATGGCCAGGTCTAAACTGGGGTGAGCAAAAGAATGATGGATTGAACCCAGATCTCTTGACTGGGGGTGAATGTTTGATTTTCTCTGCATTCCGTCCATCATCTGTGTGTCTTTCAAAAGGTCTGAGGCATCCATCCATGACCATCAGAGCTGCCGAAATTGGAGCTGGGGAAGAAGGTTCGAGTCCGGGTCGGCACAACATCCTGTGAACCTGGGTAAATCACTTAATCTCCCCCTACCTACCAAAAATGAATGTGTATGGGGTCTGTAATGCAACTGGTGCTAATGTAAAGCGCTCTAATACCTTCGGGTCGAGTTAGCGCTACATAAAACCACAAAAAAATGTCCACCTGATGAACATGGAGGATCCTTTCTGTGACCTCTGCATGACCTTGCCATGAGCTTTTCTGGTTGGCCCAAGTTTGATAAGTGATTGATCTCTGGCATTGCTCCCACTGTCGATGCTGACATGTGCCACCCTGGCCCGGGGCAGGGTGGGTAAGCTGGCCTTGTCGCGGGTTCAGGGGGGTTGAAGCTACAGAGGCCCAGAGTGGACACCCCCCCTGGCAAGTGATGAACCACGAGACCCAGGTGAAGGCGCCCTGCACCCAGAGTGGGCACCTCTGGAACCGTGCCTGAGGCATCCGCTGCAGTGCCCACCTCTACCGGGATTGCTTCTGCAGCACCAACCCTGCGTGGTGGTCGGGCGATGACCATGTGCCGCGTGTAGCGCCTACACTCTCTGCCTCATCCCGCAGCGCTGTGCACAGTGCGCACCTCAGATATGGACAGAGGTGCAGCGCTACCCTGCTGGATACGACTCTGTGTGTCATCGTGGTCTCTAAGAGCTGAAATCTGGGGGCGGGGGCAGACCCCGAGTGTGGGCTGGGGGGTCAGGCTAGTTTGCACACAGAGGCGAGTACTTCTAGCAGCTAAGAGCATTCTCCCCACACTTGACATCCCCCCCCCCCGGATTCTGGGGTGCCCTTATGGTCTATAGGCATTGCACTGGGCCCAGATTCAACAATGTGTGAATTAAGAGCAATATTTTTTATCAACACCGCTCCACAGACAATGGGAAAATCTATTATAAAAAACATAACTCCGAGCAATTTTTAAAGTACATTGAAGTACTGAAACAGCGTAAAACACGTATTTACAGTTGATATACAATCTTATGATGGATTCCACCGTATGAATCTTTTTTTTGTGTTGTTTTTTTAAATAAAGGTCTTAAAGTACTGTTTTCATGTGGTATTAGAGGTTTACAAATAAGCAACATGTGAGTGATATGTCTAGGCCCCAGAGAGGTGTTAAAGCTTGGGTAAAGTGGACTCTGCCTCAGGGCCCCAGCCTTTCAGGGGCCCCTGATAGATCTGGCTGTGTTCTCCACACAGTCCTGCCCTGATGAACTTGAATGAAGCTTAAAGAAAGATTGTTTTAAAGACCAGTTTCTTTTAGCGTATTTATAATAGGGGTGACGTGTGGGAGTCTTTTACAGACATTATGCAGAGGAATGTTGTGTTTACGTTTTTCAACACCATGCAGCATTCATGTAAAAGTTCCTTTTAAATCAAGACTGGATCTCGCATTTGAGAAATGTCGCCGGCTCGCAGAGATTGCTTGCACTAATACTAGTGAGCTGCTGCTGTGTTACACTATTGAAACCACTCATCACGACCCCTGAAGATTGGATGGAAACACATGTGGAGTTTGGACCAGTTTGTCTGTGCGCTGTCACTGACCTGGCCAAAGACAGCATAAACAAGATGAAAACAAATGTAAAACCATGATGGAGTAGCGTTTCTTGCAGTTTTATATAGCGCAAACTCCACACAAAGATATTGGATCATTGTGCGTGAGCACCGGTTAAATTACACAAGATCACATTCATGTTTTGAGGCACGGGGAGAAGTGATGTGCCCAGAATCACAGGATTTTGAGCACGCCAAGATTCAATCATGGTTCTCAAATTCGAAATTCTGCAGTTCACGGTTGTAACGCGGTCCCGAAAGTGAAAGAGGACCTCCTCGCTGCAGTCGGAGCATGGGGATATCTTGTCTTTATGGGGGCCATGTGTTTCTAATTAGAAACACATGGCCCCATAAAGACAAGAGATCTTTATGGAGGCTATGTGTTTCTAATTTGAAACACATGGCCCCATAAAGATAAGAAAGTGCTTTGCGACAGCAGCAAAGCAGGCCACCGAGTCCGGATCGGAGGCGAAAGGGCGTTAGTCCATATTCTTACCGTCCACGTGCGCCCACCTGCCCCTGGCACTGGTGGCTGCCCTGAGATACAAGGCACCTCCTGACGCAGGACCATCGGCTGACCTTTGACACCTCTTTACTTTCAAACACTTACACTAATAGCAGCCATTCCACAGACAAACACCGCAACCGTGTCTATTTTAAGCTGCAGCCGGAAGTGCAGCACTGCACAGACTGTAGTTGTACTGCAGCGTGAGGGGGGAAGGGTGCCTCTGGTCCTAGCACATGAGGGAGTGTCACTACACACCGGAAGTGCAGCAATGCACAGAATGAAGCTTCACTGCAGTGTGAGGGGGAAATGGAGGCTCTAGTCCTGGCACAGGAGATGTGACTGAACACCGGAAGTGCAGCACTGCAAAGACTGAAGCTGCGCTGGAGTGTGAGGAGGAAGGGTGCCTCTAGTCCTGGCACAGGAGAGTGTGACTGCACACCGAAAGTGCAGCACTGCAAAGACTGAAACTGCACTGCAGTGTGAGGGGGAAATGGAGCCTCTGGTCCTAGCACATGAGGGAGTGTCACTGCACACCGGAAGTGCAGCAATGCACAGACTGAAGCTTCACTGCAGTGTGAGGGGGAAATGGAGGCTCTAGTCCTGGCACAGGAGAGTGTGACTGAACACCGGAAGTGCAGCACTGCAAAGACTGAAGCTGCACTGGAGTGTGAGGAGGAAGGGTGCCTCTAGTCCTGGCACAGGAGAGTGTGACTGCACACCGAAAGTGCAGCACTGCAAAGACTGAAACTGCACTGCAGTGTGAGGGGGAAATGGAGCCTCTAGTCCTGGCACAGGAGAGTGTGACTGCACACCGGAAGTGCAGCACTGCAAAGACTGAAGCTTCACTGCAGTGTGAGGGGGAAATGGAGGCTCTAGTCCTGGCATAGCAGAGTGTGACTGAACACCGGAAGTGCAGCACTGCAAAGACTGAAGCTGCACTGGAGTGTGAGGAGGAAGGGTGCCTCCAGTCCTGGCACAGGAGAGTGGGACTGTACACCGGAAGTGCAGCACTGCAAAGACTGAAGCTTCACTGCAGTGTGAGGGGGAAATGGTGGCTCTAGTCCTGGCACAGGAGAGTGTGTCTGCACACTGTAAGTGCAGCACTGCAAAGACTGAAACTGCACTGTAGTGTGAGGGGGAAATGGAGGCTCTAGTCCTGGCACAGGAGAGTGTGACTGCACACCGAAAGTGCAGCACTGCAAAGACTGAAGCTGCACTGGAGTGTGAGGAGGAAGGGGGGCTCCAGTCCTGGCACATGAGGGAGTGTGACAGAGTCCTGGCACGTGAGGGGTGTGGCAGCTCACAGGCCTAGTGCCAGGCTGGGCTGTCTGCCCACTGTGAGGGTGAACGCGTGACGCTCTGTCACTCCCGCAGTGGCACCCAGGAGATGTCACGTGATTCCGTCGCCCCTCATGTGTGCCCGGGATCTTGCAGCCTTTGAGCAGTCAGGGCAGGTGGCACAGGCTGGGGTCAGTATCAGACCACTGCCAGCAGCACTGAAGACACCCCCAAGGTATGCGACGCAACACACTCCAAGGGCTTTTACAAGCGCCGCCTTTTATCCTACCGAAATGTCTTGGGCTGTGCTGAGTATTTCTAGGCGCTATGTAAAGTGAAGGAGACCCCTCCTCCCTGCTCAGCATAGCGTGCATTGTTCACAAACTCATTTACTCTGACCCCTCGCATCCTGGCAAGAAATGGAAATACTCTGGTGGTACGACACACATAGCTCTGACAGGCTGCTACCGGAAGTACCGGCCTTCAACAGACAGGCGCCTCCGTATGGGCGTCTGAGGTCTGGAGCTCACTTCCTCCTGCCCTCCACACCACCCCCCACCCGCCTTTAAAAAGGAACTAAAACTGTTTCCTCTTAACCTTCCTTTCCTGATCTGAGTGCTCCCGCCTATTCCTGTCCATGCTGCCCATCTCACTGGCCCCTCCTCTAACACCTGATTGGCTGAATACCCACGATCAGCTTCCTGCAAAGTCTGGACAGTGGTGTAATGAAACTTGAGGGGGTGCCCCTGCAAGGTACAAAGAAGCGCCTCTCACCCGGACTCAACCAGGATCTCTCAGGCTAGGGTACTATGCTGAAGGGGCCCCCTGGAGCTCGCCCTCCACACCCCCCCACACTGCGGGGGCTGCGGGGACCTATGTTACCCCACTGAGTCTGCACTCGCCTGATATGTGCACCTCTGATCTTCTTTTTAGGTATCACCTGCTAGGCAGCGTCCCCGTCCGTTGTGAGAATATTGTCTGATTACCTTGCTCTTAGAGCCCACCCATTATTTACCATTGGTTGGCTGTATAGTCACTCTAATATCCTTGCTTCTTATTTGTTAGCTTGTGTGGGCTTTCCTTCCTCTGCTTGGGTTTGTCCCTCCCCTGGAGCATGGACTCATTACTTGTGTCCTTCCACTGCTCACTTTTCAGGTGCTATTTTTTCTTTTTGTTTAAGCAGTGCACAGAGTCCATGTGTTTTTTACAGCTGTCTCTTTAGTGTACTTCTCCCACTCTGCGGTGCTTGTATTGCTCTTTCTCTGCCTCTGTGCTTCGCCCCGCCTCTCCGTGATGCATTCTCGCTTGTGTTTTCTCCCCTGCCCGTGGTTCTCCCCCAGCTCCACGCTGCTCTCTCATATGTTTGCTTTCTCCCACCCACGCTCTGCGTTTCCCCCTTGGCATTTACTTTCCTCCCTGCTCCATGTCGCTCTGTTTGCTTCGCCCCACCCACGAAGGGGTGGCTTCCCCCCACCGTGTCTTCAATGTTGCTTGCCCCATCCCCGTTCCTGCGTGGCTTCTGCCTGCCGCCATTATGTTTCCGCCCACTCCCCGTGTTGCTTGCCCCCCCCTTTGTGTTGCTTATACTCCTTGGTTTTCTTTTTGTATACCAGTCCAACTCGGATCAGTAAACAAGAAGAAAAAACAGCACTTCCACTATTTTGTTGGCGTATACTTACAAAATGACATGGCTGGCTGCCTCACAGGCTTTTTAAAAATCTTTTTTAGCCATGCTGTACGGTATGTTTGAAACATTGGCAAAGCCAAAGGCAAGACCTTTTGAATATACCAATGCTTGTTTTCTCTTGGGGGCGCTCTTCTCAGCATAGCTTAGACCAGGGACCTCTACTTCGCTTGACATCGGCACTGTGTGATAGGTAGCCAGGGTTCACTGCACAAGCAGGGCCGGCTCTAGGGCGGTGCGACTGGTGCCATTGCACCGGGTGCTGACTTCTGGGGGCGCTGTGTTTGCAATTATGTTATAGTTTTAAAAGCACCTGCTGTTGCATTCCATGCGTCTAGCAATTTTCATACAAGAAAAATGTCTAGTTAAATCCGGTGATTAATGTTTTTCCTGGAGTGAGATCGGAGTTTTGTTTAGTGGAAGTTTTGACTCAACCAATTGTAGCACAGTGGGTTAATATTCCGGATGCAAAGTACGCGTATGTGCAGATCACAGAGTGCGTATAATCTAAAGAGGTCAGTGCTTTTGTCAGAGAGATCCTTTTGTTCCTTGCAGTGTATAAGTTAAAATCCTAATATAGAACTGTAAGCTATTAACTGTCATCAAAGAGCTGCATGCAAACTGCTATATATATATATATCATTAGAGCGTTATGCTTCCCCCCAGCCTTTCATTATTCTAACCTTTCAAAATCGGTTTATTTCTGTTAAAAAAAAAAATCTTATTATTAAATGTAACCCCCAACTATGGTGTTATGTTTTAAATTCTGAGTTTGTGCTTCTCCAGACCAAGCACTCAAACTATTCTGTCTACCAGTATGGATGACATGTGTCTCCTACACCTTGTATTCGTCTGTGTTATGTAACATTTCCTCTACACTGATTTACACATGTGTGATTGATTGTCTCTGTGTAATGTGCATGTGATTTATAGTGCTTTGACACCCTACACTGGTATTAGCGGCGCTATAAACCTAATTAAATGCATCTCAGCGAGTGAGTGGTTATTGAGACGTGAGAAGCACTGTTAAAGGGTGGTAGTGAGGGAATCCATGGCGAAGATGGTCGTTTTGGGGGATGCCAACAAACATTGTTGCACAGGGCATCACAAGCGCTACAACTGGCCCTGTGCGCCAGAGGTCGTTTTGTGATCTAGTTATTGCGTCTCGTGTGTGTGCTGTTGTTCCCTACTGTTACCCTATTGTGTGCCTCGGGCCTACAGGGCGCTCCTTGAACCGCATTTTTTTACCCCACTGCGTTTCTTTCCTTTCTGTCAGACATCGTTGGACTTTAGAGCCCTGATAAGGCCCCAAGCGAAGGGCGAAACACGTGTCGGCTGCTGTTGTGATAGTGTTAACTTTAGACTGTCGGACTGTGTCCTGTTGTTACCTAAGTGAGTGCTTGGAACACGTGGCCTGTCTGTTCGTGAGAGGCCAATAGACAGGGGGTTAGGTCTAATGCATGAACAATGTACTTGTAAACTGGAACTCACCCACTCAGCAGTGCAAGGTTCCTAGGAGGGGGGTTTTACCATTGAAAAGCGCCCTGAAGCGGTCGCCTGCTGCAGGCTTCCTGCCCGGGTGCTGGCTGGGCACCCTCCCAAGACATGCCCACACACTGTGAATATTGGGGCAGGAGAGGGCAGCTCGCCTCTGTGCCGCCCCAGCCCTTTCTTGAATAGCTGAAGTCATAACAGGGGGTTTTACCATTGAAAAGCGCCCTGAAGCGGGCGCCTGCTGCATGCTTTCTGCCCGGGTGCTGGCTGGGCACCCTCCCAAGACATGCCACACACTGTGAATATTGGGGCAGGAGAGGGCAGCTCGCCTCTGTGCCGCCCCAGCCCTTTCTTGAATAGCTGAAGTCATAACAGGGGGTTTTACCATTGAAAAGCGCCCTGAAGCGGGCGCCTGCTGCAGGCTTCCTGCCCGGGTGCTGGCTGGGCACCCTCCCAAGACATGCCCACACACTGTGAATATTGGGGCAGGGGAGGGAAGCTCGCCTCTGTGCCACCCCAGCCCTTTCTTGCATAGCTGAAGTCATAACAGGGGGTTTTACCATTGAAAGCGCCCTGAAGCGGCGCCTGCTGCAGGCTTCCTGCCCGGGTGCTGGCTGGGCACCCTCCCAAGACATGCCCACACACTGTGAATATTGGGGCAGGGGAGGGAAGCTCGCCTCTGTGCCACCTCAGCCCTTTCTTGCACAGCTGAAGTCATAAGTGGGGGTTTCCTCTACTATTGAAAAGCGCCCTGAAGCGGGCACCAGCTGCATGCTTCCTGACCGGGTGCTGGCTGGGCACCCTCCCAAGACATGCCACACACTGTGAATTTTGGGGCAGGAGAGGGCAGCTCGCCTCTGTGCCACCCCAGCCCTTTCTTGCACAGCTGAAGTCATAAGTGGGGGTTTTACCATTGAAAAGCGCCCTGAAGCGGCGCCTGCTGCATGCTTCCCGCCCGGGTGCTGGCTGGGCACCCTCCCAAGACATGCCACATGCTGTGAATATTGGGGCAGGAGAGGGCAGCTCGCCTCTGTGCCACCCCAGCCCTTTCTTGCACAGCTGAAGTCATAAGTGGGGGTTTTACCATTGAAAAGCGCCCTGAAGCGGCGCCTGCTGCAGGCTTCCTGCCCGGGTGCTGGCTGGGCACCCTCCCAAGACATGCCACATGCTGTGAATATTGGGGCAGGAGAGGGCAGCTCGCCTCTGTGCCACCCCAGCCCTTTCTTGCACAGCTGAAGTCATAACAGGGGGTTTTACCATTGAAAAGCGCCCTGAAGCGGCGCCTGCTGCAGGCTTCCTGCCCGGGTGCTGGCTGGGCACCCTCCCAAGACATGCCCACACACTGTTAATATTGGGGCAGGGGAGGGCAGCTCGCCTCTGTGCCACCTCAGCCCTTTCTTGCACAGCTGAAGTCATAACAGGGGGTTTTACCATTGAAAAGCGCCCTGAAGCGGGCGCCTGCTGCATGCTTCCCGCCCGGGTGCTGGCTGGGCACCCTCCCAAGACATGATGATGCCCACAAGCTGTGAATATTGGGGCAGGGGAGGACAGCTCGCCTCTGTGCCACCCTAGCCCTTTCTTGCACAGCTGAATTCATGAGTGGAGGTTTTACCATTGAAAGCGCCCTGAAGCGGCGCCTGCTGCAGGCTTCCTGCCCGGGTGCTGGCTGGGCACCCTCCCAAGACATGCCCACACACTGTGAATATTGGGGCAGGAGAGGGCAGCTCGCCTCTGTGCCGCCCCAGCCCTTTCTTGAATAGCTGAAGTCATAACAGGGGGTTTTACCATTGAAAGCGCCCTGAAGCGGCGCCTGCTGCAGGCTTCCTGCCCGGGTGCTGGCTGGGCACCCCAGCCCTTTTTTTCACAGCTTAAGTTGTGGCCATGACGTGTTTGACCTTTCTGGGGGCGGGAGGGGTGACACGGCCCACACCAGTGTGAACCCAAACAAAAAGCGCTTTACCGGGGGGCGCAAGCAGGGGCAGGCGCGCGTCCATTGAGCGCCAATAAACTACACGTTCTGCCATGTATTTGTTTTAAATCATAAAACGCTCCCAGTGCCTCGGAACACTCGCTTCTAGGCATTGTGTATAAGTAATGGGCGCCTGTGCACCAGAGTGAGCATGTCTCTGCCCTTTACCGGGATCACGTGGTATGTAGTGCCCACGGCGCCCACCCCGTTGCTAGGTGCTTCAGAGCCTGAAAAACAGGATGCCAGAGGCAGCGCGGGAGTTTGGGCACTTTTGGTGGAGTCAGACTGCATGATGTGGGCCCCTGTGTACTGGACAGGCCCGTGAGGGGGCCACGCCCAGGCAGTGACGTCACGCTCCTGGCCCGCTTCCAGGCGCTAGCTTCCCACGCAGGCACTTCAGCCCAGGAATGTCTCCTCGGGGCAGCTGGCTGAGAAGGGTCGGGTGGGACAGTGAAAGGCGACTCCGCGGGGTGCGAGAGGGCAGGGAGACGTCTGGGAGGGAGACGTGTCTGTAATGTGAGAGGCCAGCACCGAGACTTCATTGGGCGAGAGAGGCCAACGGAAGCCATGAGTGAGGCTTCACTTGCACGTGTAAGACCAGTGAGAGGCCATGAGTGAGAAAACAGTGAACGTCCAGCAGAGACTGGAGTATGAGAGGCCAGCGAAAGGCCATCACTGAGATACCGCTGTAGTGTGAGAGGCCATGCGTCAGAGGTCCCTGCAGTGTGTTGGCTATGCGTGAGACGTCCCTGCACTGTGTGAGGCTATGCGTTTGATCCCACTGGAGTGTGAGAGGCCACGTGTGAGACGTCAATGCAGTGTGTGAGGCTATGCGTGAAACGTCCCTGCAGTGTGTGAGGCTATGCATGACAATCCAGTGGAGTGTTTATATAAGTGTGTTGGACGCCTTGCGTGAGACTTCAGTGGAATCTTTGAGGCCTTGCGTGAGATTCCAATGGAATCTGCGAGGCCTTGCGTGGGATTCTAGTAGTGTGGGGGAGGCTATGCCTGAGATTTCAGTAGAGTGCGAGGGTAGCGTCAGATTGCACTATAATGTGGGAGGCCACTCATAGATTAAACTGGGTGATGTTACACGTTGTTAATTTACTACGCCATCTCGTGTTTTTTGTCTGGTTGTGTCTTGTTCCGTCGTGTTGTATTCGTGTATTTATCTTCTTGGCCCCCTTGCGGCTCCGTGTTGCCACCAGTGTTGCCACAGGGGCGAGGGTCGTGCCAGGACCCGTGGCAGGATATTGTGTAGTGTAGATAATAGTGACAGAGAGGGCTAACGGGCATCCTGCAGAAGAAACCCTCTGTGCCCGCAGTAACGCCCCACAGCGCCCCCTGGTGCAGACTCTGCGTGCCGAGCTGTGTAAAGCAGCGCAGCCCTGCACGAGCTGGAGGCGCCTTGAGGCGGAGACGGGGGTGCAGCGCTGTAAATCTGTCCAAGACTCGCCCCACTCATCCAAACCCCCGTTTACCTCAGCAGTGCTGGCACGTGCCACGCACTGATCTCCGCATCACCGCCCTTTCATTATTTGAGCTGCAGCTGCAGGGTATGTAAAGGGTTGCAGAGTTGATTGTTATGTAAGTGCAGCCTTGTGTTCGGTGCATTAGTGCTATAGGCGCCTCCCCCCCCCCACCCTTGCTGCTTGTGAATTGTGAGGGGTGTGTGGTATAGTCTCGCTATAATAAATGTAGTGAGATCCTCACCTGCTCATGCCCCGGTGCCACTGCACCCGCTGCACCAATAATGCCACTCTACCCCACTCCACTGTATGCCTCTGCACTCTACTCTGCACCATTGGACTCCACGCCACTGCACTCTACACCAGTCCATGCTACGCCACTCTACGTGACTTTACTCTATTCCACTCCAATACACAACACTCTCTGCCACTCCACTCTACAACACTCTTGGTCATTCCACTCTACGACACTCCACGCCACCCTCCTCTACACCACTAAATATAAGCCATGCTGAACAGCAGCGACGCTGGTGTAAAACATGGCTAAAACACATTGGCAAAGCCAGGAGCTCTTCCATAGGCGAGACCTATTGGTTTTGGCAATGCTTGTTCCTCTGTGGCACAATCAGTATCACATGTGAAGGATGGACACTCATAAGACAGTCTAGCTGTGGTCACAGGACTCTGAGAAAGGAATGTAAAGCTACGTCTGAGGAGGGAGTCTCTCATGAGCACTAAGTGCTGACAGGCGACTGTCGGCTGGGGCATGTTATATGTGAGACTACACACATGTACCCGACAAGGAGCTTCTTCCTCGTTTGGTGCCTTCTATGTGACACGTGATGGGCATAGCTCATATGGAACAGTCAGTATGTGTTATACTAAATGTAAACACTATCTACACATGATACAAGTCTAATGTTTCTATGTTGCCGCAGCGGTTCCACGCGGAAGGCAAAGTGAAGGAAGAGGGCAGGATCCTGCCTCAGAGCCTTGTATGTGCTTCACATGTTCACTGGCTTTAGTGTACCTTTACACATCTTAAAAAAGGTACATCTGAAATAATCCTTTTTACGCAGTCTAGCTTATGAGAAAGTATCACTCAAACTGTCACGCATCAGTCAAATGTCGCACGTGACCACTCCCCAACCATGCACATGTCACACGTGACCACGCCCGACCATGCACATGTCACACTTAACCGCACCCCAACCATGCGCATGTAACCACATTCCAACCATGCGCATGTCACACTTAACCAAACCCCAAGCATCCACATGTCACGCGTAACCACACCCCGACCATGCGCATGTCACATGTAACAACACCCTGACCATGCACATGTCACACGTAACCACACCCTGACCGTGCACGCCACACATAACCACACCCTGACCATGTACATGTCACACGTAACCACACCCTAACTATGCACGTGTCACACATAACCACACCCCAACCATGCACATATCACACATAACCACACCCTCAGCCATCCACACAAAGTCAACCCCAACCATACATGTCACACATAACCACACCCCAACCATGCACATGTTGCACATAACTACACCACAACCATGCACATGTCACACGTAGCCACATCTCAACTATGCACATTCCACACGTAACCAAACCCCAACCATGCATTTGTCAAACTGGAACGTGGCAACAATGCCTCACCGTTCCTCTGCCCCCTCTCACCCCAAGTCACCCCCGCTCTACTTACCTGACCCTCAACACATTATCCCCTCAACCTGGCCTCAACCTCACCCCCTCCATCCCTTAGCCTGACCACAGTCCATCCTCCCCTCAGTTCACCTCTGCCTCAAATACTCCTCTCCTCAGTCTCACCACAGCCTCAAACCCCCTCCCCTCATCCTTACCTCAGCCTCAACCCCTCCTGACATCAGCCTGACCTCAGCCCTAACCTCTCCGCCCCCCCCAGTCTGATCTCAGACTCGACCCCTCCTCCCCACAGCCTCAACCCCCTCGTCACCTCGGCCTGACCTAACCCTATAGCCCTCGTCCCCTCAGCCTCAACACCTCCTCCCCTCAGCTTGACCTCAGCCCCTCCTCCCCTCACCTGACCTCAGACTCAACCTCCCCTCCCCACAGCCCTATCTCATCCTCAACCCATCTTCCCCTCAACCCCTCCTCAACCATACATCAGCCTCAACTCCTTCTGACCTCAGCACCTCCTCCCCTCAGCCTCACCTCTGCCTCAACCCCTCCTCCCATCAACCAGACCTCAGACTCCACGCCTCCGCCCTACAGCCTGATCTCTGCCTCAACCCCTCTTCCCTTCAACCTGATGTTACCTCATCCTCACCCCACATAACTTCAACATCACCTAAGCTCACTGCTCCTCACCCCAGCGTCACCTCATATCTACTTTGTCTCAACGCCGGCCTCACTTTTCACCTCACTTTAATCCATCATCAACTTCATCTCCATCCAACCCAAACCGGAACCTCACCACAATGCCGTAACCTCACCTCAATGCAGTAACCGGGACCTCACCTCAATACCGTAACCTCACCACAATGCCGTAACCTCACCACAATGCCGTAACCTCACCACAATGCCGTAACCTCACCTCAATGCCGTAACCTCACCTCAATGCCGTAACCGGAACCTCACCTCAATGCAGTAACCGGGGCATCACTTCAATGCCGTAACCGGGACCTCACCTCAATGCAGTAACCGGGACCTCACCTCAATGCAGTAATCGGAACCTCACCTCAATGCCGTAACCTCACCTCAATGCCGTAACCGGGACCTCACCTCAATGCAGTAACCGGGGCATCACTTCAATGCCGTAACCGGGACCTCACCTCAATGCAGTAACCGGGACCTCACCTCAATGCAGTAATCGGAACCTCACCTCAATGCCGTAACCGGGACCTCACCTCGTAACAGGGACCTCACCTCAATGCAGTAACCGGGACCTCACCTCAATGCCGTAACCAGGACCTCACCTCAATGCCGCAACAGGGACCTCACCTCAATGCCGTAACCGGGACCTCACCTCAATGCCGTAACCGGGACCTCACCTCAATGCAGTAACCGGGGCATCACTTCAATGCCGTAACCGGGACCTCACCTCAATGCAGTAACCGGGACCTCACCTCAATGCAGTAATCGGAACCTCACCTCAATGCCGGGACCTCACCTCGTCACAGGGACCTCACCTCAATGCAGTAACCGGGACCTCACCTCAATGCCGTAACCGGGACCTCACCTCGTCACAGGGACCTCACCTCAATGCAGTAACCGGGACCTCACCTCAATGCCGTAACCGGGACCTCACCTCAATGCCGTAACCGGGACCTCACCTCAATGCCGCAACAGGGACCTCACCTCAATGCCGTAACCGGGACCTCACCTCAATGCCGTAACCGGGACCTCACCTCAATGGCATAACAGGGACCTCACCTCAATGCAGTAACCGGGACCTCACCTCAATGCCGTAACCGGGACCTCACCTCGTAACAGGGACCTCACCTCAATGCAGTAACCGGGACCTCACCTCAATGCCGTAACCGGGACCTCACCTCAATGCCGTAACCAGACCCCCACCTCACTTCCCCACAATTTCACCTCCACCTCACCCACTCTTCACACTCACCCCCTTCAACATTTTCAACCCCTTCAACATTTTCAACCCCGCATCCACATCACCCATTCCTCAATCTGTCTGTCCTTCCAGAACTGTGCTCCAGGCGAGGTCTCAGAACAGGACATAACTCTCCAGACGAGGCATCAGAACAGCACACAACTCTCCAGACGAGGCCTCGGAACAGGACACTACTCTCCAGAGGAGGCCTCAGAACAGGACACAACTCTCCAGACGAGGCATCAGAACAGCACACAACTCTCCAGAAGAGGCCTCGGAACAGGACACAACTCTCCAGACGAGGCCTCGGAACAGGACATAACTCGCCAGAAGAGGCCTCGGAACAGGACACAACTCGCCAGAGGAGGCCTCGGAACAGAACACAACTCGCCAGAGGAGGCCTCGGAACAGAACACAACTCGCCAGAAGAGGCCTCGGAACAGGACACAACTCTCCAGAGGAGGCCTCAGAACAGGACACAACTCGCCAGAAGAGGCCTCGGAACAGGACACAACTCTCCAGTTTAGGCCTCGGAACAGGACACAACTCTCCAGAAGAGGCCTCGGAACAGGACACAACTCTCCAGACGAGGCCTCGGAACAGGACACAACTCGCCAGAAGAGGCCTCCGAACAGGACACAACTCGCCAGACGAGGCCTCTGAACAGGACACAATTCGCCAGAAGAGGCCTCGTAACAGGACACAAGTCTCCAGAAGAGGCCTCGGAACAGGACACAACTCTCCAGAAGAGGCCTCGGAACAGGACACAACTCGCCAGAAGAGGCCTCCGAACAGGACACAACTCGCCAGACGAGGCCTCTGAACAGGACACAAATCGCCAGAAGAGGCCTCGTAACAGGACACAACTCTCCAGAAGAGGCCTCGGAACAGGACACAACTCTCCAGAAGAGGCCTCGGAACAGGACACAACTCGCCAGAAGAGGCCTCGGAACAGGACACAACTCGCCAGAAGAGGCCTCAGAACAGGACACAACTCGCCAGAAGAGGCCTCAGAACAGGACACAACTCGCCAGAAGAGGCCTCGGAACAGGACACAATTCGCCAGAAGAGGCCTCGGAACAGGACACAACTCGCCAGACGAGGCCTCGGAACAGGACACAACTCTCCAGAGGAGGCCTCGGAACAGGACACAACTCGCCAGAAGAGGCCTCGGAACAGGACACAACTCGCCAGAGGAGGCCTCGGAACAGAACACAACTCGCCAGAAGAGGCCTCGGAACAGGACACAACTCGCCAGAAGAGGCCTCGGAACAGGACACAACTCGCCAGAAGAGGCCTCGGAACAGGACACAACTCGCCAGAGGAGGCCTCGGAACAGAACACAACTCGCCAGAAGAGGCCTCGGAACAGGACACAACTCTCCAGAGGAGGCCTCAGAACAGGACACAACTCGCCAGAAGAGGCCTCGGAACAGGACACAACTCTCCAGTTTAGGCCTCGGAACAGGACACAACTCTCCAGAAGAGGCCTCGGAACAGGACACAACTCTCCAGAGGAGGCCTCAGAACAGGACACAACTCGCCAGAAGAGGCCTCGGAACAGGACACAACTCGCCAGAAGAGGCCTCCGAACAGGACACAACTCGCCAGACGAGGCCTCTGAACAGGACACAATTCGCCAGAAGAGGCCTCGTAACAGGACACAACTCTCCAGAAGAGGCCTCGGAACAGGACACAACTCTCCAGAAGAGGCCTCGGAACAGGACACAACTCGCCAGAAGAGGCCTCCGAACAGGACACAACTCGCCAGACGAGGCCTCTGAACAGGACACAATTCGCCAGAAGAGGCCTCGTAACAGGACACAACTCTCCAGAAGAGGCCTCGGAACAGGACACAACTCTCCAGAAGAGGCCTCGGAACAGGACACAACTCGCCAGAAGAGGCCTCGGAACAGGACACAACTCTCCAGACGAGGCCTCGGAACAGGACACAACTCGCCAGAAGAGGCCTCGGAACAGGACACAACTCGCCAGAAGAGGCCTCGGAACAGGACACAACTCTCCAGACGAGGCCTCGGAACAGGACACAACTCTCCAGACGAAGCCTCGTAACAGGACACAACTCGCCAGAAGAGGCCTCGGAACAGGACACAACTCGCCAGAAGAGGCCTCGGAACAGGACACAACTCGCCAGAGGAGGCCTCGGAACAGGACACAACTCTCCAGAAGAGGCCTCGGAACAGGACACAATTCGCCAGAAGAGGCCTCGGAACAGGACACAACTCGCCAGAAGAGGCCTCAGAACAGGACACAACTCTCCAGACGAGGCCTCGGAACAGGACACAACTCTCCAGACGAAGCCTCAGAACAGGACACAACTCGCCAGAAGAGGCCTCGGAACAGGACACAACTCTCCAGTTTAGGCCTCGGAACAGGACACAACTCTCCAGAGGAGGCCTCAGAACAGGACACAACTCGCCAGAAGAGGCCTCAGAACAGGACACAACTCGCCAGAAGAGGCCTCCGAACAGGACACAACTCGCCAGAAGTGGCTTCAGAACAGGACACAACTCGCCAGAAGTGGCTTCAGAACAGGACACAACTCGCCAGAATAGGCCTCGGAACAGGACACAACTCGCCAGAAGAGGCCTCTGAACAGGATACAATTCGCCAGAAGAGGCCTCGTAACAGGACACAACTCGCCAGAAGAGGCCTCGGAACAGGACACAACTCTCCAGAAGAGGCCTCGGAACAGGACACAACTCGCCAGAAGAGGCCTCAGAACAGGACACAACTCTCCAGACGAAGCCTCAGAACAGGACACAACTCTCCAGAGGAGGCCTCAGAACAGGACACAACTCTCCGGGCGAGGCCTCAGAACAGGACACAACTCTCCAGACGAAGCCTCAGAACAGGACACAACTCTCCAGACGAGGCCTCGGAACAGGACACAACTCTCCAGACGAGGCCTCGGAACAGGACACAACTCTCCAGACGAGGCCTCGGAACAGGACACAACTCGCCAGAAGAGGCCTCGGAACAGGACACAACTCGCCAGAAGAGGCTTCGGAACAGGACACAACTCGCCAGAAGAGGCCTCGGAACAGGACACAACTCTCCAGAAGAGGCATCGGAACAGGACACAACTCTCCAGAGGAGGCCTCAGAACAGGACACAACTCGCCAGAAGAGGCCTCGGAACAGTACACAACTCTCCAGACGAGGCCTCGGAACAGGACACAACTCGCCAGACGAGGCCTCAGAACAGGACACAACTCTCCAGACGAAGCCTCAGAACAGGACACAACTCTCCAGACGAGGCCTCGGGACAGGACACAACTCTCCAGAGGAGGCCTCGGAACAGGACACAACTCGCCAGAAGAGGCCTCGGAACAGGACACAACTCTCCAGAAGAGGCCTCGGAACAGGACACAAAACTCTCCAGGCGAGGCATCAGAACAGGACACAACTCTCCAGACGAAGCCTCAGAACAGGACACAACTCTCCAGACGAAGCCTCAGAACAGGACACAACTCTCCAGAAGAGGCCTCGGAACAGGACACAACTCGCCAGAAGAGACCTCCGAACAGGACACAACTCGCCAGAAGAGGCCTCGGAACAGGACACAATTCGCCAGAAGAGGCCTCGGAACAGGACACAACTCGCCAGAAGAGGCCTCCGAACAGGACACAACTCGCCAGAAGAGGCCTCGGAACAGGACACAATTCGCCAGAAGAGGCCTCGGAACAGGACACAACTCGCCAGAAGAGGCCTCGGAACAGGACACAACTCTCCAGACGAGGCCTCGGAACAGGACACAACTCGCCAGAAGAGGCCACGGAACAGGACACAACTCTCCAGACGAGGCCTCAGAACAGGACACAACTCTCCAGACGAGGCCTCGGGACAGGACACAACTCTCCAGAGGAGGCCTCGGAACAGGACACAACTCGCCAGAAGAGGCCTCGGAATAGGACACAACTCTCCAGAAGAGGCCTCGGAACAGGACACAAAACTCTCCAGGCGAGGCCTCGGAACAGGACACAACTCTCCAGACGAAGCCTCAGAACAGGACATAACTCTCCAGACGAAGCCTCAGAACAGGACACAACTCTCCAGAAGAGGCCTCGGAACAGGACACAACTCTCCAGACGAGGCCTCAGAACAGGACACAACTCGCCAGAAGAGGCCTCGGAACAGGATACTACTCTCCAGAGGAGGCCTCGGAACAGGACACAAAACTCTCCAGACGAGGCCTCGGAACGGGACACAACTCTCCAGGCGAGGCCTCAGAACAGGACACAACTCTCCAGACGAAGCCTCAGAACAGGACACAACTCTCCAGACGAAGCCTCAGAACAGGACACAACTCTCCAGACGAAGCCTCAGAACAGGACACAACTCTCCAGAAGAGGCCTCGGAACAGGACACAACTCTCCAGACGAGGCCTCAGAACAGAACACAACTCTCCAGAGGAGGCCTCAGAACAGGACACAACTCTCCAGACGAGGCCTCAGAACAGGACACAACTCTCCAGACGAGGCCTCAGAACAGGACACAACTCTCCAGGCGAGGCCTCAGAACAGGACACAACTCTCCAGGCGAGGCTTCAGAACAGGACACAACTCTCCAGAAGAGGCCTCCGAACAGGACACAACTCTCCAGACGAGGCCTCAGAACAGGACACAACTCGCCAGAAGAGGCCTCGGAACAGGACACTACTCTCCAGAGGAGGCCTCGGAACAGGACACAAAACTCTCCAGACGAGGCCTCGGAACGGGACACAACTCTCCAGGCGAGGCCTCAGAACAGGACACAACTCTCCAGACGAAGCCTCAGAACAGGACACAACTCTCCAGACGAAGCCTCAGAACAGGACACAACTCTCCAGACGAAGCCTCGGAACAGGACCCAACTCTCCAGACGAGGCCTCAGAACAGAACACAACTCTCCAGAGGAGGCCTCAGAACAGGACACAACTCTCCAGACGAGGCATCAGAACAGGACACAACTCTCCAGATGAGGCCTCAGAACAGGACACAACTCTCCAGGTGAGGCCTCAGAACAGGACACAACTCTCCAGGCGAGGCTTCAGAACAGGACACAACTATCCAGACTCAGAACAGGACACAACTCTCCAGACGAGGCCTCCGAACAGGACACATTTCTCCAATGAGACCTCACTAGGGAGGTGGGCACTGTAAGCTGTGACTGACCTTCACTTCTGTTCTAGTTGTTTTACCCCTGCTCTGCACGGCAGCATTTCTTTAGCCCCTGACCTCACAACAGCCTTCTCATTTGTTTCACCCTCATGAGTTCCACAGCTAAGAGAGCTCAATCGCGCTCAACTACCTAGGGCGGTCAACCTCGAATCTGGGGAACTGGGTTCGAGTCTCGGCAAATGACGCTGAACATCATGTGATTCTGGGCAAATCACTTAATCTCCCTGTGCCTAACAAAAATGAATGTGTCCTCATGTAATACAACTGGTGCTATGTAAAGCGCTCTGATACCCGATTGCGGTCAAGTTCGCGCTATATAAAACTCTGTAAAAATGTTTTTTTTAAAACTTCCCCTGCTGTAAATGTGTGCATGAATGTGAGAGAATCTTGCACTCCTCCTGCCTGTGGTTGACCCCGTGGAGGTCCTCCGGTATGAGAGCTCAGTGCCAACTCAACTACCACTTCCTGTAAATGTGTGCATGCATGTGAGGGAAGCTTGCACTGCCACAGGCTGCGCTCTACCTTTACGTTTGTTTGCATGGGAAGCTTGCACTGCTCCTGCCTGTATCTTTAAGTATGTTTGTGAGGGAAGTGTGCGCTGTTGTCTGTGCTGTATCTTTATGGATGTTTGCTTGGGAAGCTTGCACTGCTGTTTGTACTGTAGCATTAATTATGTTTCTGTGGGACGCCTGCTCTGCTCCTGCCTGTATCTTTAAGTATGTTTGCGTGGGACGCTTGGGTTAAGAAAACGATGGAGGGTAGTGCCTTCTTAATTGGTCCACGTCAGTGGATAATCAATATCAGAGATATTGCTCGAATGAAGATCATTTGTGTTGTTTTTATTTATCTTTTTATCAAAGGAGCGCAAAAATTTCAAATTGTGAAGAGAAAAACAAAAGCCGACACGTGTTTCGCCCTAGTGGCCCATTGGCCGTGGGCTTTTTCAAGGCGGTGAATATTAATCAACACAGTCTTCCTGTGAGAGTAGAAAAGACGTCTCTGCGGTCCTCGGGAAAGTCGACTAGTGAAAGGAGCTGTCAGATGTAATGGGACGCTTGCACTGCTCCTGCCTGTATCTTTAAGTATGTTTGCGTGGGACGCTTGCACTGCTCCTGCCTGTATCTTTAAGTATGTTTGCGTGGGAAGCTTGCACTGCTCCTGCCTGTATCTTTAAGTATGTTTGCGTGGAAAGCTTGCACTGCTCCTGTGTGTATCTTTTTTTTTTTTAAACTTTTTTTTTCATTTTACAATTAGAAAAATATATCGTCAATGATACAGCAGACAGGGTCATACCTTCTTTTTTGTTGTTGATACTTGGTACAGGTGGCAGCATTGGAGATAGACAATCACAATAGGGACACATAATCATCCTTGTATATAATACAATGAACAGGGCATGGGGTAAACCAAATACATATAGGCTGCACACTTATGGCATTCATTCTCCCGGCCTCCATTAACAAGTTGGTCTTCCTCATCCGACCTCCTCTCCCCACCCTCTGGAGTGTTGTGAGCGGATTTGTCCCCCTCCGTCAACCCTGAATTACACAGTTCTCGCCATTCCATCAGATCAGCTTGTAGTTTTTCGTGCCTACACGTAAGTTTCATATGTGCTTCTTCGGCTAGTGTCCATTCACGCACATCCCTGAGCCAGACCGGCAATTCCGGATCTCTCTGTCCCATCCATGTTATGGCCACCCTACGTCTAGCTAACACTAGTGGTAATTGTAGTAATTTATAAGGCAGTTTCCGTTCCTTGGGCTTCCGTACCGATACTAATAGGCAATACAATGGCTCTGGCCTCAACTGAAGGCCTGTAGCTTCCCTGATCCTGGTGACCACTCCCGTCCAGAACTGCCTGACCACTGAACACTCCCATGCCAGGTGAAGAAAATCCGCGTTCTCTGCGGCACCCCTCGGGCATTTATTATCCCTGCCATGTGAAATGCGTTTTAGTGTTACTGGCGTTAAGTAAGTGCGATGTAAGAAATGATAGTGTGTTAATTTAAATCTAGCATTGCAGGTGACGGTGCGTGTGAGTGCGCCTATATACGCCCACTGTTTCTCTTCCAACTGAGTGCTTAGAGCTTTCCCCCAGGCTACCCTAGACGGTGGCACCGGGGGCTTGGAGTCTTGTTTCATGGCTTTATATAGGAGGGAGACCATTCTACCACCGGTTCCGCACGTAAGTATTAGGGGAATGTCTGGGTATTGTGGCCAGGTGGCCTTTACCACCTCCTGGATACCGCTGTAGTGTAGGAAATGCCCCTGCCCTAGGCCAAAGCGCTCATCTGCCTGTTCATAAGTTATAAATGTCTCACTGGGGAAAAGGTCAGCAAGTACCTCACTGCCACCATCCCTCCAGGTCTGAAACATGTGCGTTTCCTGCCTGTATCTTTAAGTATGTTTGCGTAGGAAGCTTGCACTGCTCCTGCTGCACTGCTCCGGCCTATATCTTTAGGGATGTTTGTGTGGGAAGCTTGCACTGCTCCTGCTGCACTACTCCTGCCTGTATCTTTAAGGATGTTTGCGTGGGACGCTTGCACTGCTCCTGCTGCACTGTTCCTGCCTGTATCTTTAAGTATGTTTGCGTGGGACGCTTGCACTGCTCCTGCTGCACTGTTCCTGCCTGTATCTTTAAGGATGTTTGCGTGGGACGCTTGCACTGCTCCTGCTGCACTGTTCCTGCCTGTATCTTTAAGGATGTTTGCGCGGGACGCTTGCACTGCTCCTACCTCTATCTTTGAGTATGTTTGCGTGGGACGCTTGCACTGCTCCTGCTGCACTGTTCTTGCCTGTATCTTTAAGGATGTTTTCGTGGAAAGGTTGCACTGCTTCTGCCTGTATCTTTAAGGATGTTTGCGTGGGACGCTTGCACTGCTCCTGCCTGTATCTTTAAGGATGTTTGCGTGGGACGCTTGCACTGCTCCTACCTGTATCTTTAAGGATGTTTGCGTGGGACGCTTGCACTGCTCCTGCCTGTATCTTTAAGGATGTTTGCGTGGGACGCTTGCACTGCTCCTACCTGTATCTTTAAGGATGTTTGCGTGGGACGCTTGCACTGCTCCTGCCTGTATCTTTAAGGATGTTTGCGTGGGACGCTTGCACTGCTCCTGCCTGTATCTTTAAGGATGTTTGCGTGGGACGCTCGCACTGCTCCTGCTGCTCTGCTCCTGCCTGTATCTTTAAGTCTGTTTTCGTGGAAAGGTTGCACTGCTTCTGCCTGTATCTTTAAGGATGTTTGCGCGAGAAGCTTGCACTGCTCCTGCCTGTATCTTTAAGTCTGTTTTCGTGGAAAGGTTGCACTGCTTCTGCCTGTATCTTTAAGGATGTTTGCGCGGGACGCTTGCACTGCTCCTGCCTGTATCTTTAAGGATGTTTGCGTGGGACGCTTGCACTGCTCCTACCTGTATCTTTAAGGATGTTTGCGTGGGACGCTTGCACTGCTCCTGCCTGTATCTTTAAGGATGTTTGCGTGGGACGCTCGCACTGCTCCTGCTGCTCTGCTCCTGCCTGTATCTTTAAGTCTGTTTTCGTGGAAAGGTTGCACTGCTTCTGCCTGTATCTTTAAGGATGTTTGCGCGAGAAGCTTGCACTGCTCCTGCCTGTATCTTTAAGTCTGTTTTCGTGGAAAGGTTGCACTGCTTCTGCCTGTATCTTTAAGGATGTTTGCGCGGGACGCTTGCACTGCTCCTGCCTGTATCTTTAAGGATGTTTGCGTGGGACGCTTGCACTGCTCCTACCTGTATCTTTAAGGATGTTTGCGTGGGACGCTCGCACTGCTCCTGCTGCTCTGCTCCTGCCTGTATCTTTAAGTATGTTTGCGTGAGAAGCTTGCACTGCTCCTGCCTGTATCTTTAAGTATGTTTGCGTGGGACGCTCGCACTGCTCCTGCCTGTATCTTTAAGTATGTTTGCGTGGGAAGCTTGCACTGCTCCTGCCTGTATCTTTAAAGATGTTTGTGTGGGAAGCTTGCACTGCTCCTGCTGCACTGTTCCTGCCTGTATCTTTAAGTATGTTTGCGTGGAAAGCTTGCACTGCTCCTGCCTGTATCTTTAAGGATGTTTGCGTGGGAAGCTTGCACTGCTCCTGCCTGTATCTTTAAGGATGTTTGCGCAAGAAGCTTGCACTGCTCCTGCCCTGTATCTTTAAGTATGTGTTCGTGGAAAGGTTGCACTGCTTCTGCCTGTATCTTTAAGGATGTTTGCGCGGGACGCTTGCACTGCTCTTGCCTGTATCTTTAAGGATGTTTGCGTGGGACGCTTGCACTGCTCCTACCTGTATCTTTAAGGATGTTTGCGCAAGAAGCTTGCACTGCTCCTGCCTGTATCTTTAAGGATGTTTGCGTGGGACGCTTGCACTGCTCCTACCTGTATCTTTAAGGATGTTTGCGTGGAACGCTTGCACTGCTCCTGCCTGTATCTTTAAGGATGTTTGCGTGGGACGCTCGCACTGCTCCTGCTGCTCTGCTCCTGCCTGTATCTTTAAGTATGTTTGCGTGAGAAGCTTGCACTGCTCCTGCCTGTATCTTTAAGTGTGTTTGCGTGGGACGCTCGCACTGCTCCTGCCTGTATCTTTAAGTATGTTTGCGTGGGAAGCTTGCACTGCTCCTGCCTGTATCTTTAAGGATGTTTGCGTGGGAAGCTTGCACTGCTCCTGCTGCACTGTTCCTGCCTGTATCTTTAAGTATGTTTGCGTGGGACGCTTGCACTGCTCCAGCTGCACGGTTCCTGCCTGTATCTTTAAGGATGTTTGCGTGGGAAGCCTGCACTGCTCCTGCCTGTATCTTTAAGGATGTTTGCGTGGGAAGCTTGCACTGCTCCTACCTGTATCTTTAAGGATGTTTGCGTGGGAAGCTTGCACTGCTCCTGCCTGTATCTTTAAGGATGTTTGCGCAAGAAGCTTACACTGCTCCTGCCCTGTATCTTTAAGTATGTTTTCGTGGAAAGGCTGCACTGCTCCTGCCTGTATCTTTAAGGATGTTTGCGTGGGACGCTTGCACTGCTCCTGCCTGTATCTTTAAGGATGTTTGCGTGGGACGCTTGCACTGCTCCTACCTGTATCTTTAAGGATGTTTGCGTGGGACGCTTGCACTGCTCCTGCCTGTATCTTTAAGGATGTTTGCGTGGGAAGCCTGCACTGCTCCTGCCTGTATCTTTAAGGATGTTTGCGTGGGACGCTTGCACTGCTCCTACTTGTATCTTTAAGGATGTTTGCGTGGAACGCTTGCACTGCTCCTGCCTGTATCTTTAAGGATGTTTGCGTGGGAAGCCTGCACTGCTCCTGCCTGTATCTTTAAGGATGTTTGCGTGGGACGCTTGAACTGCTCCTGCCTGTATCTTTAAGGATGTTTTCGTGGAAAGGTTGCACTGCTTCTGCCTGTATCTTTAAGGATGTTTGCGTGGGACGCTTGCACTGCTCTTGCCTGTATCTTTAAGGATGTTTTCGTGGAAAGGTTGCACTGCTTCTGCCTGTATCTTTAAGTATGTTTGCGTGGGACGCTTGCACTGCTCTTGCCTGTATCTTTAAGGATGTTTTCGTGGAAAGGTTGCACTGCTTCTGCCTGTATCTTTAAGGATGTTTGCGTGGGACGCTTGCACTGCTCCTGCCTGTATCTTTAAGGATGTTTGCGTGGGACGCTTGCACTGCTCTTGCCTGTATCTTTAAGGATGTTTGCGTGGGACGCTTGCACTGCTCCTGCCTGTATCTTTAAGGATGTTTGCGCGAGAAGCTTGCACTGCTCCTGCCTGTATCTTTGAGGATGTTTGCGCGAGAAGCTTGCACTGCTCCTACCTGTATCTTTAAGGATGTTTGCGTGGGAAGCTTGCACTGCTCCTGCCTGTATCTTTAAGTATGTTTGCGTGGGAAGCTTGCACTGCTCCTGCCTGTATCTTTAAGGATGTTTGCGTGGGACGCTTGCACTGCTCCTACCTGTATCTTTAAGGATGTTTGCGTGGGACGCTTGCACTGCTCCTGCCTGTATCTTTAAGGATGTTTGCGCGAGAAGCTTGCAATGCTCCTACCTGTATCTTTAAGGATGTTTGCGCGGGAAGCTTGCACTGCTCCTGCCTGTATCTTTAAGGATGTTTGCGCGAGAAGCTTGCACTGCTCCTGCCCTGTATCTTTAAGTATGTTTTCGTGGAAAGGTTGCACTGCTTCTGCCTGTATCTTTAAGGATGTTTGCGCGGGACGCTTGTACTGCTCTTGCCTGTATCTTTAAGGATGTTTGCGTGGGACGCTTGCACTGCTCCTGCCTGTATCTTTGAGGATGTTTGCGCGAGAAGCTTGCACTGCTCCTGCCTGTATCTTTAAGTATGTTTGCGTGGAACGCTTGCACTGCTCCTGCCTGTATCTTTAAGGATGTTTGCGTGGGAAGCTTGCACTGCTCCTGCCTGTATCTTTAAAGATGTTTGAGTGAGAAGCTTGCACTGCTGTCTGTACTGTAGCATTAATTATGTTTCTGTGGGAAGCTTGCACTGCTCCTGTCTGTGCTGTAGCTTTAATATGTTTCTGTGCGAAGCTTGCACTGCCGCTTTAGTGTAGCATTGATATAGCGCTCTATAGCCGTATCAGGCCACTCTGCACTGTGGGGGCGCCTGGTTGGAAGGATGCTGTCCCTCCTCTGAGGCTCTGGGGGCAGCTTCTTTGTGGCACGTGAGTGACCTCTCACCTTCACCGCCTGACAGACAGACGCCTACATTAGAATGAAGGCTCGCATTTTTCAATGTTTACAGGTTTTTTTTATAGATAAATACAGAACTGCATCGCTTCCCCCTATTTGCATATACTTTTAAATAAATATCTTCTTTTTCATTATTGACTGTCTGGCAGGCCCGTGCCTGCACAGACTGGCGGGGGGTGGGAGTGGGGGGGGGGGGGGGGGGGGTGTTAACGAAGACGCTTTACTACCGGAGGCAGTGCTTTAAATGGGCCGGTACTGAGTACCGGCACTTCTTGTTTCCCCCCTCTGAGTACCGGAACTTCTCTGAGCCCAGGGGGAGTACCGGTACTCACTGCAGCATGCTGGGATTTCCCAATGATTCCAGAGAAATGGTCACCATGAGAGCATGCACAGCACTTCTACTCTGCGGTGTATGCTCACATGATTAGCACTTCACACTGGTAGAGGCAATCATCTTGGCATCAGCAACAGCGTGAAGTCACCACCCCGTAGCTGTGGGGCAGGAAGGAATGGAAACCCTTTAAATCTGCAGTTTGCAATGGCTTTCCCTTCCTTCTGTGCCATACAGCAGTGACGATCACGGACAAGAAGCCCGTCAGGTGCAGCGCCTGAGTATCAGATTTCCCTCAAGGGCCAGGCAGGGGGCCCAGGACTGTATTCCTGCATCCAGCGCCATCCGGGACCCAGGAAGCAGCGACCAGATTCCTGCAGTTTGCCCCCCCCCCCCCCCCCCCCATCCATACAGCGTCACTGAGGACGCAGGACACCAGGTGGGACATTTTAACCCCTTAGCCTACACTAGGGTCTGCCAGGGTCTTTCACCTGACTCATTTGCCCCCTGATGAGCAGCGACAATGAGCCCATAAAGGGCGAGGAGGAGGTGGGGCGATGGCCTGAGCGCCCTCCCTGGAGTCCAGGTGAGATTGTCTCTGCCCTGGTGGAGTCTGCATATGCTCGGGACCCCCGACAGCCCCCAGTCTCTCTTCTACTGAGAGTTCTGCGGCCGTGGGGGCTTCTGATCCGAATGGACTCAGCCTGCTGCAAAGGGGGACAGAAAAAGGTAAGTAAGACTCGTCACTTTCAGCGATGCAAATTATGACGCCCAGTGACCACAATCTGTTACTGTCGGGCAGATTTGGTTTTTTTTACACTTGTTTCTAGCTGTTAAAATAACCGCACTGGAGTTAAGATGAAGGAGCAAATAGATGCCTTTAAATGTTGTTTTTTCTCTTTCCACGGAGGTTAAAGGTCAGGCGATACCATCAGACAAATTGCTGCTCATTCTTTTAACATGGGGACTTTGTTTACTTTCTTTCCCGACTGTAGGGTGAGAGCATTTTTGAAAGTTTGCAAACATAAATACCTGTGAATGAACTGTACAAATAGATCGATTTTGGAAATAGAAAGGACAAAGGAAGCAGCTGTTTTGTCATTCTGAAGTGTCATGGAAGAATGCGATAGGATCCTACGCCGGGTGATGTTTAAAGCTGGATATTCTCTGGAGCCGGGGGTCTGGCTTCCATGGGTGCAGCAGGTGCAGAGGCCGGGGGTTCACTGAAACCAGGCTATTGCTGAATTTCCCAGATCAAACAGGGGTTAGTGATCCATTTCAGGCCCATGGTACATTGGGTATGTCACTGGCTGGTACCCACTTCCACACGTTGTTCTTGGTGCACTGCAAAGTTTTTGCCAGTAAAACTAGGCCTGTGTAAATTTAGTGGTAATGACAATGGAAAATTCGTTGTCTCTGAATGACTGTGCACCAACACTTGCATACCGATTCCATACAATTGTGGCCAGTAGCCCCGCACCCGGCCCCACCCCTGAGCCCGCCTCCTTGCCCGCCCCTTCGGTCATAGCTCAATCTAGTGAGTACCTGCACCCAAACCCCCCCCCCCCCTCCCCCTTTTAAAGCACTGACCGGAGGTGAAATCTCTTCCGCGTGCAGCTGCTCGGGCTGCTCTCAGGTGGATGTCAGACACTGTCCGGCATGTAAATGTACAGGGGGGCCTCGGAGTTTGGGGTGCTTGGATGAAGAGGGCAATAGAGAAGTCTCTCTGATGAGCATTACTGATGACAAGGGTTCGTGCGAAGATCACACCATGCGTCAGGCGCTTGGGACAGAATCCTAGCATATTAAACCGCAGCTTTCCAACTGCATAATGTTTCTTCATTGTGTGGCGGGGGCACTTCATTATTCCCCCCTCAACTCCCCCCTCATCTCCCCCCTCCCCACTGTAAATTCACTTTAGGGTTTACCAGGCCGTGAGAGCTCAGCCCGTGCTCTAATCCGCTTAAGGCCTCGAAGAGCCCGGAGGCGCCATCTGGGGCTTTAGGACTAAAGGGTGGGGGTGACACGGGGGGGGGGGGGAGTATGTATAGAGTACCCTGTGCTAATCCTTTCCAACTGCTGCACACCTCCAGAATACCTGGGCCACTGGAATTATGCGGCAGGGAAGGGCCGCATTATGCGGCAGCATAGAGTCAAATTATGCAGCGTAATGCATCACATTCTATGATTGTAACACTTCATTATATTGTCATGGTTACACTTGTTCCCACTGCCTGGGCATTGGTTACACCACCTTAGTACCAGTTCAAGACCCACATACAGCAACAAGCAACAGAAAGGTGACCAGTCCAGCCTTGCAAGGTGTCACCCCGCTTTTAGTAACTTTTGAACTGTTTGAGCTAAAGACACATTTTTTTCTGTTCAAATCTGCAGATTATGCAGCAGGTGAGGGATTATGTGGCAAATGCAGTGAATCTATAATGATGTGAAAAATGTTGCGGCCGCACAATCACATAATTCCAGTGGCCCTGTTAATAAACCAGACACCTCCCCTGCACAGCCACAGCACTGCTCGTGGACTGCTGCCCACGGCCCATGCATTGCCCCTGCACTGCTGCCCACGGCCCATGCATTGCCCCTGCACTGCTGCCCACGGCCCATGCATTGCCCCTGCACAGCTGCCCACGGCCCATGCATTGCCTCTTCACTGCTGCCCACGGCCCATGCATTGCCCCTGCACTGCTGCCCACGGCCCATGCATTGCCCCTGCACTGCTGCCCACGGCCCATGCATTGCCCCTGCACTGCTGCCCACGGCCCATGCATTGCCCCTGCACTGCTGCCCACGGCCCATGCATTGCCCCTGCACTGCTGTCCACTGCCTATGCATTGCCCCTTCACTGCTGCCCACGGCCCATGCATTGCCCCTGCACTGCTGCCCACGGCCCATGCATTGCCCCTGCACTGCTGCCCACGGCCCATGCATTGCCCCTACACTGCTCACAGGTTACTGTTACACTGCTCCCCACAGCCCATGCACTGCCCCTGCACTGCTGCCCACGGCCCATGCATTGCCCCTGCACTGCTGCCCACGGCCCATGCATTTTTCCTGCACTGCTCGCAGGTTACTGTTACACTGCTCCCCACAGCCCATGCACTGCCCCTGCACTGCTCGCGGACCACTGTTCCACTACTCCCAAACAGCCCATACTGCAGACCACTGTTGCACTGCTCCCTCACAGCCCACACACTGTCCTGCACAGCCACTGCACTGCTCTGCTCATGGACTGCTGTTGCACTGCTCCTCCCAGCCCCTGCACTTCTCCCTTACAGCCCAGGCACTGCTCATGAACATTTGTTGCTTGCACTGCTCTCCCATAGCTCACACCCTGCTCCTGTACAACCCTGCACTGCTCATGAACAACTCTGGCATTCACTGCCGTTCCGTAGCTCACGCACTGCTCCTGCACAGCCCCTGCACTGCTCATGCACCACTGTTTCATGCACTGCTCTCCCATAGCTCACACCCTGCTCCTGTACAACCCTGCACTGCTCATGAACAACTCTGGCATGCACTGCCTTTCCGTAGCTCACGCACTGCTCCTGCACAGCCCCTGCACTGCTCATGAACAACTCTGGCTTGCACTGCCTTTCTATAGCTCACGCACTGCTCCTGTACAACCCTGCACTGCTCATGAACAACTCTGGCATGCACTGTCTTTCCATGGCTCACGCACTGCTCCTACAATCAATCAATCAATCAATCAATCAATCAAGGAATTTGTATCGCGCGCTACTCACCCGGAAGGGTCTCAAGGCGCTTGGGGGAGGGGGTCTGCTACTGCTCGAATAGCCAGGTCTTGAGCTGTTTCCTGAAGGCGAGGTGGTCCTGGGTCAGCCGCAGGTGGATGGGCAGGGAGTTCCATGTCTTAGCCACCAGGTAGGAGAAGGATCTTCCTCCGGCGGTGGTTCTCTGGATGCGAGGAACGGCGGCGAGGGCGAGGAACGCGGATCGTAGCTGGCGAGTGGGCGTGTAGAAGGTCAGGCGGTCGTTGAGGTACCTTGGACCCTGGTCGTGGAGGGATTTGTGTGCGTGGGTGAGGAGTCTGAACGTGATTTTCTTGTTGACAGGGAGCCAGTGCAGGTCTCTCAGGTGGCTCGAGATGGGGCTGCATCGGGGACGTCCAGGATGAGTCAGGCGGAGGCGTTCTGGATACGCTGGAGTCTTTTCTGCAGCTTGGCTGTGGTTCTGGCGTAGAGGGTGTTTCTGTAGTCTAGTCGGCTGGTGACGAGGGCCTGGGTGACCGTCCTCCTGGTTTCGGTCGGGATCCATCGGAAGATCTTGCGGAGCATGCGGAGGGTGTGGAAGCATGATGAGGAGACGGCGTTGACTTGTCTGGTCATCGATAGGGAGGAGTCCAGGATGAAGCCTAGGTTGCGTGCGAGGTCCGTTGGCTTGGGTGCGGTGCCTTGGGCCGGGGGCCACCAGGAGTCGTCCCATGCGGAGGGTGATGGTCCAAGGATGAGGACTTCTGTCTTGTCTGTGTTCAGTTTCAGGCGGCTGATGTTCATCCATTCGGCGACGTCTTTCATCCCTTCGTGTAGGCTGGCTTTGGCGGTGTCGGGGTCTCTGGTGAGGGAGAGGATGAGCTGGATGTCGTCGGCGTAGGAGATGATGTTGAGGTTGTGTTGGCGTGCGATGGCAGCGAGGGGTTTCATGTAGACGTTGAAGAGGGTGGGGCTGAGCGACGATCCTTGCGGGACGCCGTAGATGACTTCGGTGGCCTTAGAACAGAACGGAGGGAGGCGTACTCTCTGTGTTCTGTTGGTGAGGTATGAGGTGATCCATTCCAGAGCCTTCCCTTGGATGCCGGTGTTGTTGAGGCGTTGGACTAGGGTACGGTGGCAGACAGTGTCAAATGCTGCGGAGAAGTCTAGGAGGATGAGTGCCGCTGTTTCTCCGTTGTCGAGCAGGGCTCGGATGTCGTCGGTGGCTGCGATGAGGGCGGTCTCGGTGCTGTGGTTGGCTCTGAATCCGGACTGTGATGGGTCGAGGGATCCGTTCGTCTCGAGGAAGGCGGCCAGTTGCTTGTTGACGACCTTCTCGATGACTTTGGCAGGGAAAGGAAGGAGCGAGATGGGGCGGAAGTTCTTGAGGTCGGTCGGGTCCGCTGTTGGCTTCTTCAGCAGGGCGCTGAGCTCGGCATGCTTCCAGCTCTCCGGGAAGGTGGCTGTGTCGAAGGAGGTGTTGATGATGTCTCGGAGGTGGGGTGCGATGGTGGAGTCTGCCTTGTTGAAGATATGGTGGGGGCATGGGTCGGTCGGAGATCCGGAGTGGATGGTGTTCATCATGCGGGCCGTGTCTTCGGTGGTCACCTCGGTCCATGTCTGGAGGGTGGCGGCGAGTTGCGCAGGTTCGACCGATGGGTGCGGGGGTGGTGCACCGAAACTGTGGTGGATGTCGGCAATCTTGCGGTGGAAGTACGAGGCGAGGGAGTCGCAGAGGTCCTGTGAAGAAGTGATGTCGTTGTTGCCGGTGCTGGGGTTGGAGAATTCCTTGACGATGTTGAAGAGCTCCTTGCTGTCATGGGCGTTGTTGTCCAGTCGTTCCTTCAGAATTTTTTTGTGCGGATGAGCTGGTGATGTCTGCGGGTGGCGTGTTTGAGGGCGGTCATGTTGTCGGTGGTTTTGTCGAGGAGCCAGGCCTTCTCGAGGGTGCGGCAGGCCTTTTTGGAGTCCTTGAGTTCGTTGGTGAACCGGGGGGCCTTCTTGCTTCTGGGCCTGGTGAGTGGGTTCTTCAGTGGGGCGAGGTCGTCGGCACAGGAGGTCAGCCACTGCGTGAGGTTGCGGGCTGCTGCGTTGGGGTCCGTTGTCCTGACTGGTGGATTGTGGCTGAGGGAGGTGGCGAGCTGGTCGGCGGTGATCTTGCTCCAGTTTCTGTGGGGAGCCTGCTTCGGGTGGTGGCGGACCGTGTTCTTTCTGAAGCTGAAGTGGACGCAGTTGTGGTCAGTCCAGTGAAGTCCGGTGGAGTGGTTGAAGGTGCTGTGCTTGCTGGATGCGAAGACGGGATCGAGCGTGTGGCCGGCGTAGTGGGTGGGGGTGTTGACCAGTTGCTTGAGTCCGAGGTTGGCGAGGTTGTCCAGCAGGGCGGTGGTGTTGCGGTCCTTGTTCTCCAGGTGGAAGTTGAGGACCCCGAGGAGGATGTAGTCGGTGGATGGGAGGGCGTGTGGGCTGATGAAGTCCGTGATGTCTTCGCAGAATTGTGTGCGCGGTCCCGGGGGTCTGTAGATGAGGGTGCCTCTGAGGGTAGTCTTGGGGTCGGTGTGAATCTGGAAGTGCAGGTGCTCGGCGGCGTTGAATGCGTCGATGGAGTCAGTCGAGATGCGAACGGTGCTTTTGTGTACGATGGCGATACCTCCTCCGGTCTGGTTGACGCGATCCCTCCTGATGATCTTGTAGCCGTCCGGAATGGCGATGGCGATGTCGGGGGCTGAGGAGGCGTTCATCCAGGTTTCCGTGGGGAAGGCGACGTCTGGAGATGTTGAGTAGAGGAGGTTCCAGAGCTCTACGGCGTGTCTGTGGACGGAGCGGGTGTTGAGCAGGATGCACTTGAGGTGGTTGCCACTGGGGGTCGGCTTGGTGGGTGCGGTGCAGGTCAGGATGCAGGAGAACTTGCAGGACTGGCAGGTGAAGGGTCCATGGGTGCGTCTCGGGGTGGCTCGGTAGCAGCCGGGGGTTCGGCCGGTGTTGAGTGCGTTGAGGGTGGCGGCGTCGTAAGTCCGGCGGGTGGGGTGGCCTCTGCGGGGGCCAGGGGGTCTGGCGCTGGGCGCGGTCCAGGCGCGGTCGGGCGCAGACGGGCTTACCTTTGGCGCACCTTCTGCGCTCAATCGGTGCTCCCGCTGCGCGCGTCCGCTGCGCTGTCGCTCAGGGGGCGTCATAAGTAAGGAGCCGGGAGGGAGGGTCAGCTGGGAGGCGGGAGCGGGGTGGCCAATGGGCTGCGAGGGGAGGCGGGTCAGTGGGGTCAGCGGCTGGAAAAACGAAGGAAACTACCCAGGGGCAGTGGCGGCGGTGAAAAAGAGCGAAAAAAGGGGGCCGCGGCCGGCAGGGAGCAGGAGGCGGCACCTACCGGGAGGCGAAGGTCAGCGGCGGTGAAAGCGGTGAGCGGCGTCAGCAGCAGCAGGCAGGCAGCAGGAAGCGGCAGAGCAGGGGTGAGGAGCGACCGGCTGTGAGCACAGGGGGTCACACAACCCCTGCACTGCTCATTGACCACTGTTGCATGCACTGCTCTCCCATAGCGCACATACTGTTCCTGCACAGCCCCTGCACTGCTCATGAACCACTGTTTCTTGCACTTCTCTCCCAAAGCGTACATACTGCTCCTGCACAGCCACTGCACTGCTCATGAACAACTGTTGCATGCACTGCTCTCCCACAGCTCACTCACTGCTCCTGCACAGCCACTGCACTGCTCATGGACCACTGTTGCATGCACTGCTCTCCCACTGCTCACTCACTGCTCCTGCACAGCCACTGCACTGCTCATGGACTACTGTTGCATGCACTGCTCTCCCACAGCTCACTCACTGCTCCTGCACAGCCACTGCACTGCACATAGACAACTGTTGCACTGCTCCCCCACAGCCCTTGTTCTGTTCCCGCACAACCAATGAACTGCTCTTGGACCACTGTTGCACTGCTCTCCCACAGCTCACACACTGCTCTTGTAAAACCCTGCCCTGCTCATGAACAACTGTTGCATGCACTGCTCTCCCACAGCTCATTCACATCTCCTGCACAGCCATTGCATTGCTCATGGACTACCTCACATGCAGTGCTCTCTCACAGATCACACACTGCTTCTGCACAACCACTGCACTGCTCATGGACTACTGTTGCATGCACTGCTCTCCCACAGCCCTAGTACTGCTCCTGTATGGCCACTGCACTGCTCTTGGACTACTGTTGCACTGCTTTCCCACAGCTCACACACTGCTCCTGTAAAACACTGCACTTGCTCATGAACAACTGTTGCATGCACTGCTCTCCCACAGCCCTTGTACTTATCCTGCATGGCCACTGCACTACTGTTGGACCACTGTTGCATGCACTGCTCTCCCACAGCTCATGCACTGCTCCTGCAAAGTCACTGCACTGCTCATGGGCCACTGTTGCATGCACTGCTCTCCCACAGCTCATGCACATCTCCTGCACAGCCACTGCATTGCTCATGGACTACCTCGCATGCATTGCTCTCTCACAGATAACACACTGCTTCTGCACAGCCACTGCACTGCTCATGGACTACTGTTGCATGCACTTGTCTCCCACAGACCTAGTACTGCTCCTGTATGGCCACTGCACTGCTCTTGGACTACTGTTGCACTGCTTTCCCACAGCTCACACACTGCTCCTCTAAAACACTGCACTTGCTCATGAACAACTGTTGCATGCACTGCTCTCCCACAGCCCTTGTACTTACCCTACATGACCACTGCAATGCTGTTGGACTACTGGTGCATGCACTGCTCTCCCACAGCTTATACACTGCTCCTGCAAAGTCACTGCACTGCTCATGGACCACTGTTGCATGCACTGCTCTCCCCTGGCTTAAGTACTTCTCCTGTACAACCCTGCACTGCTCATAAACAACTGTTGCATGCACTGCTCTCCCACAGCCCTCGTACTACTCCTGCATGGCCACTGCACTGCACTTGGACCACTGTTGCATGCACTGCTGTCCCATGGCTCAAGCACTGCTCCTGCACAGCCACTGCACTGCTCATACGCTACTGCTGCATGCACTGCTCTCCCATATCTCACACACTGCTCCTGCAGCACAACCACTGCACTGCTCTCCCTCAACTCACGCACTGGTCCTGCACAGCCACTGCACTGCTCTTAGGACAGTGTTGCACTTCTCCCTTTACAGCCCACACACTGCTGCTGTCTGCTCCTGCAGACTTCTTGCATTGGCCATGTGCACATCATGCACCACCTGTCTCCTGCCCATATCATGTCCCTTCTGCCCCTCCTCACGCCTCCTGCCCCACATGCACTGCATCTCTGCCTGTCCCTTTTTCTGCCCCCTTCACACCACCTGCCCCTCATCTGCTGCCTTCTGATCTGTCTTTTGCCCCTCCTCACACCTCCTACGCCACGTCTACTGCATCTCCAGCTGCCCCTTCTTCTGCCCTTCTCACGTCTCCTGCCCTTCTCACGCCTCCTGCCCTTCTCACGCCACCTGCCCCTCCTCACGCCACCTGCCCCTCCTCACGCCTCCTGCCCTTCTCACGCCTCCTGCCCCTCCTCACGCCACCTGCCCCTCCTCACGCC
Organism: Triturus cristatus; assembly: GCF_964204655.1. Classification (NCBI taxonomy): domain Eukaryota; kingdom Metazoa; phylum Chordata; class Amphibia; order Caudata; family Salamandridae; genus Triturus; species Triturus cristatus. Next base: position 112,311,889 of record NC_140579.1, on the reverse strand, counting down.
TCCTGCCCTTCTCACGCCACCTGCCCCTCCTCACGCCACCTGCCCCTCCTCAAGCCTCCTGCCCTTCTCACGCCTCCTACCCCTCATCACGCCTCCTACCCCTCCTCACGCCTCCTGCCCCTCCTCACGCCTCCTGCCCCACATGCACTGCATCTCCGCCTGTCCCTTCTTCTGCCCTCCTCACACCTCCTGGCCTTCTCATGCCTCCTGCCCCTCCTCACACCTCCTACCCTTCTCACGCCTCCTACCCCTCCTCACGCCACCTGCCCCTCCTCACGCCTCCTGCCCTTCTCACGCCTCCTACCCCTCCTCACGCCTCCTACCCCTCCTCACGCCTCCTACCCCTCCTCACGCCTCCTGCCCCTCCTCACGCCTCCTGCCCCACATGCACTGCATCTCCGCCTGTCCCTTCTTCTGCCCTCCTCACACCTCCTGGCCTTCTCATGCCTCCTGCCCCTCCTCACACCTCCTACCCTTCTCACGCCTCCTACCCCTCCTCACGCCACCTGCCCCTCCTCATGCCTCCTGCCCTTCTCATGCCTCCTACCCCTCATCACGCCTCCTACCCCTCCTCACGCCTCCTACCTCTCCTCACGCCTCCTACCCCTCCTCACGCCTCCTGCCCCTCCTCACGCCTCCTGCCCCACATGCACTGCATCTCCGCCTGTCCCTTCTTCTGCCCTCCTCACACCTCCTGGCCTTCTCATGCCTCCTGCCCCTCCTCACACCTCCTACCCTTCTCACGCCTCCTACCCCTCCTCACACCTCCTGCCCCTCCTCACACCTCCTGCCCCTCCTCACGCATCCTGCCCCTCCTCACGCCTCCTACCTCACATGCACTGCATCTCCACCTGTCCCTTCTTCTGCCCTCCTCACGCCTCCTGCCCTCTCACGCCTCCTACCCCCCTCACGCCTCCTGCCCCTCCTCACGCCTCCTGCCCCTCCTCACGCCTCCTGCCCCTCCTCACGCCTCCTGCCCCACATCTTCTGCATCTCCGTTGGTCCCTTCTTCTGCCCTCCTCACGCCTCCTGCCCTCCTCACGCCTCCTGCCCCTCCTCACGCCCCACATCTACTGCATCTCCGCCTGTCCCTTCTTCTGCCCTCTTCACACCTCCTGCCCCACGTCTGCTGCCTTCTGATCTGTATTCTGTCCCTCTTCTGCGTCCCCTCACAACTCCTGCCCCAAATGTACTGCATCTCCGCCTGTCCCATCTTCTGCCCCTCTTCACACTTCCTGCCCCTCCTCACACCCCTTGCCCCACATCTGCTGCCCCTCCTCACGCCTTCTGCCCCTTCTCACACCTCCTGCCCCACATCTGCTGCCTTCTAATCTGTCTTCTGCCCTCTTCCTGTGTCCCCTCACACCTCCTGCCCATTCCTGTGTCCCCCCACACCCCCTGCCCCCCTCCGGTGTCCCCCCACACCCCGTGACCTCTTACTGTATGCAGGTGTGTGGTATTTCAATAGCGTGTACCGAACATTGAGGCAGCAGAGCACTGACAGGGTGAAAGACAGGCAGAGCCCAAGGGTGATATGAGCGGAAGCTCGGACACTGACAGGGTGAAAGACAGGCAGAGGTCACGGGTGACAGGACAGGAAGCTGGAGCACCGACAGGGTGAAAGACAGGCAGAGCCCACGAGTGATAGGACAGGAAGCTGGGACAATGACAGGGTTAAAGACAGGCAGAGGCCACGGATGATAGGACAGGAAGCTAGGACACTGACAGGGTCAAAGACAGGCAGAGGGCACGAGTGATAGGGAAGGACGCTGGGACACTGACAGGTTGAAAGACAGGCAGAGGCCACGAGTGACAGGATAGGATGCTGGGACACTGACAGGAGAAAGAAAGGCAGAGTCCACGGGCGATGGGAGTGGAAGCTGGGACACTGACAGGGTGCAAGACAGGCAGAGTCCACGAGTGATAGGACAGGAAGCTGTGACAATGACAGGGTGAAAGACAGGCAGAGGCCACGGATGATAGGAGCGGAAGCTGTGACAATGACAGGGTTAAAGACAGGCAGAGGCCACGGATGATAGGAGCGGAAGCTAGGACACTGACAGGGTCAAAGACAGGCAGAGGCCACGGGTGTAAGAACAGGAAGCTGGGACCCTGACAGGGTGAAAGACAGGCAGAGTCCACGGGTGATAGGAGCGGAAGCTGGGACACTAACAGGGTGAAAGACAGGCAGAGGCCACGAGTGACAGGACAGGACGCTGGGACACTGACAGGGTGAAAGACAGGCAGAGTCCACGGGTGATAGGAGCGGAAGCTGGGACACTAACAGGGTGAAAGACAGGCAGAGGCCACGAGTAACAGAACAGGACGCTGGGACACTAACAGGGTGAAAGACAGGCAGAGGCCACGAGTGACAGGACAGGACGCTGGGACACTGACAGGGTGAAAGACATGCAGAGTCCACGGGCGACAGGATAGGATGCTGGGACACTGACAGGGTGAAAGACAGGCAGAGTCCACGGGCGATGGGAGCGGAAGCAGGGACACTGACAGGGTGAAAGACTGGAGGAGTCCACGAGTAACAGGACAGGAAGCTGGTTGTGGACTGTTAATGCCTCCCCTCTTCCCGGAAGTGGAGCAGCGTTGTACGTATGTACAGAGGCTCCGCCCTCCTCCTGCCCCACCTTCTGCGTCCTCTGCACCCTCCCATTCCTGCCCCATCTCCTGCCCCAGGACTACTCTCTCTTCGTGCCCTCTCTCTCCCCCCCCTCCTGTCTCACCCCACTCCTCCTGCCCAGCTCCAGACCTACCCCGCCTCACGCCTCCCCATTTCCCCCTGCCCCATTACATGTCCCAGCTACAGCGCCATCACTTGTTCCTCTTCCTGTCCCATCCCTTGTTTCTCTTCCTGTCCCATCTCTTGTTCCTTTTCCTGTCCCATCCCATGTTCCTCTTCCTGTCCCATCCCTTGTTCCTCTTCCTGTCCCATCCCGTACTTCCCTTCCTGTCCCATCCCTTGTTCCTCTTCCTGTCCCATCCCTTGTTTCTCTTCCTGTCCCATCCCTTGTTTCTCTTCCTGTCCCATCTCTTGTTCCTCTTCCTGTCCCATCCCTTGTTTCTCTTCCTGTCCCATGTCTTGTTCCTCTTCATGTCCCATCCCAAGTTCCTCTTCCTGTCCCATCCCTTGTTTCTCTTCCTGTCCCATCTCTTGTTCCTCTTCCTGTCCCATCCCATGTTTCTCTTCCTGTCCCATCCCTTGTTCCTCTTCCTGTCCCATCTCTTGTTTCTCTTCCTGCCCCATCCCTTGTTTCTCTTCCTGTCCCATCCCATGTTCCTCTTCCTGTCCCATCCCTTGTTCCTCTTCCTGTCCCATCTCTTGTTCCTTTTCCTGCCCCATCCCTTGTTTCTCTTCCTGTCCCATCCCATGTTCCTCTTCCTGTTCCATCCCTTGTTTCACTTCCTGTCCCATCTCTTGTTCCTCGTCCTGTCCCATCCCATGTTCCTCTTCCTGTCCCATCCCTTGTTTCTCTTCCTGTCCCATCTCTTGTTCCTCTTCCTGTCCCATCCCATGTTTCTCTTCCTGTCCCATCCCATGTTCCTCTTCCTGTCCCATCCCTTGTTTCTCTTCCTGTCCCATCCCTTGTTTCTCTTCCTGTCCCATCCCATGTTCCTCTTCCTGCCCCATCCCTTGTTTCTCTTCCTGTCCCATCCCTTGTTTCTCTTCCTGTCCCATCTCTTGTTCTCTTCCTGTCCCATCCCATGTTCCTCTTCCTGTCCCATCCCTTGTTTCTCTTCCTGTCCCATCCCATGTTCCTCTTCCTGTCCCATCCCGTGTTTCTCTTCCTGTCCCATCTCTTGTTCCTCTTCCTGTCCCTTCCCATGTTCCTCTTCCTGTCCCATCTCTTGTTCCTCTTCCTGTCCCATCCCATGTTCCTCTTCCTGTCCCATCCCATGTTCCTCTTCTTGTCCCATCCCTTGTTTCTCTTCCTGTCCCATCCCTTGTTTCTCTTCCTGTCCCATCTCTTGTTCCTCTTCCTGTCCCATCCCATGTTCCTCTTCCTGTCCCATCCCATGTTCCTCTTCTTGTCCCATCCCATGTTCCTCTTCTTGTCCCATCCCATGTTCCTCTTCCTGTCCCATCCCTTGTTTCTCTTCCTGTCCCATCCCTTGTTTCTCTTCCTGTCCCATCTCTTGTTCCTCTTCCTGTCCCATCCCTTGTTTCTCTTCCTGTCCCATCTCTTGTTCCTCTTCCTGCGCCATCTCTTGGTCCTCTTCCATCTCTTGTTCCTCTTCCTGTCCCATCTCTTGTCCCTCCTCCTGCCCCATCTCTTGTCCCTCCTCCTGCCCCATCTCTTGTTTTTCCTTCTGTGCTATCGCTTGGTTCTCCTCCTGTCCTTTCTCTTCTCTTGCTACTCCTGCCCCCTATCTTGCTCTTCCTCCTGCCCCATATTTTCTTCCTCTTCCCCCCTCGTATCTCGCCACTGTCCCTCCTCGTGCCTTGCCCCTGCCCCTCTCCTGCTTCGCCCCAGCCCCTCTCCTGCCCCTCCCCAACCACTCCCCTGCCCCAACCACTCCCCTGCCCCTCAACTGCTTTGCCCCTGCCCCTCTCATGCCTCTTCCCTGCCCCTCTCTTGCACCGCCCCTGCCCTCTTGACGCTGCCCCAGTCTCGCGCCTCCCGTGCTCACTAATGCTCTTTGCTGGTGGGTAATGGGGGATTATCTGGGACAGGTTGGTGGGGGGAGGGGCGCAAATTGATGATTGGATGAACAGCGTGGAAACAACAGCCGCTTAACTCAGGACTGGGACTGGCCAAGGAGGAGGCTGCCTGACACGTGACCTGCTCTCTCCGGCCTGTCCAGGTCTGACACATCACCTGCTCTCACCGGAATGTCCAGGACTGACACGTGACCTGCTCTCACCGGCCTGTCCAGGTCTGACACATCATCTGCTCTCACCGGTCTGTCCAGATCTGACACATCACCTACTCTCACCGGCCTGTCCAGGACTGACATGTGACCTGCTCTCACCGGCCTGTCCAAAATTGACATGTGACCTGCTCTCACCGGCCTGTCCATGCCTGACACGTGACCTGCTCTCACAGGCCTGTCCAAAATTGACATGTGACCTGCTCTCACCGGTCTGTCCATGCCTGACACGTGATCTGCTCTCATTGGCCTGTCCAAAACTGACATGTGACCTGCTCTCACCGGCCTGTTGAGGACTGACACGTGACCTGGCCTCACCAGCCTCACCAGACCTGACTTGTGACCTGCTCTCACCGTCCTGTCCAGGTCTGAGACGTGACCTGCTCTCACCGACCTGTCCAGGACTGACACATCACCTGCTCTCATTGGCCTGTCCAAAACTGACATGTGACCTGCTCTCACCGGCCTGTTGAGGACTGACACGTGACCTGCCCTCACCAGACCTGACTTGTGACCTGCTCTTACCGGCCTGTCCAGGACTGACATGTGACCTGCTCTGACTCCCACTGGCCTGTCTGTCCAGGCCTGACACGTGACCTGCTCTCACCGGCCTATACAGGCCTGACCGGTGACCTGCTCTGACTCTTACCAGCATGTCCAGGTCTGACACTTGACCTGCTCTGACTCCCACTGGCCTGTCCAGGCCTGACACGTGACCTGCTCTTGCCCTGATTCTCATCAGCCTGTCCAGGCCTAAAAGGTGACCTGCTCTCACTGGCCTGTCCATGCCTGACACGTGACCTGCTCTCACACTGACTCTCAATGGTCTGTCCAGGCCTGACACCAGGCCTAGCTCTTTTTAGATCGAGCCTGGGCAGCGCATGCGCTGCGAGGCATGCTGTATTAGAGTTTGCTCTTGAAGCTCCACCCACTCTCCGCCCATATTTGTCATGGGCTTTTTAATTGTCTTTGTCCTTTGTAAATGCTGGCATCTGATTCGGTAATCAGCTTGTTAGCCCCTCCTTAGTACCGCCTTGTCTTCATTTGTAACTTCCCATGAGGACTGGCCCTTTTACCTGTGTTGTTACACCGTCTGTGTTATTTAGTCTGTGAGCACTATTTCTGTAGTGAGTTTTGTCTTACTGCAGGCACGACGTACTTTGCAGTAACATTCAGTGCGCCATGCGCGCTTTCACTTTCCAAGCAGTCGGGACAATAGCGGCCGCCATAGGTCTCGCATTAAGGACCGTTAGAGCTATAGGCACTGTAAATGACAATAGCTTAAACTCTCGCAAATGCGACACCCATTGCTTTACAAATATTTGTTTTGTGGGTTGTTTCTACGCGCCCCATGTCACGCTTGGACTTAATAGAGGCCACGCCTTTTTCCTACAACGCAGCTTATGTGCAAGCAGGCATGGGGCGCTTGGAAACAAACAATATTTGCAATTTATTAGGTCTCACATTTTCAAGAATTTAAGCTATTGACATTTACAATGCCAATAGCTCAAAGTCTCGTAAATTCGAGGCCTAGTGCATTGTAAATGCTTGTTTTTAAAGGAGGTTCTTATAAGATTCGTACGGGTCAATCAAGGGGGAAGAGAGGAAGAACATCCAGGCGCAAGGAGAGGCACGCGACAAGGCCTGGAGCAAATAACACAAGGCTCTTTTGGGATGTCATGTCCTGCGGTCCTCTGGGGGCCATCATCACCAATCTCTCAGATAAGGAACTCAGTAGTAGTGATGCAGTCACTGCTAAGAAAATGCACACGCCTCTATCCAGGAGAAAGTGGTAATACCTTGGATTTGAAAATAGATTTGTTTACATTTGTTAGTAGATTGAAACTTAAAACATATTTTAATCCCACATAGTAACCCCATAGAATAAAAATTGTTCAGGTATACTATGATGGTTTTTAAATTCACTCGCTCCTTTTTTTGTTTGGGCCCCCACTTAGTTTAGAAGTGCATCCCTGTCTTCAGGTGTATGCCCGCACTCTATCAAACGCGGGTTTTAGAGGGCGAGGACTGGCAGATGATGAAGCATGACACCTGGTGGTGTGTGATGCCAGTCCGTCAATTTTTGTGATTTGCCCCCACTAAATTGGGCATCTCTTAGACACAACTAGGGACGGTCCTTTCAGTGGTTCATAGCTTTGGTTGGAGGCTGACCGTTCTCTAGTGCCCTAACGCCTCTAGTTCCCTCCCCGGGCCAGACACTGGGTGTAACTGTGGTTCTTTATTATGTCCACATACTCAATTATGGTTACATTTTGAGGCAAATGATTTTATGTCTGGTTGCTTATTTAGGATTTTGACATAGGGTTTTTTGATATGATTATCGCATTTGTTACAATGCAGTGGTCCGTCTTTAGGTGCACGGCGTTATTTATTGGGGACAAGATGGAGCCCGAGTAGAATGCCATAGCCATACCTGCTGCTTGAAGTCAGAATGCCTCCACGGCGCAGTAACTTATGTCATTAATTTTGTGTCATATTAGAGACCAGTGATTTTGTATTGTATGTGGTATATTTATCACATTATTGGTTTTAAATTAGATGGCACCCTTTAGAATTTTGCAGCGATAGGATCTGCCTGATGTTGAATGATTTTCTTAGTGCAGTACGTTTGGTGAGCACCTTCACATCTTTGATAACTTATGGCTTTTGATTATGTGGTGTATGTGGTAGCAGGTGGTTTTAAGGTGTGTTGAGTTATTTTTCTATGGACATATAGTTCAGTCAGTTTATATTTTGTCTGATTTTCAGATGTCAGTGAACACATAAAAGAAAGTACCTTTTTGCCTATATGGGAATAGACTTTATATTGGGTGAGTGTGTACCTATAATGATTAATTAGAACTATTACTAGACACGTACTGATGAGATACTTCTATATCATTTTGTCTTATGTGTATTTTAACACAAACTTGGCAACTGTTCGTAATAAGGACATGTTGTTTTTGGTCACTTTCAAAATGTAGGAAGTTGTTAGGACTTTTCTTTTTCTTCTTTCCTGTTTTGCACTTGGTGATGGAGAGATAATTGTAATGTGTCACACTTGGGTGTCAATGCAACAAAATTATTCACAAAAAGTTACGTTTTGTTTACAGTTAGCCCTGATGAAGTCGTAGGCGACACACCAATTTGACGAAACACGTGTTGGCTAGAGGCTAGAGGCCAAAAGATCAAATTAAAGGGCGGAATTTTGAAACATTTATTGTGGATTTTTAATTCTGTGTGCTCAAAGGCAATGCTTAACATTTGATCTTGTTTGGTAAAGAAAAGGCTGTTTGGTGGCCCCCTTTCCTTTTAGAGCACCCTGGCATAAACAGATCCAGACAACTTAATTTAAGAGTTGCTTGTGTGCGCTGACAGCTGTACCCACCACCTTGAGAGCTGTTAGCTGACATGAGACCTACCCTCTCCATGCCTCTCACCAGCCTTTCCAGGCCCAACACGTGACCTGCTCTCACCGGCCTGTCCAGGCCCAACACGTGACCTGCTCTCACCGGCCTGTCCAGGCCCAACATGTGACCTGCTCTCACCGGCCTGTCCAGGCCTGACACATGACTTGTTCTTGCCCTGCCTCTCATCGGTCTGAGAACGACCTCATATCTCGATGCTGACATGACCTCTTATTTTGATGCTACCACCGACCTCATATCTCGATGCTACCCTCCACCGCATATCTCGATGCTACCCTCCACCCCATATCTCGATGCTACCCTCCACCCCATATCTCGATGCTACCCTCCACCCCATATCTCGATGCTACCCTCCACCCCATATGTCGATGCTGCTACCCCATATATCATAGCTGCCAACTCATATCTCGATGCTGCCACGGACCTGATATCTCAATGCTACCACCGCCCTCATTTCTCGATTCTTAGGGTGACCAGACGTCCCCGTTTTCCCAGGACGGTCCCCGTTTTTGGGGAAGTGTCCCCGTGTCCCGACACTTTTCTCCAAGTGACTCAAATGTCCCTGTTTTCAAACAGTGTCCCCGTTAAACACAGAAATGTCCCTGTTTTTCATTGTTCCGGTTGAGCATGCGCGCGCATGCTCTCTTTGCACTATTTACGGCATGTGTCGTCACTGAGGTGAGCGCTGTAGCAAGAAGGGAAATCCTTTGAAGAGAGACATTTTACACGCAGCGCCACCTACGTCATCGTGCCAGCCAAAGTTTCTACTTTGGATAAAACAATATTTCTTCATCCTGTAGCTTGTATTCATAGTCATACAAACTTTTCAGTAGCCTTATGCATACCGTGCAAGGATTAATGCATTGCTCATTGCATGTTTTATTCATAACCAAATGATGCATGCTTTGTGTTCTCCATATCAAAGCTATGACTTGACCTTTTGACTGACCTTTCAGATCACGGCAAACTGTTTAGCTGGAAAGGACTTAAAGGAGTAGGGTTAACGCCTGTGGGAGAGGCGAGCAGCGCTGCTCGAGCTTTTTGCTCAGGTCTTCACACTATTGCACTATGAGATGATACCAATGGCTAGAGTGCACTATACATACCCCAGTAAGGTAACATGACATCCCAGCAGTGACTATGCAAATGTGGGAGGACTGTGTGGTCGGCCAGCCTTTGCCACCCTTAAGACCCTAAGGCAGTAATACCTGGAGAGAAGGTTTTTTTTGTACATTGGTCCATGGCTGCCATTTGGCAATTTAGCATTCTGCAGTTTACCTCCCATGCTTTTCTGTCATGAGCAACTAAGCAACATTGGTGAGTTGTACTGTATGTGGTGCTGACGCGCAGCTCTAGAAACGAGCATTGATAAAGCTAGTAAATCTGGCGTTTGCTAGCCTGTGATGTTTTATTGAATTCTGGCAAATAAATGCTATAGTCCTTAAAAGTGTAAATGTAATAAAAAGTACTAATGCTGCTGTGTGAAGGAGAGGGTTGCCAATAAAAGACCGCGGATTTGTTGTCTGTAATGCTTCATCTCGGTCTGTGGAGGGAGCTGTAATGGTATTCCTTTTTCTAGGTCTATGACAGCTGTCAAATAGTCCCACTTTTATGTCGATGGTTACTGCAAACCGTAGTCCTACTTCTATGTCTATGACCTGTCCCCGTTTTTTGTTTTGAGAATCTGGTCACCCTATCAATACTGCCACCCACCCTGTATCCTGGTACTGCCCCATATCTTGATGCTATGTCAACCTCACATCTCGATGCTTCCGCTGACCTCATATCTCGATGCTGGTGCCCTATCTTGATGCTACTGCCAACCTCATATGTCGATGCTACCAGCGACTCCATATCTCGATTGCTGCCCCCTCCCCATATCTCAATGCTGCCCCCCCCCCCATGTGTCATTGCTGCGATCTCGATGCTGCACCAAACTCATATCGCGATGCTGCTGCCCCATATCATGATGCTACTGCCAACCTCTTATCTCGATGCTACTGCTGACCTTATATCTAAATGCTAACAGTGACCTTATATCTCCTTGCTGCTTCCCATTTCTCAATGCTGTCCCCCCACTTCATACCTCGATGCTGCCCCCTGCTGGTCCACTTTTCAGTGCTGCTCCACAAATCTCAGTGCTGCCCCAGAAGGAAATGCTGCCGCTCACACATTGATACTGCCACATATTTTTATAAATATGTATATTTTTAGCAGTTGAATATAGCATGATCTCGGTCCCTGTCCAAGCCTGACATCAACACCTAACATATAGCCGATTCTCTTATTCGTTTATTTTCTCATTGGCCAAAGTTGGAAAGAGTTTCTCATGTGACTTCGATCACTGTGATGACGTTTACGGGGATCAGTTATTCACGAGGGAAAGTCTTATTAAGGTATTACTCATGGAAAACAGTACAGTTAACCTGCAAAAATATGTTGCATTTTTTTTTAAACCGATAGGCGTCAAACATAGGAAAACATCTTTATACCATCCAGAAGCTAACAGTGTAGTAAAAAGAGTGAATCATAATTAAAGGCAAGTATTCAGTTGTGGAGTAATAACTGTTGTATTGGAGGAGACAAGAACTTAACGACCTGTGGGCACAGAGAATAACCCAGCACTGTTCTGATCTGTTTAGAGGGAGGACACTCGAGATACCTTGCGATCTTCAGGGTAGATGTGCTGGAACAAGGGAAATGTGATCAAAGTCCACAGGGTGAGTGGAGAAAGAAAGAGATGAAGTGAGAATGAAGCATAGTTTGATAGGAGGAAAACTGTAGGTTGGAAAAAGATTAGTGCTAGTGATAAGCTAAGGTTTTTTTCCCACACTCAAAATGGGCACATCCAATTAAAGTAGGTGAATCGTCGCAGGTCGTTTAAGATCCACGGTGGAAGGGTGTGGGGTTTCAGTAGTGTAGGCAGGTGTGAGGAGAGCGCAAGACATCATGTGGATGGAAAAAGACAGGTTTAGGATAATTTGATGGATGCTGAGTATGCAAAAAAAAAATCTTAGATGATTATCTATGTGGAAAATAATAAATTGCTTTGTTTACATCTGATAATCTTTTGATGTAAATACAAGTTATGATCTGAGAGGATCCATATTTTACCAAAGGTGGGAGGTGCGTCTGGATCTTGGAGTGTTGAAGAGAAGGTCTGGAACATTCTAGATTGAATCTTCATCGCCTTCAGACCCCTGCAGAGATATCAGAGGGTACTTCTAGAACACCAGTACCAGGTGTTTGACTCCACTCTTTGGGGCCCTTTCATTCTTTTTATTTTTTATGTATTCATTTTTATTAAGCATGTAAGTGGCAATAGTAACCGGTTAGTAACATTACAGTTTGGGACACACATTTACTTTATCGTTGCATTCCAAGAAGGTAACCATGATCTGCCTCATACTCAAAGTGATAATACCCACAGTTACATTTAAACAAAAAAAAAAAAGCAGTGTATTTATTTAGGTTTTTGTAATACGGTGCAAACCTACATGTGGGAGCTTCAGAGCGCTTTTGGGATGGGAACCTAAAGGAGACAGGGGCCTACACTGCCTCAAAGGCGGGTCATATACCCTAATACTTGTGTGCAAGGTTCAGTCTAGATACAACACTTTTATATGTTTGTATTTACCAGAGTTAGCTCCTAAAACGAGATCTTTGATGTTAGGGCTCCTGCCTCTTCCTAACGCGAGGGATAGCGTTGTAGCCTCAGGCTGGGGTTTCGCGATGACGTCACAGTATCTTGACTCAGTCCTTCTGTCTTCAAGGCGTAGTGATGTCACCAGACTAGTGCTGTGGGGTTCTTGACTGATGCTGCTAAGTTTTGCGCTTGTGAAGCTGTGTTCTGAACTACTACCGCTTTATTCTGGCCTGGGCTGCTATGTTCTGGGCTCAGTTTTAGACTTGTAAAGCTGTGTTCTGGGCTACTGTTTTCTGGACCTGCGCTTTTGTATTCTGGGCTGGTGCTGCTGTTGCTGTGTTATGTGCTGCAGTGTTTTAGACTGGTGTTGGGTTCTAGACTGGCACTGCTGTGTTCTAGACTGGCACTGGTGTGTTCTGGAATACCCCTGAGGTGTGTTCTAGTTGATCTGACCCTGGCTCGCTTCTTTTCACAGATGGAGCTCTCCTTCAGCGAGAGTGACCTCGAGCGGATCTTCGAATACCCCTCGGAAGAGTCCCTCCTGGAAGAGTTTGGCCCCCCTGAGGAGCCTGAGACCCAGCCCCCCAACACCCAGAACGACGATGAGGAGGAAGAAGAGGTCCCTCAGAACGGCCTGGCCGGGTCGGGCAGCGTGGGGCACATCATGAGGACGAAGCCGCTCATCGTGGGTGAGTGATGGGGGTTGGGAGTCAGGGGTCACCGAAGAGAGGCTAAAACCACCTGAGGGACCCATGTCCCACATGTGGAGGGAGCGGAGGGGCCCGTGTCCGACATGTGGAGGGAGCGGAGGGGCCCGTGTCCGACAGGTGGAGGGAGCACATGTCTGTAATGGGGTGAGGGGCCCGTGTCCGACAGGTGGAGGTAGCACATGTCTGTAATGGGGTGCGGGGCCTGTGTCCAATTTTGTGATATGCTGGACCACAGATACGTATGAGGTCAGATGCTTACATATTTGAATGTTGTGAGGTCATGGAGTGTGGTGAGGTCACGGCGAGAATGTAGGGCGATCATTGTTTAGAAGGACGGTTGCAGGGATAGCCGGTTCCAGCCGTGCCCTTGCCAGGGGAAAAGCATTGGTGGGTGATTCTGGGGCACCATATACTATAATCAACAAAGATACTTGGACCAGCTTATTTGACAATAAATTAGGTTCTAAATATTCATCCAGAGTTTCACTGGGGAAACTATAAATCTCCTGGGTTTCTGCTAATTGCTGTTAGAGTTCAAAGGTAGAAAGGCGGAATGTAAATTTTTGTGGCAGTGCCTGGTCCATGTGTTCATGGGATGGTGGGACCAAGGGACATTTGGCATTTTGCTTGATCCCTACAGCTGAAACCGAGTATTAATTGTAAGTGATGACAGAAGGGAGAGAATTGAGGTAGTTAACACATTTCCCAATAGGTTTACAGGCAAAGTGGGTGAACTTAAGGGATTCAACCACAAAATTGTTTAAAAAAAGACCCACATCCATGAATACACAAAGTAAGGAACATTTCCTTGAGTGTGAAAGAGAAAGTGGTTAAAGAGCTGAACAAGTTAGTTGATATTGGTGTGATTCAGCAGGTAGAATCATCGGATTGAGTGGCTCCTCTGGTTGTGGCAGGGAAAGCTAATGGTCGCGTCCGCCTGTATGTGGATCTGAGAGAGTTAAATAGGAGCATTTTTGTGGATATGTTTCCCTCACCCCAAACTGATGAACTTTTATCATTAATAAAGGGGATGAGGTGGTTCTCCACAATAGACCTCACCTCAGCCTACCTCCAAGTGCCCCTACACCATAGCAGTAAATACCTCACTGCATTTATTACCCCCATAGAGTGCTTCCAATTCCTCAAAAGCTTGCAATTCGGGTGAGCCTTGGCTGCTGCTATGTTCCAAATTCTCATGTATAAGCTGTTCCAGGGCTGGAAAAATGGTATCTTTTTTCAAGATGACATCTTGATATTGGTAAAAGACAAAAGAGACCATAACTTGGAGTTGTGTGAGTTACTTAAAACTTTGGAACAGTAGTGTTTGATGGCGGAGGAAACCAAATGCAAGTTTGCTGAAAACACAATAACGTATTTGGGACTCAAAATTAGTTACAAAGTTATCACCCCTAAAAGGGAAATGGTAATTGCTATAAGTAAGGTCCCAACTCTACAGAACAGGGATGAAGTGCGGTCCTTTTTAGGATTGGCAGAGTTTTACTCTAAATTTGTGTATAATATCTCTGGGAATATGTTTCACAACATACAACTGCTGAAGAAGGGTAGTAAATTTGTGTGGTCGGAGGAATGACAGAAGAGTTTTGGGAGCATTAAAGAGGACATTTGCACAGCCCCATCTCTTCAAGGGTTTGACCCAGGATGCAAGGGCTTTATCACCACGGATGCTAGCGGGTGGGCTTAGGGACAGTTTTGTTCCAGCTACAGGAGAATGGTGTAGAACACGTTGTTGCCTTTGCATCCCGGGCACTGACTCCGGCAGAGTTGAAGTACTCCGTCATTGAGAGGGAAACTCTAGGATGTGTGTGGGTGCTAAAACATTTCAAACAGTTCGTTTTGAGGAACCAAGGTGGTTATAAGGAGTGACCACAAACCCCTTACCAAGGTCCTAACATTGCAGAGACTTAGTATTCTATCACCAAGAATCATCTTCAGAAACAAGCCTTCCCCTGGGACGACACCTGGTGGCCCTCCGTTCTCGGCCCTGCACCCACCCCTACTGACCATGCATGCAACCTCGGAATCCGCCTCTGCCTGCTTCCACACCCTCCGCAAGATCTTCCGATGGAGCCCCGTCCCAACCAAGAAGATAGTCACCCAAGCCCTTGGTCAGCACTAGGTTTAACCCTTGAATGGTTGACATCATCATCGTTCATGGCCTATGCAGTTGTTCTTTGGGGAGTCCTCTGTTTAAGTTGAGTCAATGACGGCTCTAAATTATGGAGTCAAGAGGTGCATTATGAGAGCTGCTGCAGCTGTCCCCCAGCTCTGTGGGGCAGGTTTTGTGTATCCATTATGATTGATTGGACCAGTCGAGGTCATCAAAGGAATCCTTTTTTAGGAAGCACAGCCGCTCACCCGCCATTTTGTGGCATGCTTCATCATTGGGCTGTGCTCCTCGTCAGGCTAGCGCTGCAATGGCTGACTAGCCCTGCAAATTGCTTTTGATTACCTAGTGAGTCTAGAACATCAGACTCAAACCCTCAGAGTTTTGTGCGGAGAGGGATCTGTGCAGGTAGATTGGCTGAAAGTGCGAAGAAAGATTGAAATTCACCAGAGGCCCCCAAAGCCTTCATATTAAAGGGGCCTTTCTTAAAATTCAAAACAGTGAAGACCCCTCATAAAATAATGTCCCCAGACGTCACATGGTGATGGCCGACATGTTTCTTGCCTACTTTTGCCCTGTGCAGGAAAAATGGCTCTTCGTCAGGACCAGACATAAATGCCAAATCTACGCAAGTGGGGTGCCTAGTAGGAGAATCACCGAGAGCCTCCCTCAGTTCACACAAAATTGGTGTCCCATTTACCAAACCATATCCAGTACTAGCCCCTTGTGCCCACACTGGAAGAGGAAGTGTTGCAGTGTACAACCTGAAGTCACAAAGAAACAAGACAAGCTACATAAAATCGTAGTGTACCTGCGCAGTAGTAGCTGTTGATCAGGTCCTTGGTGCAGCGGCACTCAGTCACAAGGGTGGGCGTTATGAGTGTACACTCAGTGACAAGGGTAAGCACAGTGAGTGCACACTCAGTGACAAGAGGAAGCACAGTGAGTGCACACTCAGTGACAAGCGGAAATACCATGAGTGCACACTCAGTGACAAGGGGGGCACTGTGAGTGCACTCTCCTTGAATAGGGGGACACGGTGAGTGCACACTCAATGACAACAGAGCACAATGAGTGCACACTCAGTGACAAGAGGAAACACTGTGAGTGTACACTCAGTGACAAGGGGTAGCATTGTGAGTGCACACTGTGATGAGGGAGCACCATGGATGCACATTCGATGACAAGAGGGTACACCATGAACGCACATGTGAGTGTAGACTCAGTGACAAGAGGGAGCACTGGGAGTGCACATCTGTTGCACACTGAATAACAGGAGCGAGCACTGTGAGTGTACACTCAGTGACAAGAGGGAGCACTGTGAGTGAACATCTGTTGCACACAGAATAACAGGAGCAAGCACTGTGAGTGCACACTCAGTGACAAGAGAGAGCACTGTGAGTGTACATTCGGTGACAAGAGAGAGCACTGCGAGTGTACACTCGGTGACAAGAGGGAGCACTGTAGGTGTACACTCAGTGACGAGAGAGAGCACTGTGAGTGTACACTCAGTGACAACAGGGAGCACTGTGAGTGTACACTCAGTGACAAGAGGGAGCACTGTGAGCGCACATCTGTTGCACACTGAATACCAAGAGAGAGGACTGTGAGCGCACACTCTGATCACGGAGTATGTACCCACAGTGCTCCCTCTTGTCACTGAGGAAACACCATGAGGACGCCCTCATTGACAAGAGGAAATATGTGACGACACACTCAGTGGCAGGAAGGAGCGCCGTGAGTCTATAGTTGTTGCACATGGAGTAACAAGGGAGAGCACTATGAGGGCACACTCATCAACTAGAGGAAACACCATGAGGGCACAGCTAACTTCAGTAGCGGCTGGCAGGGAACGAGAGTGGAGGGGTGGTGGGAGGTCGCTGAGGAGTACAACATCAAATTAAAAAAACCTTTCCTCCTCGCCGCATCTCGAGTCCTGTGTTCTCTCCTCCGTCATCCCTCATTTTCTCTCTGTGGCCGCAACCAGGAAGCACACAGGCTCCCTCCCCTAAGCCAATCACAACGCTGAGCGCTGTTCTATGAGGCTGCATGTCAGGGATGTGTTACCTCCCTCCTGCAGGGAGACACACAGGTGTTGGCCCCAAAAAGCAGGAATGCAGGCTTCAATGGAGAAGCCCCCTTTGAACGGGCAAATGCGTAGCACTAGGGTCGAAGGCGGATGCCGAGGAGCTACTAGGCCATTTCAGTACGAGCCGGGCTGCCGCATGCTGAACCATCTGTAGTTTGTGTAGGACTGACTTGTTGGCTTCACCATAGAGGCTATTGCAGTAGTCCAATCTGGAGGTGATTAGGGCCACCACAATGCTCTGTCTCGCTGTACCAGGAAGTAAGTAAAAAAACTTTTTGAGAGATTTTATCAAATGGAAGTAGGTCCCAGCCACCTCTAAGGATTGCTGGTGGAAGGATAGTGCTGAGTCAAATTTGATCCCAAGGTTTCTGGCTACTGTTACTGTGTTGGAGGGGGGGGGGGGAGGTGATGTTGGATGGCCACCATAGACTACGGGAGAAGGTGTTTGTTTTTCCTACTGGCAAGATTTCTGTGTTTTGTCAGAGTTGCATTTTTAAGTGATTGGTTTTCATCCAGTAGAAGACAGCTGTCAGACATTGGCAGAGGTTTTCCTCAGCCAGTGTGGTATTTTTGTCTAAGACCAAGATTAGCTGCTTGTCGTCCGCGTATGAAATGGTCTCGATGTTAAAGGACGATGTCAGACTAATCAAAGGGGCCATATAGACTTTGGGACCCCGGAAAGTAGGGGTTTATCTTCTGACTGGTATTGTCCAAGAGTGATGACTTGTTTTCTATTTTGTAGAACCGATTTAAGCCATGCTAGTGAGAGATGGGAGATGCAATATAACGCGAGACGGTCCAGGAGAATGACATGGGATACCGTATCAAATGCAGCTGATAGATCAAATAAGACCAGCACAGCATTTTTCCCCTGATCCAAAGCGGCTTTCAGGGCTTCAGTGGTGTATAAGAGAGCTGATTCTGTAGAATGTTGGGGCCTAAAACCCGATTGATTGGGATGTAGGATATTAGCTCCTTCCAGATAAGTCATGAGTTGTGAGTAAACTAGCTTTTCAGTAATCTTACTGAGACAGGGAAGTAGGGAAATCGGCCGAAGATTGGTAAGGGTGGTGGGATCCGCTAGTGTTTTTTTTTTGGAGAGGTTTAACTACCGCCCGTTTCCATTCGTTTGGGACTTCCATTCGTGATAAAGAGGTCTTTATTATGTCATTGATCACTGGATTTACAATGTCAATGATGGCATGCAGAATTAATGGGGGACAAGGGTCGAAAGGAGAGCCTGATTTTACAGCAAGAATAGCCTGACGAGATTGTTCTAAGGTAATGCCTTGAAAAGTACTAAGAGATGGTTGGTCGTCCTCTGGATCGGCAGTTGTGGTGGCCGGTGGAGGCGGGGTGCTGGGAAATCTTGTTGCAGTGACTGGACCTTCTGTTCGAAGTAGTCGGCTATCTGGTCACAAAGGAACTGTGACGGGGGGATATCTAGTATAAGGGATGTGGGGTTAGTGAAAGAGTGTACTATTTTAAAGATAGTTTTTTGGTTTGAGTTGGCTAGTTTAAGCATCTTGGTGAAATGAGATTTCTTTGCGGCTTTGATTTGTTGATGATATTTTTTGAGTAAGGTTTTGTACTTGGTTAGATCTTCCTGTTGGTAGGCTTGTCGCCATCTGCGTTCCAGCTTCCTACAGTGGCTGTGTAGTACTTTCAGATTTTCGGTGTACCATGGAGCAGAAGGTTTTTTGAGCATTCGTTTATTTAGTCGGGCGGGGGGTGGGGGTGCAAAGCGGTCCCTCAGAGTGGTCATCCACTGTGTGAACCGTTTGTTGTCCGCTGCTGTGTCACCCGACAGCCTGGGCGTACAAATTTAGGCTTCTTTACTGAGATCAGGATGGGCCTCTCATTCCATTTTGTTCTGATGTTTTGAGTGGTGGGGGGGACCCTAAGGTTTTTCCGCATGATGGTATATCATTTCTAGAGGTATACGCTTATGGTCAGACCAGGTGAAGCTGACTGGAGGCTTGACTTTAAGGGTCATGAGATTTTAGCAGATACCATCCAAAGTGTGGCAAGCATTGTGAGCAGGAGTGGATATCCGCTGCTCTAGTCCAAGGGTATCAGTGATTTCCAGAAAGTTAATTGTACCTGGGTCGCTTTGATCATCTAGATGGATATTGAAATCTCATAGTAGGGTGAAGTTTTCAAATCTAAGGGTTAGTGAGCTTATGATATCTCCAATGCTATCCAAAAAAGTTTTAAATGGACCACGAGGACGGTAGAGCAAAGCCCCTGAGAAAGCAAAAGAGTCCTCTACTTGAAAGCAGAAACCGATGCTTTCCGCTCCTTTGAGGTCGGGTATCTCAAACACTGCACATTTCAGTGAGTTGCGATAAATAATCGCCAGCCCTACACCCCGTTGCTCTGATCTATCCTGTCTGTGGATGAGGTAGCCCGGGGGTAGTGCACAGACGATGTCTGGAGTACACCAGGCTTTAAGTCAGATTTCCGCTATAAAAAGGCAGTCTATGGTATCATCTATGATGAGGTCGTGAATACTTTGAGCGTGTTTGCATAACGAGTGGGCATTAATGAGACCTCCTTGTATGGAGGTGCTATTGGGACTATTTCCCAAAGGTGTGATCTGAGGGGGGCTGAGGAGTGTTTTGCAGCCGATGGGGCCCCTCCATTTAGTGACATCGAGCTGGGTTTTAGAAGTATGTGAGCTCATTTTACATGCTAGAAGGGAGTCTCTGGAAAAACGACTTACTGGCGAAAATTGCAAAGCATCTCTGGCGCTGGTCGTGTTCCGGGCGCAGACGGGCGCAGACGAGCTTGCCTTTAGCGCTGCTTTGGTGTGCCGGTGGTGCTCCCGCTGCGTGCGTCGACTGGGCGTCGGTGCCATCGTCTGTTAAAATATGCGGGGAAGGACCGACTCGAAGGAGGACTAGAACGTCTCCTTTCTAAGATGGCCACCGGAGAATGGCAAACCGGAAATGTAAAAAGTGTGATAGTCCCCCTGACTAGCTCTCTTCCAGAGTTGGTTGCCCCAAAAAACTACCCGACTGCAGTGACACTTACCCAACTTTTCCTTGAAAAGTTTCCGTGTCAAATTAGTTGAATTTGCCAATGCTTGTTCGATGTTGAGTGAAATGCTCCGATTTATAATTTTTTGTAAATTAAATTCCATATCTCCAGAACCCTCTGGTGGATCTTTTTCATTTTGATGTCTAAATTCCTATAAAAATACAGTCTATTTTGTATAAATTGGTGTTAGATTTCCTGAGTGTTGTGTTGATTCCTTCTTCAGTTGTTTTGGTGCTGTTCAAATGCTTTACGCGTGTTCCTCTGTGTAAGCCTTGCTGCTCAGATTTATACTACTCACAGCTAGCCAAGGTCGAGCTCAAGGTTTAGCAAACCAAACCTAAGGTCCTAAAGGGGTTGGCAAGTGTATCACTCAGTGAGATTGCACAATCACACAATATAATACACTCCGCTTCCTCACAGTTACACGTACTGATATTTTGTTGGGTTTGAGGCAAATTAAATGTGTTCCGTGTTTTATTTCAGCAGTGCCTAATTTGTGCTCTTGTTTGCAGGTTTAGGGCATTATCACTTATGTTTGGAGATAGTGACATATTTTCCATCAACACACTTTGACCCAGAGCAAGAAAAAGAAAGGTAGAGGAAGCGAAATATAGGAAAGCAATGGCAAAAGGGAGAAATCAGAAAATGAGAAATTAAACTGCAAGAGTATGGGATGGTGGAAGAATATGACATAAGGTAGAATAAAGATTAGGCAGCTTTGGTATTCATGAGACAAGTAGCGGAGGACGGTGAAAGAATTGGGCATGAGGTGGAATCAAGACAAGGCAGCTTTGATATTCATGAGCGAAAGAGACAAGAAGTGTAGGATGTGGAAGAACAGGACATGAGATCGATTAAAGACAAGGTGCCTTCGGTATTCATGAGTTAAAGAGACAAGAAAAGGTGGATGGTGGAAGAAAAGGACATGAGATGGATTCAAGACAAGCTGCCTTTGTTATTCAAGAGCTAAATAGGCAAGAAGCGTAGGATGGTGGCGGAACGGGGCATGAGGAGGTGGAATCAAGACTAGACAGCTTTGGTATTCACAAGATAAAGAGAAAAGAAGCGTTGGATGGTGGAAGAACGGGTCATGAGGTGGAATCAAGACTGGACAGCTTTGGTATTCACAAGATAAATAGACAAGAAGCGTTGGATGGTGGAAGAACAGGACATGAGATGGATTCAAGACTAGGCAGCTTTGGTAGTTACGAGATAGAGAAAAGAAGCGTTGGATGGTGGAAGAACGGGGCATGAGGTGGAATCAAGACAAGGTGCCTTTGGTATTCATGAGATAAAGAGACAAGAATCATGGGATGGTGGAGGAACGGGGCATGAGGTGGAATCAAGACAAGATGCCATTGGTATTCATGAGATAAAGAGACAAGAAGCATGGGATGGTGGAGGAACGGGGCTTGAGGTGGAATCAAGACTACAAACCTTAGTTATGTGGCAGTGCTGATATTCGGCACCCGCCTCTTTTAAAAAATAAATAATCGAGTTTTATATTGCGCTAACTAGACCAGAAGATATCAGGTATCTGAGCGCTTTACATGTGCACCAGTTTCGTTACATGAGGACACATTCATTTGTGTTAGGTTAGGGTAGATTAAGTGATTTGCCCAGAATCACAGGATGTTTAACGTCGTTGCCGAGACTCGAACCCGGTTCCCCAGCTTCGAGGTCGACCGCTCTAGCCCTAAGGCTACATCCTCTCCCTCTAAAAACAGAACTTTGACTCTGCACTCAGATTTCCACAAATTAAGAGAACCCCAACATTACAGCTATGCATTCTGGGTACTGTAGTCTTTGGTTTGCTTCTATTCCTCTAATTAGACTGGTGGGCTGTAGATGGAAAGCTTAGACCTGGACACAGTGTCCGTAATGACGTGGAGTGAGGTGGGCACTGTACTGGCATGTGATATTGAAGCGTCCCCTGTGGGGGCTGAGTCTCCTAAACCTAATCCCATAGCCTGACACCTAGCCAGAGGTGAGATAACAAACGGGTGACCCAGCAGCATAATATTAGCCCTGCGGTGAGGGGGGGCCCCTCTGGCACTGTGGACAGTGAATATAGCATGTTACAACGCACGCTATTACATCGCGCACTTTTACAATGCGGTCGTTACAACGACCGCATTGTTAGAACGCGATGCCTTACATCGCAAGTCATTAGATCGATTTGCTGTAGGGGGCGCGCTTGACTTAGGAATAGTCTAATTTACTATTCCAACTCCAGCCTGCACAACAGTAGGGAAGGTGTTGGAATAGTAAATTATACCATTCCTTAGGTTAGATCGCCCCCTACAGCAAGTCGATCTAATGACTTCGATGTAAAGGTATCGTGTTCTAACAATGCGGTCGTTGTAAGGACCGTGTTGTAAAGGTAACGCGATGTAATGACAGCGTTGTGAATGCTGTTTCCCGTGGACAGACAGCGGGCCCCTGGCCTGTGAACTCCTACCTGGGTCCTTAGCGTGGGGGGCCCACACTGTGTACTTCGTAGGGGGGGTTCTCACGTTTCATTGCGCCACTAAGCTGACCAGGCACCACAGTGGCATAACGAAACTTGAGGGGGCCCCCCTGCAGGGTACGTGTAGGGGCCCCCTCCAAACTTAATCTGGAGCTCTCCAGTCAAGTGCAGTGCCGAGGGAGCCCCCTGGAGGTTGGGGCCCTCCCGCCCTGCGAGGGATGCGGGGTCCTGTGTTACGCCCCTGAGGCACCGTGAAGTACAGCCTGGCAGGATACAGAGCTGAGGTGCTGAGTACCACAGGAAGGCCAATGCTACTTTAAGGCCACCTAGGCAGCTGCCTTATACTACTACCAACTGATGCCACAAGGGGGTACCATATTACTAAAACTGCTATAAATGGCCTTGCTAGTAGTATAGGGCGCAGGTGTGCGGAAATGTCAGCCTGTGATTCTGCTGGGACCTCCAGAGCCCTGCAGCAGCAGAGGCCAGAGCTGTGCAGTGCCTGTTCGAGCCCAGAAGCAGGGCCTGTGCTCGGATTCCCGTTCCCGCCAATCCCTGATTGAACCCGTAGCAGCTGCACTGTAGATGTGCACTGCATCCCCCCCCCCCCCCCCCCCCCCCCGCCCCCCGCAGAGCAGTGCACTGCAGCCCCACGCAGAGCAGTGATCTGCCCTGAACAGCGCCCCGCAGCAAAGATCTGTGGGGCTGGAGTGCCCTCGTGTGGTCACGGTCGAGAATGCAGCATGCAGCTGCTTGTTCTGGGTCTAGGGCTCTGCTTTCCTCGTCCGCCAGGTCAATTTACTTTGATGTTATTACTTCAAATTCTGTCGATTTTTGACGTTAAACCGGAAACTCAAACTGAAAATGTCTATTTTGAAAGCCGGTTTCACATTAATAAATGGCGGAGTGTAATGCGGGAAGGAGTAACGCTCACAGTAGGAGGCAGGCGTTGTTGTAGTGTCGTAACTCCACATGAACACAAGTTACATCATGGGTGTCCAGTCCTGGGTTACCGAGTTAAGCGCTTGCTGCGGACATTATGTACTGGCCCATTAATCTTTTATGGTGTTTGCTTTACAGCGAGGTTGTGTGGTCTCTTTGTCAGATTTTAGTATAATCACATGATCTATAGTTAAGTATCAATAATTTATATAGAGGTGTCTGTTTTCAACTGTTTATTTCTTGGGGTGTGTAGCACAGTAAGGTAGCAAATGTGTATACATCTGCATACTCCTGGAGCTAGGATATACTTCCTGCGGGAGCTGGACGTCTTCCCTCCCTCCCTTGAATGCAGCTGAAGGCAGCCCTCCTGAGCTGAGGGGGGATGTTATTCCAGATCTTGGGTGCTCCCCAGAGATGCACTCTAGCACAGTTTAGTCTTCTGAAGTTTTGGTATTTCAAGCACTAGTTCCTCCTTGTTAACACATGTCTGCTTTCCCCTAGGATGTATAGTTTATGTGGTAAATAAATGGGGTGTTTTATTGTCGAGCCATATGTGTATCCTTCCTGTCATAACTATGAAGTGTTTGTCAACAGGAGGCAGGGCAGAGATCTCAGAAGGGTCGAGATGAGCTGCTTTCTTAGAGTTGACTTTGCCAATCAGATGTGAGGAAAGAGGGAAGCCCTCTGACTCTCCCAAAAAGAACAAGCTTCTTTCTCAAGCCAGCATCGAAGGCAGTCAACAAACCTCAACCCCAATGTCCAAGACCAAAGCCAGTACCAACTGGGGCCAATAACTTCAACAAGCCTTGGTGTGCACGCGCTCAATGTGGAATGTGACTGTTGTCTCACTTACATGCATGCATCGGTGTGCACTGTGTGTCTGCAAGGGTTTGCACTGACGGTTTGAGGCTCACACCGGTCATCGGTGGCTGCAAGCCTGCTGGTCATTTTCACTGGACCCAGAGCATGAGTACACTGATGGGACACTAGCAAGTATCAGTGTAATGATTGTCAGACACAGCCTCCTTCCTGCTTTTTCCACCTGCCCAGTCTGTGGATTCTGAAGTCCTGTCTCACCTTTTTGGACACTTCTAAGCCTCTGTGGGACCCAACCAGGGACAGAACTGGCCCTTGTTGTAACACAAGATTCCAAGAAGAAGTATCATTCGATTGACCGATAACTGACCGTCTATTCAGCGTTAAAGTTACTCGGTTGACTGTCAGTGTCTTGGGGTTGTGACACTTTTAAGACATTTAGTGTAGTTTTTGAAGCAAATAATCTTGACTCAGGCAGGCCAGTGAGTAGGACCACACTGTAGCCCTGTCTGGAGATAACTAATGACAGATGGCTCATTTGTCGATTCTATTCAGTTATTAATTGTTGCTAGGTACAGAGGGACCAATGTATGACTATTAATGAGACTCTCTTGTCCACTATAGAGTACTTCGCCGCAGCTTTGCTTACTAATGTTAGGCTGTTCCCCAAGGGGCCTGTTGTGTAGTCACTAGCGGCCCTGAAGAATCTGTCATGGTTCTGGCCAGTGTGGACTAGTACTGGACAACTTTAGACTACTTCAACAAATCAGAGGTGTGAGTCGGAAACAGAAGTGAAGGGACAGGGCCGGCATCCGCTGCACCACGGTGCAGTAGGACGGAGACTGCAAGCTCTCGTACCTCACTCCCCAACCCACCTACACTCTGGCCTTGGCAACGCTGTAGAGAGAGTGCCCTGCATATCCTGGCTACTTCCCTTTACTGGGAGAGGGGTTTTAGAGGGTGAATTAAGTATTGGTGTGCACCGTAGGGCTTCATTGAGTAGTCTGTAGTAGTGACCGGCCGCAGCAAGCAGGAAGGATCTTTCTGAGATCTAACGAGGTTCCTCCTGATCCTGAGTACTCTATACTAATGTGCCCTCGCTGTATTTCTTACTCGTATATTGTGAAACGTGAGCTCCCCTCATCTGCCTCCAGGAGGGAGAAATGAGTGCCATGGATTAACCGTGTAATATTCTGACCACGCAGAGTTACTAATACAAGTAATACTGGGGGTGCGGGGAGTTAATGGGGTATTACTGCTGGAACCCTGAGAGTTCCCTGCGAAAGGAGGAATTAGCAGGGAAATCAGTAATTCCAGGTCCATTAATGGCAAGATGTATCTTTAGTCTCTGATTCTTTGTATTACATCACCATGTCTGGTGTACGTTACCCTAACCATATGTGACACTTTGATTCTCAATTAAACAACAAAAGAGTGACAAGGGGATAGGGAGCAAAAAGAGGCACGGGCAAAAACCAAAAATATTTGTTAAAAGAACCCTCACTCACCAACCTAGTTGGTGACATGCTTCATCATCGGGTTCCCACCAGAGAGGCCGAATGCCTCTCTGGTGTGCTGCGACGCCTGTGTTACAGCGGAGCTGGTTTCTGGTTGTGAAGGGAAGTGAGATTAAAAGGTAAATGATTTTAACCAATGACAAGTTTATTCTTGGCAAATCAAAAACCAATAAAAACGTGAATTGGGCAAGATCTGGCTAGTGATGTTAACCAGGGCTTGACCAATTTTTAGGTCGACATGTTTCTGCTTTTGGTGCCTAATCGGCTAAGCTTTCATCAGGACCATGGGAGTCTCCACGGCGGTATGCACACTCTAAGGCGCACCCTAACCTGTGGAGATCAAATGGTAAAACTCACGGTTTTACCCAGGAGCCTCCTAATTATCCGGGGCTCAGAATGTCTGAAAAAGAAAATAAGACAGACAAACCACATATAAAGAGACATACAGAGACAAAACATTGTTTGATTGCAGTTTTGAAACGTGCTTTAGTGAACAAACATTTTTTGGAACCGTGCTGTGGAGCGAAAGTGGGTGTCTTTGTAGCGATATTAGCTATCAACACCTTAATACGAGTGATTATTCATCGTACATAGCTTGTGAAAATGTGGACTAATATTCACAAGACAAAAAACACTACTTGTGTCTACATTCGATTACATCAAGTGAGGTCAGAACTACTGACAAGGTGCAATCGTAGTGGCTAATTGGCCGGAGTGAATGTCGAACATATAGCGAACTCGTGAAGTGGCAGGCATGCTGAAAAACAAGCGTCTGTGGTGTTTGCCAGGCGCCGTTGCTCCAAAGCATGTCTAACGATAAAAATAGCTGCATGGAAAAACCAAATGGCCCTCTTACTTATGTTGTAGTTGTTACTAACATCATGGGTCCGGGAGGGGGGTAGTGAGCTATAGTATCTGGCGAGATAAAAAAGCAAATCGTAACTGTTATCATCTGCTTTAGGAATAGAAGTTGGAAGGAACCTAATGCGGTGTCAGAAAAGCGGTTCGTCAACTTACTTCCATGCTCGCACACTCCCGCGATCAACCTCGATCTGTCCTCCTCGGCCCGGATCTTAGTGAGTGAGCGGGGAACCCGGAAGTAAATACTTCCTGGTTCCAATCATGTGATTGTTTCTACGTACGTATGCGTGTAATCCAAAGGGGCGGGTGATTCCGAATGTTGAGGATGTATTCCTATTGGTCTTACCCTCGTGATTGATGCAACAGGAGGGGCGGGTAATGACGAATGTTAGGGTCGGATTCCTATTGGCTCTCCCCTCACGATTGGGAGGTTGTGAGTTGGAGCGTTTTTCCGTCAAATACTACCATTAGAAAAACGTGATATCCATGTCTGATCTCCAATTGTAATAATTATTATGTGCATATGCGTGTGATGCAGTTTGAAGGGGCTAGCGATGGGAAAGTTTGTGATTGTGATCTAGTGCTTCCCCTTCGTAATTTGGAGGTTGTTTTGATGTAAACGTTTATTAAAACGTAAGTTTCCAGCGTATAATCTCAAAATAAAGACTATTTTCCTGGATGTTAATATACCCGGGTTGGCATATATCGCATCATAAGGAATATCTATGGGCAGCCATGAACGAGGGAGTTAATATCAACATGGTAAATCGTGCTGGCAACAAACACAGAATGCAGTGTGCGGTTCCAAGAACTACACGGAGGCTACTAAGGAGTTGATGTCATGTATGGTGGAATCAGTTTTTCAAAATAGAACCCCAAGGGATATTGTCATTCAGACCTTGGAGGTGAGTAGATAAACGATAGACCCAACGTTGTTCTTTCTCAAATAGCAATTGTTGGTTATTTGCTCCAGGCCTGAGTTTTTCGATGATCGTCCATCTCATGTCATTTGTGGTATGGTTCAACTGTAAAAAATGTTCAGCCAATTTAGTGCTCAGTTTGCGACATCGGATGGTGCTGCGATGTTCGCAAATGCGCTGTTTTATTTTTCTACTCGTCATACCGACGTATCTCAGTCCGCAGGGGCAAGTGATCATGTAGACCACATCGGTGGAATTGCAATTGGTGTGCATTCTCTGTATCCATTGTTTGCCTTGTTCCAGTAGTAAATACTTAGAGGGGGAGGTCAAATGACAGACACTGCATGACCCGCAGGGGTAGTGGCCAACAATGGGCGGAAGACCCCACGTACTGGCAATGGACTGATCTTGATTTCTTTCTTGAATTTTCGGACGGGTATGTACAAGGGAGTCCTTAATACTCCTTGCTCTTTTATAAGAGAATAAGGGCTTCTCCCAATCATGTTTATTGCTCGTCAGAATATTCCAATTTTGATTCTCAGCCACAAAGCCCACCACAGTCCCCCTCTATGAGAGCAGTGACATGTAGTGAAGTGCCACAGTGTAACAGTGGCTGGCTGCCTTGCAGTTGCTCTCGCTCAGCTACAGGGGTCACTATATTGCCTTCTGTCGGAACAGTGACACCTAGAGTCTAGTCGCAGAGTAGCACTGGATGTGCACCTGGATAGGGTTTGCAGTCTGGTTCTCTACCAGAGGGGCCGACGTAGCACCTATTTCTACTCCGGCTGTGGTAATAAATATAGCCGTCAGGTCAGCCCCACTGTCACAATTGGAACCCAGAATATAGTGACATCAGGAGGTGGGGAGTGTGGCACCTTGAGCTGACATGCATGTACTGTTAAAAAATGCAACTGAGTTCTCAGCAGTAATTCCCCCTTTCTCTGACCTTTCTTTTTTTTCACCTTCACAGATGAATCCTGTCGTCGATGATGAAGAGCTTTCACCTTCAGTAACGAGAAGCAAAGCATCCCCCATTTCCCAGTCCACCGCAGACAACACTTCCCGCTCACCCACTGTGACTTCCAGGATGTCAAGAACCTTCACCCGTTCAGTGACGGTGCCACACTGATGAGGGGGTGCAGGGGAGCACTTTGACACTGCCAAAAAGAACAAGCTTCTATCTCAAGCCAGCATCCAAGGAAGTCAACTGACTTCAACCAAAGGTCCAAGACCAAAGCCAGTAAGAACTGGGACCAATAACTTGAACACACCTTTGTGTGCGCACCCTCAACGTGGGATGCGATAGTCATCTCGCTTACTGTTCGATGCTGCATGCATCGGCTCACACAGTGTGTTTGCAAGTGTTTCCAATGACGGTGTGAGGCGTACACCGCCCGTCGGTGAATGCAAGCCTGCTGCGCATTTCCACTGGATCCTGGAGCATGCGGACGGGACGCTGAGAAGAATCAGTGTAATGATTGTCAGACACTTCCTTCCTGCTTCTTCCTATTCAGTGGATTCTGAAACCCCCTCCCATTTTCCTGGACAGTCCTAGGTCCCTAGAACAGAACTTTACACTTGATGTAAGACGGGATTCCAAGAACAGCGTCATTCAGTTGACGGATCTTTCTATACAGCATCACAGTTGCTCTGTTGAATGTCAGTGTCTTGATACTGTGACAGTTTTAGGAAGTTTACCCAAGCATCTGACGCCAGAAGTTCAATGTGTGGTGATGTTGGGTTGGTGTTTTTTATGTACTTTTATGGTCACCAGCCCTTGTCTGTTTGCCATCTTTCCACCGTCTGCTGGTCTGGTTGGAAGATATTGTGTCCAGAAGTACTCCTTCATCGTCTGATGTCTGTCTGTCTGACATCCTTTCGTTGTGTGATTGTCTAAAGTGTTTGAAGATACCGTGTCTTGATGCTCCTCCACTGTCTGATGTCTGTCTGACAAATGTCTGACATCGTCCATTGTCTGACATCTGTTTGTCCAACATCTGACATCATTTCATTGCATGTCTAAAGTGTTTAAAGATGTTTTACCCATTGTTTGATGTCTGTCTGTCCAACGTCTGACTGCATCCATTGTCTGACATCTGTATGTCCCACGTCTGGCCTCCTTTCCTCGCTTATCTGAAGAGTTTGAAGATGTATTACTCCATTCTCTGACGTCTGTCTGTCCAACTTCTGACAATGTGCATTGCTTGATATCTGTCTGTCCAGCATCTGACATCGGTAATTGTCTGACGTGTGACTGTCCAGCATCAGGCAGCATCCATTGAATGATGTGTGTTTGTCCAGCGTCTGTCATTCTTTCATGGGTTCTCTGAAGTGTTTGAAGCTGCAGTACTCCATTGTCTGATGTTTGTCTATCACCGGACCCCCTGTATTGACTGCTTGCTCGTAATGCTTCATGATATCGCTGGATAACCTCCCCTGCTGCGTGTCTGTCCACTCCTTTGCAGTCTTTGCCCACTGCCCGGATGTTCAGCTAAGTATCCCAGGACTTCCCTTTGCTTGACGGAGCAGCGGTAACAGGGAGTGGAATGACATCCACAGTTAACAATGAAAGTGGAAGGCCATTAAATGACATCTGCAGACAACGGAAATACATTCACTGACGAGTAAAGTTACACTGGAAGACAGTGACATGAGCTTGACAAAGAAATTGCAGTAAAAGGTAATGTAATCGGATTGACATGAACAGACACCGCCATGAGGCTGAGCAGCAACAAACCTAGATTAACATTGGAGCGACAATACCAGACAAACATCAACAGACAGTGGAGCAAGCATGACACAAGGACAATCCGTGAGGCACAGACAGACAGTGGAAGGACATTAACATTGAAACAACCATTCGATACAATTAAATTGGCTCAGAATGTAACAACCTTTACCAGAAATGGTAAGATTTTGATCAACAGTGGAATAGCCTCAACTCACAATGGGATTGTATCAAAAGATTACGCCAAACAATATATTTACGTCATCGGGCAAAGGAACAAAAGAGTTACGCTGTAAGACATTAGAATCGATTCAGCGGACAGCTTCACCAACAATCGAGACAATGGATCAACAACAATGAACAATGCAACGCAAAGAAACCAAACCTCTCCTCAGACCATTAAGGATGTACACGGACAGAGGGCCTCTTCTCTCTGGTCCAACCTACTGTTGAAAGACGGTAAAGAGCATCTTTCAGATGGGAGCTTGACACCCAGCATACAAAGGGTTCTAAATCACCCAAGCACTTGATACGTCAGCTGCCCAAGAGAGATCAACTGAGATCAAAATCCACTGGAGCCGCCCACAGAGGGGCTAGGCTGCTGTTTGGAAAGGAGAGCTCTCTGAACCCTCTCATGACACCTTCTCTCCAGGCCAAACAAATCGATAGGCCGCATTGTCCAAAAGTTTGGGCCATGCACGGGGCAAACGTCGTGCCCATGAAGGTAGGATGGCAAGGAGAGAGACATCGATAGAGAGGTCCATGTAGCTTGAAATGGGCAGTGCGGGCAGACCGCCATCCTGCCACGCAGGCTTTAGTGTATAGGGGGGCCTGTATAGATTGTATGGCTGGTGTCAGTATAAGGTGTAAGTGGCTGCCAATGGAGGGTGCAGTGGCATCTGTAGCCGCCACTGATGGGGAACACTGGTCTTACACACTGTACCATGGTGAGGCATTCTCTCTGGTGTCAATTAGTGGGTTCTGCACCTCCCCAGTTTCTTTCACTAGCCCTAGGGTGGCAGTAGAACTGGTACAGGTAGGGCAGGGGAGCACGGGAGGACAAAAGTCATTTCTAGCTACGAAGTGAGCAGGTGGAGTCCTGAAAGCTAGTAACTCCAGCAGCGGGGTCTCCAAGCCAGTATAATTTAAGATTTGCCAATCACTGAAATCCCCTCATCACACTCTTTGGTGCTAGTGAACTGCGCTACAATATCCTCCCACTCTTCCCCCATGCATACGCCTCCCCCACACCTCTCTGTGTAAGTAATGGCAGATTAACAGGTGACTGTGACTGTTCAGTATTGGAAGACCCCTCCTCCTGGTGTGAAAGGACTCCAGACCCTACCTCTCGACCCACCACTCAGACCTTATTGCAGGCCACCACAGACCCCTTCCACTGCACCAGTATTATCATCCAAGACTCCACAGCACTGAAAGACACCACAACTGCACGTCTACCGCCAAGCCCCAGCCTGTTGTCCGAAGATAACTAATACACACCTCTTCCTCCCACAATCACCTATCTATCGTCAGTGGACACCATAGCGCTGATAGACACCACACATGCACTCCATTCCAACTCCGACCCCTAGTCTATCTTCTGGAAAGCATGTCTCTTTTAATCGTCTCTTGCCACAGCCCAAACTCTTCATAGTAGTGTTGGAAGACAGCGCATCTTCGCTGCCTCTCGCGCCAGTATTGAGGTGCTCAAGAACATGCTTTCCCTCCTTATCACTGCCCAGTGTTGGGGGGAATACACACACATCCTTCTTCCAGTCATTATCACCCAGTGTGAGAAGGAATCCTGCCCTGACCTCCTAACGCTGCCTCCACACCCCTCCACTGGAGGCATTCCATCACAAAGAGTAACAGCACCGAAACAAGAGATGTAGGGTCTGCCGTCTGCTCAAACTAACCAGGACCCTAGCTGTGAGAAACCCTTGTGTCTGGGGTCTGGGGGTGTCCCTGCTCCCTTAGCATGACCCTAGCTGTGAGAAACCCTTGTGTCTGGGGATCTGGGGGTGTCCCTGCTCCCTTAGCATGACCCTAGCTGTGGGAAACCCTTGTGTCTGGTGGTCTGTGGTTGCTCCTCCTCCCTCAGTCAGGCCTTGCAGGTGTAATTGTCCAGACATGACAGAAGCTGCCATACCTCAGGCTCTAAATTCCAAAATATAAGCCAAATTCTCTGGACTGTGCTTCATTTTCACTGGATGATCAACAAACAGTAGCTGACACGTCTAATTCATAAGCAAGGACCAGAGACACCGGGAGGGGCTTGCTGTCGCCCACACAGAGCGGAGAGAAGAAAAACATTTTTTATTTTATTTTTAACTTTCGGATGCACTGTGTCTGTGGTTGGCTCCGCGTGAGTGAGTGAGCGAAGTCCTTGTGATCGCTGCGTGTGAGTGGGAGCCAACAAGCATTGCCACTGAGCCCTGGTCAATTTTTTATACTCCTTTACCAGGCAGTACTTTCAGGGTCATTAACCCCAGCAGACACTCCTTGGGTATTTTTCATTCGTTTTTAAAAAACACAAATGTGGATTTTTTGTACATTAAAATGTTACTTTCTCGCGCATATGATGTTGAGACTGCCACTTAAGCACAGCTTTCTTATTTTTACAATTTAAAATAAAGCCATTTGAACAATCTAATAAAAAGTGTTGTCTTGGCAGTGCGCGAGTGCAACCAGGGCTCCTGGGATCTCTTTTTGTGGCTGTTGATGGCGGAGAAAAAGTCAAAGGAACATCAGAAAAGTGGCGCGGCTTACTGAGGGCCTTGGATTGTAATTGTACTGTATTTGCATTTATATAGCGCCTACCAGGCACTGAAGCACTTTATGCCGGCATTAAGCTAGTCAGTGGTCAGGCCTGTGTTTTTGGCAGGGCCACTGGAATTATGCGGCAGGAGAGGGCCAAATTATGCGGCAAGATTGAGTAAATTATGCAGCAAGAAAAGACAAATTATGCGACATAATGCAGCACATTTTGAGATAGTATTACTTCATTATTTCGTCATTTTTAAACTTGCCAACACTGTTTGGACATTGGTGGCACATCATTAGTACCCAAATATAGCAGTAAGCAACAGCCTTCCACCTCGCTGCAATATGTCGCTGCGTTTTGAATAATTTTTGATCCATTTGAGCTAGAAATAAATAAATATTTTTTGGGGGGGGAATCAAATCTAAAGATTATGCGGCAGATGATGGATTTTGTGGCAAAGGCGGCAAATCTATAATTATGTGTAAATCACCGCAGCCATACAAACAAATAATTGTGGTGGTATTGGTTATGGGGGACTGGTCTTGTCCGCTCAATCCAACATTTCATGCACTCACTCAGGCTCCTTTATGGGAGATTAAAGTCATAGGAGTTTTGTGGGATCATTAGTGGGAAGACGGGGGATATGCAAGTTCATGCAGATGTTTGGTGGGGCTAAAGATGAGCTGGAGGAGGTTAGGTCCTATAGGGTGCAGGGGTATCATCTTCCAAAAAGGAGGGGTTGTGACCTTTGGTATGAGCTGTGAGCAATTTGAAGAAATATATTAGTGGAGATTGGAGCAAATTTGCATGTTACTTAGAGACGGTTGTGCTCAGAGAGAGGAGGCCTGCGAAGGATGGAAAGGAAAGTGAGAAACTTTGTGAAGGAAAAAGGAGAGGTGACCTTCAGATGTTTTGAGTAAACATGAATTGTTTGAGTCAGATTTCAGTATTATGAAGGATGTTTTTTTCTTATTTGTGACGGCTTGCAATTTAAGAATGGAAGACTGTTGAAAGAAACAGCAATTTTTGCATATGAAGATAGTGCTATATGAGGTACTTTGATAGGTGCTAGAGTACGGCGAACAATCTTTCCAGAGCTAGGTTACCACTAGACGACCGCTTCAGCAAGGAGAGCTGATCAGCTGAGGGGTTGGAAGTGTAAAGTAATGGCTGGACACAAACATAGAAAAGAGATTCTGCAAATACTGGAGCAGATGTCTCCTGATGTCCAGCCCCAAGTTTAGCTCACAGAATTCATTGTAAATCTCAGTGGGAGCCTCTAGTCTGACATCACAAAAGATGGAAGGCGAGGACAGCCTCCCCAGGCAGTGGAATTACACTGCCTGCACTCCTTTGGATGGAGATGCAGACACTGAGGTGAGGAGGCTCCCTTTAAAGTTCAGTGAAGCCTTTGTTCATCAAGGGGCAGCTGAAACGACTGCCTGAAGCACCGCTCTGTGGCAGATGGCAGGGGTGAGTGGTGGAATGCAGATACTACTGGGCAGGTTGAAGTGGACCCTTTAGGTGAGGTCAAATCTTTTTACATCCTTGATCACCCTTTCAGTGCAGAGACCGCACACCTCTTTGTGCCTCTGTCATGGGTGCTCCAGGCCGGAGACTACCTGCTGCGAGAAGCATCACTCTGCACAAAGGCCGTGTCTGGAAAGCAGCCTGGAAAGGACATTTGAAACCAGAACCAACCTAAATCGGTCCTGCAGGGGTTACCCTCTATGAACATTTATCACTGTAAATGAAGAAAACACCTGTTTGAGGCATATGAGCTGAATTAGATTGCCATCTGGTGTTGGGCTCGGATGCTTGCACATTGTTGTTGTCTTGGAAGAAGTCTTTGTAGTCACGAGATAGGTGACTCCTCCCTTGGACTATAGTGCGCATGGGCATTGACTCCATCCTTAGATTGTTTTTTCCGTCATTGGGTTCGGATGCAACTTTTGCGCTCCGGTTCGAAATTTCCATTTTTTTGACGCGCAAAACTTTCACAAACTCTTCGGATTAACTTCGAATATCTTCATCTTCGACGCGCCTTTCATCGGCTTGATTCCGGTCATCGACGCGGGCCGCTGGGCCTATCCACGCCGTAAGGCCTACGGCTCATGGAAAGGACGCCATTCAAGAAATGCCTCCAGTGTGGAGCAAAGTTCCCGCACAGTGACCATCATAAGGTCTGTAACCTGTGCCTATCACCAGAACACGACGAGTCAAGCTGTCCAGCCTGCGCATCCTTTCGATCGAAGAAGACTATTCGAGATCAAAGGGCCCGTCGACGCATCATGGTGCAGAGATCAGCTCCTGAACCAGAGGACATCTTCGATGAAGGCCCAGATGTCCCAGAAAAAGATTCAGAAGATCTCGAAATCGTGTCAGAGGCAGAAGACTCAGACAACCCCATCACTCCTGGTCAATGAGTGAGTACTACTGCCCCTACCCCAACCCCACCACCAAAACCGAAGGCACTGGTCAAGACTTTGCCTGTTGGCCCCAGTTGCAACCGAAAACACACTTCAGAAGCCCCGCCTCCGGGCCCGGCTCCTAAGAAAAAAGAGAAGCCTTCCGGTAGCTCGGGACCGAGCAAACCTCATATAATCGCCCCGCCGGCATCTTCGGCACAGAAGCAAAAGGAACACTCGGCTCCAAAATCGGTTCCGACTCCTTCCACCTTGAAAAACAAACTGGCCCCAAAAACCTTGAGGCCCATGGATAAACCGGCTTCGAACGCTTCTAAGCCTAAAGATCGCGCTTCGTCTCCGAAACCAAAATCCTCGGAACCAAAAGACAAGCCTAAGGACTCCACCACGCCTCCTAAGGCTAAAGACCAAAAAACTCAACACCAGCCCCGCTCGGAACAGAAAAAATCGACACCGAAAGCGGTTACTGAGGAAGAGGAACTTTTTCATCCAGATCCTATCGATCCTAGGCAGAAAAACATCTATATTAATCCTGAAACAGGACATGTCACAGCTGTGCCATGTAAGAAGAGGAAGTGAGACACAGCACCTTCCACTCCAGTGCCTGTGAAGAAGAAGGACTCTACTATATCTCCTATGCCTCCTTTTTCTCCTGTACTTCCTTCTAACCCACTTCCTCTCCCTAAATCTGTTACAGCACCTCTGCCTGTGACTTCTCCGCCACATACACCACCTTCAGATGATGATGATGATGACCAAGGGGTGGGGGGTGACCCAAATGACCTGTTCACAGATCCAGATGATCCACCACAAGATGATTGGGAGTACCCTGTCCCAACAGATCTACCAGACCTCCCAAGCCCCCAGCCATACCCCTCAAAACCATCTCCCCCAGACGATAATATTGGTTTTGGATAACTGCTTAATAGGGCTGCCGTTTATCACAGCGTGACAATGCACTCAGACACAGCAGAGGAGGACTTCCTTTTGGATACATTCGAACAGTCTCAAAAGACAGTGCAAATATTGTCACTAAGCATGCCCCTGAAGTGTTCAAGGATCCTGTACGTGCCAGAATTCTTAACCCTAGAATCGATAAGAAATATAGACCTGCCCCTGAAGACCCTGCTTACATTAAGGGACAACTGCCTTTGGATTCTCTAGTAGTTTCCAACGCTAGAAAGCGCGCCAACTTACAAACCTCCGGGGATGCACCACCCCCGGATAAAAAATCCAATTTACTGGACGCATCTGACAAAAGGGTAGCAGCGCAGGCAGCCAATCAATGGCGCATAGCCAACACGCAAGCACTACTGGCTAGATATGATAGAGCCCACTATGACCAACTGGAAACCCTATTACAACATTTGCCTGACCAATATAAGACTCAAGCAAATGACCTCATCCAAGAGGGCAAGCTAATATCAAACGCGTCAATTAAATGCGCTCTTGACGCGGCAGACACTGCCTCTAGATCCATCAATACCAGTGTACTCCTCAGACGACATGCCTGGCTGCGCATCTCGGGCTTTAAGCAGGAGGTCCAGACTACCATCCTCAACCAGCCGTTCAACCAAGAACAACTTTTTGGCCCGGCTGTAGACACTGCCCTTGAAAAGATGAAAAAAGATACAGAGACTGCTAAGTCCATGGGAGCGTTACAGTCTCCGCAAACACGTGGCTCCTTTTGTCGCTCCTTCTATAGAGGAGCCTCCAAGAACATGGGCGCAGACACCTCCTCTTCTTTTAAAGCCACTACGCAAACATCTCCCAATAGAGGATATTTTAGAGGTGATACAGAGGGAATAACAATAAAGGAAGAGGTCGCAGTAACAACAACACTCGCACCTCCCCCACTACAAAACAGTGACTTCCCTCCACTCCCCCCAGACCATTCCACTCCGGTCGGGGGAAGATTATCACAGTTCCTACCTGTCTGGAATTCCATCACAAAAGAAAAGTGGGTAAGACAGATTATCCAGTATGGTTACTGCCTGGAACTTACAACTACCCCCCCCCCCCCCCCAAAAAAAAGGAATCGACTCTGAGGCCAATACTCGACCTCAGACCCCTCAATCTGTATATACACTCGGAGCATTTTCACATGATCACTCTCCAACAAGTGCTCCCGCTGCTGCAACAAGGCGATTTCCTTGCCACACTAGATCTCAAGGATGCTTACTTCCACATTCCCATACATCCTGCTCAAAGGAAGTATCTAAGGTTTACAGTGGACGGACAACACTAACAGTTCAAAGTCCTTCCATTCGGAGTCACCACCGCACCCACATTATTCACAAAATGTCTTGCGGTGGTAGCAGCACATTTGAGAAGACAACAGATCCATGTCTTCCCATATCTGGACGACTGGCTAATAAAAGCCAAGTCATTCCAACAATGTGTTCAACACACTCACCAAACCATCCAAACATTACAAAACTTGGGGTTCACAGTCAACTACACCAAGTCGCATCTACAGCCCTCTCATATACACCAATATCTGGGGGCCACAATAAACACCTCCACAGCTCTAGCATATCCCAGTCCAGCCAGGATAGCTAGCATGCAAACCCATATCACAAAATTTCAAGCCCAACACTCTCTCCCAGCCAGAGTGTTCATGCAACTCATAGGCATGATGGCATCTTGCATCTTGATTTTACCTTATGCAAGACTTCAAATGCGCCCCTTACAGGAATGTCTAGCACATCAGTGGAATCGGGCTCAAGGACAACTTACAGATCTAGTGTTGGTAGACAGCCGCACACATCACTCTCTGCAGTGGTGGAACACAAAAAACTTGTCCAAAGGGCAGCGTTCCTCGAACCTGTTCCACAGATAGTACTCACGACAGACGCATCACTCACAGGATGGGGAGCCTATCTCCTCGGACATACAACCCAAGGCAAGTGGACCACTCAACAAAAAGGGCTCCATATCAATCACCTGGAACTACTTGCAATATTTCTAGCAATAAAATCGTTCCAAGTACATGTACAAAACAAAGCTGTCCTGACTTGGACGGACATGACAGCCATGTACTACATACAAAAACAAGGAGGCACACATTCTCTGCAGCTGCCCAGCTCGCACAGAACATTTGGAGATTGGCCATTCCACAAAATATATATCTACTTGCCGAACACCTCCTAGGAGTTCACAATCAAATTCCGGATCTGTTAAGTCGACAGTCACAACAGATTCACGAATGGGAACTACATCCCCAGGTTCTTCTACCATTTTTCCACATGTGGGGCCAACCAGGCATAGATCTGTACGCCACACACGAAAACGCAAAATGCCCAACCTTCGCCGCCAGGTTTCCACACCCATTGTCCATGGGTAATGCGATATGGATGAACTGTCAGGCAGATTTGCGTACGCTTTTCCGCCACTCCCACTGATTCCACTAGTGGTACGCAAGCTCCGACAACAGTCTCTAAAACTAATCTTAGTAGCTCCCACATGGGCACACCAACCGTGGTTCACAACACTATTGGAACTCTCACTAGTTCCACATCAAAAACTACGCCTGTCCCCTTCCTTGCTAACACAGAACCATGGAGAGATCAGAAATCTAGATCCAGGTCAGCTGAATCTGCCGATCGGACTCCTGAAGTCCTAGAGTTCGGTTACCTTAACCTACCACCAGACTGTATGAACATCATTAAAGAAGCCAGATGCCCTACTACTAGAGCTTGCTATGCTGAAAAATGGAAAAGATTTGCCATTTACTGAACCAACAACCATATTGATCCACTGGATGCCTCCATCCAATACATCATTTGCTACTTACTGCACTTGCAAAGATGTAATCTCGCATATTCGTCCAT
Organism: Triturus cristatus; assembly: GCF_964204655.1. NCBI lineage: Eukaryota > Metazoa > Chordata > Amphibia > Caudata > Salamandridae > Triturus > Triturus cristatus. The sequence goes on along the minus strand of NC_140579.1, from coordinate 112,272,688 downwards.
ACGTCTACATCTTGCAGCACTTGCGGCTTATTTTCAAAACAGACAACACTTGTCACTTTTTAGAGTCCCTGCAATTAAAGCCTTTATGGAGGGCCTGAAAAGAATCATTCCTCCCAGGTTACCACCCTCTCCAGTGTGGAATCTAAATATTGTTCTTACCAGGCTCATGGGACCCCCATTTGAACCTCTACATAAATGTGAACTACAGTTCCTCACATGGAAAGTAGCTTTCCCTATTGCAATCACCTCTCTTTAGAAGAGTAAGTGAGATCCAGGCTTTAACCATACAAGAACCATTCTTACAATTACATCGTAACAAGATGGTTCTCAGAACAAATCTAAATTCCTTCCTAAAGTCACCTCTCCATTTCATCTTAACCAATCGGTGCAGTTACTAGTGTTTTTTCCAAACCCGGACTCCGTAGCAGAGAGAGCTCTACACACATTAGATGTAAAAAGAGCCCTGCTCTATTACACTGACAGAACTAAATCCTTTCGCAAAACAAAACAATTGTTCGTTGCTTTCTCCTCACTGCATAAGGCCAATCCCATCTCCAAAGCTGGGATTGCAAGGTGGATCGTTAAATGTATCCAAATATGCTACCAGAAAGCAAAACGCACATTAACAATTCCCCCTAGAACGCATGTCCCTTCGCGTGCTCTTCGCTCTATGTCCCTTCGCTTTGCCCGGGTCCCACGCATTAAGCTTCAGAGGCTCGGGGGAAGCTCCTTTGCTGTTAAGGCCAGTCTGGCCTGGAATGCTCTTCCCCTCGACTTACGTTCCATTCAGGACCCTGTATTGTTTAAAAAGAGATTGAAGACTTATCTGTTTGCTTAAAACTCCTTTTCTTTCACCTTTGTGGCACCGCGCCGGGACACTCATGAGTAGCCGTGCTCGTTATAAGTGGATGTAACATAACATAACACTCCACATGCAAACTAGGGGCCTCCATGGCATTCGTAGGGAACATTCCCCTAGAAGACATTTGTAAAGCAGCAACATGGTCTACAACTCACACCTTTACTAAACACTATTGTGTTGACGTGCAAGCCAAGCAGCAAGCTTCTGTGGGCCAAGCTGTTCTTAAACTCTCTTTCAAACTACTGCAACCGATACAGGTGACCACCGCTAGGGGAGATACTGCTGTACAGTCTATGCAAGTGTGTGATCTGCAGCTCATATGCCTCGAACGGAAAATGCTATTTACCAGTATGCATCCGTTCTTGGCATGTAGAGCTGCAGATCCACACACGCCCACCCACCTCCCCGGGACCTGTATCTGTTCCAGTTCTATCTTATTTAGATATAGACACATGGACATCTTTTTCTTTCTACTAACTCCATCATTTCCCATCATGGCGAAAAACAATCTAAGGATGGAGTTGATGCCCATGCGCACTATCGTCCAAGGAAGGAGTCACCTATCTCGTGACTACAAAGACTTCTTCCAAGACAACAACAATGTGCAAGCATCCGAGCCCAACACCAGATGGCGATCTAATGCAAGTGTGTGGATCTGCAGCTCCACATGCCAAGAACAGATACATACTGGTAAGTAGCATTTTCCTTCTTTTTAATTCGCAAACTTCACTCAAGTAATGGGTATAGTTTGAGTGCATCTAAAGCGGAAACAAATCTAAATTATGCAACAACGGAAGGAGCAACAAGTGGGTTTTCGCAAACCCTTGGTTAAGACTCCTAGTGGTGGTAATAAGAAGACCGTGATGAATCGACTGATGTAGATGGATAAACAACCGTAGTTATAACTAATGTAATATGAGGAACAAAACCCTGTTGTATTATGAATGAATGTTAGAGATCAGAGAGTAACTTGTCTCATTCAATATCTGCAGGCCCGTGTGCCTAAAACGTGCTTCAAGCGGACTGCAGGAGAATGTATGGAGAGGGAGACAGAGAAAGAGATTAGTCAGACCAGACAAATAGAATAGACATACAGACAGATAGATCAGGGAGACAGACAGATAGATTAGATGGACAAGAAAAGAGATTAGACTGATAGATCAGGCAGAGAGAGCAGACAGACAGACAGATCAGAGAGACCGACATATAGATTAGTCGGACAGACAAAGAGATTAGACAGATCAGACAGAGAGAGAGAGGAGATGGGCAGATAGATGGATTGAAAGGTGGGTGGATACAGGTAGACATTATGGAGTGCTGTGTATAATGTGTACAACTACACCCGTTATTTCTAGGCTGAGGTATGGAGTCAAAGAGACAGACATGCTGGAGTATTCCTCTATCTGTCTTAACAGTTATTGAAGTGCCACTACACCACAGAGGCCCCTTGCTGTGAAGGGGACGCTCCTGCATCTATTGGGGATCCGGTGCTCCTCAGGGAACAGGTTTTTCTGCATTTCATTTCTGAGAGTTAGTCATCTGGTGGTAGCAGCGCTTTAAATGCTCAGTTAATTTCAGAGTGCGAGTGTCTGCACTTCTCAGCACCTCTGCAATATATTCAATGGGAGAGCACCTGCACTTCTCGTCACTCCTGAATGTATTTAATAAGAGAGTACCTGCATGTCTCAGGAGCAAAGGTGCACTCTAAATAGTGAGTCCTTGCACTTCTGTATTTCCATTTAAAGCACTGGGTGGGAGAGCCCAATCTCCCTGCTTCAGTGGCTTAGGGGGCCTACTAATCAACACCTTCCGACCAAGGCCTCAAGGAGAACAGGGGATGCGTCCAAAAAAGACCCACAGGATTTGAAACCAGAGAAGAATGGCAGAAAGTCGGGTGGACCAGAGCCACTGAAAACAAATTTGAAAGAAAGGAAAAATTGTAGATGAAGCGCAGAGGAACATGAGGGATGAACCAACCGGAAAACCCAGTGCAATAGAGAAAAATGTAGAGAAGAGAGGAGACCAGAGATGAGAACAAAAGGAGAAATGGAAAGAGATGAGACACAACAATAAAGAACATTCATAAACAATAAAAGAAAAGATCATACCCATTCAGGAGGGGAAGCTGGGATGTTCAATTGAAAGAAGACTAAACAATATCAGAACCATGAACAATTATAACACAACAATGGCGACAGACATGGGACCTGGGGAGAGAAGGAGCGAAACCATCGGTGATAGACAAATACAGCAATACAATCATAGCAAACCATTAATAAGTGTAAACAGGATTAGAAGGAGACAAAACGTCAAGAACCATCAGTGTCCCTAGCTTCTTTTTTATGGAAATGGATAAATTCCTTAATTTCTGCTGGAGAGTCAAAAGAGGTGGTCCTGTACTTATAGGTAACTTTGAAGATGCATGGGTGTAGAAGACTGTATCTTGCATTTCTAGCTTTCAACAGGCGGCTGCATACTGAGAAATTCCGTGCAACTAGCAGCTTTGAAAGAGGAAACGTGTTGCGAAATGAAGATCCTATGACCGGACCTGATCACCTGCTTTCTTCACTTGGAAGTGGCTAAAACGTGCACTACATCTGTATATTCAAGGAACAGATTGATAATTCCTCTAGGTTTAGGATTAGAATATGTGCTGGAGGATTTGGGACCAAGACGGAGGGCTCTTTGAATGTTGAGAGGGAAACTGCTAATAAGACCCACTATCCTTGGTAAGTTTGTAGAAAGATAATCATGTCTCCCTCTTCCACTCCCTCTAGTATGCCGTAAAGATGAAGATTATTACACCTGTTCTGATTCTCCAAATCTTCTGTCTTTTGAGTTCAGCTATTTCCTTGACCATTGTATGCACTTGCGAAGTTGCGTCCTGAGACTCTGCAGTGTGGAGTTAAATAGCAGGAACCCATTACTCAAGAGACCATTATCTTCAAGACATTGAAAAGTCGCAGTGGTTTCCATCATGAAGGGTTTCAGTATTTTTAATTCATCCATGGTAATTGAAAGGGGAGATTTCATGGGAGAAGTGGGGTCTTTTTTAAGCCTTTTGTTGCCACCACCAGGGCCCTCCTTAAGTGAAATAAAGGGTGCATTAGTAAGAAAACCATTCTTGGAAGAAAAATTGCCCCACTCTATCATTGGAGATGTATAATTAGGCAAAATAAAGGACACTGCGAACCGCAACAAGCCAAGAAAAAGAAAAAACTGGCAGTGAAAGAGCTGAGCAACCAAAATAGCAAATAACAGTCCCAACGATCTGTACAAAATATCACAAAGCTGAATAATAAATGACAATCACAGCAGACAAAATATAAACTGAGGAAATAAGTGTAAAAATCCTCAGAATGTAAAAATGAATAATGATGTATAGAAATTAGTCATTTTAAACGGGCAAGATCCACACATGCAGATGTATGAGGAGTGACCTGGCAGAGAACGGCGAGTGCTCCAATTCCAGTCAGCGCAGTAAATGGCAGAAAAATGCCGACAGCAGCCTACCATGGGTTACCGCTTGAAGACGAGCGGCATCCTGTTGGTTGCTCATATCAACAACATAAACTCACCACCGTGTTCCCCTCTCTTTCAACCATCCTCCACCACCATGGAATGTTTCCAAATGTGTCTCTGGTCGGCCAATAGAAAAATGTGGGCCGGGGAGTGGGAGCTCAGCCGGCGGCCATCTTGAAAGCACCTTAGCCGCGTCTCCCATTGTCACATCTTAATTCCCTTATGTTTGCTGCCAGCCAGTGACACCTCTTCCTGCAAGGAGGGCTATGCTGGGATCAGCATCCAAGAGGGCCGGTGCATCCTACCAGCCTCCTTCCACAGCTAACCCCCCTACCAAGATCGAAGTGCATCAGAGGGCATCATCCAGTAAGTAAAAGTGGGCTGCATCAGAGCCCTTTTCTTATAATACAAAAGCATATATTTTTATTTGCTAGAAGCAGTCAACCCGTGGACAAGAAAGTAACTGCTGTCTAGTGCACCACCACCTGGCTGATGTCAAACACAATGCTCACTGCCACCCAACAATCACAGCCAGGGGTAGACGTTGGCTCTGCTCTGTAACCTGCAGCTTTTCCGCTCTGGAGCTTTAAAGGTGATTTAAGTTCTGAGTTCTGTACTGCCTCCCCTAGGGCTGCACTGCACAGCTGCACAAACACCAAAAAAGAAAAAAAGGGGTAAATCTAAGCCTTTCCTTGAGTCATCTGTGGGCTGAGGCAGACTCGGATCAGCAGCAGAAACCTGCAGTGCCGCTTCAGTGCGCTATTATGATTTCAGAGAACAGGCGCCCTACACCGCAGCTCTAGACGGTTTATCAACATTCAACAGGAGAGTGGGACAGAGTAATATGGAGGGCAAAGAAACACATGGGAGAGAGAGAGCAATAGCGGCAGAGGGGATAGAAGCACACAGAGAAGCGGGTAATGTGGAGGTCTGAGAGGTGCACAGAAGCACCGTGCTTTAGAGGGATACAGAGCGCATGAGGGAGAGAAGATGGAAGGCAGAGGCCTAGAAAACACATGCACACTCGTAGAGTGCTTCAGGAAAAAGAAAAAAGAGTTCCTGAAAAGCGATCACTGGTGAAGAAACAAAGAAGCCAATCAGACAAGCGTAAAGAGGCTATGCTCCACGGGAGGGACAAAGATAAGATGGACAGACTAAAACAAACAGAACCAGCCAATAGAAAGCAAGCCCATGTGAGTGACAGAACTCAGAGCCAATGGTAAGCAATGGTTAGAATGCATTCCTAGATAAGTTTTCAGCATGTCCCCAATATGTCTTTGCAGCCAGAGCTTCGACAACAGAGCCTTCACTGACAACATAACGAGCAGTATTATATTGTATTGTATTATATCACTTTCTCCTTATTCACAACATTGATAAATACAACTCTTCCAATCCTCTGTGAGATTTATCATAGCGCTACAACAGCCTTGACATTTCAAAGCGCTGTCAATAAAAAGTGCTAATCCTAACCAGTGCGATAGTTAGCATTTAGTGACATCCGCAGACAGAAAGCTTGAACGACTTAGCAAAGACTTGTGACTAGCAAGCAGCGTGCATATTTCAGGTGCATTAACTCACTGAGCTAACACAGACTTTGCAAAAAGGTGGCTTTTTAGCGTGGGGGGGGGGGTAGAGCTCTAGCTGTTGTACATTAATTACTCTTTAAATAACATGCATTACAATTACCCACTCAATGGCACTATGTTTTTCGACCTTGTAAGGATGAAAGCCAGTGTTACGCTGATCTCCACAGCAAGTGTTTTAAACTTCTCGGAGGCTTTACTGGCAGTGAAGTCGGTGCATTCATGCTTTGTAGCGCTTCCTGCTAAAATGCTGGATTTTCACACCGCTGTGAATAACAGCTGTCACTGTCAACCAGAAAGAAAACAGTGGTATTCCAATCTGAAGGTTGCACAGATCTTTATGCAGCAGTGACTTCAACCCACTGTACTGTCTCACCACTGAGGATGAGGGAGTGCAGAGCTGGCACCACAGTCCCACGAATCCTTGGTAGTGACCATAAAACACGAAAAGCAATAAAGCTAAGCAAAAAAGAAAAGCAACATATTTTCTTGAGTTTGAGAAGCTTCTTACCTTTGGAACGGCTTCTTCAAGTGGTGGCTGGAATGGGTTTTTTTCAGTCGTGGTTGTAGTAAGTAAAAGACGGGTGGGTTTCCGAGGGGTCTCCTCTGTCCTTGCGGGGTCTCCTGCTATGACGAGCTGTAAGGAGACGGTGGTGCTATTTTTGAAATAGTCACTTTACCCGATTTACCGACCTCTGGTGCAAACTTGAGTGAGAGGTAGCCTCGACATGGCATGAAGCTGCCTGCCTCTTTTCACTTTTAGTGCCCTCTCCAGTGGAAGACCTCTCCTGCCTACCACTCTCACAAGTGAAACACCTTATGGAAGAATAGCGCTTGTTGCAATAGGGGGCGCTGGATGTTGGAATAGTATAATTTACTATTCCAACTCCAGTCTGTGCGGACAGTAGGGAAGGTGTTGGATTTTAAATCCAACGCCTTCTCCCCCCTAACGCAAGTCGTTGTTCCGACTTGCGTAGTAAAGGTATGCGAACTAACAACGCGGCCATTCTAACGACCGCGTTGTAATGGCATGCGAAGTATCGCATGCAAAGTAAACGCTGTTTACCCTTATGGAAACATCTCTCCATGCCTCTGTCAGCAGGCAAACTTCTCTTAAATGATCATACCAAAAGCACACCAACGGCTAGGACCGGGAGTGGTGTAGTCTCAATACTGGCTTTGGTGGTCCCGACTGGACTGGTCAATAGAACATTTAACATCAAATTAAATAGTTCGCACGGAGGCATTCAGATAACAAGGACAGACACCGGATATAGTTTGAAACTTTATATAAGACGTTTATCAGCAAAGAACATGAAACATGCCAACAATAAGTTTAATAGCAAAGCATAAAATTCATGGTTGCAAAGAACTTAGTACAGCTCCATGTGAGATCCAGCATAGATTTATCTTCCCTCATAATCCTGGGCCTGTCAGTCACATTAGACACCGTTTCCCACCACATCCTGGTCAACAGACTCCACTACATCGTGATCCAGGGAGACGCCCTCAAATGGATCGCCTTATACCTCACTGGAACAAGTTAGAGAATCCGTCTCCCACCATTCACCTCAGGACCCACGATCCTTTGCAGTGTCCCACAAGGATCGTCCCTCAGCACCACCCGCTTCAACATGTACATGACCCCCCTGGGTGATACGTCAGATCGCACAGACTCAACATCCTCTCCTACACTCATCCTCTCACTGTCTGAAGACCTCTCCACCACCAGAGCCAACTTCCATAGATGCATAATGAACATTGCGAACTGAATGAAGGGCAGCTGTCTCAGACTCAACACGGACACGACGGAAGTCCTCATCTTTGGGAAAAATACCTCACCATGGAATGATGCATGGAGGCCCGCAGACCTCAGCCTACCACTCGCCCTGGCAGACTACACCCACAACCTCAGCATCATGCTGGACAGCAAGCTTTCTATGAAGAAACAGGTAAGCACAGTCTCATCCACCTGCTTCCACACCCTACACATATTCCGCAAGATGTTCTGGTGGCTCCCAATAAACACTAGAAGGATTGTAACTCACGCCCTCATCAGCAGCAAACTAGACTACGGAAAAACACTCTACGTAGAAATCACTGCACGTCTCCTGAAGAGACTCCAGACAGTAAAAAAATTCAGCAGCTCGACCTTCCCAGAAGGACCCACATCACACCCCACCTCAAGAAACTACACTGGCTCCTGATGCAGAAGAGATGCCAGTCCAAGATGCTGACCCACGCATACAAAGTACTGCACAACAAAGGCCCAGCAACAAACGCCTGACCTTCCACCAACCGACCAGACACCTTCGATCTGATTCCCTCTCCATCGCCGAGCCCCCACACATCCATTGAACCAACAATAGAGGACGCTCCTCACACCTGGTGGCCAAGGCATTGAACAACCTTCCCCTGCACCTCAGGACCGCACCGTCGCTTCAACATTTCAGGAGAGAACTCAAGACCTGGTTGTTCGAATGAACAACCCACCGCACAGCAGCCAGCATCTCCAATGCCTTCAGACCTTCACGGGTGATTTACTGTGCTTTATAAATGTTTGATTGGTTGATTAAAGGTAAGGAGTAAGGGGTTCTGGGGTACAGAGAAATGCATGTCCTTTTGTAGTATTTTAGACAAAGACTTTATACTTTCTACACAAGTTCATGATTCTCAGCACATGCACCAATGAGGAACAAGCAGGAAGAAGCTTTGTAATACGGAACACATTTTGTGATTCTCTCGTGGTTGTATTACAGTGAATTGTAGTCGATCTCACACTTTATCACGTGCTACGTTGATACATTGTACAACAAAAGCCTGAGACAGTTGGGATGCCGTTGGTTAGATACAGTGTGGGTAAAGTTCTTTGGGAATGCTCTCTGTTTATTAGTGAAATACTCACAAGTCTTTATTTAGAACAAGAAACAATAGCAGTAGTTATCATATGTTGTATTATGACATCAATGCAAGATAGATGGCAGTATCACTGGTGGCTTCCCAACTATATGTATTCATGTCCACAACCATCACCACTGGTGGCTTCTCAGATATTCATCTGCATGTGTCTACCACATCCACTGCGCGTGGCTTCCAAGGATACGTTTCCATGTCTACCACCTTTACCACTGGTGATTTCCAAAGTATACGTACCATCACCACTGGAGGCTTCCCAAGTATATGTCTCCGTGTCTACCAGTTCCACCACCTCAAGCTTCCCAAGCAGATGTCTTCATGTCTACCACCGTCACCACTGGAGGCTTCCCAAGTATATGTCTCCGTGTCTACCACCAGCACAGGGTGATTCCTAAGTGTACGTCTTCGTGTCTACCACCATCACCACTGGAGAAAAGAAACTATTGCTGGAAAAAATAGTTTCTCTGCTGGACACTCTTCTAGATTCATAAGTGATGCTCCCACTCCCCCACTGAAGAAAGGGAGTTGGTGTTAATACAAGCACATCCGAACAAGTGTTCACAAAGCCAATAGGTCTGGCATTGGATGCCAATCTTTTGGTTTTGTCAGTGCTTGTTTTGTTTTTTCATAGTTTTTGTAAAACGTTATTATTGGGGTATCTGCTGGGCTTCCCCATTAAAACAAAATAGCTAATAGGAAAAATATTTTTGGCATCAAAAAGCACACTTTGCCAACGAAATTGCTGGCATGGAAGGGAAATGCTAAATGTGCGGGTGCTCCCCGAAGTGAAAGAGCAGATTGCCTCCACTAACAGTGAAGTTAGCCAAAGGTTGGAGCTGGCTGACCTATTGCTTCAAACTTTATGCATTATTGGGTGGAATTAAAATGTGAATGATACAACAACCGACCAAGGATGAAGAGAGCTAGCTGCAAGCCCCTATAAGTAAGTATATTATAACTAATTTCAGTGAAATCAAAAGGTCCAATGCCAGACCTATGTACATTTATATTGTTTTCCTTTGAAGAAGTTTGAGTCACAAGACTTGTTGCAGCTCCTCTCTTGAAGGCATCAGTGCAAAGACTCCACCTCCAATTGCTTTCTTCCGCCATTGGGCTTGGACACTTGGGAGGCTACTCTGAAGTCAAAGCGCAAGAACACACCAGCCTATGGCAGCTTAGTTCCGTTTCAGGTTCTGCAGGTTCATTTTCCTCCCCCGAGACAAAAACAACCACTTTTCATCAAAGACCTTCATATTTGTTTGTAATCCAATCAAGGGCCCTATGACATCAACTCAGTGTTCCCCCTTTGAGGCCTCTCGAGGCTAGTTTCAAGAATGCACCAAGAACCTAGTCATGTAGCAAACTTCATTCAACTATTGTCCAAAGTGCAATGCAAAGTGCACCTGGCCTGATCAACACAGCATCTGTAACCTCTGCCTCTCCCCAGAGCACAAAGAAACATGCCTGCGAGGCCTGCCTGGCATTTCACTGCAGGAAAACCCTGAGACATAGGAGGGAGAGAAGTGGGAGCACCATAAGACACAGCGCAAGGAGCTATCAGCGACACCTGACCTCCTCGGGACTGAAGATGTCCATGAGACTGAAGAGGAGGAGGTGGCCCTTCTCACATCCCAAGGGGCCAAGAGCAAGGAGAAGGTAGATACCTGCTTCTGAGGCCAGGTCCATGAGACTGAAGAGGAAGAGGTGGCCCTTCTCACATCCCCAGGGGCCAAGAGCAAGGAGAAGGTGGAGGCCTGCTTCTGAGGCCATGTCTATGAGACTGAAGAGGAAGAGGTGGCCCTTTTCTCATCCCCGGGGGCCAAGAGCTAGGAGAAGGTAGAGGCCTGCTTCTGAGGCCATGTCCATGAGACTGAAGAGGAAGAGGTGGCCCTTCTCACATCCCCAGGGGCCAAGAGCAAGAAGAAGGTGGAGGCCTGCTTCTGAGGCCATGTCTATGAGACTGAAGAGGAAGAGGTGGCCCTTCTCACATCCCCAGGGGCCAAGAGCAAGAAGAAGGTGGAGGCCTGCTTCTGAGGCCATGTCCATGAGACTGAATAGGAAGAGGTGGCCCTTCTCACATCCCAGGGGCCAAGAGCAAGAAGAAGATGGAGGCCTGCTTCTGAGGCCATGTCTATGAGACTGAAGAGGAAGAGGTGGCCCTTTTCTCATCCCCGGGGGCCAAGAGCAAGGAGAAGGTAGAGGCCTGCTTCTGAGGCCATGTCCATGAGACTGAAGAAGAAGAGGTGGCCCTTTTCACATCCCCAGGGGCCAAGAGCAAGGAGAAGGTGGAGGCTTGCTTCTGAGACCATGTCTATGAGACTGAAGAGGAAGAGGTGGCCCTTTTCACATCCCTAGGGGCCAAGAGCAAGGAGAAGGTAGAGGCCTGCTTCTGAGGCCATGTCCATGAGACTGAAGAGGAAGAGGTGGCCCTTTTCACATCCCCAGGGGCCAAGAGCAAGGAGATGGTAGAGGCCTGCTTCCAAGGCCATGTCCATGAGACTGAAGAGGAATAGGTAGACCTTCTCACATCCCCAGGGGCCAAAAGCAAGGAGAAGGTAGAGGCCTGCTTCTGAGGCCATGTCCATGAGACGGAAGAGGTGGACCTTCTCACATCCCCAGGGGCCACGAGCAAGGAGAAGGTGAAGGCTTGCTTCTGAGGCCATGTCTATGAGACGGAAGAGGTGGACCTTCTCACATCCCCAGGGGCCAAGAGCAAGGAGTAGGTGGAGGCCTGCTTCCAAGGCCATGTCCATGAGACTGAAGAGGAAGAGGTGGACCTTCTCACATCCCCAGGGGCCAAAAGCATGGAGAAGGTAGAGGCCTGCTTCTGAGGCCATGTCCATGAGATGGAAGAGGTGGACCTTCTCACATCCCCAGGGGCCAAGAGCAAGGAGAAGGTAGAGGCCTGCTTCTGAGGCCGTGTCCATGAGACTGAAGAGGAAGAGGTGGACCTTCTCACATCCCCAGGGGCGAAGAGCAAGGAGAAGGTAGAAGCCTGCTTCTGAGGCCATGTCCATGAGACGGAAGAGGTGGACCTTCTCACATCCTCAGGGGCCAAGAGCAAGGAGAAGGTGGAGGCCTGCTTCTGAGGCCACTGATGCAGAAGGAGAAGTTGAGTCCCTCTAACCACCACCACAGCAGGAACCAGCTTTGGGACGAAACTTAAACACGCACCCCAGCGACCACTGGAGGCAAAGGTACAGGTCAGTCTCCAGCCCTGAAGCGCACAGCTATCAAGGCAGAGCAGTGCTCTAACAGGAGTCGGGCATCGAGTCTAGAGCCCAGGCATCAGAAGCCAAAGCCTTTGAGGGCGATCCCTCTCGATGTCAATTCGACGTAGAGCAAGACAAATGACACTGACCCACATCAAGGTCCATCATTAACTAGCGCCCCAGGCACTGAGATGCCTCACTCGGTACCGAATGCGCAGTCTCAATTAGCCTCAATCTCATGCCACCAACAAGCCCACTTCAATGCAGAAGCCAAAGAGTCAGCACAACCCCCTGCCTTGAGGTGGACACCGAAGCCACATCCGGGGCCGGCTTTAGCATTGGGGGCGCCAGTGCGACAATCTTTGTTGACGGCCCCCCATGACCTCCTTTTTCATAGATTCCCTGAATACCACCCTCCAATGGTGCTCCACATCTCCCCTTAGCCCTTCTCTCACATTTATTTACTTTCGAGCGCTACTCAGCCCAATATAGAGTGTCAGAGCGCTTTACATCACAAACAGATGATACAGAGACAATAGATCATACCAGTATGTAAATCAAGGTATAGGAAATGTTATTTAAGACAATGAGGACTACAAGGCATATGAATCACATATCATCCATACTGGTAGGCTTTATATGTTAAGACTTCTTGTTTTGGAGAAACAAAGGGGGGCGAGGTTTACTGTATTTTCACACAGCACAGTCCTCAAGGTGTTGTGCTGTGTTGCGTGGAAAGGAAAGTGCAAAACAGCACCATGTCTACTAAAATATGGTGCTGTTGCTCTCTTTTCTAGTGCTGACTTACATAATGGTTGCCTTTCCCCAATGCACACACCAATGCACTGTAGTGCAAAGGTGGGTCTGTGTGATCAAGCATAGGTTTTATACTGGAAGCGTACCCCTCCGGCACTAATTCTATGCTTTGACAAAGTTTAACACTTTACAAGTGTGCTGCACTGTACTGCACAAATACAAAGTTGGAAAGGTTTGGAGAAAGTAAATCTGTTCTCCAGCCTCAAGGATGTGCAATTGGTAATGAAAATCCCATTCTGCCAAAGTTAGTAGCTAGGGATTTGAGTCAGAATCCATTGGTGGGGCATAGGAATCTCCACGTAAAACCCCATAACATGCCTTCTTGACACAAAGAAGCATATAGTACTACTTATGTTACCGTGGCGCTACTTTCCAACACAATTCAGGTTTTGCACTGGAAAGTAAACCCCATAACAACACTTTGCATCAGGTTTGCTTCACTTCTGTGGTGAAGAACAGGCACAAAGTGCTAGTAAGTCTGCCCATTAAACTCAGGATTTGAAATGTAACACATTGATTGGGGTGCCAGACTAATAAAATTGAATTAGTACCTAAAGGAGATACTTTTATCAATGTTAGAATAGTGAACGATTGAGGAAGAAAGCAATAAGATGCTAAACCCAAGCTATGCAATTTGCATGCAGCGCTTTGGTGCCAGTTCATTGCTCAATGCGGTATCGTCGAAGTTTTGTAACTTATGAACCCCAAATAACAAAACAATCTCTGTGACAAAAGCCGCACCCCCCTGAGCGACCTACACAAATACAAATGTGTGGTTTGCAGCGGGAACATTAACCCTTCATGCTACTCTATCATGAGTCAAAACTGTAACTATACAACTCATAGCTCTCTCCATTGAGTGCATTACCCACCAGAGATACCATGTTATTAGTTCCTGAAAAATGGCGGGCACAGAAAGATCCCTGCAGACTGCTTTTAGTTTGCCTCAGCATGTCAAAGGGCAATTCTTTGACCTTGACACCCGGTGCGATGACACTGGACGCACAGTCCTAAAATCAGCACTGGCCGTTTGAATTATAAAAGACAGCAATAATCAGGGGTCAGAGAGCCTCTCTGGCCTCTTGGCCCGGTGCCACTGTACCTGCTGCACCAATGGAAGCTTCACACCAGCATGCAATTTACGTATGTGCTAAAGCAGGATAGAACTGCAAACAAGAAGTGTGGGGACTGCGTTCTCACCTTTCCCAGATTTTGTACTAATAAGGTGGAAAAAAACAGCTTTAGGCGAGTTTCCTAAGTTTGTGTCATAGGGACATTAAAATACTGGACTGCCAGGTGCTAACCTTAAGTGAACCAAAGCTTCAAATACAATAATTATTACTACCATGACGAGCCAATCTGACCATAATATACAAGACTGGAGCTCGGCTCTACCTTGCACTGCAATCATCAGGTCACTGAGAGCAGAGGTTTTCTGTGCCTACCGGCCGCTCCAATAGACAGCTGTCCCATCCACTACAAATACACGGCAGCTCGCCTTTCATCATCTTTGATGACGTAATCAGGTGAACACAGTTGTCCCTTTTTTTATTAACCCAATGACAAATGTCACGGAAATGAAAGCGAGACAATGGTGATCTAAAAGCAGGCTTTTCGGAAATGCGATCTGTGCCAATGTCGGAGCGCAAATGGCACCCCTGAGATTTGACACCCGGTGCGGTGGCACCGGTCGCATCGCCCTAAAGCCAGCGCAGCTTCTGCTTAACAGGATGCAGGATCAGGAAGCACCCACCCAGCACTACAATGCAGCGTTGTGATTGGTATGAGCTTCGGTTTTTCTGCTCAGCTAGGGAATGGAGCCTGGGGCATGTTTCCATCCAAGCTGTATTGCGGCCTGGATGGAGAACATGCAAAGTGCGCATGACTGGTTTAGGCGGCCCGAGAGGGCTGATCAAACATTCATTGCGCACATAGTAGTGGGCAAACCACTTCTTCCCTGCCCTGCTCTGTGAGCTCGGCAGCCCGCCCAAAATGCTGCCTGAGCACGGAAAAAGAAAATGATTATAACATCGCATTATTATCTTTATATTTTTCCTTTTTTTGCAGTGCTGCAGGCAGTGGGGCGACACTCCTCCGCCTTAGCGCAGGAGCCGCCACTGGGAGGCAGGTCACTCCGTAGTGCTGTAATGCCATCAAGGTGCCCCCTGATGTGCTGGTGCTGAGGTGGTGGATGGGTAATCCAGTTGTGCAATTGTTGTACAAATGCAGATGGTGCAGAGTGACTACCAGCGAGTGGATGGCGCACACTATTGATTCTGATCAGGTGGCTGCCCAGAGTGGTGATGGAGGAGAGGGGGTAGTTCCCTGGGAACCCATGTCTATGTGCCAGGCTCCGCTTTTACTGTAATGGTTGGCAAGCCTTCATTCCTGAAGGGTCTGTAAAGGAGCCCAGACCCATGAAGATAGCTGACGCATGTCCCTAGATGGAGCTTGGGAAGGGCCCGCCTACTCCTCTTCTCTCCTTCTGAAGATGGTGCTCCTGGAGAGCCAGCAACTGCTGATGCAGCTGCAGAAGGAGGCGTGAGTGCTGCAGATGATGAGGTCACACCTCATGCACCGCCCTGCACTGCAGACGTTCCATAGAAGTGCTGCAAAAACACATAAAATAAAGGAATATCATTCAGAGATGGGAAAACTCCAAAGGAGGCAAAGGTTTATTCACGCAGTGAGATCCCAACACAAGGAGACCTTTTTGCAAACCACCACTCACTCAGACACACACTCAGGGGTACCCTGAGGGACCTGAGCGCTCCAGTGGGGGCAAACGTAGAGATTGGAAATTCCATCCGTATCCGTCTTTGGTCAGTCCTTGCTCACCTTCTCCCAGACCCTTCGGGATGGCTCTGCATCACTGATTCATGTTCTTGTTGTTCCTCTCTCCTTGTTAATGGTTGCTTAGGGTTCTGGATGACTGGGTTGCCGTTTAGAGTTACCGGGATGGTGTCCTGTAGGGATCACCCAAACATTAACGTGGCAGGCACACACTGAATATCACAGTCTTCCGATACACGTCCAGGAAGTTATGAAGCTTCCACACCAGATATTCTCCATGCCCTACCCCTATTCTCAACGCTTTGTACTGGGTTTGCATAAAATGCTTAACATCTCCGTTGGTTTGAGGCCATCTCATGGTTATCTTGCAGTGGCTGATGCAGGTAGTCTTCGAATTCATGCCCTTGAAAGGGTGGGCCCTTGTCCGTTCATATTTCTAGGGGCAGTCCACATGAAGCAAACTTTTTTTAAACTCTGGCTTTATTGGGTCAAAAGCCGTCATCACTATGAATTAGTCTACTGGAAATTTGGTGCACGTGTCCATAGCCTCCAGTGTCCACCTCTCATCCGAGAAGCTTCCAAAGTCGATGCTGATTTTTGCCCACAGGGACTTGCTGAGGTCTTCAGTGATGACTGGAGCCGGATGCAACGGGTCACTCTTGAGTTGTCACGCCCGGCACTCACTGACAGTCTTCTACCATTCTTTCCATTCCAGGAAATCACACCTGGTGATCCTGTGTGGATTCCTTTTTAGTGGTGACGAGGATTGGACACAAACCCACAGCTTCCTTTTAGACCACCTAACCACATCACTGGGCCAGTGTCTCTACTGCTTCTTGCAGAGTCGAGGGAACTACAATACCGTGGTCTTGTAGCGCCAGTCCACCTGACGAGACACTTAGTTCCTCACATGCCCTCCAGAGCTGTGTGAGGGTCTCCATTGGCAGGGTGTTATTCTCACCTAACTATAGTCTTGCCTCCCTTCACATGAGCATAGACATTCCCTGTAGAACTGGAACCTGTTACTTAGCGCTGAGGTAAAAGGCAAGTAGATCATAAAACCCATTATATGGCCTTTAAGTGAAAAGACAATGAGGTAAAAAAAGAGAATGGGAGTAAAATGCAACACAGCAGTAACCTTCCAAACCTATTCAATCACAGATGAAAACAACACTAAAATCAATAACAATGTAAGATAAAAGCACAGACATGACTGGTCCCTAACACGTGAGGCTGGCCTTTGCAAAGGAGCTTTCATAGTACCAAGTTGTGGGATTGTCAGACCCACCAGCGATCTCTCTAAAAGGTTCCGCATCTATGAGTAACAAATTGAAAGAGGACACCATTCTGACTAATGAGGCAACCACTTTCCTCAGGATGGTCATGGATGAAGCAAAGGGATGGCACTAGCTCTGCACTGATCCAGGCTGCTGCAGCGGTCCTGAGACATAGGGCAAGGCTGGGAGACCATGGATCTGTAACGCGTTGCACATTTGTACAATGAAGGCAGCGCCAGCAGCCGTTTATAGAGCGGAGCTTTGGGGCCACTGGAATGTTAAATGTATAGAAAGGGTGGGAAATCATTTCTGAAGATCATAGAATCGAATAAGCCAGAGCCATTACCCCTTGAGCTTGGCATGAACTCAATCGCCGCCGTCCAAATACTTCATTGGCTGAGACTGTCCAAGACCCGGTGTGCTGAAGTAGATAGCAGGTCTGTCTGAGACTGTACCCTGATGGTGGGTTCACCACGTGAAGCCCAGTCTGGCAGGGACGGACCAGCGAAGCTCTGGGCCATTCTCTCTACCATGAAATCATACACCCCAAAAATGGCCAAGAAGGGTTGGAACTTTCAATATCTGAACCTCCTACTCATTGACGAGTGTGGGCCTCTGGTCACAGGTTTAAGACTGATCGTTCATCTTGATGACACATTGACGAGTGTGGACCTCTGGTCACAGGGATAAGGTTGATCATTCATCTTGATGACACATTGATGAGTGTGGACCTCTGGTCACAGGGATAAGGTTGATCATTCATCTTGATGACACATTGACGAGTGTGGGCCTCTGGTCACAGGGATAAGGTTGATCATCCATCTTGATGACATGATCATCATGGCCCAAACTCAAGCGGCTCTTCTCCAACATCTGAAGAGGAAAATCACTCCGTCGCAGGAACTGGGATTTGTCCTGTATCATCAGAAGTTTGTCCTGATTCAATCAAATGGAATTCCATCAAGACTCAAGAGTTGGCTCTCCCCCAGAACTTAAAGACAAGAAAGAGTTGCCTTCTGTGTAGCAAACAGCTGTCTCAGTGAGATCGGTTGCGAGGCGGGTGGGTCTCCTGGCCTCATCGATCCAAGACATGGGTACTCACAAGCATTTTCCCAGGGTCTGTGATGTCACCCAGGGCTACATTGATGCTAGCAGGGTGGCGGTCAGGTGGGGGGCTGAGAGGTATGCAGTAGCGGTAAGGTGGGTGTAATTTCAATAAACCTTTAAATAAAAGCTTTCCTTTTCATTTACCATCTTTTTAATCACAGTGCTGAGTCGAGTAAATGCATCCCAGCACTTCTGCTGACCAGGGGGCAGCATGCGGCCCACAGGCTGTACCTTGAGTATCACTGACCCAAGCATTCGTCCCAGGACCTCTGTATAAAAGGGTCCTGCAGCACATAAAAATTCAACATCTCTGACACAGACTGACCTAGGGTCCGCAGATCCCGCTATCTCAAGATGCAAAAGCGGAAGTGACATGGTGGTGGCAGTACATGGAGGCATGGAACGGCAGCGCCATCTTCAGGGCTGTTCTAGATGTGATCATCTAATTCAATGCCAGTTTATGGTGTCCCTACTGTCCCTGTGCGGATGCTCCCTCGATCCTTGCACTTCCTGCTGTCCCTGCACTGCGCTCCCCGGACCCCTGCGCTTTCTGCTGTCCCTGCACTGATGATCCCCTGGTTCCTGCGCTGCCTGCTGTCCCTGCGCTCCCCCAGTCCCTGCGCTGGCCGCTGTCCCTGTGCTGATGCTCCCCGGTCCTTGTTCTGCCTGCTATCCCAGCGCTGCCGCTTCCGAGGGACCTGCGCTGGCGCTGCCCCAGTCCCTGCACTTCCTGCTGTACCTTCCCTTACCCTCTCCCAGTCCATGCGTTGCCTGCTGGCCCTGCGCTGCCACTCCCCCGATCTCTGCGCTGCCTGCTGTCCGTGCCCCTGCACTCCCCCTGTACCTGCACTGCCTGCTGTCTCTGCGCTACCACTCCCGATCTCTATGCTGCCTGCTATCCCTGCGTGCCGCTCCCCCAGTCCCTGTGCTGCCTACTGTCCCTGCACTCTCCCACTCCATACGTTGCCTGTTCCTGTGCTGTGCTACCCCAGTCCCTGCGCTGTCTGCTGTCCCTGCACTACGCTCTCCTGGTCCCTGCACTGTCTGCTGTCCCTGCCCTGCTGCTTCCCCGGTCTCTCCGCTGCCTGCTGTCCCTGCGCTCTCTCAGTCCATGCATTGCCTGCTGTTCCTGTGCTGGGCTACCCCAGTCCTTGTACTGCCTGGCCTGCTGTCCCTGCGCTGCCAGCTGTCCCTGCACTACACTCTCCCGGTGCCTGAGCTGCCTGTTGTCCCTGCGCTGCCGCTCCCCCGGCCGCTGCGCTACCTGCTGTCCCTGTGCTCTCCCAGTCCATGTGTTGCCTGCTGTTCCTACGCTGAGCTACCCCAGCCCCTGCGCTGCCTGTTGCCCATGCGCTCCCCCAGTACCTTCACTGCCTGCTGTCCCTGCACTGCCAGCTGTCCCTGCACTACACTCTCCTGGTCTCTGCACTGTCTGCTGCCGCTCCCCCAGTCCCTGTGCTGCCTGCTGTCCCTGTGCTCTTCCAGTCCATGCGTTGCCTGCTTTTCCTGCGCTGGGCTACCCCAGCCCCTGCGCTGCCTGCTGCCCCTGCGCTCCCCCAGTACCTTCACTGCCTGCTGTCCCTGCGCTGCAGCTCCCCCGGTCCCTGCGCTGCCTGCTATCCCTGTGCTCTCCCAGTCATGTGTTGCCTGCTGTTCCTACACTATGCTACCCCAGTCCCTGCACTGCCTGCTACCCCTGTGCTCCCCCAGTACCTTCACTGCCTGCTGTCCCTGCGCTGCCACTCCCCCGATCTCTGCGCTACCTACTGTCCCTGCCCCTGTGCTCCCCTGATCTTTGCGCTGCCTGCTGTACCTGCCCTCTCCCAGGCCATGCGTTGCCTGCAGTCCCTGCACTGCCTGCTCTCCATGCCCCTGCCCTCTCCCGGTCCATGCGTTGCCTGCTGTCCTTGTGCTGCCTGCTTTCCCTGCCCCTGTGCTCCCCCGTACCTGCACTGCCTGCTGTCCCTGAGCTGCCACTCCCCCAATCTCTGCACTGCCTGCTGTCCCTGCACTGCCTGCTCTCCATGCCCCTACCCTCTCCCGGTCCATGTGTTGCCTGCTGTCCTTGTGCTGCCTGCTGTCCCTGCCCCTGTGCTCCCCGGTACCTGCACTACCTGCTGTCCCTGCGCTGCCACTCCCCCAGTCTCTGCACTACCTGCTGTCCCTGCACTGCCTGCTCTCCATGCCCCTGCCTTCTCCCGGTCCATGCATTGCCTGCTATCCTTGGGCTGCCTGCTGTCCCTGCCCCTGTGCTCACTGGTACCTGCACTGCCTGCTGTCCCTGTGCTGCCACTTCCCCAATCTCTGCACTGCCTGCTGTCCCTGCACTACAGTCTCCTGGTCCCTGCGCTAAATGCTGTCCCTATGCTGCCGCTCCCCCGGTCCCTGTGCTGCCTGCTGTCCCTGTTCTCTCCCAGTCCATGCATTGCTTGCTGTTCCTGCGTTGCGCACCCCAGTCTCTGCGCTGCCTGCTGTCCGTGCGCTGCCACTCCCCGGTCCCTGCACTAACCGCTGCCCCTGCTGTTCCTACGCTGAGCTACCCCAGCCCCTGCGCTGCCTGTTGCCCATGCGCTCCCCCAGTACCTTCACTGCCTGCTGTCCCTGCACTGCCAGCTGTCCCTGCACTACACTCTCCTGGTCTCTGCACTGTCTGCTGCCGCTCCCCCAGTCCCTGTGCTGCCTGCTGTCCCTGTGCTCTTCCAGTCCATGCGTTGCCTGCTTTTCCTGCGCTGGGCTACCCCAGCCCCTGCGCTGCCTGCTGCCCCTGCGCTCCCCCAGTACCTTCACTGCCTGCTGTCCCTGCGCTGCAGCTCCCCCAGTCTCTGCGCTGCCTGCTGTCCGTGCGCTGCCACTCCCCGGTCCCTGCACTAACCGCTGCCCCTGCGCTCCCCTGCGCTCCCCTGTACCGCCAGGCCCTTTGGTCTTTCATCAGCTCCATGGTGTTTCACCAAGTTGCTTCGACCTGTAGTCCAATACCTCCTGGCACGGGGAGTAAGATTGCTTAAATATCTGGGCGATATTCTCGTCATGGCGCAGAGCAGGGACACAGTTCTTCTTCACCTCTCTTGGACTGTCCAGCTTCTTCAGGATCTGGGGTTCCTCATCAATTCGGAAAACTCGAGCATGGTTACTTCCTATACTCTAGAATGACTTGGTTTTCAGGTAGATTCTATCCTCTAGTGCCAACTCAGATATTTTTCTCCAGTCTTGATCGACGGGTCTTCTGCATGCGTTTCCCCCTTTTTAGGTCTCCCCTAGCGACGCAGTGCATGCGCTGCTCGCCTTGACGAGATCTATTGTCGTCTGTTTCTCTGCCGAAGGGGGACAGGAGATGTGCACTCCGTACGCATGCACATCTCCTGTCCCCGCGTAGGGCTGGCATTCTACACAGCGTGCATGGCGCGCTTTCACTTTCCCTCCCTGGAGCGCAGGAAGCCGTCTCAATATTTTGAGCTCACTGGGAGGACTTCCACGCGCACGCTGCATCA
The DNA here is from genome assembly GCF_964204655.1 of Triturus cristatus. Taxonomy (NCBI): domain Eukaryota; kingdom Metazoa; phylum Chordata; class Amphibia; order Caudata; family Salamandridae; genus Triturus; species Triturus cristatus. The sequence goes on along the minus strand of NC_140579.1, from coordinate 112,251,109 downwards.
CATCTGTGTTTCCAGGGCATTATAAATCAGATTGCAGTAAAGAACTACCAGTCGGCCTCTTCTCTCCTCCGCAGGTGATTCAGGACAGTTCATTTCTGTCAGAACTGACATGAACGGAGATATTGGACTTCGCAGGGAGTTTTACTTTTAAAACTAAACCCCACGGGGTAGAAAGACGCTCATTGTATATCTTGTACATGCGAACAAAGCTAGATGTACTCTGGTGCTGCTTCTGCGGCGCTAACTGTTCTATGGTTTGCCGAATTAAACCTAACGCCGTCCCTAACATTCAATCCTGTGCCCATTTTTATACGAAAAATATAGCTCACATTTTTATGGCAATCAGTAAACAAGCATTTACAAAGCCAATCAACCTTGCTTTGCCACTGCTTGTTTCTTGGTCCTGTCGTTCAGTGTTGCCCCTTCCTGCCCGCTTCCCCCTTCAATGCCCCCCACACCGAGAGGCGTTCTGTCCACTCCCCGCCTCTCACTACAGTTTAAGACCACTCTAGCATCCGCGCTCTCTTGCACCTCGTCTCCGGAGGGGGGGGGCATTATAGCGTCGCTCTGACTTCACAAACCATAAGTTTCGCCATCTTGGAGAGGTCGGAAGACTGTCGGCTACATAACGGCTGCATGAAAAATAAGCCCAACTTCCGCTGAAATATATCATCAAACAAACCCCTGCCCATGGAACGACGACTACGTATTCATGTGTTCAATGTTGCAATAAGAAGACTTTTGAATGTAGAGGATTAGTCCTCTGAAATTAAATGGAAGTATCCAATGAACCTCACGTCTTGCACAAATTAGGCTGTCAAATGGAAGCTCCGAAACGAGAACGGGCGTTGGCATAGTCAATAGGACTGTCCTTGGCAAGCTGGTGCAACCGATTTTTTAAATTATTTTTTACAAGCATAGCAGAGAAAAACAAGCATTGGCATAGCAAATAGGTCTCAATTTTGGGACCTTATAAGTATTTAGTTATGCAGCACAATATCCTTGGTGCAACAACATTAACTGTTGCATGGTTAAACACTTATAAGGTCCCAAAGGCAAGACCAATTGGCTATGCCAATGCTTGTTTAAATTGGCCTCAGGGCAGGGGGAGAAGAATGGGTAGTCAGGGTAGTTTATAGGGCTTAGGGGAGGGCGGGGCAGTTCTTAGGGCTGGCCAAGGACAGTTTTAGGGGACAGGATTTTTGGGAGTAGGGCAGGGGGAGGGCACAGTGTGGGGGTTGGGAGGAAGTAGGGGTATTTGCACCTCAGTGCGGGAGGGGGGATAGTTTATACCATAGAGCGGTGGGAAGGGGGGTGGCGACCTTAACCACATATGCCCCTTTACCATTCATGACTTTACCACGGGAATTCATGTTAAACTAATGCATGGTAAAGCAATGCGTGGTTAAGACGCGGTCGTTATTCAGACCACGTTGTTTAGGCATGCGGGGTAGGGATTCGTTGTTCCGTCATACCAACGTATATTACTATTCTTAAAGATTTTAGGGGCTTGGTCAGGCATGAGAGGAGGTAAAGATATTCAGACTCTGTGGGCATGCAGTTGAATAGATACCTCATAGACAAATGTATGGCAGGCACTAAACCCAAGTCTGATCCTATTGTGTTAATTTTGAAGGCTTATCGTATTTCCAAGAGTACTAGCTGGTATATTGTACAAGACATTCTATAACACAGAGGAATGCCAGTACGTCATTTGGATGAGGAACTAAATTCTATTCCTAGGGTGTAGTATTGTGTGCTTATTTTTATAATGTATTTATAAACACAAATTGATTCGTTTGGATGGACTATACATGGTACATGGGATATTTACGGTGTAGAAAGAGGCCAAGAAAAGGTACGCTTTGTAACCAATTATTGATTTAATACTACACATGCATAGAAAATGGCCCTTAGGAAATGGACCATGTATTACACCAAATAGTAAGAAGGTGTTCCACCAAATACAAATCAATGCAGCGGCACAGTGCTTGTAAGAGTGCTAAGTAAGTGAACATTAAGAGAAAACAAAAAGAATGGCTTGTGAGACTTCAGTAGTATACTGGGCAAACTAAAACATTTTCACAGTTTTGCCAAATTACAAACAAAACATCTAGGTATGACTACAATTACGCGTCAATATTTCAACCCGTAAAATATCCATTGGTTAGGAATCAGGTTTTTATCAGAACAAATATGTATTGGAGACACCCTGTGTAATAGAGATAATTAAGTATGAGGCGTGTGAAAAAACTAGTACACTACGAATCTTATAGACTTGGCATGTTACTCACCCCCAGAATGATCGAGGCGGAATTGCGAAGAGAATAACCGTCTTGCAGAGGCTCTGTAGGTGTCCTGAGGAAAGTGTACTGCAATATATGTATGGTGATTGAATACCACCATTCATATCTGTATACTAATCGAAATGTGGAGTAACTCACCAACATATACCATAGGCGCGGCCTGCATGCAAATGAAATCAACCAAGACTCCTGAATGCTGCTACAGAGTGACTACGACTTCATCAATCACTCAAACTTAAGATGCCTACATAAAAGTGAATAGTTTGGTATTACATCTGTATCAACTCACCCAGATGTAGGTGCTATCAGGGTTGAAAAACTCCCCAAGAGTCTAAAAAACAAATCAAAATCAAAAATAAAGAAAATGTTGATAAAAAGACGATTAAATTGTGGTAAACTGTTTATAGATTTTTCACTCATCTGATTCATCGATCTAGTAGGGTGTGCAGCTACGCTGGGGACCTAGCTAGGCTCCATTTGTTTCACATTCAACAAAAGCGCAAACAGGCAGAGCAAGTAGCTAGATTGCACGCCTCAAATGCCTTTGAGCATCTTTAAAAACAATGTTAAAAGTTGGGGTTCACCGGAGTGTATTCTCCCATTTTGGCTTTATATATAATGATTTTTCCGTCCATCGGTCATATTGCACCCATTTCATAAGCTGAATTATTGAACATTGGACGGATGATAATGATATGAAACTTGCAGCCAAATTAAATATCAGTAGCACGAGAGGTGTTTCCAGTCATGAATATAAAAAAAACGCCATCATGGGAGCACAAAAGGACTTGCATCGCATATGATTTTAACTGATGTTTTGCTATTCCACGTGATTATACATGCTTCGTTATTGACATGATAATAGAGAAAGTGTCAAGCACATATGGTTTTTATTTAGATGTACTGTATCTTTATGATTATTTTCTTTCATTAATATTGGGATATTTTGTTGCTAAGTGGATTTGGGGAGTTGTGAATACCAGGCGGGTGGATTGTTAAGGCATGCCGGGAGTTGTAGTGTGAATGGGTAGGTTGTGTTAAACAGAACGTTGTGAGTTGTACGCACAAAGTCAGGTGTTTGTTTTTATTACACATGTGGGGGGCACCTGGAGGTAGCCGGAGAGCAGATCAAAACTGATAGTTTTCAGTGTTGTCCATTTGGACACATTCGAGAACAGGGCTGCTTTCCCCGATGCTGATGGAAGGACGATGTGATTAATTGAAAGCCAAATATGCTGCTACCATTGAAACAAGCCTGGATTTAGTTACATTGGTCCACTTTGTCACAAAAGAAGTTAAACATCAGACACGGGAAGCATATTAAGTTAAGGGGCATTGCTATAAAGGGCATACTTTAAACATGCGAGTGATGAGCGAGTTGTGTGCGCGTGCGCGTGCGCGCGCAAAAAGGAAATTTAAAAAAAATCACGCGAGTGGTGTGCGTGCATCAGCAGCAAAAGTGATCGCGCTCCAGATGGAGCCGCGCTGAAAGCTGGTGGCTGCGCGCGTCCACACGCGCGTAACTGCAAGCGCTAGGCCAGCAAAAGCGTGTGGTAGCACTTTTAAAAGCCCACTTACTAAATGTCTCGCAGAGCAGCGCATGCGCTGGCACAGGCGAGACCTAAAAAAGGACTGTTTGACTGGGGTAATGGAGGAGCCAATGGGGTGAGTGGGTTGGGGCAAGGGTGGAAAAGCATTGGACAATAGAGAGAGAAACAAGGCAGGTGTAGGGCGGAAGCACACATGAAGAACACACAGTGTAGGTGTGGGGAGAGAAGAACACAGGGGGTGGAGAAGCACTCAGGAGAATGAGAAGGACACAACATTGACAACAACACGGGAGCAGGTCAGATACACACACATGGATGAGAACAACTTGTAGCATGAGGTGGGTGCGGAGAAATACAGACAAGATAAACACAGAGAGTGGGGGTGGCCATTTGCAGGAGCACATGGGGGAAAGAAGGAGAGAGGTGAAAAACACATGCACTCTCATGAACTGCTTAACTAAAAAGAAAATAAATCCCTAAAACTGTCCAGTGGAAGGATAGAAGACAGGCAATCAGACAGAATGTAAAAAGGCTGGACTCCAGGGGATGGACAAACACAAGATGGGCATGCTGGGACAAGGAAATCGATCAAATAAGAAGCAAGAAAAGGAGAGTGACAATATAGCCAACTAATAGGAAACAATGGGCGGCTGCAAACTGCTCTCATTTCTTGATGAGTCCACAATAGGCCATGTGCAACCATCTTCTCCCTCTCACATAATAATAAAATGCACGATACAACTGAAATGCTTGTTACAAAGCATCACCAGTAAAACAGTCAGATGTAATTATTTTTAATTTCACAATATTTATTGCAAGCATATAGTGAATTGGTCAGGTAGCTGCCTGTTTTCTCTTTTTGTTTTTGTGGCGCTTGCAATAAAAAATACCCATCGCGACAGCTTGCCAAGTCCAAATACATTGAGTTTGCCAATGCTTGTTTGTAGTGGCTCGGCTTCCTCTTTGCACCCCGTGGGCTGTCTCAGCTGAGGTCTCATAGTGAGGCGCATGAAGTTTAGACTGCCCACTTCTAATTCAGATGTTGGCACCACCCTAAGAATCGGTGCAAATAATGTTTGCTTCTGTGTTAAAGCATAGCGCCTATGTGGTGTGTAGCGCTATTTACACTTTGTTCACTTCCCCGATCATTGTTACCGGACCGGTTATACTGGTAGCAATAGAAAGTGCAAAAGTAAAAAGAAATGTGTACCCAATACAAAGAAAGATGACGTAAAAGCCGCTTAAACGTGTTTCCTTTATTTTTGAGGTTATTGATTCATTGGCTGCAAAAGCATCTTTCGAATTATATTCACGACAAGAGACAGCAGGGGGATTCTTATCGCCGTGGTCATTTAAAGGACTCTTCCATTTGCCTTTCAAAATTATTTAACTGCACAGAAATGTGAGTTTTTACCTGATTAGCATAAAAGAAAGCAAAGTATGTACATGTCGTGAACTACAATGGCGAAAAATCAGGAATGAATGGAAAATATAAAAGCTACAAGTCCCATAATGCCTCTGGTGAAATGAATCCCTCAACGGGGGCCGAGCACTTTTAAATGTTGAACAAGCTAATTTGTCGGGGTATCTCTAGCGCTTAGTGAAGGCACCCCCCACCTGGTCGCCCCACCCGGATCCCACAAATTTAGACCACACCAATTTCACGTTATGGCAGAATTGAGGCCGCAGTTTATTAGGCAGTTTAAACTTACAAGCGATCCTTCCACCTGCATTACTTCAATTTATATGAAAGCCTGTGACCTCTGTACCATAGCCTGAAGCACTGTGCCCTAAATTCAGTGCCGGCCATCATTCACTTCCCCACCGGGTGACCTTTCACTTCCGGTGCAACCACATGTTTCATTCCGGGTAAGCATCTGCTTCCAACCCGACCGGGTGACCTTTCACTTCTGGTGCCCCACACATTCCATTCTGGGTAAGCTTCTGCTTCCAACCTGGCCGGGTGACCTTTTCACTTCCGGAGCAACCACATTTGCTTCCGGGTAAGCATCTGCTTCCAACCCGACCGGGTGACCTTTCACTTCCGGTAGGTACCACCATGCATTTCCTTCCGGGTAAGCGCCTGCTTCCAACCTGACCGTGTGACCTTACCCTTCCGGTGCCATCATGCCTCCCAACTTCTTCCGGGCCACAGGCTACGCCCTTGACTATTTTCTTCCGGTTCAACCCCCAAGGCCATTGCGGTAGCTTGCCAGTACCCCCTGGGTCCTCATTGTTACCTGTTTGTGGCCTGTTCTAGTTTGACAGATGCTAAGTTTAAGTAGGATCGCTATCCTCTGCTAGTAACACACCCTTCTGTAAGTCTCCTCTGCCCCTGCGACTGACTTTTCCTAAGTGTACTCCGCTCTCCACTATTGAATTTCTCAGCGGGTGGGTGGGTGGGTCTTCTCCGTAGCATTCCCAGGAGAAAGAGGGTGTTGCGACCCGCGCTTCTGCTTAAATACCCCACCACCTCCAGCCAAATTCCTTGCCTAAATTTATGGCTGGGCTAAACCCAGTGTCCTAATCTGCTGCCCAGCCAGTTCCCTGCCTACGCTCCCCTTAACCCCACCCTTTCCAGCCCGGGTTCTGCTCCCGGGGGGTGGCCTCCACTAAGGCCCCCGGTCAAGCCACATCCCCCCCCTTTTGGGGTGGGGGGGGCCGAACCAAGGGGCATAGTGAAGGCACCCCCCACCTGGTCGCCCCACCCGGATCCCACAAACTTAGACCACACCAATTTCACGTTATGGCAGAATTGAGGCCGCAGTTTATTAGGCAGTTTAAACTTACAAGCGATCCTTCCACCTGCATTACTTCAATTTATATGAAAGCCTGTGACCTCTGTACCATAGCCAGAAGCACTGTGCCCTACATTCAGTGCCGGCCATCATTCACTTCCCCACCGGGTGACCTTTCACTTCCGGTGCAACCACAAGTTTCATTCCGGGTAAGCATCTGCTTCCAACCCGACCGGGTGACCTTTCACTTCCGGTGCCCCACACATTCCATTCTGGGTAAGCTTCTGCTTCCAAACTGGCCGGGTGACCTTTTCACTTCCGGAGCAACCACATTTGCTTCCGGGTAAGCATCTGCTTCCAACCCGACCGGGTGACCTTTCACTTCCGGTAGGTACCACCATGCATTTCCTTCCGGGTAAGCGCCTGCTTCCAACCTGACCGTGTGACCTTACCCTTCCGGTGCCATCATGCCTCCCAACTTCTTCCGGGCCACAGGCTCCGCCCTTGACTATTTTCTTCCGGTTCAACCCCCAAGGCCATTGCGGTAGCTTGCCAGTACCCCCTGGTTCCTGACTGTTACCTGTTTGTGGCCTGTTCTAGTTCGGCAGATGCTAAGTTTAAGTAGGATCGCTTTGTAAGTACCGCCAAGCCTTTCTGGGAGCTTTCGTTTCCAGGAAGGCCCCCCCCCCCCGCCAAAACTGCGCCTCAATTCTTCTAATACACCTACAACAGTTTGTATTAAATATTGCCCATATGTTCCGAAGAACATTTGGCCTGACGTTTATTTATTTATTTTTTATTTATTTATTTTTTAACCACTGTATAGCTCCCTTCTTGGGATGGAGCCCCTGCCAGGGACCTCCAGGGAATAATCTCAGAGTAACCCACTTTGTGTAATACATGCTGCACTGTGCCTTACCTTCAGTGCAGCTCTCCTTGCCCTGGTGACCTATCGCCTGGGGACGCAACCCTTCCCTTTCACTCCGGGCAAGCTTCTGCTTCCAGCCCGACCGGGTAACCTTTTACTTCCGGTTCCCAAACACTCCTTGGGTAAGCGTCTGCTTCCAACCCAACCGGATGACCCTTTGCCTTCCGGTGCCCACACACTCCCGGGTAACCAGCCGGTTCCCACCCGGCCGGGTGACCTTTCACTTCCTGTGTCCACACATTTCCTTCCGGGTATGCGTTTGTTCCCAGCCCAACCCTATGCTTCTTCAGTTCCGGTGTGCACCTTCTTTATTACCTGGGCACGCCACTGTTCTTCCCGCCTGCCAAACCTCGTTGACTGTTCCCCCACCCCTCTCTGCGAAGTCAATGATCACAATATAACATTTGTTGACCAGGTGTGGCACGTTTTAATCTTTAAAGCAGTGCACCCATGACCGTTGAAAGCAACAATGCTGAATTCCCCCTTAATGGCCACCAGCTCTGTCTGTAGCCCTTGAAAGGTCACAGTATTTGATCGCCCAACACCGCTCTGCATTCTCACACTCTGTAGCAGCAGCACCTCTCTTCTCCGTAACATTCCCAGGAGAAAGAGGGTGTTGCGACCCGCGCTTCTGCTTTAATACCCCACCACCTCCAGCCAAATTCCTTGCCTAAATTTATGGCTGGGCTGAACCCAGTGTCCTAATCTGCTGCCCAGCCAGTTCCCTGCCTACGCTCCCCTTAACCCCGCCCTTTCCAGCCCGGGTTCTGCTCCCGGGGGGTGGCCTCCACTAAGGCCCCCGGTCCAGCCACACCCCCCCCCCCTTTTGGGGTGGGGGGGCCGAACCAAGGGGCATTCAAGCATATGAACGTGGTCCGTCGGAGCCTTGCTTCCTGTGCGGGGGTGCATGCGCCCCCGAAGAGGCTATTCTGTCCCTTGCCCTTTGAACTGCGTCATTGTTTACACTGTGAGTAGATGTTTTTTTGTTGACAAAGATTAAAGAAAAATCAACATATGTTTGTGAAGACTTAAAGTGCTGAGAAAGAATGACGGACAATTGAGAGACTACGATCCCATGATGCAAAGCGTGAAATGAATCTAAAGGGGCTGGACCTGCCCAACCTGAAAAGTGTGTGATCTGCAATTACTTTGCATCAATTTCATTTCCTGTGTTGTCATTGGGACATCCTTCGCAGCATTACATTTAAATATAGCACCCAGAAGCGATCTAGTCTATACAGTGCTCTGTGAAACTAGAATTTTGCACTAAAAAAAAAAGCGAAGCACGGCACACAGGGAAATAAATGAATTTTCATGCAAACTCACCCCCAGCCTCATGTACCTCTGGCCCTATTACCGCACTGGTGGTCTGAGCTCCTCTTAATGTTTTAGGCGCTATGTGTATGGTTGGGGTTAGGGGTCTGGCTTCGAACACATAAGGGCAGCATTGCAAAGAACAGGAGTGACAAAGAGTGTCTGAACTGTTTAGTTTGTTTACAAATTGTGATGTATCGCTCGTATGCTGCCTGTCTGCTGTTTCAAAGCGCTTGGAGACACTGTAAGCATGCAGGCATGACAAGACAGGGCTCAGAGAATACATTGATAGTGTAATATATATGCAGGGGCACAGTGTAATATATATGCAGGGGCACAGGCTATAGAATAACAACAACAAACAACGCGAGGGTCGAGGGAGGAATGTTGGTGGCAGGACAGAGGATGGGATGGTGTGGCAGTGGGTGTGAGCGGGGGGGGTGAGAGGAGTGGAGGCCAGCAGAGTGATGCGATCTGTGGTGGGGGAGGCGGAGGGAATTGAAGCGCGGAGAAAGGCCCGCAAGGCTTAATGAGCCTTGACAGAAACCCACATGGCGGATGTGCACGTGCTCGCGTGCACACGCACGTGCACGCAAGCTTGAGGACAGCCTCATTTGGATGGTAAACCTGCAGGTGAACTTCTCTTAGTATGCAAGTTGCTTTGAGGTATTCGGTCAGTGTGTTCCCCTCAACCAAAATATTCAATGTTATGGGATGTTGACATGGTTTTACGTTTTCTCAGAGCTTGGCCCGCAAATGATGATCTCTCTTGCAAGCAGTTGCCGCTTCTCCTGTGTCTCATTTCATGTAGTGGGATTTTGGATTTGAGGGCCTTGGATTTAGCAGGTTGGGTATTTACTCCCTCCGGGGTGTCTTTTTCTATTTCACGGCATACTAAAACTGCATCACGATGTATCAGTTATTCTGCTTTCCCTCATAATCAAAATTTGTGTATGGTTTAATGCCTTAAATCCTATGAGGAGCGTAATCATGGGTTGTGGAGAGATTCCATAGGGCAATTGCTCATTTCTCTACAGAAAACTGTCCACCCAGTGTCCTCAGCAACTTTAGCCCAATGGGTTGAAAGGCTATTGGCTGAAGCTGGTATTAATGTATCCATTTTTGTGGCACACTCTGTGAGAGGAGCCACAGCCTCTTACACCTATATTCCTGGTTCTCGTTTGGCGAACATTATGGCTGCGGCAGACTGGTCTTCCGATTCCACTTGATTTGCAGAGCTTTATATAGCACTGGCTAGACCCGGAGGTATCAGAGCGCTTTAAATGAGGATCAGCGATTTACAGGTGACAAAAACTACATCAGTTACAAGCCAAATATAGGCATAGGAGGAAAAACATGAGATTACACAGTAATATCAGTTATTAGCGAGTAGCATAGCCAAGACTCACGTCTGTGTGGGGAAGGGAGGTAGAGGGGGAAAGGTCAACAGGGGAAAGGAATGCAGATCGAGGCAGGCTGACCGGGAGGGGGAAAAGAACTTCAGGGGGAACAAATCAGACAAAGAAGTCAAAGTGAAGGACAGACAAAACCGTGAAAACCCGTTGAAAACAATGTCCGATGTCCGGCTGGGTAGGTGACGGCAGGGGGTGAACCAGAGCCAAACTCCTCTATAGCTGCTTAGGACAACTCCACCGGGCATCAAAAACATTGATGATAAAACATTATGATAAAACATCTTTTAGATGTTTTATCATAAACCTATTGTGGATATTACATTAGCAGTGGTGGCTCAACTTTAAACTAGCATAATCCGAAGCCTCTAGTCCTGCCATAGACTGAAATATGTTTTAGCTGACGAACCAAGAATTTTAAATTCTATTAAGGACACGCAGCTGTTATTCCACACTAGGACAATCAGGGACAATGTGTATGCAGCTGGAATGGTGCCTGAGGAGGTTTGTGGTAATGTTGCAAAGCTGTTAACTTATCGACGGAGGGTGTTTGAGAAGAGCCCAAAGACAGTGTCTCAGTTTCCGATGAGGGAAGTCCATCCCATATATCACCCTGAACTACCGGAGCTACGGGATCAGCACAATACTGTTTTTAGACAGAGAGTAGAGGCCCATTTCCAAGAACAATGGGCCCACACTCCATGGAAGAGGAGTGAGATTTTGTCCCTTAAGACCTGGTTACCTGACCCTAGGAAAAATCCAACTGCATACAATAAGGAATTGTCTTGGCTGAAGCAGCTTCTTCGACTGTAATGACGCTTGCACACATTGAGATGTTCTTTGGTCTGCTGGGGCCTGTCGACATTTGGAGGCAGGTGCACACGCAGGACCACGTTGTGGAATTGGGCGGTACTTGTGAGCAGATTAAAGAATGGGACAAGGACAGGAAACCTGGGGAAATGCCTAAGGCCGAGATACTAGTTTTGCCTGACCAAATTATTACGTATATGCACTCTCTCATTCCACCGAGAAGGGTAGATTGGGATAAGTTAACAGCATGTACTCAGAAGAAAGATGGAAGTGTGTCAGACTTCTTCACCTGGTTTGAGGGAGTCTTTTCTGATTTTAGTGGACAGGATTTGTTGATGGAAGAGGGTGTTCGATTGTTTTTCAATGGATTTGTAAAGAATCTGCTCCCTGAGATAGCGGCTCGTCTGCAGGCTTCGATGAGTACTTGGACGATGCCCTCCCCCTGTTATAATGAGTATGGCACATTATTATGAACACAGGGAGAATGGGGAGAAGGAAAAGGTAGAGAAGAAGCACAAGGAGTTGAAGACGAAGGTGTTGTTGCAGCAGGCATCTAGAGAGAATGGCAGGGGACATGGTGCTGGTCTGACCCGGCCGCTTCCTCGTACTAGCAGAAATGCTGCGCCAGTAGGGCCAAATCAGTGCGCATACTGCAAGGAGGAGGAGCACTGGCGTAGAGAGTGCCCGGTTTTATTGCAGAAAGTTGCGGCTCCCAGGGGACGAGGTTCTCGTGGATGCGGTCGTGAAGAAAGTGACCAAGAGAGGGTTCGGGAGAATAGGACATCGCAGGGTTGCACAGACCAGAATTATTTTGATGATCCTCGAGGGAGACAGTATTACCATGACGACTATGATCTGGATGAGGTGACGGGGGCATCCCACAGCTAGGAGAGCCGTGGACAGGGTGAGGGACCAGTCCAGATACCTGTAGATCAGCGCGGTCATTATGTCACCGCGGATTTGCAAGGCTCAGTTAAGAAATTCTTGGTGGATACAGGTGCAATGAATAGCTCTGTTTCTCGTTCGCTGGTCCCTGGGGCAGCTCTGTCTGGCCAAAATAATGTTTTGGTAGGCTTTTCAGGTGTACCGGTTGTAAATCCCATTCCCAAATCTCTTGCCTCGACTATGGGACCTTTTTCTGTGGATTTGCAATTTCTTTTGACATCCAATTGTGGAGAGAATTTAATGGGCATAGATTTATTTTTAAAGGTGCATGCAGCAATTTTTTTCTCTCTAAAAGGTGTCTACATGACGATGGGACCGAATGTGATAAGATCTAAGCAGTGCCTGTCTAAAGATATGCCTCTTCCTACTGAGTTTAAGGATGTGCCACCCATTTTGTGGGCAACAGGTGACACAGATATGGGACTATTGGAAATTACCCCAATTTCCATTAAGGTTAAGGACAACGCTATTTTGCCCTGTATACCCCAGTATAAAATACTTCAGGCGGGGGAGCGAACTTTTCTACGCATTATACAGGATCTGATTGAGTCGGGAGTGGTTGAAGAGACGGCTGCGAATGTGTGTAACAGCCCTATTCTTTCTATTCTAATGAAGGCATCCCCAGACTCCCCCGATGACACCCAAGATGTTTATTGTTTTGTGATTGATTTGCGAGCAGTTAACAAAATAGTGGTCCCTCAGTTCCCGGTGGTCCCTGACATTACTGCCCATCTAACAATGATTCCTTTCTCTGCTAAGTTCTTCTCTGTCATTGACTTGAAAAATGTGTTCTTCAGTATTCCAATTCATCCTGATAGCCGCCACCTGTTTGGTTTTACACTAGCTGGCAGAAGCTTTAGATTCTGTCGTGCTCCTCAGGGCTATACTGAGAGCCTTAGTTTATAAAGCCAAGCCTTGAAAGCACAATTGGATTCCCTCACGCTTTCTCCAGGTAATGTATTGCTCCAGTACGTGGGTGACATACTGATTGCTTTTGACACTGAACAGGGATGCAAAGACAGTACTGTTAAGTAGTTGCTCCATTTGGCTCACCATGGACATAAAGTTTCACTTTCTAAATTTCAATATTGTCGACAGGAGGTCACCTATTTAGGTCACCTACTGTCGAAGGAGGGTAGGAGATTGACCCCTGAGCGCATTAGCGCCATTGTTAAAATGCCCGCCCCTAAAACTCAGAGGGATGTATGTGCCTTCATTGGCATCACTTCCTACTGTTGACATTTACTCATTACTAATAAAGTGTTTGCTAGCGCTAACCACTAAAGATGTGCATGAGCCCCTGCTTTGGATGCATGATTGTCAGCAGTCTTTTGAGCAATTAAAGGTTGCGCTTTGCTCTGCTCCTGTGCTTGGCATGCCGGCTTATGGGAAGCCGATCGTATTTTACGTACACGAGACGGTTGGTTGTGCGCTTTCTGTTTTAACACACACCTTTGGAGGTAAGCAACCGCTGTGTGCTTATTTTTCTGCTTTGCTTGATCCATTCACCAAAGCCCTCCCGAGCTGTCTAACAGCGGTCGCGGCTGTGGCCACCTCTATAAGGAAATCAGCAGGGATTGTACTTGATACTGACCTCACAGTTATGGTACTGCATGCTGTGGACACTCTCTTGAATAAGACCAAGACACAGCACCTTACCAGTGCACGTCTGACCGGTTATGAGCTAATTCTCTTTTTGCCCCGCATATTATGATAAAAAGATGTGAACCCTGCCCCGTTACTACTCCTCCCTTCTGAGAGTGAGGAAAAAGACATACATGATTGTCTTTTTCAGACAGAGGATGAAACAAAAGGACAGGTAGACCCGACTGATGTTCCCTTATCTGACCCCCAAGGGGGGATATATGTCAGTGGCTCTTGTTTCAAATTACCAGATGGCACCACCACCACTGCATAAGCACTTACTACACTGCATACGATAGTTGAGACATCATGAGTTCCTTATCAGATCGCACAGGCAGCTGAGTTAGTCGCCCTTATTAGAGCTTGTGAATTGAGCGAGGGACTGGCTCTTAATATTTATACTGACAGCCAGTACGCCATTGGGGTCGCTCTTAACTTTGGGTGGCTGTGGGCAGAGAGAGGGTTCCTTACATCTCATGGGACTCGTATTCAGCATGGCCCTCTAATACATAAGCTTCTGACCGCCTTGAACCTCCATAAGAAATTGGCTACAGTAAGGTGCAGTGCCCACATGGCAATTACGAATGATGTGGGAAGGGGAAATGCATTTGCAGACCAGACAGCTAAAGAGACAACTCAAACAAAGATGAAAAATATGTTTGTAGCAGGTCCTGCCAGGTGGGTACCTGAGGCCGCCATGTTTGAGGATAGTCTAGATAATGTGTAAGAAATTCAAAGAGAGGCAAAAATTGAGGAGTTAGCAGTATGGCAGGAGAACACATCACACTTAGATGAAGGTGGGTGCTGGATGGAAAAGTCAGGAAAAAAGAGATGGTTGTTACCAGATGCATATGGACTCTCTGTGATCACTATGGCACATGGGCCAGCCCACATTAGTGCGAAGGGCATCTGCAAAGTGTTAGATCCTGTATGGCAGAACGACAACCTTCCCAAAGTTGCTGCTCACTTAGTAAAGTCCTGTATGATATGCATGAAATGTATAGTTTGTGCTACCATGTGGACGGGGGTCAGTCCCGCTACAGCATTCCAAGGAGGCTGGTCAGATTGGACTCTGCTCTAGTGTATTGGTAATAAACAACTTTGGTATGTATTCTCTACTGTCTGACTGACTCTTCATTTGTTTGGAATGCTGAGCGAGTGACCCAGGTGGCCCTAGTTGGGTCACTTCCTTCAGCGCTGTGCACACTGACGTCATGGGATTGCCAGGGGGAAGGCTCGGATTGGCAGTGGAAACTCTTCCCCTGCCATCCCCCTTTGTGGGGGATAGATAGGCTGCCCATGGGGGGAGCGTCAGCGCTATTCCATGGGTGGGTGCCATGACGGAGCAATTCCGTCATGAGCACGCGCCCACTGTGGCTCATGAAGGAACCGCTCTGTCATGAGCATAGAAAGGGTTAAGGTTTAAACTTTGTATTTATATTATAAAGTAAGGGTGTGTGTTGCCTTTCACTGTATATAGTTTACTTTTGAGTTGTCTGTGTTTCAGGGTTACCATAGTGATGTTTAGAATGTAGTAGCAGCAGATTGATTTGGACACAGTTGTCGAGTTGATGTCTTGTACTATGCTGCTGAAAATAAACTCTTTCCTGAACATTACAAAGTCGCACTATGGATTTGTACAATTTCTTTTCAGGAATGGATGATAAATCGCCCTGAAGCTGGTACTGTGTTGCTGGTGGTAGATCAGTCGTATCGATGCAAGGGAAGTTAATCGTCGCCTGCTGGATTTGGTTGCCCCTGTGGATAGGGCATGTTGGTGTCCAGCTGAAGTTTCTTGTTGGACTAAGGTTTTTGAGGCCTTATGTTGATGTTTGTGATGGAGCAGGTAAAATAAGATTTTGTATACCTCCTCTAATTTGCATGAAATTAATTACGTAATCATTCTAAAATCGATTTACATAACATTTTTGAAGTGGAAGTGGTACTAATCAATATTTGCACCTTAAGAGACATAAATACACGTGGGACTAAATTGCTAATTGCAAGGCAAAATTAAATAATTAACAATGGTACGCAAACTAACCTTAGATTGTGTTGAAATAGTAAAATTGTATGGTTTATATTGCTTTGTGATTGTATTGTGGCTTAAAGTTATCATATGGTAAGTATTTTTGCTTTAAATGTTGCTGCAGCTAGGAAGATACTAACATATATTGGGATTAGTGTGGGTTTGAACATTAGAACCTTCATTTCTACATATTAATTGCTGTTATGTCTATTTTCGCTTAGTTAACATTCGGGCCTCCTAGGCCCCAGTACTCAAGATGGCGTTCTCTGCAGCAGATGCCACCATATGCGCGCGATGATTTCTGCGCATGCCCAGATTGCTCTGGAGATCACGAGGTGAAATGAACCCCTGACACCGTGTTCCCTGCCAAGTTCGATGTGTTGGGGACTTGACCACAAGCCAGTAGATGAATGTATGAGAACCACGGAAGAGACAAAGAATGAACCTGTCAATAGGACCCTTTTGCCTTGAAATGGTACATTTTCTGATCTTCAGATGGGAATCGGAAGAACCATTACAATTTAGGAACTTTTGTGCCAAGTCACTATGAAGAACCAGTTTGCACTGGGAAGAGTGCAATGAACTATTGATAACCCCGAACTGTCCAATCAGAACATTTGGTCTGCCCTTAAAGTTGCCATATTTTGTATGAAGTAAGGCAAGAAAAGGTATAATAAGCCCTAATCTGTCATTATGGGAGTTAGTTGCGGTTACCATTGCAGTTGCGGTTGTCTTTGGGTTATTCTTTGAGAGGAAAGCCTTTGGGAGAGAGTTCTTGTTGGGTGTTTGTTATTCCTCTTTCAAATTTTCCGACTTTTCTATTTTTCATTAAGTTGTATGCTGCCAGTCTGGGTGTGGAGTTAATCCATGCTGCGGATTGATGTATGGACATTGCAGAGATATTGCGTTGTATCCTGTATTTTTGCCTGACAATTTGATCTCTTGGTGAGGGTCAGATAGCCTGTCTAAGGGAGTCTTTACCTGAGAATGCGGATATCTCCCTGTTCGATCTGAAGCTATCGTCGCCTGTTCATTGGTAAATGTTTTACTGCAATTTTCCTAAATTTATGCTTAAATGAAAATTCTACATGCTTGATTACTCTTTAATAAAAGTAATTTTCAAATTATGAGTTGTAATAAGTTAATGCAAGATACAAGGGATTGATTAATGATTTAGATAAACAAAATTTAAATAACAAGAAATGAGTCTGTGGTTTTTAAAATGAATTACTGATGATTAAATGTTTTCCTAGACTTTAATTGTGTGTTAGCTGGTTCTAATTCACCATCAACCAGTCCAACTAGTTGGTCCATCGACCAAACAGTGGAGTGCCTTGATGATAAAGTCAGGATTCTGAAAAGTGTATATATATATAATGTATATATAAAGTAGTAAGAAAATGAATCCTGATAGATAATAAGGTACCCACATGTCCAGCAGCCTCTTCTCCTGTGTACAGATTCAAGTGAGTTTTGTGTGGATGTGAAGTGTGTTGGTGTTATGGGCCCCACATATGAATGTATGAATGAACCTTTGTGAATAAGAATCTGTGACATAAGGAGAATATGTAAATGTTGTCCCTCGCGCTGGATCATTTGCAAAGAAAGAGGATGGATTGTAGCAGACCTGCCAACTCACACAGGCCCACTGTGTGTCACACGATTTCAGCTCCCTTCACACAATCACCCGGTGAAGAGCCAAAATCACATGGCAGGGAAAACGACTGGAAAACCACTGTAAACCGTGGATTTTCAGCTCGTTTTTGGGAGGCTCTAAGCAGCCAATGTTTATTAGCATTGCCCAACGAAGCAGCCCGCAACCTTAACCAGTGGCTCACCAACTGCGCCGACGCCCTCGCACCACTGAAGAAACACCCCATCAGACCCGGTAGCAAGAAAGCCTCATGGTTCACCGACGACCTCAAAAACTCCAAAAAATCCTGCCGAACCCTCGAAAAAGCCTGGCGCCACGACCAGTCAACAGAAAACATGACAGCCCTCAAGAACGCCATCCGCAATCACCACCAAATGATCCGCACCACCAAAAGAACAGCCTTCAGAGAGCGACTGGACAACAACTCCCACAACAGCAAAGAACTCTTCAGCATCGTAAAAGAGCTCTCCAACCCTAGCGCCAGCAACAACGACATCACGCCCACTCAAGACCTCTGCGACTCGCTGGCCTCGTTCTTCCACCGCAAGATCGCCGACATTCCCAACAGCTTCGGCAACCAGACCACGCACCCCACCACCCCGACAGCACCTCCCACTACCTCCCTCCGCACTTGGACCCTCGTCAGCACTGAAGATACCATCCTCGTGATGAACAGCATCCACACCGGCTCCCCAGCCGACCCCTGCCCACACCACATCTTTAACAAAGCCAACACCATCATCGCACCCCAACTTCGGAACGTCATCAACAACTCCTTCGCATCTGCCACCTTCCCGGAGGACTGGAAGCATGCGGAGATCAGCGCCCTCCTAAAGAAACCCACTGCGGACCCCACGGACCTCAAGAACTTCCGCCCCATCTCGCTCCTCTCCTTTCCCGCTAAAGTCATCGAGAAGACAGTCAACAAACAGCTGACCGCATTCCTCGAGACAAACGGCTCCCTCGACCCATCACAGTCCGGATTCCGAGCAAACCACAGCACCGAGACTGCCCTCATCGCAGCCACCGACGACATCAGGTCCCTGCTCGACAACGGGGAAACAGCTGCCCTCATCCTCCTTGACCTATCAGCCGCATTCAACACTGTCTGCCACCACACTCTAACAACCCGTCTCCACCACGCAGGGATTCAAGGAGAAGCTCTGGACTGGATCACCTCCTTCCTCACAGACAGAACTCAGAGAGTCCGCCTCCCTCCCTTCCGATCAGCGGCCACCAAGATCATCTGCGGCGTTCCTCAAGGATCCTCGCTCAGCCCCACCCTCTTCAACGTCTACATGAGCCCCCTCGCAGCCATCGCACGCCAACACAACCTTAACATCATATCCTATGCGGACGACACCTAGCTGATCCTCTCACTCACCATCGACCCCGCCACGGCCAAAGCCAACCTCCAAGAAGGAATGAAAGACGTCGCGGAATGGATGAAGTTTAGCCGTCTGAAGTTGAACTCGGAAGTCCTCCTCCTCGGAACATCCCCCTCCGCCTGGGACGACTCCTGGTGGCCCCCGGCACTGGGCACCGCCCCCATCCCCACGGACCACGCACACAACCTGTGTTTCATCCTGGACTCATCCCTCACGATGACCAAGCAGGTCAACGCCGTCTTATCGTCCTGTTTCAACACCCTGCGCATGCTCCGTAAGATTTTCCGATGGATCCCCACCG
The DNA here is from genome assembly GCF_964204655.1 of Triturus cristatus. Classification (NCBI taxonomy): domain Eukaryota; kingdom Metazoa; phylum Chordata; class Amphibia; order Caudata; family Salamandridae; genus Triturus; species Triturus cristatus. Next base: position 112,232,090 of record NC_140579.1, on the reverse strand, counting down.
AGACCAGAAAGACACTCACCCATGCCCTCGTCACCAGCCGACTGGACTACGGGAACGCCCTCTACGCTGGAACCACAGCCAAACTACAGAAAATACTCCAATGCATCCAGAAAGCCTCCGCACGACTCATCCTGGACATCCCTCACCACAGCCACATCTCTGCCCACCTGAGAGACCTGCACTGGCTCCCCGTCAGCAAGAGAATCACGTTCAGGCTCCTCACCCACGCACACAAGGCCCTTCACGAATTGGGCCCCACATACCTCAACAACCGCCTCACGTTCTACACACCCTCACGCCAACTCAGATCCGCCAGCCTTGCCCTCGCCACCGTCCCACGGATCCGCAGAAGAACCACCGGAGGAAGATCCTTCTCCTACCTAGCAGCCAAAACTTGGAACTCCCTCCCCACCCACCTTCGGCTGACCTAGGACCATCTCACCTTCAGGAGGCAACTCAAGACCTGGCTCTTCGAGCAGTAGCATCTCCTACCCCCCCCCTACCCCCAGCACCTTGAGACCCTCACGGGTGAGTAGCGCGCTTTACAAATGCTATGATTGATTGATTGATTAAAAAGTGTGAAGACAACCTAGGACATCCGCGACAGCTTCGATGACCCTTTGTTTCTGTATTTTATTGGGAGGGGCTGGGGGCATGTAGAGCGGCACAGTGCCTCTTAGATAGCTCTTGGCACCAGGCTCTACCACCTCCAGGCCCGCCCCCTCCTCACACTTGAGGTTATTTTGTAAGTTGACAGGTATGCCGGTCATCTTCTCTACCTGTCATGTTGCTTCTGACAGTGGTGTGTTCTGGATACCGAGGGGGTAGCCTCATTACTCCACATTAATTTAGAATTTTTTAAGTCCCTTTTTTGTTTAGTTATTGATCTTTGATACTTTGTAACAGGTGAAGCTGCAGTCATAACGAGATATTATAGTTAGGACCAAGTTTCCATAGGAATAGCATTTTTTGTTTTGATTATAACTTTGGCGTCGTTTGATGAATCTTCATGAAAATTTCCAAACTAATTGTTTGTTGAGATCAGCTCCTATGTTGAAAGTTTGGGGGTGATTCGTCAAGGGGGGGGCGAGAAAACAAGGAGGTCCCAAAACGTGTTTTCTCCATGTTAATTTCCATAGGAAACTTTAGACAAGGCTGCAGGTCGAACGGGTAAACGGAATTACCCCAAATTTGGCAGGGAGAAGGGTCTTGGTCTAGAAAACCCGCTTTTGTTTATGTGGTGTAAATCCGTTCAGTAGTTTTGGAGAAATATCGAAATTTACAGATATCGATATTTGGGATTTCTGCCATCTGATTGGCTGAGGCGTTACGAGCACGAGCTTGCTGCTTATTGGCTGCGAGACGTGCGAGCGGTTGCAACTGGGAAGTGTTGGCAGCCATTTTGTGATTCCGTTGAAGTGAGTAAGGGGAACAAGCATTTGCAATGCAATAGGTCTCGCATTTGCAAGAGATTGAGCTATTGGCATTGTAAATGACAATGTCTTTTATCTATCTGTGTTGAGAACCTGCAAGCAGTGCGTAAACGGGCACTTTGCACTTATAGCCCTTGCTTATGAGAAGCAAGGCTAGCAGTAAAAGAAGAGCAGTTAATGCTAGCCTTGCTTCTTGTAAGTAACAACTATAAGTACAAAGTGCGTGTTTACTCACCGCTTGCAGGTTTTCAAAACACATAAATAGTCATCGTTATTTACAATGCCAATAGATTAAACTCTCGCAAATGCAAGACCTATTGCATTGCAAATGCTTGTTCCTTTTGCAACCTATCGTTTGCTCCCTCTTGTATTTTGCTTGCTCTTGATACTTGCACAATTGTCACTATTGTCTCATGTAACGTAACGTTTGCTTTTGTAACATGCTCACTTGTAATTTTTCTCCTCATGTATCATTTCTGTTCCTATTGTGAAGCGCTCTGACACCTTCTGGTAAAGTCCAAGCTATATAACAAGCATTGGCATAGCCAATAGGTCTCGCTTTTGGGACCTTATAAGTATTTAGTTATGCAGCACAATATCCTTGGTGCAACAGCATCAACTGTTGCATGGCTAAACACTTATAAGGTCCCAAAAGCGAGACCTATTGGCTATGCCAATGCTTGTTTTAGATTAATCGTCGGTGACAATAAAAGCGATTGCAGCCTGCAATATGCCCATCACTAAATACATTTTACAGTTTTGTGGAATACAGGTTGGATTCTTTTATTGGCATATATGATCTTTTTGTAGGGCTCTGTCAGAAGAATAGTGTGTTTCGATGGTGTCCACTGTTTTGCACCTGTTCAAAAATATATGAATTAAGGCAAAGGGGAGATGTTAGTATCCCTTTGTATGATCTATGTTTTCCGTTTTGGAGCGACTGGTGAGGAGGTGCACAATGCGCCTTAAGGTTGCCTTCTCACTGGAGCCTGACGCGGTATGTAGATACTTTACATGCAAGAACTATTTGCTGCATAGGCGCTGGAGCAATATTCAAAGTCATGACGTCGCCGGGGGTGTCCATTGCATCCTTAAGGCGCGCTCGTTTGTTTGATGAGAAAAGAGAACAACTAAAACGTAAATTTTTCGCTAGTCAGCAGAACATGCCTGCTGACGTTTCTATGCATGACAAAGTACACTACAGAAACAGTGCTTCTAAAATGCATCAACAACTAGGAAATCGACGTTTCTAGTGATGTTTGTGATGCAGGGCAATGTTTCTGTTGCAACGGGGAAAAAAACATGAACACGACAGCCCCGGCATGCAGGCAGCGAGGCTTGCAAGGTCAGAGCGGCGTGTCTCTGGTGCAGCTCTCTGCCGTAGCAATCAGAAAGCCTCCTTCTTCCTGGAGGAAGGGGGCTAAGCATTTCAGCAGCATGAATAATGTATAGCTACTTGAAGAAAACAGATGTTTGGCTTTTTGCAGATCTTAGAAACTGCTCCATCATCAAAAATATCCCCGCGATAACCTCATTATTGAGTCTGGCTTCTCGTAACGTTGTTGTTGATCGAGAGTGAGATTTGAAGAGGAGGGAATATAAAAACAAAAAGGAGAGAGACAGTAGGGTTACTTCAAGTTAAAAGAGAAACAGATTTCACTGGGCATGATTTGGAGGACAACCATCCTTTGGAGTGGACTTTAAATTTATGTTAGATTAACCCCTTCAGAAAACGTAGAGTTAACTCTACCTCAGAATTCGCCTATCAGCATAACATTAGAAAAATGCTCTCTGGTGTCAGAAAAAGGCTAAAGGAGATGTATTTGAAGTCACACGAAGGGTTGAATGGCTGGCTCGTCCTCTCGACCAGCAGGTTTCATGATTCTTAATTAAAGACGGACAGTGAAGGGAGACACACTCAACCCCGATGACTCGCTTTCAAAAGCTGCTCACTAGAACAAGCAGGAAGTGGGATAAGGGAGGGGGTGGCAAATGGTGTGCACTTTCGCGGACGCTTTGATGTTCGCAGTGGCCGCGCGCCTCACTGAACATCAAAGCGCCCGCGAAATGTACACGCAGGCTGCCAAATGGTGCGCGCGCCCGGCGCACATGCACTGTAGTTGGGGGACTGAAAAGCACTCGTTTGCACTTCCAAATCCCCGTTTTCTATAGCTCTCGCCAGAGCAGCGCTAAAACGCTGGCTCAGGCGAGACCTAAAAAAGGGCAAAAAGAGTAGGAAAGAGGAGGGTAAGAGCGCTGTGAGGTCTGTGGGGTGGTTAGGGTGTGCTACACAGGGAGTGTGAAGCGATGTATTCACCCCTACCAGTGTGAAAGTGCTGTTTTGCCCAGAGTGAGATGGTGCTGAGGTGAGGTGCCGCTACACTCGGGGATGAAACCGTGAGCAGATTGCTGTAAACTGATGTGATCTGGGCGCTGTAGAATACTGGCCGCAGTAGCATAGCTGTGCAAGTGGTGTTAGTATGGGTTTAGACTATAGCTGGAGTGGGAAGCAAACTACTCATCCCTACCGGTCTGAAGACTCGAATGGAGTGTTTTAGCAATCAGGAATAAAGAAATAATCGTGAAGAATATAATGCAGAATGTTGCAATGCCAAAGAAGACAAATGGTGAAATCAGGTGTGTTTAAGAAAGTGTCTGTGTTGGATAAAGCGATGGAGTCTGCAAGTTATATAAAAAGTGTCTTTATTTAAGTGCCATATATGGACCCACTGGTGCAAGAGCGAAGGCATCCAGCTGAGGCAAACTCCAACCGCTTTAGCTGTATTCAAACCTAAGCTCCTGCATCAGTCAATTCCACATTACATGTTACAGTTCCATGTGACATAAACAATACCTATTAGACATGAATGACTGTATATTGTAGAATGAAAATAAAGGTAGGATACGATTAACACACTGTGCCAACCAGTTCCTAAACAATGCTGTGTTTTTTTATCTTGATCGCCAGCTCATGAGCAGAGGCTGAGGAAGAGCTAATTTGTGTGAAAGGGCTTCGTGGATAACAGGTAGGCAGAGAGACGTGTGTACTAAGAATTGACATGGTTTCCAAATGGATTTCGGGTTTAGGCTAATTTAGCAAGTAAATAGCGTATTTGCATAGGCCATACATCATCCATCCCTGGTTAGTCTGGAGACATAAGGCCAATAATGAAAACAGAGTTCAAATGCCTAAGCATACTTAGAAAGTTATTATATGAAAATAGTTCAATTTAAGTGTATTAAAATAATTTATAGGAAAAAGTCAAAAAAGTTGGAAAAAATCAATCTAAGAATAAAGTGAATTTCTTACAAGTCTTGGAGATTGCAGTCTGGAAGTTCTTCAGCGGCTTGAGATGTGTAATGTTCCAAGAGGCGATTGTTGCCATCGTGTGAGAAAAGCAAAGTGATTCAATTCATATCCTCGAAGGGACAGTAATGTTCCTCGAATGTTGGAGCGGCAATTTGAATTGGCAGGCAATCTGCGATGTTGTCAAAGGTCGCACGTTGCAGGAGATCTTTCGCGGCTGCGCAGAAATCCCATTCCACCAGGATACCTTTTTGCGTTGCATCCGCCATTGCTCCACTGCCAGAACAATCAAGTTCATGGTTTTCAAGATAATCCATTACCTGCTGGATATCGGAACTTTTGCTGGAATGTTGACAAGGCATAGATCCATTCGCCAGTCGATTGGGCAAGTTTTGCAATAAAAAGATGGTTGCACACAGATTGTATATGTGTAAATAAATGTCATGTTGTAGCTGGCTCTGATAATAGATAGAGGCAGGCAACCGAAAAGTTGTTCTATTTTTTCACGGTATTGATGTAGCTTTGCGTAGCGGCGTATTCTGTTGGATATGCTTGTTACCACAGGGAGCGAAGCCATTTTTAACAAGCTAAAATAGTAGTAGGATGGCCGCAAACAGAGCGAGAATTATGGGCACTGTTCCTGTTATTCCAGAGATGATCGAATGAATGAAGTCTGGTATTAGACTAAAAACTGTTTGAAATCCTGTCACAAGGCCGGAGGAGACAGTGTTAAAAAAATGTGCCAGACCTTAAATGTCAGATGTGTTGAAAATTGTGTAACAATTCACAAAGTGTAATGGGAGGTTTGTATTGAAAAGGGAGTGTATTTTACATGAAGTTCGTGCTACCTGCAGTCGATAAATTACTTTTGGAAAAGTGAGGGACACTTCTGTTTTAAACAAAAGCGCTTTCAGTTTGCTCCGTTTAATAAAATCTGTTTTAAAAGTAGGTATTGAAGGCCAAGTTGAACTTTGGGAGTTACTTTGTGTGGGTGGGAATAGAGATTGCCAGAGGAAGTTATCTGGTTTGAAACAGTAAGGACATCCGGCATGCCAGCTCACATTGCGTAGCAGTCCATGTTATTAAGAAGCAGATAACTGCTGTTAGAAAGCTGTGTGAATGTTGGTCTGATTGTGGGAGTTGGCGTGCTTTTAAGAAAGCACTCAAGATTGGGGGCTGTAAGCTTAGAAGCGTTGTGCAGTTGGACATTCTTGCATAGTAATGAATGTCTGCCATTGTCGACCACTTTTCACCTGTGAGAAAAACTTCTGTATCCTCTTTAAGACAGCAATATGTAAATGGGAGAAACCACAGTTCGTAAATAAACGCGCTACCTTATATAATCACATACAACATGACAAACAACATGTACACCTAGCAAACACAACAACACTACGTACTGTGGGAACCATGGCTAACCATGTACACAAACCAAACATAGCACCTCTGCCACACAATGCAGAATGCGGGGAGAGATGGAGCAAAGTATGTGTGAAGGTGGCAAGTGATTCTCGATTATAAAAGTATACAATGCAAAGTGCTGAGGGGATGTGCCGGACAGACTTGAGCATGCAGAGCACAGACATGTACATGTCAACATACACTGATGGACTATTGAGTGAAGTGGACGCAACCATGATAGTACAGTCAGTAGGGAAGATTACGAAAACATAGCGCGTACGTGCCCCCTTCCCCCCCAAATCTTTAGCGTAGTGGGCTGGCTCGGCGTAGGCAAGGCTAGCGGAGGTGTATGAATAAAAGGCAAGTTTCTCTGGGTGTGGTTCTCTTCCGGAATGGCGAACATGTCTGTCAGGTCTGCGCAGCTTACACCGACATGAGGCTGACGCCGTGAGCGAAGGTGTCAGCGGAAAAATGCTCTCAGCCTGCTGGTACCCAGACCCCGTCATGGCCGCTGCGACGCACATATGCCCCACAGTTCACCTTTCGACACCGCCGTATGTGAAAGAGGGCCCACCACGTGCCGGCAGAAGCTTTTGGGCTGAGGTCTGTGACCTGGGAAGGCTCCTGAGATCAACACTGGCTACCGCGACACAGGCAGACAGCGCCCACCTGAGGCCCAGCACCGTGGAGTGCTCTGTATACTACTAACACAGTAGTCCAACAGGTACCAACAGTGGAACGGTGTCTTGATCCCACAATGGACGATGTTAGAACTGCATCTGAGAGTGCAGATGAAGGTACTCCCTTCGACCAGGTGTAACCAACTCTAGGTCCCAACAGTGGAACGGTGTCTTGATCCCACAATGGACGATGTTAGAACTACATCTGAGAGTGGAGCTGAAGGTACTCCCTTCAGCTAGGTGCAAACAACTCTAGGTCCCAACAGTGGAACGGTGTCTTGATCCCAGATTGGACGATGTCCGATATTACCTGTTGCTTGTTTTTTACAGAACTCCCCCCGTTGAGGTGCATCAGACTCTGTGCTTCCTTAGCTAAGTGCTGCACATGATCATTGGGCTTGGCTGACTGTAGTCGCTGGAGTAGAACGCGGTACAGCAGGTCCGAACAGTGAAACGGGGTCTTGATCCCACAATGGATGATGTTAGAACTGCATCTGAGAGTAGAGATGAAGGTACTCCCTTCGACCAGGTGCAACCAACTCTACGTCCCAACAGTGGAACGGTGTCTTGATCCCAAAATGGATGATGTACGATATTATGTGCTGCTTGATTTTCACAGAACTCCCTCCGTTGAGGCGCATCAGACTCTGTGCTTCCGTAGCTAACTGCTGCACATGATTATTGGGCTTAGCTGACTACAGTCGGTGGAGTACACCGCGGTACAGCAGGTCGGAACAGTGAAACGGGGTCTTGATTCTGTGATTGAGGATGTCAGAAGTTAAAGTCCGTGATGATTTGGGTGTACCCCCTCCGTTCAGGTGCAACCAACTTCATGCTTTCGAATCCAACGGCACGTGGCTGTGAGGCGTTAATGACCACTGGCTCTGGCCTACACTGCGGTCAGCAGGGTTCACAATTCAGATCGAGTGGTGATTGTTTAATTACAGAATCCAGTAGGCAACTAACTACAACGTCTATTGAAATATACACAATAGCCTTTTAGTATACTTGCTTGAAGAACTTTTTTAAGATGACTTATAAGTCTAGTACAATGACCAAATTCTTCTTGGTAGTGGTAAAGAACACTGAATAACAGTCTACACAGTGGACAGCAGAGATCGCAATTCTAATTGTTTTGATTTATTTATTGCAGAGTTTTGTGTAATTTATGTTGTATTCTGTGAAGAGGAAGTGAGAAAAAGTATTCATGGAAGACTGTGCTCACTACTGCCTTCAATTTACACTGCAGATAGCAGTGTTCACAATTCAGATTGAGTCGCTATTGTAGATGACGCAGTCCTGTAGGCAAAAGACATTGCTCCAGTGCGCTCTGTCCGCACCACGCATACGCATCATCACAGGGTCTGCACACGGTTTTTGTTGCTTCGCGTACGGCAAACAGGACAGCTCAAGTCAACGCCACGTGGCTGTGGGCCCTTGCTGACCGCTCTCTGGCCTACACTGCAGACAGCAGTGTTTACAATTCAGATTGAGTTACTATTGCAGATGGTGTAATGTTGTAGGCAACAGACATTGCTCCTCGTACGGCCCGCCCGCAGCACGCATTATCGCTGTCTGTGCACATGCTGAATGCTTTTGATGTGGCTATCTGAGTGCACTAGACCTGATGGACCCTTTATGATACAATCTTTTTGTGTATTATTTCAGATCTACTGCCTGTATCTCAGTATACCCCAAGTTATGGTTCTTTTATGATAGAATGTTGTCTGTATTATTTCACATCTAGTGTCCCTACCTCACTGCAGCACAAACTATTGACTCTTTTATTATAGAATCTCTGTGTGTGATCCAATGATTACTGTTGTAGTTGATGCTAGCAGCAACCATTCCCTGAGGGCTGGTTTACACTCACCCCACACGCATTCAGCACAGACGTCACTAGATATGTGACCCTGATAATAAAAAGGAGTCGAGCGCCTGTGCCCGTACCCACTTCCACTATATATCTGTGTCCGTGTGTTCATTATCTATGTATGATACTGCCCCTGGGCCGTACCACATTACATTGTGCTGTGGACAGCGTATGCAACCATGTTACCTCTGGCAGTGGGGAAAAGTTCTGTTATGTAGCTTTTAGATGCATGGCTATCACAGGTGGAAGCCTACTTTACAGAGCAGGAATATTGATGAAGATGATGGTTGCATGTTGTGTGTAGTGTCAGATATGTGTACATAGCAAAAAGTTTTCAAAAAAGCTCTCTAAGCAGAAGAGGAGTCTCTTATCAAACGCTGTAGACAGAATTACTAAAATGGGTGGGGTCCTCCAACTGTTACAATGGGAAATGTTATGAACCAATCAAATGCTTAGATATAGTTTTGAGACAAAAAAAATAAGGGAATGGTGTACCCGGCGTGACACTATACGTCTATGACGTAACACAGGGCCTGGCAGGGTGCACTCGTCGTATACGCAACGCACAGCGGGTGTGACCCCATACGTACATGATGTAAGGCACGGCTTGGTACTGCGTAACCGTCGCATACCAAAGTAGCAGCTGGCACGACCACATATGTATATAATGTTACGCGAGACGCGGTGCCACAAACCCGTCGGATACGAAATGCGCATCCTTTACGAGTTTAGCAATATGGAGGATAGGATTCGCGTGCTGATGGAGCTTGGTACACTACCGGTACGGGACTTCAGTTTTCTCAAACAAAAAAAAGATATAGATATAGATACTTGTTTTTTGAAGATATAAAACATTACATAGTTTTGAAAATTAATTTTAAAAAAGGATAATAGAGTTCCAAAATATTACAAAAAAATAGAAAAAATATAGGTTTTATAAATATTAAAATATGAAATTAACATTTAAAAAACTTTCGAAATTCACTGAAAAAACCATAGGTTTTACAGACGTTATAGTTAGGAATTAGCATTTAGAAAAACCTTTGAAATTCACTTAAAAACCATAGTTTTCAGGGACATTATAGTTAGTTGGACATTTGACTCATATAAAACCAGAGATATTCGCCCGTTATAGTTAGTTGAGCTAACTATAACTCACGTGCCCGCAATGCACTGGTGATGACGTCACATATTGCATCACTCATGACATGGTCAGTGACATCACTCATGACATTTCAAATGATATCACTGATGACATCACTGATGACATCATCCAGTGAATGTGTGTTTCTGTAAAGTTTAAATATTTTTCATATATATCTATGCCAAGGCGTATTGAAGAAAGAGTAGATTTACAAGTGCCTGAATGGATTATTTAGTAGGTGCGTGACTGACTGTATAAGTGAGTGATTGAATATGTGTTACTGAATGCATGGGTTAGTGACTAAACTATGTGAAAGTCTGTATTAGTGTCTCAGTTGGTGTATAAGTGGCTGCATGGGTTGGTGGGTGACGTCATCACCAGTGCATTGCGGGCGCGCGAGTTATAGTTAGCTCAACTAACTATAATGGGCGAATTTCTCTGGTTTTATACGAGTCATATATCCAACCTACTATAACGTCCCTGAAACCTATGTTTTTTTCAGTGAATTTCAAAGGTTTTTTAAATGCTAATTCCTAACTATAACGTCTGTAAAACCTATGGTTTTTTCAGTGAATATATATATATATATAGAGAGAGAGAGAGAGGAGGCATGACCCCTGTGATTGGATGAGACATTGGGCTTTTGGGGCTCATGGGATGTGTAGTTTCACGTTTTCAGTGTTTTTATTGGCTGCATTGGTTTCCCTGTAAATAAAGAGAAGCACAGTCCTCGCCTCCCTTCCGTCAGCTAGAAAGGTTTTAACTCACGTTATTAAATTACTGGCTTGGGAAGCTTTGGTCTTTCCTCATGCTCCCCTCTGCGTGGTTACTTCTGGGCGGGGCTTCATTCGGGCCTCTTCCCACAGCTGTTAGTGCTTGTTTTCGAATTGCTATAGCATCTACGCTACTGACACCGGAAGCGGAAGCTGCAGGCCAGGAGCAGGGCAGTGTGACTATTTCGGTGGATCGCAGGTCGCCTACGCCGTCTCTGGGGTCTGCACGGCGCCCCTTCCACCCCCCGCCCTGAGGGATCAACTCCAGCTTCCTCCGAGCTACGGCGGGACCGGCATGGGTCATGCTCTTCGGGTACCAGCCGCTTCCGGGTGCCTCTGCACGGGGCGCTGCTGATTGGTGCAGACGGATCTTCCGCTGAAGGATGGAGCCAATGAGGTCGAGGCTCTCTAGTGTCAATCCCGGTGTGGGGGCGGGGCATCCATCATGGACTCCTATGTTTACCTCCTGAGCTGGACCTTTAAATCCATCTTTGGGGGGGGAGACAGTGCACATTGCTTCTGATGCTGCCCTGTTAATTGTGGGGGATAGAGTTGTGTCGCGCGAGGTGAGTCTTTCGGCATGTCTTAGTTCTATACATACGTAAAGCACGAGTGAGTGAGCTCCAGGCCTGAAATCTAACCCATAACTTTACTCACTCCCGCCTTTCATGGGAACTGCAAAAATAATTTCCTTCTCAGTGATTGAATGAGTTAGACGGGATGACGGTTGGCAGCTATAAATCTTGGACAGGCTGTGGAGGACTAGGTGTATTCTTTCTGCTCCTTGGTGTGATTAACATTAATTGTGACTGCTTGAGGTAGGGCAGATTCTAAAGATGCCCCTGAATATCAAACATTACTGTAAGCAGTCCTTCTGTGCTTTTTAGGTCTCGGCTAGAGAGCGCATGCGCTGTCTCAAAGAGACGTGCTGCTCACAGGCCGCCCATCTCCTACCATTGGTAAACTTCAGCATCTCTCTAATTTTCTTTAATGCCATTCGTCATGGCATGCGGACGTTATGCACTCTTTTTGTGTTTAACCCTCCCATGGTGCATGAACCTAGCATATGCCTCCTTACACTGCTCCCGGGTCGCAAGCAATTTTTTTCTTTGTTTTCACACACCTACCACTAAAATGCATGTGCATTAACAAATGCATTTCTTTAAAAGTTGTTAAAAAACGAACAGCACTTGTTTTTTTTTCTTTTTTGTACATGATCTGATGCTATTGGAGCGCTCACTCCGTCCTCCATCTTGCCATAGCGTGAACACGAGCCAATGGTTTTGGAGTGCTTCAAGTGCTCATCAGTTACATTCCACAATGACGCATTCATTTTTGTTGCTGATCCTACTTCGAAAAAGGATTTTTTTCCCCCCTTCATTGTTGCTTGTTCCCACCCTCTCCTGTCGATACTTGCCCCACTCCCCATCCCCCTCCTCCTTCCCTGCTTGTCCCGCACCCCCACAACCTCCCTCGTCCTTGCTGCTTTTATGATGTTTTTTTGCACAATCTGATGGTATTGGAGCGCTTGTTCCCCCTCAATCTTGCCATACTGCTAACACCAGCCAATGGTATTAGAGCACTTTAAGTGCGCACAAGTTACGTTCTACAATGACACATTTATTGTCGTTGGCAGGGATAAGTGTAAGTGATTTGCCCAGAATCACAAACTGTTCAGCCGCCCCTGAGATTCAAACCTTCTTTCCCAGTTCCCTTGTCGGCTGCTCTTCACTTCAAAGCTCCTTAACTGTTTCTCACTATCCCTTCCACATTTGTTTGGCAAGACTCTCAACACCGAATAAGCATTGGCAAAGCCAATGAATCTCGCAAATGCCCGCGCTATTGGCCGTGTCAATGTGAAGGTCTTTCGGCCATGTTGTCTAGCAGCTCATCTGCTCTTCGGCATGGCTGAAAGTCACTTTCTACCCTTAGAGGGGGTGGGTGCATCAACACTGCCAATTTGTGTTTGTCCTTGTTCATGGTTTACCTTCTTTATTGCTCTGGCATTTCTTGTTTTCAAATGCCGGGCGCTATGATTTTGCACATCTGTTCGCAGATGTTAGTGTTCTGTATTTTATTCGGAGAGCCCTTTTTCACATCTGAAGTCCTTTCTCTGGAAGTTTCTTTTATTTTCACTTGAATCTCCTGATGGCGCTAATGCTGGTGCTGATGGTCGCCATAAGTTGGCAGGGTATGCTCAGACGTGAGTCCCTTGCTCACTTTGCTACTGGATTCAAGCAAGCCTGGCTGAAGACGGCTGAAATGCCAGAAACCGGTCCTAGGAAGCTTGTTTCCGGTCCAGGGAAGACTTGGCTTGGCAGTTCGGGCTGGACTGTTCCCATGAGGCACAGGGTCAGACTGATTTGCATATGGCCATGTCTGAACTGGGGTGGCAGAGTGGGCTAAAGAATGGTGATGGATTAAACCCAGATCAGTTGACTGGGGGTGAGTGCTTGCAATGTTCAACACTCCGTCCATCATTTCCTTTGGTTTTTGCTTTGTTCGCCATAAGTTGGCAGGGTATGCTCAGACGTGAGTCCCTTGCTCACTTTGCCACTGGATTCAAGCAAGCCTGGCTGAAGACGGCTGAAATGCCAGAAACCGGTCCTAGGAAGCTTGTTTCCGGTCCAGGGAAGACTTGGCTTGGCAGTTCGGGCTGGACTGTTCCCATGAGGCACAGGGTCAGACTGATTTGCATATGGCCATGTCTGAACTGGGGTGGCAGAGTGGGCTAAAGAATGGTGATGGATTAAACCCAGATCAGTTGACTGGGGGTGAGTGCTTGCAATGTTCAACACTCCGTCCATCATTTCCTTTGGTTTTTGCTGATGGTATGTCTGGGCCTCAGAATCCCACTAGTAGGATGGTGCCATAATCTGCTAGGTAATGGCATGTACCACAGTGATGATGCCGTAATTCTCTGCTAAATGACACTGGGGAATGTTTAGAATGAAATGCAACAATATACGATCAGCGTAAACTCTTGGGGCCGAAAGGCCAAGGCAAGGGCCCCATGGAAGAGCAGTCATGGAAGAAAAGGTGACTGGAGTAAGATGCAGGGTAGTTGCATTGTCCAGTTTGAAAGTAATGTTAAGGTGCTATAGCAGCATGTTCTGGATACGTACAAAGGTTTCATTTGAAGAGCTCTCCTCATCTTTTTGGTTGTTCTGACCATCTCTTGGGCTTGTTTCTTTCAGGAACGGCCTCTGATTGACTGACCAGTTTGAGGTGCATCACTGACCTTTGACGAAAAGGTTACTGATTGGCCATAGCCATGGAAGCAGCTGAAGCCTGGGTGAAGGATCAGCTCCACGGCCTTCTAGGGCTGAGTGACCGGCATGTGGCACAGTTCTTTGTGGGCACAGCGCGCCGCAGTGCCAATCCTGACGACTTGGCAAGAAGACTGCAGGAGACGGGCACTCTGGAGGTAGATGAGAAGGTGCGCCAGTTTTGCAGTGAGCTCTGGAACAAGGTAGGTGTGCAGCAGAGACCGAGTCTTTCATTGGGGAGGAAATTATGTATGCAGTAAGTGCAAGGACCAGGCCAGTGTGTGGTAAACAGAGCCATGTATTTTAGCCCACAGCCAGCTCTGCAAAAAGGAACAGTCTGCATTACAGAGCATGCTCCAAGGCAGAGTCTGGCTGTCATAGTATAGTCTGAAGTGCAATCTGCAGTGCATGGTGTGTGGTGTAATCTGTGTAGCCGAGCCTTGTTTGGGCAATCGTGTGAGAAACTAGGTCCGTGTCGGGGCATGGTGTGTGGTGCGATTTGTGCAGCAGAGCCTTGTTTTGGCTGAAGTGTGGGTGGCAGGAAATGTGAGGCTCTGTGGCAAGGTGTGGTGTAAGGTGCTGTATTGATGGCAGTGCACATCACAAGACACGCGTCAGGCATGAGGTGCAGTATGTTGTAGGGCATGGTGTGGAAATAGAAACGAATCCAGTGCAAATACTTTAGAATGCTAGCACAAATTCAAGGTTTCAAAATAATTCTGCAGTTCCTGAATGCCTGGAATGCCTTTTTTCCATGTTTGTTGATGTTATATTGATATGTCTTGTCTATAATGTTACAGCCCTGACGAAGTTCCCTCTGGCAATAATCGGGAACAAAACACATAGGCTGTGTGCCAGTTTTAAAAGATTGTATAAAAAGAAGCAATTTTGGAACAGATTCCCACTTGCGTATATTGACTTCACAACGAGTGCACCTTCCATTTCCTCTTGAAAATTTGGCTACTACTGACACCTCTGGACGGCGGGTGCAGGAAGTGATTGCACCACTTTCTAATTTATTGTACATGTGGACTGGATGTGCTTGACCTTGGTCTGCCGTTTGCCCTTTCTCTGTTAATTTATTGAATGGCAGTCTAGAACTGGATGCGCAGTGTCCTGGAAACGACCCACAATCTCACCCAGTCTAATTTCAGTTCAAAGAGCTCACCATACAAGTTTTAAAGCAGAGTGCTAATGTCCTAAGCTATGGAAAATGTATTGGAAGGGCTGCAGCAGTGCAAGATTCCCATAAACACTGTGCGTGTCCATGTGTCACTGAAGATTGTACATAGCTGCGGCCTGGATCAGTAAAGGCTAAGGCCTTTTCTTGGTGTCCAGAATCAGTATGTGAAGTGGGCACCAATATAACAGTATATGAAGTGGGCACCAATATAACAGTATATGAAGTGGGCACCAATATACTGGTATATAAAGTGGGCACCAAAATACCAGTATATGAAGTGGGTATCACTATGCAAGTTTATGAAGTGGGATCAATATACCGGTATATAAAATTGATATCACTATACCAGTATATGAAGTGGGCACCAATATACCTGTATATGAAATGGGTATCGCTATACCATTATATGAAGTGGGCACCAATAAACCAATATATGAAGTTGGCACCATTAAACCAGCATATGAAGTGGGTGCCTATAATAAAACATTCCTGTAAAATGTTCCTCTTGTTATGTCTACGAGCCTCGTTGCAGCCCAGCATGGTTTCCCACCCCACAAATCCCTCTATGGCCCTTTCAGCGCCATCTTGGTCTGCATATGCCCAACGTGCGCATGTGTCTCTCCCATATGGCATCTGGATTGTTCCCCTTCATAGGTCCCAGAATAGCCTCTATTTGTTATCTTCTTTAACTGCAGTTCTGCCTGCCCCCTCCTTACACCTCAGATTAGCCTGTGCCTCCTTCACTCCAGTCTGGGCTGTGCCTCCGGTTTGCCTGTCCCTCCCTTACACCTCAGATTAATCTCTGCCTCCTTACAGTGCATTCTGGACTGTCTCCCTCGCTCATCAGTGTTTGCCTGTCCTTCCCTTACACCTTAGATTAACATGTGCCTCCCTTACACCGCTCCTGTTTCAGTTTCTTTGGTCTGTAAGTTGTAATTCTATTTTGATTAATGTGCTCCCTCTTGACTCAAATTGATGAAGTGCTCTGTTTCTACTTTTGACACATTCGCATTCTGCTGAAAATAATTCCTTTACCTCTCACTGTGCAGGTCAGTCAGTCATTCTTAACACCTTCAGACCTTGGTATCTGCATCTCCCTTCAGATCTGTTGTCTTCCCTTAAGAGATCTCACAATTCTGCAGTCCCTCATCTTCAGTTTACCTAAACACTTTATTGCTTTTCTGTGATGTCAGTGGTTCCTCCCTTTTATGAGGACTCTTGGGTAGTGGTGGCTGTCCTGGGGGAATAATTGTTTGTCAGCTTGGGAAAGTGTTCTACTAGACAGGGAATCGATCTCAAAGGTAAGGATTGCATGGAGGAAGACCTAGACACGGAGAAAGGGAGATTAACGATAAGTAACCAGGGCAATACTCTCTTTCGGTCCCATGACTTGAAGGCAGGACACCTGACGTGCAGAGAATCCTGTTACAGAACTGCATGCTTTGTCATAGCAGGACTGCACAGAAGCCACATATACAGGGCAGGCAGTATGGAGTTCGAGGATCAAAGGCAGCACATGAAGTTTGCACTTAAGTATACAAATACAGCGTATGCAGATTCCCCATATAGATCCGAATGCAGGGCATGGATTATCTGAGTATGTGCCGTATCAAGGGCCAGAAAAACCTTTTAACCAGACGAGCATCCTTACTGATTAACACTTGACTCAGGGAATTGCTTATTCCAATTTAAATCACACTTTTCACTCACACATATCTCACTATACCAATCTACACGCCGTACTCCCACACTTCACATACGGCATTGGGACAAAAGATCTCCGATAAAGAGCCCCCTTGTGGGTGGCCGTCGGGCATTGCAGCGACGACCCGACGAGGAGCAGCCACTAAGATGAAGCATGACACCCACATGGGTGTGTGAGGGCCCTAGTTCCTAAAGGTACTGTCCCCACCTCCACTGGTTCCTTTGAAAATTACCTGAGACCTGTAATCCCTTACTCTTCTTAGGAGTTGCATACTTTTTTGTTGATGGAATCTGCTTTTGGGAGAATGCATGCTGGACCTACAAGCACTTCTGATGCCCCTCTTCTTATGACAGACAGGCGCTCATGAGGGCCGTGTATTATCCGCCCAGATCTGCAAATATGGCATGCATTATTGAATTGTAGGGTACACATACGCTTTCTGCTTCTAGAGCGACAAACGGGGCTTGCAGTGTCCCCTTATGAAGTTGCCTACATGCTGTACATTTTTTGTTGTGCGAGCAATGGATGTTAGACTTCTTTGCACACTCATCCTCTGTCTGAGCCCCTCTACTTCTGTTTGTAGATTCCACGGAAGCAGGTGGTGGAGCGCCCAGCCCGGGCTGCAGAGAGGGAGGCATTGGCCATGCAACAGAAAAACCGCATGTATTCATTACTTGAAGACAGTGAAGAGAGCGAGGGTGAGGCCGCTGAGCGCAAACGTAAGCGACGGGCAGAGAAGAAGCAGCGCAAACAACTGAGGCAGAGGAAGGAGGCGTCTTCAGAGAGTGAGGTGGAAACAAAGGAGTAAGTCATAAATTCCTGTTCAAGCACGAACAAATATGTGCTCCCCATGAAATGTAAGAGAATTAACAATTTAGAGTATCCTTCAAGAAAAATGTAATGGGGGATGCAAAGGGGAGGGGGGTTAGTCTCAATACTAAGTAAGGAAGGGGAGTATGCATCATGTATGACATATAAACCAAAGTAGTCCGTGTGCATGCTATTATTTTAGATCATCAAAAAAATTGCAGTACTGTCTCCTCTGTGTTATGTTGGTTCTGTTCACGTGGGACACCTTGCCCTGTCTGCCTTTACATGTTTGAATACAGACTATACGTTTGTTTGCAAAATAGTGTTTTGTCTTTTCCGCTGGCTTTCTCTGTCCGCATCCTACTACAGTCGTACTATGCCATTGTGCCTGTAATCTTTAAGCTATACAAATAATTTCCAATAAGAGCCGATGCTTTTTGATAATGTTAAATGCCCAGGTTCTTGTTATGCTATTATTTGTGGCCATGTGCAAAGGCATGAAAGCCTCTTCCACATCACAGGGGTCGTTGGAGCATACATCTGCGCTGGAAGCAGGATCCCTAGGTACACAAACAGGTGAAGTTGCACTCTGTTTACCAGCCGGTCTTCATGGGTCTGTTTGCTGTGGGAACAGCTACACCTTCTGTCGTCATATGGAATCCTTGTTGTGAAGTCTTGTGGGAGCTGGCGCTCTACTCCCTTTGTGGCACTTTTGGCAATAGGTCCCTTTTCTGGTCTCTCTAGCCTCACAGTACCCAGGTATTCCCACTTCTAATGCCCTATTTGCCCCTCCACCCTCAGGAGCAGTCGGTCACCACCGCCTATACTGGTGGACTCTGAGGATGAGTGGGAGAAGGAGGATCGTGAGCGTCTTCGAGACCTGGAGGAGCGTGACGCCTTCGCTGAGCGGATCAAGAAGAAAGACAAGGAGAAAACGCGCAACATTGTGGAGCGCTCGGACAAAAAGGTGCAGATTGGTGATGGGGAAGTGGAGATTGAATTTAGGAGTGTTTGTAACGAGAGGGATTAGCACCCCACAAGGCCTTAAATGGTTTGAGCGCGTAAAACACCGCCATTTCAGAAGGTGGAGCAGTGTCCACAGAAACGTCTTTAGTACATGGTCTGTGGGTGGTGGTCCTCATTCGAGGGACGAGCTGACAAAACAGCTCAGGCCGGACTGGATTTGGTAGGGAATGTGAAAAAGCACAGATGGTGTAGGGAAGAAAAAGATTAACCTGGCGGAAATAAATATCCCTTATGTATTGCTGTGATTAATTGGATCTCTCTTGCTAATGTGTACTGATTCCATGACTGTGTCATCAGCTCTGATACACTGACTACAATATTTGGTTCTCCCGCCCAGGCCTACGAAGAATCGCAGAAGCGCCTGAAACTGGCTGAAGAAGATCGCAAGAAAATGGTAAACCTTTGGCTGCATTGCACCCCTTGTCTGGCCCTTCTTAATTTTCTGTGGTTCTGGTCTGTCTGGTACTTGCAGCTGTTTTGTCTGGTGGGTGGTCTATAACAAGTGTCCGCACAGACCGGAGGTACTTCTGTCCAGAGGTGTAGTGCTGCTAGATATATGCTATATCAGTAAACCAAAGAGCTGTTTGGTGTCTGTGGCACAACATGTTCCTGCCATTAACTGGGGTGAAACCGCATTTGAGGGGTGGAAGCTGACCCCAGATTGTGCTAGAATACTCTGATGTTTGAGTGCTTGATCTTTATTTACTTGTATGTTCTCCTAGTTCAGGCTTTGTCTGGGCACTGACCTCATTGGTTATTTGACTGTCCTACTGTATCTTTGTAACAAACTGAGAACGACCTCCTAGAGTAACCCTTAACTGTTCCACCTCACTACCCCAAGAGTCAAAACTCAAAGGAGCCTTTGGCACTTTTCATTAGTGCAGTGTTACCCACGGGTGCAGCATTCTAACTAAACTGTAGGGTGCTGGTTCTTTATGTGGTATACCAAGACAACAACTGCACAGTACCCCCCTAACCGCCCTATGATCTTGGGAGAGGGTCTTACAATTGCTGTATATTGGGTACAGCTGGTAAAAAGGGTTTTTTTGTTACTGTCATGGGGCCTGGGGAGTTATCTGCTCCTTTTCATCTCATGCAGGTGCCAGAGCTCCGTAAAAAGTCACGACGGGAATATCTGAATAAGCGTGAGACGGACAAGCTGGAAGATCTGGAGGCGGAGATTGCGGACGAGGAGTACCTCTTCGCAGAGCATGAGCTGACTGAACAGGAGAAAAAAGAACTGGAGTACAAGCGCCAAGTGCGCGATTTGGCCCGGGAGTACAAGAAGGCTGGTAACCAGGAGAAGATTGAGAAAAGCAACCGCTACTTCATGCCTGAGGAGAACCGCAAGAAGGTAAGAGCGATAGTGTTTGCATCTCTGAGACATGGGGCCTGAAGGGATCATGTCCCCTTGTTCTCCTGCACCTGCTGATGGTACTGTTTGCATCTCGGAAGCATGGGGCCGGAAGGGGTCATGTCCCCTGGTTCTCCTGCACCTGCTGATGTGACTGTTTGCATCTCGGAAGCATGGGGCCGGAAGGGGTCATGTCCCCTGGTTCTCCTGCACCTGCTGATGGTACTGTTTGCATCTCTGAGGCATGGGGCCTGAAGGGATCATGTCCCCTTGTTCTCCTGCACCTGCTGGTGGTACTGTTTGCATCTGTGAGGCATGGGGCCTGAAGGGATCATGTCCCCTTGTTCTCCTGCACCTGCTGATGTGACTGTTTGCATCTCGGAAGCATGGGGCCGGAAGGGGTCATGTCCCCTGGTTCTCCTGCACCTGCTGATGGTACTGTTTGCATCTCTGAGGCATGGGGCCTGAAGGGATCATGTCCCCTTGTTCTCCTGCACCTGCTGGTGGTACTGTTTGCATCTGTGAGGCATGGGGCCTGAAGGGATCATGTCCCCTTGTTCTCCTGCACCTGATGATGGTACTGTTTGCATCTCTGAGGCATGGGGCCTGAAGGGGTCATGTCCCCTTGTTCTCCTGCACCTGCTGGTGGTACTGTTTGCATCTCTGAGGCATGGGGCCTGAAGGGGTCATGGTCCCTTGTTCTCCTGCACCTTGTGATGGTACTGTTTGCATCTCTGAGGCATGGGACGTGAAGGGGTCATGTCCCCTGGTGTTCCTGCACCTGTTTGTGGTACTGTTTGCATCTCTGAGGCATAGGGCCTGAAGGGGTCATGTCCCCTGGTTCTCCTGCACCCGTTTGTGGTAATGTTTACTTCTCTGAGGCATGGGGCCTGAAGGGGTCATGCCCCCTTGTTCTCCTGCACCTGTTTGCATCTCCGAGGCATGGGGCCTGAAGGGGTCGTGTCCCCTGGTTCTCCTGCACCTGCTTGTGGTCTTCCACATTATCTTTCCACCATGTTCTCAGAGCTCTCCCTCCTGTTTTTTCTTTCCAGCCTATAATCTAGATCCTGTTTGCTTTCTGTCCTTATTTTCCATTTTTTCTTCACATAGTAGTCCTTCATTTATCTCTTCCTCTCCAGGAGATCTCCATTATTATTCACAAGCAGTGAATTCTCCCGCCCAGCTGCAGGATCACAGCTTATAATAAGACTATATTGGGTAATATTTTTCCTATTTTTGTTGGAAAAAACAATTCTGTATGCGGAGAAGGAGTCCCTACAGAGACGAGAAAACCCTTTCACTAACCTTTTTTTAAGAAAGGTGGTTGAAGACGGGGACCATGTAGCCTCAAAGGCTGAAGCCTGAGAGGCCGGGTAAGCTACTACAGCTCCTCTAAGGAATAGTGACCCGCCTGCCCTGGCGGTGGAGCCAGTTCAAGGATTGAGGGTAAGTCCCTCGCCAAATAGTTTACTAGTCACGTGTTATATATATATATATAGTGACGTTTTCTACATTTTAAAATTTGTGTCTTTTTGAAAGAAAATTGGTGAAAATTTACCATACTGCCTTTTTATAGGCTTCTAAAAATACTTTGTGGTTTTTCAAAATGGATTTAAAAAAAAAATAGCATTTTTTATTATAAAAGGTGGTGCTCTGGGATCCTGCACGTGGGCGAAACAATTCACTGCTTACCATTATAACGGAGATTCCCACGGATGAGACCTATGATTACACCGGTTACTCCTGACTTCTCGCTGCATTTTTGTGCTTTTTCTCCACTTCTATTTCGCTCTCGTTTCCCTTCCTCTTTTCCTGTTTTTTTGTGTCTGTTTTTTTCTATTTTCCTATTTGTTTTGCCTGTCTATTTCTCATTTATTTCTCCTTCGGCTTCGGCTTTCTCTCACCATGAGTCTTTCCGCTCAAATAATCATTATTGTTTACCTCTTTCCCAGTGCACTCTCTTTTTATGCGTTTCCAGCATCTTTCTGCTCCTCTGACTTGTGTCTTCTCTCACCGTCTCCGGCAGCAAATCCCGGATCGCTATGAGGAGCCCCAGACCGAGGATAAGTTTGCGCCCCGAGATGAACAGAAGCGCTGGGAGGAGGACCACATGGGTGCGGCGTCGCTGCGCTTTGGGGCCAAGGATGCGCATGAGCGCAACAAGCAGAAGGAATACGATTATGTGATGGAGGACGACGAAATGATTCAGTTTGTCAGCGCAGTGAGGATGAAGGGAACCGTAGAGAAGGTGAGTCTGAGACTCGTGAGAATTAAACCTACTTCTAAAACATTTAGCACTTGTTTAAATCTCCTGCTTTAAGAATACACATATAGGCTGGAGCTCGTCTTACACCAGACTTATACCCGCAGTGCACTGCAGTGACCCTTGGCATCCCAGTTTATTCTGTTCTGTGGGGCAAGTGTGCCTTCCCACTGGTCCTCTGGAGGAAGAGCCTCTATAGATCATGTTTGCTTGGTTCTCTTCTTATGCTACTGGTCAACCCACCTGACTAGCTACAAAGTATTGTGCTTAGTAAAATAGAAAGAATAATAATCATGGTTACTCCATGGCTGCCCACTCATAAATGCCCCATTAAAGATAAAAGCATTGGGAAGGCCAATAGCTCTGGTGTTGGCGGACAGCCTTTTAGCTTTGTCAGTGATTGTTTTGTCATGTTTTTTTTATTTTTTATAAAACTTTGTTTGGTGGTCTTCTCTCCTGCGACAATGTAAAATATAAAATATTGGCTAAAAGCAAAAAGATTCTTCATCTCAAAACGCATTGACACAGGAGCCTTAACTCTGCAGGGTACAGCTGCGTGTGGGTGTGCTCCATACATGCCAACATTTTAGAACAGCAAAGTCGGAGATTTAAAAAAAAATCGGAGTAGTGTGTTTTCCTCATTGACTTCTATTGAAGCAGAGACAATTTCAGGCAGGAGACTGCCAAACGCAAGCCATTTTCGATGTTTCCGCCTGAGTTGGGTGTGTTGGCATGAATGGTGTGAAAGAGCTCAGTGCTGTCTGCCACTTCCTGTGAGGTTACCTTGGGGCTGAAGTAAGCTGATCCATCGTCCCATGCTGTAGTGAGTGGGAAAAGGGTGCTGACATAAGAGCCTAATAGGAGAAGAGGTCTGGCTGAAAGCCCCCATTAAGTAAGTATATATATATATATATATATATATATATATATATATATATATATAATTTTAGTGAATTAGCATTGAAATGCCAGGATGTCTGGGTTGCATCTCTGTAATACCAACAGTAGCTACAAGATGGCGCCAGAAAGCCATGCATGTGAAATTGTGAAGCAGGACAATTGGCTAACCATGTTACTGCTGATATCATGGAAAGTCACTTGCATTGAATCCATTCCTGACATGTGGAGCCCTGGGATCCTCAAATGTATTAGGATCACTCGTGTCTGGCACCTAGCTGTGGCTGGACATTTAAAAAAGAAAATAAACTGTATACGAGTGAAAATCAAACCATCCCGGTATCTCAGAAGTCCTGTGGGTCCATCTTCATGTAACAGGAGGCCATCCGTGCCAGCGGGCCAGTGTGGGAAGAAGTCTGCCTCTGTTGTTGGATCCTATGAGTCTTTTGCAAAGAACTCTTTCATTGATCCGACCTTGACTTTAGACGACTTTGATGTTGAAAGCACCCAGGCAATCCCGAAGGGCTCAATATGCATCAAATATACAGCTCCTGCGTTCGACCCAGTGCCACTCTACAGCCCCTGCGTTGACCAGTGCCACTGTGCAGCCCCTGCGTTGACCCAGTGCCACTGTGCAGCCCCTGCGTTGACCCATTGCCACTCTGCAGCCCCTGCGTTGACCCATTGCCACTCTGCAGCCCCTGCGTTGACCCATTGCCACTCTGCAGCCCCTGCGTTGACCCATTGCCACTGTGCAGCCCCTGCGTTGACCCAGTGCCACTCTGCAGCCCCTGCGTTGACCCAGTGCCACTCTGCAGCCCCTGCGTTGACCCATTGCCACTCTGCAGCCCCTGCGTTGACCCATTGCCACTCTGCAGCCCCTGCATAGACCCAGTGCCACTGTGCAGCCCCTGCGTTGACCCAGTGCCACTCTGCAGCCCCTGCGTTGACCCAGTGCCACTCTGCAGCCCCTGCGTTGACCCATTGCCACTCTGCAGCCCCTGCGTTGACCCATTGCCACTCTGCAGCCCCTGCGTTGACCCAGTGCCACTCTGCAGCCCCTGCGTTGACCCAGTGCCACTCTGCAGCCCCTGCGTTGACCCAGTGCCACTCTGCAGCCCCTGCGTTGACCCAGTGCCACTCTCTAGCTCCTGCATAGACCCAGTGCAACTCTCTAGCTCCTGCATTGACCCAGTGCCAATCTACAGCTCCTGCATAGACCCAGTGCCACTGTGCAGCCCCTGCGTTGACCAGTGCCACTGTGCAGCCCCTGCGTTGACCAGTGCCACTGTGCAGCCCCTGCGTTGACCAGTGCCACTGTGCAGCCCCTGCGTTGACCAGTGCCACTGTGCAGCCCCTGCGTTGACCAGTGCCACTGTGCAGCCCCTGCGTTGACCAGTGCCACTGTGCAGCCCCTGCGTTGACCCAGTGCCACTCTACAGCCCCAGCGTTGACCCAGCACCACTCTACAGCCCCTGCATTGACCCAGCACCACTCTACAGCTCCTGCATTGACCCAGCGCCACTCTACAGCTCCTGCATAGCCCCAGTGCAACTCTCTAGCTCCTGCTTTGACCAGTGCCACTCTACAGCTCCTGCTTTGACCAGTGCCACTCTACAGCTCCTGCTTTGACCAGTGCCACTCTACAGCTCCTGCTTTGACCCAGGGCCACTCTGCAGCTCCTGCGTTGACCCAGGGCCACTCTGCAGCTCCTGCGTTGACCCAGGGCCACTCTGCAGCTCCTGCGTTGACCCAGGGCCACTCTGCAGCTCCTGCGTTGACCCAGGGCCACTCTGCAGCTCCTGCGTTGACCCAGGGCCACTCTGCAGCTCCTGCGTTGACCCAGGGCCACTCTGCAGCTCCTGCGTTGACCCAGGGCCACTCTGCAGCTCCTGCGTTGACCCAGTGCATCTCTACAGCTCCTGCTTTGACCAGTGCCACTCTACAGCCCCTTGCGTTGACCAGTGCCACTCTACAGCCCCTTGCGTTGACCCAGTGCCACTCTACAGCCCCTTGCGTTGACCAGTGCAACTCTACAGCCCCCTGTGTTGAGCCAGTGCCACTCTACAGCTCTTGCATTGACCCAGTGCCACTCTACAGCGCCTGCGTGGACCCAGTGCCACTCTACAGCTACTGCGTGGACCCAGTGCCACTCTACAGCTCCTGTGTTGTCCTGCATTGACCCAGTGCCACTCTGCAGCCCCTGCGTTGACCCAGGGCCACTCTGCAGCTCCTGCGTTGACCCAGGGCCACTCTGCAGCTCCTGCGTTGACCCAGGGCCACTCTGCAGCTCCTGCGTTGACCCAGGGCCACTCTGCAGCTCCTGCGTTGACCCAGGGCCACTCTGCAGCTCCTGCGTTGACCCAGTGCATCTCTACAGCTCCTGCTTTGACCAGTGCCACTCTACAGCCCCTTGCGTTGACCAGTGCCACTCTACAGCCCCTTGCGTTGACCCAGTGCCACTCTACAGCCCCTTGCGTTGACCAGTGCAACTCTACAGCCCCCTGTGTTGAGCCAGTGCCACTCTACAGCTCTTGCATTGACCCAGTGCCACTCTACAGCGCCTGCGTGGACCCAGTGCCACTCTACAGCTACTGCGTGGACCCAGTGCCACTCTACAGCTCCTGTGTTGTCCTGCATTGACCCAGTGCCACTCTGCAGCCCCTGCGTTGACCCAGTGCCACTCTGTTGACCCAGTGCCACTCTGCAGCCCCTGCGTTGACCCAGTGCCACTCTGCAGCCCCTGCGTTGATCCAGTGCCACTCTGCAGCCCCTGCGTTGATCCAGTGCCACTCTGCAGCCCCTGCGTTGACCAGTACCACTCTGCAGCTCCTGCGTTGACCCAGTGCCGCTCTGCAGCTCCTGCGTTGACCCAGAGGCACTCTACAGCCCCTGCGTTGACCCAGTGCCACTCTACAGCCCCTGCTTCTCAATGGAAAATGAGCTGTGCATGCACCCTACACTATTGGAACACCTTTCCAACACTAGCTGTCACGCAGAGGAGGTCGCACTTCCAAAAGATGCTCTTCTCTAAGTAGAGTGAGTAGTCTGCATCCTCCCAGAGCTGCTCCCACCAAGGTCTTCACAGTTTTGTTCCCGTTGTGAGTCAGCCTCGAGGGGCATCAAAATCTTGAATCATCGAAGCCTTTCTGATGTCAGAAATATTTCACTTGCACAAGGCCAGGCCTATGCTTTGTGAAAAGTGTGCTTCAACCTTGAAAACGTCCGTTTCATGTGCTAGGATTAGGAAGGTTTGGGGTTTTCTTACGATCTGTACACAGCGGCCTCCTCCTCATGGGCAGGCACCACAGATGAGTATGGGAGACGACGTGCCACCAGTGATTGTCATGTCTGACCACGTTTTGAGTGCAGCACCACGTACCATTCTGGTACGGACAGGAAGGCAGCGATATTGAATGGTGCCGGTGTCTCAGCCTTTCTGGTCAAATGTGACATGTGTATGGGGTCTTTGGTTTTATTATTATGTTTGTCACTGCCAAATGTGACATGGTGGAGACGAACAGAAACAAAAGACATTGGTCTTTTCCTCAAAATGTTTAATCACTTTTTATTTTTTTTATTTTAAATTGTCTTTATTGAGTTTTAAATGCGAACAAATAAACATTTGCCAATTGCATAGTATCAGTCGTCTACAACACTGAGTCTCGCAGAAGTATTATCAACACGTAGTATTTGAGCCAACTCCTATAGTATTAGTATAGCGGGACCATTGGATGTAGATTTGTCCCACAGAAGGGGCTATGTGGGCGGGGGGGGGGGGGGGGGGGCTTTCCGTCAGCTGGTGAGGAGGGAGCTGGGCATTAATCAGGAGTGTCTTGAGTTAGGGTTTGGAGATATGTGCGGAAGGGCGCCCAGATATCTCTGGAGCGGGATGTGAGGGGTTGAAAGTTGGGATGGTCCCCTCCCATGCTCTTGCAGCCGCTCATGCTCTCCAGCCAGTCGAAAGGAGTGGGTGGTCTGACACTACCCCAGTGTAATGCCATCTCACTTTTTCCCAGTAACAGTGCCATAGAAACCTAGCGGAGTAATGCGTGGGGCACATTTTGTGTATAGCCAATCAGGGCAACCAGGGTTCTGGGGTCATAGCGTGTTCCGACATGGCTGATATGTGTGTGTATATAGCCACTGAATATGAAGCTACCACCGGGCACGTCCAGGTTAAATGCGCAAAGTCCGCTCCGGGGGCGATACATTTAAGACCGCTCTCAGATCTGGAGTGATAGAATCTGGCGATGTTGGCTTGGGAGAGGTAGTATTGATGCAGTTATTTAAAGTGTAGTAGTTTGTGTCTCTTATAGAAATGTTTTTGGTTTGTGCACAACAGTAGTTCCATATTTGGTCTGTGATTGGCATCCCCAGTTCTCTCTCCCCCCTCACCTGTGTGGTAGTATCTTGTCTCCGGGTCATTCATGAGTGATAAAGTCTGGATGTCATATGACTTCAGTCTGTGGCTGTGACCAGCATTGTCAAGGGTGGGAAATCGTCTGGTGTGAGCAGATAGGAGGGCATAAGGGATCGCAGTGTTGTGTAGCCTCTTAAAAATAAAGAGGTCCATGTAGGGATATCGCGAGCTGGTGTAGTATCTATTAAGTGCAAGACAAGGCCATTGCGGAACAGGTCGCCCATCGTAGGCAAACAGTGTTGGTCAAGCATGCATTTGACCAACGTTTCTTTTGTAAGGGGAGCCATAGGTTGACAAGAAGGGGAAGTGCTGCAGAATATAGAAGACCCCCACCCAACAATCATCACATCTTGTGCCATGCCCAGCATGTCGTAGAGACCATCTGGATATCCTGGACCTCGAACGGTATATCCTGGGGTAGGATCTGTGAATGCAGTAGCCCTCCTAGTTGTGTGCACTCAGGGCGGATGTACAGTATGCGAGCGTCGGTGTGATATCACCGGTAAGTGTAGTGGCATTGGGTGGCTAGATTATAAAAGCAGAAATCCGGTACTCTGAGCCCCCCCCCCCCGCTCGTAAGGGAAAGTCTGCGGAAGGGGAATGTTCGTGAATAAATATAGGCACCTGGGAAGTACCACCATTTTAATTATGGCCACTCGTCCCGCCATGGAGAGGGGTAGTCTGATCCATCTATCCACTTGTGACGTGAAGTAGACCATAGCCGGGCTGTAATTGCGTTGTAGGATCTGATCTCTATTTCTATGGATATGAACGCCAAGGTATTTGGTGCCATCATCAGTGGTTAAAGTTCTGATTTTGGCCAATTGATGAGGAGTCCTGAAAGGACTCCATATCTTGCTATTTCTTGCGCGATTGGGGGTTGATTGTCCTACGGATATCTGATAAAAAGCAGGATGTTGTCTGCATATAGAGAAAGCAATAGAGGGCCGTGCATTCGTTGTAACCCACGGCATGAGCAGCGATCCAGTAAGATGCGGACCAGTGGGTCCATTGCAGCTATAAAAATGAAAGGGGAGGGGTTGTGTATGCTTTACAGTATGTATCTCCCGTGGACAAGGCAAGACCCATGTGGCACCTTACCTCTGTATAATGGTGAATGGGGGTTGGTGTAGGAGGGGAGCAACAGGCATGAGCCCATTTTTGATTGCCATGATCTTTTGATAATATGTTCGTGCAGCTGTCCGCTTTGGCCCAGTTGTGAAAGTTAGATTTATGTCCTCATCCCAAACCTGACCCAGCTTTGACATTGATTCCCTGATTCCAGGAGGAGGGTCCACAGATGTCCGAGGCGGAGAAAGTGAAACTGTCCATCCAGGAGGTGCGTCGCAGCCTGCCTGTGTTTCCTTACCGCAGCGACCTCCTCTCCGCCATTGCTGAGCACCAGATCCTGATCATCGAGGGAGAGACAGGCTCAGGAAAGACGACCCAGATCCCACAGTACCTGTATGAGGAGGTAAGCACATGTCGGCGTAACCAGGAGGCTGTAACCATGTGAGACAGGCTAAGGGAAGTCCACAACAATCGCACAATACCTGTAGGAGGCAATAAGTACTTGTCACGTAACTATGAGGGTCTAATCATTTGAGACAGGCACACAAAAGACTACACAGGTCACACAGTACCTGTACGAGGCTGTAAGCACATGTCACTTGTAACCATGAGTCTGGAACCATGTGAGACGGACTCAGGACAGCCAACACAGATCCCACAGTATCGGTACGAGGAGTTATCCACAGGCGTAACCATGAGGCTGTAACCATGTGAGATGGACTAAGGAAAGACTACACAGATCCCACAGTACCTGTACGATGAGGTAAGCTCATGTTGCACGTAACCATGTGAGACGGTAACCATGTGAGACGGTAACCATGTGAGACGGGCTAAGGGAAGTCGACACCGATTGCACAGTACTTGTTCGAGGAGGTATGCTCATGTGCAAGACTATTCTGCAGTGTCTGTAACAAGAGATAAGTGCACGTGTGAGTCAGCCTTAGGGAGCTGCTCATTTGATCACGTAGTACTGGTATGAAGATGTAACTATGTCAGACGGGCTAAGGGTAGTCGACACGAATCCCACAGTGATTGTATGAGACAGGTAGCAGAACTGCTATATGGACTTGGTTGAGGCCACACAGATTCCTCCTGTATGAAATGGTAAGTGCAAATGCAAGATGGCACAGAGTAAGGCCACATCTCTGCCACTTTAGATGCATGTGGGTGTAAGGCTCTAGACCTGAGCCCTGGCATGTACGCTTGATGAATAATTTGAACTCTTGCTGCCTTTAAGGTTATTACCATGGAGCCTAAATTAAGAGAGTTGTCAACAACCTGTGGAATAGAATGTAGACGATGACTCCTTCGAATCCGTGCTGTTGGCTTGTTCACAATAATCGGGGCCCCTAACTAGGGGAGCACATAATTATGTGGCAGGGTTGACTGAATCATGCGGCAAGAAAAGGCAGATAATGTGACATAATGCAGCACATTTTTTAGTACTCCATTTTACACATGGTGTAATACAAAGATTTGACTACATTAGTACCAACAACCAAATACAGAAAAAAGCAACCAAAAGTTGACGTGTTAACGTTTGCAGAGGGCCTTCTGCTACGCTCTAAACCTCATTGCCATGTTTTAGTAACCTTTGATTCATTGGAGCTAGAAACGTTTTTGTTTTTTTAAATATCTGCAGAGTATGCAGCAGAATTAATATATGGCAAATGCACCAAATCCATAATTATGTGAAAAAAGACGTGGCCACGTAATCACATAATTCTAGTGGCCCGACGAGTCTCCCTATCTATTTTAGCCTCTTTAAATTTACCATAGCGTGGTGCACGCGCCCCTTTTCAAGGAGAGGGACTGGCAAAGGCGAACTTCTGAAATCTAATTCTTTTTCTTGCTTTAGGGTTACACAAAGAAGGACGTGAAGATTGGATGCACGCAGCCCCGGCGGGTGGCTGCCATGAGTGTTGCCTCGAGGGTCTCCCAAGAAATGGGTGTCAAGCTCGGGAATGAGGTACGTGATATAGATGGGTAAGGTTTGAGGGTGAGGTGGTATGTGTGCTTGGTGAAGTATGGAGTGTGCAGGTGTGGCCTGCTCCGGGTATGGCCCTTTGAGGTTGTGGTCTCAGCAGAGCAGTGAGAAAGAGTGTGAGAGTCGTGAAGTCTGTGGAATGAGAGGTTTCTGGTACAGCCGTATGTTTGTAAGGAACGCAGCGGAACCAGTGTATACTTGGCGTCTTAATGTGCGTACAGTTTGAGTCAGATGCAGTACTTGAAGTGAGCCCTGACTAGGTGTAAGTTAGGGGAGAGGATGTACCCTTACAGCTAGAGTGGTCGACCTCGAAGCTGGGGAACCGGGTTCAAGTCTCGTCAACGATGCTCAACATCCTGTGATTCTGGGCAAATCACTTCTTCTCCCCATGCCTAAGAAAAATGAATGTTTTCTTCTGTAACGAAACTGGTGCTCATGTAAAGCGCTCTGATACCCGATTTCTTGGGTCTAGTTCGCGCTATATAAAACTCAAAAGAAAAAAAAAATTAAAAAAAAAAAGTTTGGGATAGGGTAGTCTCAAGCAAAGTAGTGGCAGCAGATAAATCTAGAGTCCTACGCAGAGTGAGGGCGGTGATGGGATGGAAGGTGCATGATCACAGAAGGAACTGATATCTTATTCCAAGTAAAAACATAGTGAGTGCCTCGCGTTGAAGCGAGCAGTGGGACGGGATATATGAAAGAAAATATAAAGTGAGCGAGGTGGGTCGGCATGTGGGGAATTCAGAAGAAAAGTGGTGGGCTTGGAGAGTGCAGGAAACGGGGTCCAAGACTTACTGAGGTTCAGATCAGAATGAAGTCCACACTGAAGCACTATAAATTTGTGCTCAATGGCTTAGTCAAGGTAGGACTGCAGAGGTCTCAGGGTGGGCGAGATTCGAGGTGGAGTAAAATTGCAGCAGGATTCGGTAATAACATGGGTTTGGTGAACACCTGACCATGGGCCTTGATTATTTTTTCCTTGGAGCAGGTTGGATACAGTATCCGCTTTGAAGACTGCACCTCGGAAAGGACAGTGCTGAAGTACATGACTGATGGCATGCTTCTGAGAGAGTTCCTGACAGAACCTGACCTGGCCGGATACAGGTGAGCTCCCTTCGGGTGAACACGTTGTATTTCATGTTAAGAGTTTGACTTGCTCCAGACTTCTGGCGTAGAGTTGACACCGAGGCTTTTGAACCCCTTCTGTGTTATAAGGCTAGTCCTTTCTCCAGGGAGCCCTTTATTCTCTCTCTCTCTCTCTCTCTCTCTCTCTCTCAATGTCCTGTGATTAAAATGTTTTTATGAATGTCCCAACAAGGTTCATATTGTGTCCCTATAAATCACCAGACCTTTCTATCGTGGCCTTATAGCACTGAGAAATGAAGATGTCAAACCATACCTCGATAGAGAGGGCGTATGAGGTTTCTCAAATTCTTTACAATACAAATTTGTGCAATGCTTCAGTTACTCACACAGACAAAAAGCAATCTTTGAGGGGACCTTAGCACTTTTTCGGCTGGTCTTTTGGCTGATTTGAAGGGAGCTCAGCATTGTTTTGGCTGGTCTTTTGGCTGATTTGAAGGGACCCCAGCATTGTTTTGGCTGGTCTTTTGGCTGATTTGAAGGGACCTCTGCATTGATTCGGCTGGTCTTTTGGCTGATGTGAAGACACCTCAGCATTGTATCACCTGGTCTTTTGGCTGATTTGAAGAGAGCTGAGCACTGTTTCGGCTGGTCTTTTGGCTGATTTGAAGAAACCTCTTCATTGTTTTGGCTCGTCTTTTGGTTTATTTGAAGAAACCTCTTCATTGTTTTGGCTGGTCTTTTGGTTGATTTGAACAAACCCCAGCATTGTTTTGCCTGGTCTTTTGGCTGATTTGAAGAGACCTCAGCATTGCTATGGCTGGTCTTTTGGCTGATTTGAAGAAACCCCAGCATTGTTGCGGCTTTTGAAGGGACCCCACCATTGTTTCAGCTGGTCTTTTGGTTGGTTTGAAGGGACCTCAGCATTGTTTCAGCTGGTCTTTTGGCTGATTTGAAGAGACCTCCGCATTGTTTCGGCTGGTCTTTTGGCTGATTTGAAGAAACCTCAGCATTGTATCACCTGGTCTTTTGGCTGATTTGAAAAAAGCTCAGCATTGTTTCGGCTGGTCTTTTGACTGAATTGAAGGGACCTCATCATTGTTTCTGCTGGTCTTTTGGCTGATTTGAAGAAACCTCTGCATTGTTTTTGCTGGTCTTTTGGCAGATTTGAAGATACCTCGGCATTGTTTTGGCTGGTCTTTTGGCTGATTTTTAGAAAGTTCAGCATTGTTGTGGCTTCTGAAGGGACCCCACCATTGTTTCGGCTGGTCTTTTGGATGAATTGAAGGGACCTCAGAATTGTTTATGCTGGTCTTTTGGCTGGTTTGAAGGGACCTCAGCATTGTTTTGGCTGGTCTTTGGCTGATTTGAAGAAACTCATCACAACATGGAGCTATAGAGGGTAAGTGCCAAGCCGCCCTCCTCAACATTCATCAAACCAAAAAAGGCTTGGCATCCAGAGGATTCACAATTTTACTTAGGACCTACACCTCTAGTGGGAATAATTATCTCCCCCCCCCCAGTCTCTGGTATTATATCCAAATTAATGTAGTCCTAGACCTCTTTAATTTCAGAAAAAACCTGTATAACATCCCTCCACTGCCTGATAATCACTCCTCCACAGTCATCAGATCAGGAAAAATCAGAAGAATAAATGTGAGAGTGAGAGGGCACCTCATGTATGCAACACCAGGGAGGCTACCAGACGGTTCTCGCCAGTATGCCCATGTTTTATCATCATTGGTTGCCCACTCACAGGAGCCAGGAAACTAGTGTCCAGTGAAAAGAAAAGGAAACGGATCAAGAAAGAAGATTTACTGTCCCCATCAAAAGAAGAAAGCACCCCGTGTATTGCGAAGAACCAGATGTTCCAAGCAATATTTAAAATAGAGTTAGAAACTCACTTAAGGTTGCCCTCTTTATTCAAACTAGTGAGTCTACTCAACATAAAAGCACTCGATGTTGCTAACCTTTTATAAGGAAGGCCAACATGTTTCATTGCCACTTATCATTGTTCTGGCAAATTCATCAGGGCATAGGCTTTCAATCACTTGCCTCACTGGACAAATACTTTTGTGTTGCGGAAGGGCTGTTAAAAACAGGGAAGAAAACAGAATAGCCATTTCTATTCTATTATCAGTAAAAACGGACCAACCACATGTATTCATAGTCAAGTCTATTGCACACCAATTACTCATTTCGAATGAGTGTATTTACCATGTAGAGGCCGAGGGCATTCGTACCAGCCTCCACTATACCAAACGGGGTTGTGTTGAACACTCTTTCCCCGATTTTTAGAACTGCACTGTCGCTAACTCGTGTTCCACCTGTGGAAAAAGAAGTTCTTAGACTCTTTTTATCAAACTCCTCCATGATTCGTACCTCGCTCTATTTCATATTATATATTTTATATTCTGGATATCCCTATTCTGTCCACAATGGTACTCACTCCAAATGTTTTAAATTGCCTTTTTCCATATTTCGAGGATCATATACCGCATTCAACAATGGAGTGTCAGTCAGTCAGTCAGTCAAAATTCCTTTATTCGATAAATTAATATCATAAAAGACACATACAATCCTAACAAACACAATTAAAAACATTGAATAAAACACACAATTCATGCCATGAATCCCGATCATAATATGACCTATTTCATATTCAGATCTAAATAATGTAAAAACTACAGTTATAAAATTTGTACGTAAAAAGTTAAAAAATGATCTAATTTAAAACCTGCAATGGAAAAACAATTTTTTTCCTAATACGCATAGCTGCGACCAGGAAGCTTGCGACGTGAAACATAATTCGTGGGGTACTTAGTTGCAGTAAATATATAAGTGCTGGCCTAACCTGTCTAAAACCCAGCTCCCTCAATATCGGCAGCAAAAACTTCCTCCTGCAATCCTTGTAAAAACTGCAGAACATTAAAAAATGTAGAGTGTCCTGTCTTGAACTATTGTCACATTTGCAGGGTTCTGCACGATCCACAGTGCACCAGGTTTTAAAAAAGCCCAGGGAAAAGTGCACCAAGTTAAACCTAAATCTGATTAGGAGGAACCGGTGGTATGAGGCATTCACAACAATCAGATATGGTTCAGGACCAGGGGAACTGATCAAGGCATAATTGGCTCTAACTGTTGGCTTTGTCATTTCTAGCTCCTCACGTTCTAAGGAAAATAAGGTCTCAAGGGCAGTTTTGGTCATTGCAAGATCCTTCTTCGTGATAGTTTCTGGTGATCGGAAGAGGGCCTCGCGACCTATCTTTTGGAACCCAGATTTTATGTATGCTAACCATGATATTTTATTTACATTATCCAGTTTTAAACAGTTATTCAATATTACATGGTTTAAAGTAATTTCTTTGTTCAGCCAAATCTTGAGCCAATAAAGGAGAGGGGCGATTCTAATCAGGTCTGTCACAAAACCAATCCCCACTTCCGTGTGTGTAGAGAAAGTCGGAGTGGACTGTGGAACAGAAAGGGTTTCTCGTAGGAACTTATTTTCAATAAGCTGTATTTTATTATGGTTGGTGTAGCCCCATATCTGGCAACCATACGTTGCAACAGCTAGACATTTTGCCTCGTAAACTTTTAGTAGGGCTACAACTGGTCTAGCCCCTAATCTTTTAACAAAGCCTCTAACTCCCGAAACTGTCCTAGCAAATGCCACACTCCGGCTATTGATTTTTAGAACTGCACTGTCGCTAACTCGTGTTCCACCTGTGGAAAAAAGAAGTTCTTAGACTCTTTTTATCAAACTCCTCCATGATTCGTACCTCGCTCTATTTCATATTATATATTTTATATTCTGGATATCCCTATTCTGTCCACAATGGTACTCACTCCAAATGTTTTAAATTGCCTTTTTCCATATTTCGAGGATCATATACCGCATTCAACAATGGAGTGTTCATATATCAGTTATCAACCCTCAAATAGCCGGCACCCAGTACCCGTACATTAATGTGCCGGTAGCGTTTTCACTTTCTACAATGGCCCTGCTGCAACTATATCTCAAGTCCCCTTTCAGACAGCGCATATATTCACCGCAATTGCACACGGCAATGCCCAAAATAACACACAGCCCTTGCAAAGACTGCCAGCAATTCAACCGCTTGTAAGTTTTCTCACCGCAACCAATATCTGAATGGGCCGTCTGTCGTCCCCGCTTCACTTCACAACTGAGTCGTGGCTACTAATCCATTCCTTCCTGGTCTACACCCCTCTACTTCCACCTCACGTGTTCCGGGGCCAGTACTCAAAATGCTTAGAACTTTTACCCGCCAATGGCGGCCATCTTGAAATGTCTAGTGATCCACACAGGGAACATTCAGTCAGTAACTCGGCCGCTAAACATGCTAAATACAAAATGTGCACATCAACATGCACACATGCATAAAATGCGCAGAATCAGCAGTATGTTTTATTATGTGCCTAAACAAATTCGTAATTTTAATCCGCTCGTGTCATCTTAGAGTGTTAACGGGAACTGCTTGGTATATACGTCAAAAAGGCACCACATTCTTTTTGGACCGAACAAGGGTGTGTCCCACACCATATTAAATCGGGAGTACCTAGATATAATGTTATTGTGTATATAACTTACTCCACCCATGATTCCACCCATTCTAGAAGAGTGCTTGTCATTTTGCTTCTCACACATTTAATGCATATCTCATGATCGTTTCTACAGTAAGATATAATGAATTCCGAGATCCTACTGTCTATTGACTTTATTCCACTCAATGTGGTCATTTAAACCTTTTTGATCCACTTTTTCGAAAAAAATCCAACGAGCTTCTCAGGTTGCCAACAATTTCTCCATACAATCATTGCTGGCCATCACCTTCTCCAAAACCACCCACTTCAGGGCCTGCAGATCATGTTTAGATTCACAAAAGTGTTGTACCAAACGTGTGGTAAGTTTACCAGCTTTGATGGTACTTAAGTGTTCTTGAATCCGGACCTTTATTTTCCTTGTCGTAAGGCCAATATACTGTGACCCGCACTGACATGTGAGTCTATAGATCACATTTATTGTGTTGCAATTTGAAAATTTATTCAGATACCATTTTTGCCACTGTTTAGGCTTACACAATTGGTCTTCTCCGTCAAATTACAAACAGAGCAGCTGCCACAAGGATAATGTCCAGCCGGCACTGATGAAATTCTTTGTTTCACTTGTGGTCGTGAATGCACTAACTTATCCTTTAAGTTAGTTGCACGCCTAAACGCAAATCTAGGTTGAAGCATTTTAAAATCTGCAGTGGACAGCAATGGCCAATGTTTCCTCATCGTTTGCCTTATCTTAGAGGACAGGGGGTCATACGTCATCACCACCGTCAGACAGTCACCTGCTTCTCTTGTGTTCCTTTCTAAAAGTGCCTGCCGTGGTGTATTACGGGCTCTTTTA
Source organism: Triturus cristatus (assembly GCF_964204655.1). NCBI lineage: Eukaryota > Metazoa > Chordata > Amphibia > Caudata > Salamandridae > Triturus > Triturus cristatus. The sequence goes on along the minus strand of NC_140579.1, from coordinate 112,194,992 downwards.
CATGCTCTATTGATGATCTTCTTAGGATAGGCTCTTTGTACCAATTTACTTGAGAGCTCTTCTGCTTGCTGAGAGAAAGTCTCTAGAGTAGAGCAATTACGGCGGTACCTAAAAAATTGGCCTACCGGTAAATTATCCCGTAAGGCTCTCGGGTCATATGACTGTGTAGCAATGAATTTCTATCAGACCCTTTTTGATGAACCATTGTATTCAATTTGCTACCCTGCACATTAATATCAAGGTCTAGATATACAGCGTGCTCATTACTCAATGTCCAGGTGAATTTTAAACAAGGGTCAAGATTATTCAATATATATAATACCAGAGACTGGGGGGGAGATAATTCTTCCCACTAGAGGTGTAGGTCCTAAGTAAAATTGTGAGTCCTCTGGATGCCAAGCCTTTTCTGGTTTGATGATTTGAAGAGACCTCAGCATTGTTTCGGCTGGTCTTTTGGCTGATTTGAAAAAGCCTCCGCATTGTTTCGGCCGTGTTTTTTGGCTTATTTGAAGATATCCCAGCATTGTTTCAGCTGGTCTTTTGGCTGTTTTGAAGAGATCTCAGCATTGTTCCGGCTGGTGTTTTGGTTGATGTGAATGGACCTCAGCATTATTCCGGCTGGTGTTTTGGTCGATTTGAAGGGACCCCTGCATTGTTGCGGCTTTTATAGGAACCTAAGCTTTGTTTAGGAGGATCTTTTGGCTGATTTAAAGGGATCCCAGCAATGTTTCAGCAGCTTTTGGCTGATTTGAAGAGAGCAGAGCACTGTTTCGGCTGGTCTTTTGGCTGATTTGAAGGGACCTCCGCATTGTTTTGGCTGGTCTTTTGGCTGATTTGAAGAGACCTCTGCATTGTATCACCTGGTCTTTTGACTGATTTGAAGAGAGCCGAGCACTGTTTCGGCTGGTCTTTTGGCTGATTTGAAGAAAGCTTAGCATTGTTTTGGCTGGTCTTTTGGCTAATTTGAAGAAAGCTTAGCATTGTTTTGGCTGGTCTTTTGGCTAATTTGAAGAAAGCTCCGCATTGTTTCGGCTGGTCTATTGGCCCAATTGAAGGGACCTCAGCATTGTTTCTGCTGGTCTTTTGGCTGATTTGAAGGGACCTCAGCATTGTTTTGGCTGGTCATTTGGCTGATTTGAAGAAACCCCTGCATTGTTTTGGCTAGTCTTTTGGCTGATTTGAAGAGACCTCAGCATTGCTATGGCTGGTCTTTTGGCTGATTTGAAGAGACCCCAGCATTGTTGCGGCTTTTGAAGGGCACCCAGCATTGTTGCGGCTTTTGAAGGGCACCCAGCATTGTTGCGGCTTTAGAAGGGACCCCAGCATTGTTTTGGCTGGTCTTTTGGTTGATTTGAAGGAATCTCCGCATTGTTTTGGCTGGTCTTTTGGCTGATTTGAAAAGACCGCAGCATTTTTTCGGTGGTCTTTTGGCTGATTTGAAGAAACCTCAGCATTGTATCGGCTGGTCTTTTGACTGATTTGAAAGGACCGCAGCATTGTTTTGGCTGGTCTTTTGGCTGATTTGAAGAAATCTCAGCATTGTTTCGGTTGTTTTTTTGGCTGATTTGAAGATATCCCAGCATTGTTTCAGCTGGTCTTTTGGCTGATTTGAAGAGATCTCAGCATTGTTCCGGCTGGTGTTTTGGTTGATGTGAATGGACCTCGGCATTATTCCGGCTGGTGTTTTGGTTGATTTGAAGGGACCCCTGCATTGTTGCTGCTTTTGAAGGAACCTAAGCATTGTTTAGGCTGGTCTTTTAGCTGATTTGAAGGGACCCCAGCATTGTTTCGCCTGGTCTTTTGGCTAATTTATGTAATGCTTCCTCTGCAGAATTCTGTGTTTGTCATTATGGTAATAGGTGCAAATCCATATCGGTCAGCCCAGCCTTACATGTTCCTGAGGTTAATAAAATTAGAACCATTATGTTGGGTAGTAATAAACATGTTATACAGTGGCAAGATACCTCTTGTGATGTGTGTGAGAAAGTGGCTCTGTATATACTGTTCCCTAATAGGTACAGGGTGTACAGAGTCCACAGTCCCCCAGAGGCTGATAGAGGTCAAAGTTAGGTATGACCTTACTCTCAAAAGTGGTAGCTTGGTCGAGCAGTAAGGCAGTACCAGAGGACAGTGTAAAGCATTTATTGTACACACTCAGTCAGCAAATGGTTTCACACACTCAATAACTGAACTCTAGGCCAATGATTTGTATATATAAAATATATGCTTGTTTTATTTTTAGAACCACAAGGGGGTAAAAATATACTTTCTCAGAATGAGAGGTTGAATATAAATACTTTTGTTTCAAGCAATAAATTTGTGTAAACAGTCACAGTTGGTTGCAATAAACAATCCTATTTCCTAAACATAACAATGCATTGAGCTCAATGGTAAATTCAGGTTATTTGTAATAAATTACTTTTCAGATTACTTTTGGAATTCCAGGTCTGGATCCTAGAACCAGCCTGGGGTCAGTATTCAGAATCAAGTGAAGAAAGTCGACTTAATAACTGTAATGATTTTTAGATAATATTTAGCTATTTCAAAAGTTAGCACTTAGAAAATATTTCACAGAAAACATTCAATGGATCTCTATGGCAAGAAATTCAAATTGCAGGTAGAGTACTTTATCGTTACTTTAGTAATCCAGGACTGGGTGCCTAGACCCAGGACTGGGGTCCTTATCAAAAGCAGGTAAGTAATTTCGTTTGCAGAAATGGTACGATTTTAAAAGAATATTTCAAATTTGCAAAAGTAGACACTTAGAAGAAATTTCACAGAAAAGCAGGCAATGGTTTCCTATGGGAGAAAAATGAGTTAGAAGTAAGTATAGTTGTGAACACTTTTCAGAGTCAGGGCTGGGCACCAAGATCCAGCACTGGGAGCTCACCTAGGAGCAGGTGAGTAAATTCGTTTTTGTCACTTGGCTGATTTTTGGTGAATTTTTGCAGTTTTGAAAAGTTCACACTTAGAAGATTTTTGAAGAAAAAGCCAGTCAATGTTACCCTATGAGGAAAATGAAGTTAGCGGTTTAAGGGTAAGTACTCGACTGGTAGTGTTGAAATTCCGGGCATGGACTCAGGGGTCCCCCAGTGTCAGGTAGGTACAGTTGGTTCACCCTCAGCGGTTTCAGGACGGCCGGGTGCAGAGAGAGTTGGGCCCAATGTTATCCTATGAGGGATAGGGGGGCCTTGGTTGGTGGCTGCTGTCTGGCAAGCCACGCGGCTGTGGGAGCTGGGCTCCTGGTCACTTACTCAGGGCAAGTGGGGAAGTAGGTTAGAGTAGAGAGGGCACTGCCAGGGCCACTCGGGCGGCTGGGTGCAGGGTGCTTTTGAGCCTTAGGGCGCTCAATGGAAATCAATGGGAATGTTCCGGTTTGGAAAGAGGCTGCAGGCTCGGGGACGAGGAGGTTTCAGGTGCCACCACCACTTCGAGAGGTAAGTTGGGTAGTTGTAGGTTAGGTGGGTACCCCAGGATTGGGCACAGGGGGTCGCAGGGCGCCGGGTGCAGGGGTGCCTTTTGACGTCGGGAATCTTACCCTCTGGTTGATCGCGGCTGGGGTGGCACTTGGTTCTGAGGCTGCAGGCTTCTTCCGGGATGTCGAGGGGGGTCCTTGGGTGCCGGACTCTGGGTCACAGTCGCCGTGGGGTCGTCCTCTGGGTCTTTGTCCACTCCGGCACTGGCCAGGCTTGGCTGGTGCAGAGTGTGTTGGGTCCGCGGTCCCGGGCTGGTGCCAGGGATAGCAAGTAGGTTTCTTGAGTAGAGCCTCTACTCGTGGGAGTCCCAGGGGCTTAGAGCTAAAAGGTAGCCAGGTCCTCCGGGGTTGGTGAGGTTGCTGGCCACGTGGGAGGCCGCGCTGGTGCAGGTTCGAGAGTCGACAGGCCGGTAGGGCTGGGGCCAAAGCAGTTGGTGTCTTCTTCTCTTTTTAGCAGCTGCAGGGCAGGTCTTTGTTCTTCTTGCTCTTCTTGTCGTTTTTCTATCTGGAATCTGAGGAAGGAAGGTTCAGGGGGCCCCTAAATACTAGATTTAGGGGCGTTACAGGTAGGTGAAGGCCAGGGACCAATGGGTCCTTGTCCTGGGGTGGGTACACCCCCTATCCTGCCTCTCTCCTGTGGGAGGGGGGCAGTAGCCTAATCCTGATAGGGTAGGGCCTCCCATCTTCAAGATGGCGAGAGCCCGGAGATGTGCTTCACCTCGCCTCCCCCACCTGAGGGGTGGGGTGGGCAGGCTGGCACATCCCCTGTCCTTGTATGGGGTTTCCGGCCAAGCTTCCCGCCAGAGTGGGGGGTTGCAGTGGCCTGGGGAAACTCCAACTGGCGGCATGCCTTTGAAGCTTCCCTTTGCTCATCCTGGGGGAGGAGATTTCTCACCTCACCCAGGATGTGCATTGTTGCAGGCCCGGGAGAGCAGGGGCTCTCCCACCCAGGGGTCCAGCAACGTGTCTGCTGTGTGGCAGCCTGGGCAGCCTCAGAGCAGACGTGGATTGCAAGTTAGCTGTAAGGGGGCATCTTCTAAGATGCCCTCTGGGGTGCTTAGTACATTAAATCCTACACTGGCATCAGTGTGGGTTCAATGTGCTGAGAAGTTTGATACCAAACTTCCCAGGCTTCAGTGTTGCCAATATGGTGCTGTGGAGCTCGTGTTTGACAAGCTCTCAGCACCATGTATTCTTAAATGACAGCACTGCACTTACAGTGCCCAGGAATGGACCCGGGTACTGTAGGGGCACAGGGCTCCTGCTCCTGTGCCCACACCATAGGCGTAATGCACCCAGCTAGAGGGGTGGCTGACATATGCCTTGGCAGTGTAGGTGATGGGCATGGTACACAGTGATGTGTGCCATGTCGACTCTTTGTTTTGTCCTGCACCCAGACACTCAGCCTGCAAGGGCAGTGTGTGTGTGTAAGGGTACAGGGCCTCTGAGGGTGGCACAATGAGTGCTGCAGCCCTTAGAGGCCTTCCCTGGTCACAAGGCCCTGGGTACCTAGGGTACCATTTACTAGGGGCTGACATGTGGCTAGGGTTTGCCAATTTGGAGTTTGTGTGGTTTAAGGAAGGAACATAGGCCCTGGGCACCTGATTGGCAGGAACCCAGGGTACACTCAATCGAAGTACATTCAGCAATTTAGCAAAAAGTGGGGGCATACCATGCAAGAAAGATGGCACTTTCTCACACAACCCCCCCCCAAACGAAAGGTGATGAGACTAACCTTGTCCTATGGAGTCTTCATTGTCTAAGTGGAAGAACCTGGAAAGTCCATCTGCATTGGCATGGGCAGTCCCTGGTCTGTGTTCCACTTCAAAGTCCATTCCCTGTAGGGAGATGGACCACCTCAGTAGTTTTGGATTTTCCCCTTTCATCTGCATTAGCCATCTGAGAGGTCTGTGGTCAGTTTGAACTAGGAAGTGAGTGCCAAACAAGTATGGCCTCAGCTTCTTCAGGGACCAAACCACAGCAAAGGCCTCCCTCTCAATGGCACTCCAACGCTGCTCTCTAGGGAGTAGTCTTCTGCTTATAAAAGCAACAGGTTGGTCTTGGCCTTCATCATTGGTCTGGGATAGGACCGCTCCTATCCCTAGCTCAGAGGCATCAGTCTGCACTATGAACTGCTTGGCATAATCTGGAGCTTTTAGAATTGGTGCTGAGCACATTGCTTCTTTTAGGGTGTCAAAAGCCTTTTGACAACTAACTGTCCAGTTAACTTTCTTGGGCATTTTCTTGGAGGTGAGTTCTGTGAGGGGGGTCACAATGGACCCATACCCCTTCACAAACCTCCTGTAGTACCCAGTCAAGCCAAGGAATGCCCTGACTTGGGTCTGGGTTGTTGGAGCTATCCAGTCCATGATGGCCTGGATTTTGGGTTGTAAGGGCTGTACCTGGCCTCCACCTACAAGGTGGCCCAAGTACACCACAGTGCCCTGCCCTATCTGGCATTTGGATGCTTTGATAGTGAGACCTGCACTCTGCAGAGCCTCTAAAACCTTCCCAAGGTGGATCAGGTGATCCTGCCAGGTGGAGCTAAAGACAGCAATATCATCAAGATAAGCTGCACTAAAGGACTCCAACCCAGCCAGGACATGGTTCACCAACCTCTGGAAGGTGGCAGGGGCATTCTTTAACCCAAAGGGCATCACAGTAAACTGATAATGCCCATCAGGGGTGGAGAATGCTGTCTTTTCTTTTGCTCCTGGGGCCATGCCAATCTGCCAGTACCCTGCAGTTAAGTCAAAGGTACTGAGAAATTTGGCAGCCCCCAATTTGTCTATCAGTTCATCTGCTCTTGGGATAGGGTGAGCATCTGTCTTGGTGACAGAGTTGAGCCCTCTATAGTCCACACAGAACCTCATCTCTCTCTTTTCACCCTGTTGATGAGGTTTGGGGACCAGAACTACTGGGCTAGCCCAGGGGCTCTCTGAAGGCTCAATGACCCCTAACTCCAGCATCTTGCTGACCTCAGCTTTGATGCTTTCCTTGACTTGATCTGACTGTCGATAGATTTTGTTCTTGACAGGTGCACTGTCACCAGTGTCCACATCATGGGTACACCAGCTTGTCAGACCAGGGGTCAGGGAAAAGAGGCTAGCATATTGTTGCAAGACTTGCTTGCAGTCAGTCTGTTGTTGGGCAGAGAGGGTGTCTGAGAAAATCACACCATCTACTGACCCATCTTTTGGGCTGTAGGATAGGAGGTCAGGGAGTGGCTCACTCTCTGCTTCCTGTTCTTCATCAGTCACCATCAGCATGGTGATGTCAGCCCTATCATTGTAGAGTTTAAGGCGGTTCACATGGATGACCCTTTTGGGTGTCCTGCTAGTGCCCAGGTCAACTAGATAGGTGACCTCACTCTTTCTCTCTAGGATAGGGTAAGGGCCACTCCATTTGTCTTGGAGAGCCCTTGGTGCCACTGGCTCCAAAACCCACACCTGTTGCCCTGGTTGAAATTCAACCAGTGCAGCTTTTTGGTCATACCAGTGCTTCTGGAGCTCCTGGCTGGCCTCAAGGTTCTTGGATGCTTTTTCCATATACTCAGCCATTCTGGACCTTAGGCCAAGCACATAGTCCACTATGTCCTGTTTGGGTTCTTGAAGAGGCCTCTCCCAGCCCTCCTTTACAAGACACAGTGGTCCCCTTACAGGATGACCAAACAGAAGTTCAAAGGGTGAGAAACCTACTCCCTTCTGTGGCACTTCCCTGTAGGCGAAAAGCAAGCATGGTAATAGGACATCCCACCTCCTTTTGAGTTTCTCAGGGAGTCCCATGATCATACCTTTCAATGTCTTGTTGAACCTCTCAACAAGGCCATTGGTTTGTGGGTGGTAGGGTGTAGTAAACTTGTACTGCACTCCACACTCTTTCCACATGTGTGTTAGGTAAGCAGACATGAAGTTGGAACCTCTGTCTGAAACCACCTCCTTAGGAAAACCCACCCTGGTGAAGACACCCAGGAGGGCCTTGGCTACTGCAGGAGCTGTAGTAGTCCTAAGTGGAATTGCTTCAGGGTACCTAGTAGCATGATCCACTACTACTAGAATGAATTTGTTCCCTGAGGCTGTGGGAGGTTCGAGTGGACCCACAATGTCCACACCTACCCTTTCAAAGGGGACCCCCACCACTGGTAGTGGAATGAGGGGGGCCTTTGGGTGGCCACCTGTCTTGCCACTGGCCTGACAGGTAACACAGGAGCTGACAAACTCCTTCACCTTTTGGTGCATCTGGGGCCAGTAAAAGTGACTCACTAACCTTTCCCAAGTTTTGGATTGCCCCAGATGTCCAGCTAGGGGGATGTCATGAGCCAAAGTTAGGAGGAACTCCCTGTACTTCTGTGGCACTACCACCCTCCTGGTGGCTCCAGGAGTGGGGTCTCTTGCCTCAGCATACAGTAATCCCTCTTCCCAATAAGCTCTATGGGTACCACTGACATCTCCCCTGGCTTCTGAAGCAGCTTGTTGTCTCAGGCTTTCAAGAGTGGGACAGTCTTGCTGACCCTGGCACAGCTCTTCCCTAGAGGGTCCCCCTGGGCCCAAGAGTTCAACCTGGTAAGGGTCAAGCTCCATGGACTCAGTTCCCTCAGAGGTATCTACATCCTCTCCAGGGGGAGAGGGGTTCTGAGTGTTTGGCTGTACAGAAGCTGGTCCCCCAGTCTTCTTGCCCTTCCTCTTGGTTGGTTGGGCCATTATTCCAGGCTCCAAACCTACTTTTTCACCCTTCCTCTTGCTCTGTGCTCTGGTTTGCACACACACCAATTCAGGGATGCCCAGCATGGCTGCATGGGCCTTTAACTCAACCTCAGCCCAGGCTGAGGTTTCCAGATCATTTCCAAGCAGACATGCAGCTGGCAACTTTGGAGAGACCACTACCTGTTTCAGGCCAGTAACCCCCCCCCAGCCTAATGTTACCATGGCCATGGGATGACTAGTGGTGACACTGTCAGCGTTGGTGACTGGGTAAGACTTCCCAATCAAGTATTGCTCAGGGGAAACCAGTGTGTCTTTCACCATAGTGACACTGGCACCTGTATCCCTCAGAGCTTCTACCCTAGTTCCATTCACCCAGGGGTACTGTAAGTATTTCTTCAAGTTGGGGGGCCACACAGCCACAGTGGCAAACTCCACTTCTCCCAAGGAGACTAAACTTGCTTCAGTGTGTTCCCAGATTTGCTCAGGGTACACCTCTGATCCCATTTGTATACTTGCTGCCCCAGGAGTGGCTGTACTGGGTGCCTTAGGGGCTTTGTTTTGGGGGCAAGATACAGTTAGGTGTCCCTGCTTCTTACAGGTATTACAAAAGGCCTTTAAGGGATCAAAGTTCTTCCCCCTATATGGTTGGGGCACATAGGGAGTAGTTTGGGTCCCACCCACCTGAACAGGTTTTTGGGGCCCTTTGGAAGACTCAGACTTTTTATCTTGGGGATTCTCACCACCTTTCCCCTGGGGAGGTTTTGTGACCACCTTCTTTTGGTCACCCCCAGTGGTTGTCTTGGTCACCCTAGTCTTGACCCAGTGGTCCGCCTTCTTTCCCAATTCTTGGGGAGAAATTAGACCTAGGTCTACCAAATGCTGATGCAACTTTTCATTTGTGCAGTTACTCAAAATATGTTCCTTCATGAATAAATTGTACAATCCAGTAAAATCCTGCACACCATGTCCAGCTAACCAACCATCCAGTGTCTTCACTGAGAAATCTACAAAATCAATCCAGGACTGGGTCTGGGTTTTGTGAGCCCCCCTGAATCTAATTCTATACTCCTCAGTGGTGAATCCAAATCCCTCAATCAGAGCTTTCTTCATGAGGTCATAGGATCCTGCTTCTGGCCCAGAGAGAGTCAGAAGCCTGTCCCTGCAGTTACCAGAGAACAGTTCCCACAGGAGTGCCCCCCAGAGAGGTTTCTTTACTTTCCTGATATCACAAGCCCTCTCAAAGGCTGTGAACCATTTGGTGATATCATCACCTTCCTCAAATTTAGGGACAATCCCTTTGGGGATTTTAAGGTCAGAAGTTTCCTCCCTATCCTTGTTTTTATTATTGCTGCCACCATTGATGGGTGCTAAACCCATCTCTCTCCTTTCCTTTTCTAGAGCCAGGAGCCTGGACTCTAGATCTATTCTTTTGGCCAGCCTCACAAGGCTGTCCTCTTCACTGGGGGGTCCCCCAGTGTTGTCTCTGGGACCAGAGCCACCTGTGTGGTCTCTAGGTGCCCAGATGCTATGTCTTGAGTTGGAGGGTATGGGTGCCATCTCCTCCCTAGGGAATAGTATGGGGAGGTTGCTGTCCTCCTCCCCTGTTTCCCTTTCCTCATCTGACTGGCCATCACCATGTTCAGATGGGTGGTCTTTAGCATACTCAGCCAGGAGCTCCTGGAGCCCTTGTTTGGATGGATGCTGACCCATTTGTAAATTTTTGAGTTTACATAAGGACCTCAATTCCTTGAAAGACAAGTGTAAGTAAGGTGTGAGGTCGAGCTCCTCCACCAGGTCCATGTTATTATTATCACTAATAGCTGGGTTTGTTTGAGACATTCTAACCTGACAGTTCTAACCCTCTACCCTGACTATAGTGACTTTTATTTTTCTAAAATTCTAATGGGACTTAAGCAAGGCCCTAGCAAGACTTTTAGTAATTTTGGAAAAACCAATCAGAATTCTAAAGGCAATTTTTAAGAGTTCTGTCGTGTGATCAGATGGTAACCAAGTAGTCCAACAAATGCAAGTTTGTATCCCACCGCTGATCCACCAATGTGAGAAAGTGGCTCTGTATATACTGTTCCCTAATAGGTACAGGGTGTACAGAGTCCACAGTCCCCCAGAGGCTGATAGAGGTCAAAGTTAGGTATGACCTTACTCTCAAAAGTGGTAGCTTGGTCGAGCAGTAAGGCAGTACCAGAGGACAGTGTAAAGCATTTATTGTACACACTCAGTCAGCAAATGGTTTCACACACTCAATAACTGAACTCTAGGCCAATGATTTGTATATATAAAATATATGCTTGTTTTATTTTTAGAACCACAAGGGGGTAAAAATATACTTTCTCAGAATGAGAGGTTGAATATAAATACTTTTGTTTCAAGCAATAAATTTGTGTAAACAGTCACAGTTGGTTGCAATAAACAATCCTATTTCCTAAACATAACAATGCATTGAGCTCAATGGTAAATTCAGGTTATTTGTAATAAATTACTTTTCAGATTACTTTTGGAATTCCAGGTCTGGATCCTAGAACCAGCCTGGGGTCAGTATTCAGAATCAAGTGAAGAAAGTCGACTTAATAACTGTAATGATTTTTAGATAATATTTAGCTATTTCAAAAGTTAGCACTTAGAAAATATTTCACAGAAAACATTCAATGGATCTCTATGGCAAGAAATTCAAATTGCAGGTAGAGTACTTTATCGTTACTTTAGTAATCCAGGACTGGGTGCCTAGACCCAGGACTGGGGTCCTTATCAAAAGCAGGTAAGTAATTTCGTTTGCAGAAATGGTACGATTTTAAAAGAATATTTCAAATTTGCAAAAGTAGACACTTAGAAGAAATTTCACAGAAAAGCAGGCAATGGTTTCCTATGGGAGAAAAATGAGTTAGAAGTAAGTATAGTTGTGAACACTTTTCAGAGTCAGGGCTGGGCACCAAGATCCAGCACTGGGAGCTCACCTAGGAGCAGGTGAGTAAATTCGTTTTTGTCACTTGGCTGATTTTTGGTGAATTTTTGCAGTTTTGAAAAGTTCACACTTAGAAGATTTTTGAAGAAAAAGCCAGTCAATGTTACCCTATGAGGAAAATGAAGTTAGCGGTTTAAGGGTAAGTACTCGACTGGTAGTGTTGAAATTCCGGGCATGGACTCAGGGGTCCCCCAGTGTCAGGTAGGTACAGTTGGTTCACCCTCAGCGGTTTCAGGACGGCCGGGTGCAGAGAGAGTTGGGCCCAATGTTATCCTATGAGGGATAGGGGGGCCTTGGTTGGTGGCTGCTGTCTGGCAAGCCACGCGGCTGTGGGAGCTGGGCTCCTGGTCACTTACTCAGGGCAAGTGGGGAAGTAGGTTAGAGTAGAGAGGGCACTGCCAGGGCCACTCGGGCGGCTGGGTGCAGGGTGCTTTTGAGCCTTAGGGCGCTCAATGGAAATCAATGGGAATGTTCCGGTTTGGAAAGAGGCTGCAGGCTCGGGGACGAGGAGGTTTCAGGTGCCACCACCACTTCGAGAGGTAAGTTGGGTAGTTGTAGGTTAGGTGGGTACCCCAGGATTGGGCACAGGGGGTCGCAGGGCGCCGGGTGCAGGGGTGCCTTTTGACGTCGGGAATCTTACCCTCTGGTTGATCGCGGCTGGGGTGGCACTTGGTTCTGAGGCTGCAGGCTTCTTCCGGGATGTCGAGGGGGGTCCTTGGGTGCCGGACTCTGGGTCACAGTCGCCGTGGGGTCGTCCTCTGGGTCTTTGTCCACTCCGGCACTGGCCAGGCTTGGCTGGTGCAGAGTGTGTTGGGTCCGCGGTCCCGGGCTGGTGCCAGGGATAGCAAGTAGGTTTCTTGAGTAGAGCCTCTACTCGTGGGAGTCCCAGGGGCTTAGAGCTAAAAGGTAGCCAGGTCCTCCGGGGTTGGTGAGGTTGCTGGCCACGTGGGAGGCCGCGCTGGTGCAGGTTCGAGAGTCGACAGGCCGGTAGGGCTGGGGCCAAAGCAGTTGGTGTCTTCTTCTCTTTTTAGCAGCTGCAGGGCAGGTCTTTGTTCTTCTTGCTCTTCTTGTCGTTTTTCTATCTGGAATCTGAGGAAGGAAGGTTCAGGGGGCCCCTAAATACTAGATTTAGGGGCGTTACAGGTAGGTGAAGGCCAGGGACCAATGGGTCCTTGTCCTGGGGTGGGTACACCCCCTATCCTGCCTCTCTCCTGTGGGAGGGGGGCAGTAGCCTAATCCTGATAGGGTAGGGCCTCCCATCTTCAAGATGGCGAGAGCCCGGAGATGTGCTTCACCTCGCCTCCCCCACCTGAGGGGTGGGGTGGGCAGGCTGGCACATCCCCTGTCCTTGTATGGGGTTTCCGGCCAAGCTTCCCGCCAGAGTGGGGGGTTGCAGTGGCCTGGGGAAACTCCAACTGGCGGCATGCCTTTGAAGCTTCCCTTTGCTCATCCTGGGGGAGGAGATTTCTCACCTCACCCAGGATGTGCATTGTTGCAGGCCCGGGAGAGCAGGGGCTCTCCCACCCAGGGGTCCAGCAACGTGTCTGCTGTGTGGCAGCCTGGGCAGCCTCAGAGCAGACGTGGATTGCAAGTTAGCTGTAAGGGGGCATCTTCTAAGATGCCCTCTGGGGTGCTTAGTACATTAAATCCTACACTGGCATCAGTGTGGGTTCAATGTGCTGAGAAGTTTGATACCAAACTTCCCAGGCTTCAGTGTTGCCAATATGGTGCTGTGGAGCTCGTGTTTGACAAGCTCTCAGCACCATGTATTCTTAAATGACAGCACTGCACTTACAGTGCCCAGGAATGGACCCGGGTACTGTAGGGGCACAGGGCTCCTGCTCCTGTGCCCACACCATAGGCGTAATGCACCCAGCTAGAGGGGTGGCTGACATATGCCTTGGCAGTGTAGGTGATGGGCATGGTACACAGTGATGTGTGCCATGTCGACTCTTTGTTTTGTCCTGCACCCAGACACTCAGCCTGCAAGGGCAGTGTGTGTGTGTAAGGGTACAGGGCCTCTGAGGGTGGCACAATGAGTGCTGCAGCCCTTAGAGGCCTTCCCTGGTCACAAGGCCCTGGGTACCTAGGGTACCATTTACTAGGGGCTGACATGTGGCTAGGGTTTGCCAATTTGGAGTTTGTGTGGTTTAAGGAAGGAACATAGGCCCTGGGCACCTGATTGGCAGGAACCCAGGGTACACTCAATCGAAGTACATTCAGCAATTTAGCAAAAAGTGGGGGCATACCATGCAAGAAAGATGGCACTTTCTCACACAACCCCCCCCCAAACGAAAGGTGATGAGACTAACCTTGTCCTATGGAGTCTTCATTGTCTAAGTGGAAGAACCTGGAAAGTCCATCTGCATTGGCATGGGCAGTCCCTGGTCTGTGTTCCACTTCAAAGTCCATTCCCTGTAGGGAGATGGACCACCTCAGTAGTTTTGGATTTTCCCCTTTCATCTGCATTAGCCATCTGAGAGGTCTGTGGTCAGTTTGAACTAGGAAGTGAGTGCCAAACAAGTATGGCCTCAGCTTCTTCAGGGACCAAACCACAGCAAAGGCCTCCCTCTCAATGGCACTCCAACGCTGCTCTCTAGGGAGTAGTCTTCTGCTTATAAAAGCAACAGGTTGGTCTTGGCCTTCATCATTGGTCTGGGATAGGACCGCTCCTATCCCTAGCTCAGAGGCATCAGTCTGCACTATGAACTGCTTGGCATAATCTGGAGCTTTTAGAATTGGTGCTGAGCACATTGCTTCTTTTAGGGTGTCAAAAGCCTTTTGACAACTAACTGTCCAGTTAACTTTCTTGGGCATTTTCTTGGAGGTGAGTTCTGTGAGGGGGGTCACAATGGACCCATACCCCTTCACAAACCTCCTGTAGTACCCAGTCAAGCCAAGGAATGCCCTGACTTGGGTCTGGGTTGTTGGAGCTATCCAGTCCATGATGGCCTGGATTTTGGGTTGTAAGGGCTGTACCTGGCCTCCACCTACAAGGTGGCCCAAGTACACCACAGTGCCCTGCCCTATCTGGCATTTGGATGCTTTGATAGTGAGACCTGCACTCTGCAGAGCCTCTAAAACCTTCCCAAGGTGGATCAGGTGATCCTGCCAGGTGGAGCTAAAGACAGCAATATCATCAAGATAAGCTGCACTAAAGGACTCCAACCCAGCCAGGACATGGTTCACCAACCTCTGGAAGGTGGCAGGGGCATTCTTTAACCCAAAGGGCATCACAGTAAACTGATAATGCCCATCAGGGGTGGAGAATGCTGTCTTTTCTTTTGCTCCTGGGGCCATGCCAATCTGCCAGTACCCTGCAGTTAAGTCAAAGGTACTGAGAAATTTGGCAGCCCCCAATTTGTCTATCAGTTCATCTGCTCTTGGGATAGGGTGAGCATCTGTCTTGGTGACAGAGTTGAGCCCTCTATAGTCCACACAGAACCTCATCTCTCTCTTTTCACCCTGTTGATGAGGTTTGGGGACCAGAACTACTGGGCTAGCCCAGGGGCTCTCTGAAGGCTCAATGACCCCTAACTCCAGCATCTTGCTGACCTCAGCTTTGATGCTTTCCTTGACTTGATCTGACTGTCGATAGATTTTGTTCTTGACAGGTGCACTGTCACCAGTGTCCACATCATGGGTACACCAGCTTGTCAGACCAGGGGTCAGGGAAAAGAGGCTAGCATATTGTTGCAAGACTTGCTTGCAGTCAGTCTGTTGTTGGGCAGAGAGGGTGTCTGAGAAAATCACACCATCTACTGACCCATCTTTTGGGCTGTAGGATAGGAGGTCAGGGAGTGGCTCACTCTCTGCTTCCTGTTCTTCATCAGTCACCATCAGCATGGTGATGTCAGCCCTATCATTGTAGAGTTTAAGGCGGTTCACATGGATGACCCTTTTGGGTGTCCTGCTAGTGCCCAGGTCAACTAGATAGGTGACCTCACTCTTTCTCTCTAGGATAGGGTAAGGGCCACTCCATTTGTCTTGGAGAGCCCTTGGTGCCACTGGCTCCAAAACCCACACCTGTTGCCCTGGTTGAAATTCAACCAGTGCAGCTTTTTGGTCATACCAGTGCTTCTGGAGCTCCTGGCTGGCCTCAAGGTTCTTGGATGCTTTTTCCATATACTCAGCCATTCTGGACCTTAGGCCAAGCACATAGTCCACTATGTCCTGTTTGGGTTCTTGAAGAGGCCTCTCCCAGCCCTCCTTTACAAGACACAGTGGTCCCCTTACAGGATGACCAAACAGAAGTTCAAAGGGTGAGAAACCTACTCCCTTCTGTGGCACTTCCCTGTAGGCGAAAAGCAAGCATGGTAATAGGACATCCCACCTCCTTTTGAGTTTCTCAGGGAGTCCCATGATCATACCTTTCAATGTCTTGTTGAACCTCTCAACAAGGCCATTGGTTTGTGGGTGGTAGGGTGTAGTAAACTTGTACTGCACTCCACACTCTTTCCACATGTGTGTTAGGTAAGCAGACATGAAGTTGGAACCTCTGTCTGAAACCACCTCCTTAGGAAAACCCACCCTGGTGAAGACACCCAGGAGGGCCTTGGCTACTGCAGGAGCTGTAGTAGTCCTAAGTGGAATTGCTTCAGGGTACCTAGTAGCATGATCCACTACTACTAGAATGAATTTGTTCCCTGAGGCTGTGGGAGGTTCGAGTGGACCCACAATGTCCACACCTACCCTTTCAAAGGGGACCCCCACCACTGGTAGTGGAATGAGGGGGGCCTTTGGGTGGCCACCTGTCTTGCCACTGGCCTGACAGGTAACACAGGAGCTGACAAACTCCTTCACCTTTTGGTGCATCTGGGGCCAGTAAAAGTGACTCACTAACCTTTCCCAAGTTTTGGATTGCCCCAGATGTCCAGCTAGGGGGATGTCATGAGCCAAAGTTAGGAGGAACTCCCTGTACTTCTGTGGCACTACCACCCTCCTGGTGGCTCCAGGAGTGGGGTCTCTTGCCTCAGCATACAGTAATCCCTCTTCCCAATAAGCTCTATGGGTACCACTGACATCTCCCCTGGCTTCTGAAGCAGCTTGTTGTCTCAGGCTTTCAAGAGTGGGACAGTCTTGCTGACCCTGGCACAGCTCTTCCCTAGAGGGTCCCCCTGGGCCCAAGAGTTCAACCTGGTAAGGGTCAAGCTCCATGGACTCAGTTCCCTCAGAGGTATCTACATCCTCTCCAGGGGGAGAGGGGTTCTGAGTGTTTGGCTGTACAGAAGCTGGTCCCCCAGTCTTCTTGCCCTTCCTCTTGGTTGGTTGGGCCATTATTCCAGGCTCCAAACCTACTTTTTCACCCTTCCTCTTGCTCTGTGCTCTGGTTTGCACACACACCAATTCAGGGATGCCCAGCATGGCTGCATGGGCCTTTAACTCAACCTCAGCCCAGGCTGAGGTTTCCAGATCATTTCCAAGCAGACATGCAGCTGGCAACTTTGGAGAGACCACTACCTGTTTCAGGCCAGTAACCCCCCCCCAGCCTAATGTTACCATGGCCATGGGATGACTAGTGGTGACACTGTCAGCGTTGGTGACTGGGTAAGACTTCCCAATCAAGTATTGCTCAGGGGAAACCAGTGTGTCTTTCACCATAGTGACACTGGCACCTGTATCCCTCAGAGCTTCTACCCTAGTTCCATTCACCCAGGGGTACTGTAAGTATTTCTTCAAGTTGGGGGGCCACACAGCCACAGTGGCAAACTCCACTTCTCCCAAGGAGACTAAACTTGCTTCAGTGTGTTCCCAGATTTGCTCAGGGTACACCTCTGATCCCATTTGTATACTTGCTGCCCCAGGAGTGGCTGTACTGGGTGCCTTAGGGGCTTTGTTTTGGGGGCAAGATACAGTTAGGTGTCCCTGCTTCTTACAGGTATTACAAAAGGCCTTTAAGGGATCAAAGTTCTTCCCCCTATATGGTTGGGGCACATAGGGAGTAGTTTGGGTCCCACCCACCTGAACAGGTTTTTGGGGCCCTTTGGAAGACTCAGACTTTTTATCTTGGGGATTCTCACCACCTTTCCCCTGGGGAGGTTTTGTGACCACCTTCTTTTGGTCACCCCCAGTGGTTGTCTTGGTCACCCTAGTCTTGACCCAGTGGTCCGCCTTCTTTCCCAATTCTTGGGGAGAAATTAGACCTAGGTCTACCAAATGCTGATGCAACTTTTCATTTGTGCAGTTACTCAAAATATGTTCCTTCATGAATAAATTGTACAATCCAGTAAAATCCTGCACACCATGTCCAGCTAACCAACCATCCAGTGTCTTCACTGAGAAATCTACAAAATCAATCCAGGACTGGGTCTGGGTTTTGTGAGCCCCCCTGAATCTAATTCTATACTCCTCAGTGGTGAATCCAAATCCCTCAATCAGAGCTTTCTTCATGAGGTCATAGGATCCTGCTTCTGGCCCAGAGAGAGTCAGAAGCCTGTCCCTGCAGTTACCAGAGAACAGTTCCCACAGGAGTGCCCCCCAGAGAGGTTTCTTTACTTTCCTGATATCACAAGCCCTCTCAAAGGCTGTGAACCATTTGGTGATATCATCACCTTCCTCAAATTTAGGGACAATCCCTTTGGGGATTTTAAGGTCAGAAGTTTCCTCCCTATCCTTGTTTTTATTATTGCTGCCACCATTGATGGGTGCTAAACCCATCTCTCTCCTTTCCTTTTCTAGAGCCAGGAGCCTGGACTCTAGATCTATTCTTTTGGCCAGCCTCACAAGGCTGTCCTCTTCACTGGGGGGTCCCCCAGTGTTGTCTCTGGGACCAGAGCCACCTGTGTGGTCTCTAGGTGCCCAGATGCTATGTCTTGAGTTGGAGGGTATGGGTGCCATCTCCTCCCTAGGGAATAGTATGGGGAGGTTGCTGTCCTCCTCCCCTGTTTCCCTTTCCTCATCTGACTGGCCATCACCATGTTCAGATGGGTGGTCTTTAGCATACTCAGCCAGGAGCTCCTGGAGCCCTTGTTTGGATGGATGCTGACCCATTTGTAAATTTTTGAGTTTACATAAGGACCTCAATTCCTTGAAAGACAAGTGTAAGTAAGGTGTGAGGTCGAGCTCCTCCACCAGGTCCATGTTATTATTATCACTAATAGCTGGGTTTGTTTGAGACATTCTAACCTGACAGTTCTAACCCTCTACCCTGACTATAGTGACTTTTATTTTTCTAAAATTCTAATGGGACTTAAGCAAGGCCCTAGCAAGACTTTTAGTAATTTTGGAAAAACCAATCAGAATTCTAAAGGCAATTTTTAAGAGTTCTGTCGTGTGATCAGATGGTAACCAAGTAGTCCAACAAATGCAAGTTTGTATCCCACCGCTGATCCACCAATGTGAGAAAGTGGCTCTGTATATACTGTTCCCTAATAGGTACAGGGTGTACAGAGTCCACAGTCCCCCAGAGGCTGATAGAGGTCAAAGTTAGGTATGACCTTACTCTCAAAAGTGGTAGCTTGGTCGAGCAGTAAGGCAGTACCAGAGGACAGTGTAAAGCATTTATTGTACACACTCAGTCAGCAAATGGTTTCACACACTCAATAACTGAACTCTAGGCCAATGATTTGTATATATAAAATATATGCTTGTTTTATTTTTAGAACCACAAGGGGGTAAAAATATACTTTCTCAGAATGAGAGGTTGAATATAAATACTTTTGTTTCAAGCAATAAATTTGTGTAAACAGTCACAGTTGGTTGCAATAAACAATCCTATTTCCTAAACATAACAATGCATTGAGCTCAATGGTAAATTCAGGTTATTTGTAATAAATTACTTTTCAGATTACTTTTGGAATTCCAGGTCTGGATCCTAGAACCAGCCTGGGGTCAGTATTCAGAATCAAGTGAAGAAAGTCGACTTAATAACTGTAATGATTTTTAGATAATATTTAGCTATTTCAAAAGTTAGCACTTAGAAAATATTTCACAGAAAACATTCAATGGATCTCTATGGCAAGAAATTCAAATTGCAGGTAGAGTACTTTATCGTTACTTTAGTAATCCAGGACTGGGTGCCTAGACCCAGGACTGGGGTCCTTATCAAAAGCAGGTAAGTAATTTCGTTTGCAGAAATGGTACGATTTTAAAAGAATATTTCAAATTTGCAAAAGTAGACACTTAGAAGAAATTTCACAGAAAAGCAGGCAATGGTTTCCTATGGGAGAAAAATGAGTTAGAAGTAAGTATAGTTGTGAACACTTTTCAGAGTCAGGGCTGGGCACCAAGATCCAGCACTGGGAGCTCACCTAGGAGCAGGTGAGTAAATTCGTTTTTGTCACTTGGCTGATTTTTGGTGAATTTTTGCAGTTTTGAAAAGTTCACACTTAGAAGATTTTTGAAGAAAAAGCCAGTCAATGTTACCCTATGAGGAAAATGAAGTTAGCGGTTTAAGGGTAAGTACTCGACTGGTAGTGTTGAAATTCCGGGCATGGACTCAGGGGTCCCCCAGTGTCAGGTAGGTACAGTTGGTTCACCCTCAGCGGTTTCAGGACGGCCGGGTGCAGAGAGAGTTGGGCCCAATGTTATCCTATGAGGGATAGGGGGGCCTTGGTTGGTGGCTGCTGTCTGGCAAGCCACGCGGCTGTGGGAGCTGGGCTCCTGGTCACTTACTCAGGGCAAGTGGGGAAGTAGGTTAGAGTAGAGAGGGCACTGCCAGGGCCACTCGGGCGGCTGGGTGCAGGGTGCTTTTGAGCCTTAGGGCGCTCAATGGAAATCAATGGGAATGTTCCGGTTTGGAAAGAGGCTGCAGGCTCGGGGACGAGGAGGTTTCAGGTGCCACCACCACTTCGAGAGGTAAGTTGGGTAGTTGTAGGTTAGGTGGGTACCCCAGGATTGGGCACAGGGGGTCGCAGGGCGCCGGGTGCAGGGGTGCCTTTTGACGTCGGGAATCTTACCCTCTGGTTGATCGCGGCTGGGGTGGCACTTGGTTCTGAGGCTGCAGGCTTCTTCCGGGATGTCGAGGGGGGTCCTTGGGTGCCGGACTCTGGGTCACAGTCGCCGTGGGGTCGTCCTCTGGGTCTTTGTCCACTCCGGCACTGGCCAGGCTTGGCTGGTGCAGAGTGTGTTGGGTCCGCGGTCCCGGGCTGGTGCCAGGGATAGCAAGTAGGTTTCTTGAGTAGAGCCTCTACTCGTGGGAGTCCCAGGGGCTTAGAGCTAAAAGGTAGCCAGGTCCTCCGGGGTTGGTGAGGTTGCTGGCCACGTGGGAGGCCGCGCTGGTGCAGGTTCGAGAGTCGACAGGCCGGTAGGGCTGGGGCCAAAGCAGTTGGTGTCTTCTTCTCTTTTTAGCAGCTGCAGGGCAGGTCTTTGTTCTTCTTGCTCTTCTTGTCGTTTTTCTATCTGGAATCTGAGGAAGGAAGGTTCAGGGGGCCCCTAAATACTAGATTTAGGGGCGTTACAGGTAGGTGAAGGCCAGGGACCAATGGGTCCTTGTCCTGGGGTGGGTACACCCCCTATCCTGCCTCTCTCCTGTGGGAGGGGGGCAGTAGCCTAATCCTGATAGGGTAGGGCCTCCCATCTTCAAGATGGCGAGAGCCCGGAGATGTGCTTCACCTCGCCTCCCCCACCTGAGGGGTGGGGTGGGCAGGCTGGCACATCCCCTGTCCTTGTATGGGGTTTCCGGCCAAGCTTCCCGCCAGAGTGGGGGGTTGCAGTGGCCTGGGGAAACTCCAACTGGCGGCATGCCTTTGAAGCTTCCCTTTGCTCATCCTGGGGGAGGAGATTTCTCACCTCACCCAGGATGTGCATTGTTGCAGGCCCGGGAGAGCAGGGGCTCTCCCACCCAGGGGTCCAGCAACGTGTCTGCTGTGTGGCAGCCTGGGCAGCCTCAGAGCAGACGTGGATTGCAAGTTAGCTGTAAGGGGGCATCTTCTAAGATGCCCTCTGGGGTGCTTAGTACATTAAATCCTACACTGGCATCAGTGTGGGTTCAATGTGCTGAGAAGTTTGATACCAAACTTCCCAGGCTTCAGTGTTGCCAATATGGTGCTGTGGAGCTCGTGTTTGACAAGCTCTCAGCACCATGTATTCTTAAATGACAGCACTGCACTTACAGTGCCCAGGAATGGACCCGGGTACTGTAGGGGCACAGGGCTCCTGCTCCTGTGCCCACACCATAGGCGTAATGCACCCAGCTAGAGGGGTGGCTGACATATGCCTTGGCAGTGTAGGTGATGGGCATGGTACACAGTGATGTGTGCCATGTCGACTCTTTGTTTTGTCCTGCACCCAGACACTCAGCCTGCAAGGGCAGTGTGTGTGTGTAAGGGTACAGGGCCTCTGAGGGTGGCACAATGAGTGCTGCAGCCCTTAGAGGCCTTCCCTGGTCACAAGGCCCTGGGTACCTAGGGTACCATTTACTAGGGGCTGACATGTGGCTAGGGTTTGCCAATTTGGAGTTTGTGTGGTTTAAGGAAGGAACATAGGCCCTGGGCACCTGATTGGCAGGAACCCAGGGTACACTCAATCGAAGTACATTCAGCAATTTAGCAAAAAGTGGGGGCATACCATGCAAGAAAGATGGCACTTTCTCACACAACCCCCCCCCAAACGAAAGGTGATGAGACTAACCTTGTCCTATGGAGTCTTCATTGTCTAAGTGGAAGAACCTGGAAAGTCCATCTGCATTGGCATGGGCAGTCCCTGGTCTGTGTTCCACTTCAAAGTCCATTCCCTGTAGGGAGATGGACCACCTCAGTAGTTTTGGATTTTCCCCTTTCATCTGCATTAGCCATCTGAGAGGTCTGTGGTCAGTTTGAACTAGGAAGTGAGTGCCAAACAAGTATGGCCTCAGCTTCTTCAGGGACCAAACCACAGCAAAGGCCTCCCTCTCAATGGCACTCCAACGCTGCTCTCTAGGGAGTAGTCTTCTGCTTATAAAAGCAACAGGTTGGTCTTGGCCTTCATCATTGGTCTGGGATAGGACCGCTCCTATCCCTAGCTCAGAGGCATCAGTCTGCACTATGAACTGCTTGGCATAATCTGGAGCTTTTAGAATTGGTGCTGAGCACATTGCTTCTTTTAGGGTGTCAAAAGCCTTTTGACAACTAACTGTCCAGTTAACTTTCTTGGGCATTTTCTTGGAGGTGAGTTCTGTGAGGGGGGTCACAATGGACCCATACCCCTTCACAAACCTCCTGTAGTACCCAGTCAAGCCAAGGAATGCCCTGACTTGGGTCTGGGTTGTTGGAGCTATCCAGTCCATGATGGCCTGGATTTTGGGTTGTAAGGGCTGTACCTGGCCTCCACCTACAAGGTGGCCCAAGTACACCACAGTGCCCTGCCCTATCTGGCATTTGGATGCTTTGATAGTGAGACCTGCACTCTGCAGAGCCTCTAAAACCTTCCCAAGGTGGATCAGGTGATCCTGCCAGGTGGAGCTAAAGACAGCAATATCATCAAGATAAGCTGCACTAAAGGACTCCAACCCAGCCAGGACATGGTTCACCAACCTCTGGAAGGTGGCAGGGGCATTCTTTAACCCAAAGGGCATCACAGTAAACTGATAATGCCCATCAGGGGTGGAGAATGCTGTCTTTTCTTTTGCTCCTGGGGCCATGCCAATCTGCCAGTACCCTGCAGTTAAGTCAAAGGTACTGAGAAATTTGGCAGCCCCCAATTTGTCTATCAGTTCATCTGCTCTTGGGATAGGGTGAGCATCTGTCTTGGTGACAGAGTTGAGCCCTCTATAGTCCACACAGAACCTCATCTCTCTCTTTTCACCCTGTTGATGAGGTTTGGGGACCAGAACTACTGGGCTAGCCCAGGGGCTCTCTGAAGGCTCAATGACCCCTAACTCCAGCATCTTGCTGACCTCAGCTTTGATGCTTTCCTTGACTTGATCTGACTGTCGATAGATTTTGTTCTTGACAGGTGCACTGTCACCAGTGTCCACATCATGGGTACACCAGCTTGTCAGACCAGGGGTCAGGGAAAAGAGGCTAGCATATTGTTGCAAGACTTGCTTGCAGTCAGTCTGTTGTTGGGCAGAGAGGGTGTCTGAGAAAATCACACCATCTACTGACCCATCTTTTGGGCTGTAGGATAGGAGGTCAGGGAGTGGCTCACTCTCTGCTTCCTGTTCTTCATCAGTCACCATCAGCATGGTGATGTCAGCCCTATCATTGTAGAGTTTAAGGCGGTTCACATGGATGACCCTTTTGGGTGTCCTGCTAGTGCCCAGGTCAACTAGATAGGTGACCTCACTCTTTCTCTCTAGGATAGGGTAAGGGCCACTCCATTTGTCTTGGAGAGCCCTTGGTGCCACTGGCTCCAAAACCCACACCTGTTGCCCTGGTTGAAATTCAACCAGTGCAGCTTTTTGGTCATACCAGTGCTTCTGGAGCTCCTGGCTGGCCTCAAGGTTCTTGGATGCTTTTTCCATATACTCAGCCATTCTGGACCTTAGGCCAAGCACATAGTCCACTATGTCCTGTTTGGGTTCTTGAAGAGGCCTCTCCCAGCCCTCCTTTACAAGACACAGTGGTCCCCTTACAGGATGACCAAACAGAAGTTCAAAGGGTGAGAAACCTACTCCCTTCTGTGGCACTTCCCTGTAGGCGAAAAGCAAGCATGGTAATAGGACATCCCACCTCCTTTTGAGTTTCTCAGGGAGTCCCATGATCATACCTTTCAATGTCTTGTTGAACCTCTCAACAAGGCCATTGGTTTGTGGGTGGTAGGGTGTAGTAAACTTGTACTGCACTCCACACTCTTTCCACATGTGTGTTAGGTAAGCAGACATGAAGTTGGAACCTCTGTCTGAAACCACCTCCTTAGGAAAACCCACCCTGGTGAAGACACCCAGGAGGGCCTTGGCTACTGCAGGAGCTGTAGTAGTCCTAAGTGGAATTGCTTCAGGGTACCTAGTAGCATGATCCACTACTACTAGAATGAATTTGTTCCCTGAGGCTGTGGGAGGTTCGAGTGGACCCACAATGTCCACACCTACCCTTTCAAAGGGGACCCCCACCACTGGTAGTGGAATGAGGGGGGCCTTTGGGTGGCCACCTGTCTTGCCACTGGCCTGACAGGTAACACAGGAGCTGACAAACTCCTTCACCTTTTGGTGCATCTGGGGCCAGTAAAAGTGACTCACTAACCTTTCCCAAGTTTTGGATTGCCCCAGATGTCCAGCTAGGGGGATGTCATGAGCCAAAGTTAGGAGGAACTCCCTGTACTTCTGTGGCACTACCACCCTCCTGGTGGCTCCAGGAGTGGGGTCTCTTGCCTCAGCATACAGTAATCCCTCTTCCCAATAAGCTCTATGGGTACCACTGACATCTCCCCTGGCTTCTGAAGCAGCTTGTTGTCTCAGGCTTTCAAGAGTGGGACAGTCTTGCTGACCCTGGCACAGCTCTTCCCTAGAGGGTCCCCCTGGGCCCAAGAGTTCAACCTGGTAAGGGTCAAGCTCCATGGACTCAGTTCCCTCAGAGGTATCTACATCCTCTCCAGGGGGAGAGGGGTTCTGAGTGTTTGGCTGTACAGAAGCTGGTCCCCCAGTCTTCTTGCCCTTCCTCTTGGTTGGTTGGGCCATTATTCCAGGCTCCAAACCTACTTTTTCACCCTTCCTCTTGCTCTGTGCTCTGGTTTGCACACACACCAATTCAGGGATGCCCAGCATGGCTGCATGGGCCTTTAACTCAACCTCAGCCCAGGCTGAGGTTTCCAGATCATTTCCAAGCAGACATGCAGCTGGCAACTTTGGAGAGACCACTACCTGTTTCAGGCCAGTAACCCCCCCCCAGCCTAATGTTACCATGGCCATGGGATGACTAGTGGTGACACTGTCAGCGTTGGTGACTGGGTAAGACTTCCCAATCAAGTATTGCTCAGGGGAAACCAGTGTGTCTTTCACCATAGTGACACTGGCACCTGTATCCCTCAGAGCTTCTACCCTAGTTCCATTCACCCAGGGGTACTGTAAGTATTTCTTCAAGTTGGGGGGCCACACAGCCACAGTGGCAAACTCCACTTCTCCCAAGGAGACTAAACTTGCTTCAGTGTGTTCCCAGATTTGCTCAGGGTACACCTCTGATCCCATTTGTATACTTGCTGCCCCAGGAGTGGCTGTACTGGGTGCCTTAGGGGCTTTGTTTTGGGGGCAAGATACAGTTAGGTGTCCCTGCTTCTTACAGGTATTACAAAAGGCCTTTAAGGGATCAAAGTTCTTCCCCCTATATGGTTGGGGCACATAGGGAGTAGTTTGGGTCCCACCCACCTGAACAGGTTTTTGGGGCCCTTTGGAAGACTCAGACTTTTTATCTTGGGGATTCTCACCACCTTTCCCCTGGGGAGGTTTTGTGACCACCTTCTTTTGGTCACCCCCAGTGGTTGTCTTGGTCACCCTAGTCTTGACCCAGTGGTCCGCCTTCTTTCCCAATTCTTGGGGAGAAATTAGACCTAGGTCTACCAAATGCTGATGCAACTTTTCATTTGTGCAGTTACTCAAAATATGTTCCTTCATGAATAAATTGTACAATCCAGTAAAATCCTGCACACCATGTCCAGCTAACCAACCATCCAGTGTCTTCACTGAGAAATCTACAAAATCAATCCAGGACTGGGTCTGGGTTTTGTGAGCCCCCCTGAATCTAATTCTATACTCCTCAGTGGTGAATCCAAATCCCTCAATCAGAGCTTTCTTCATGAGGTCATAGGATCCTGCTTCTGGCCCAGAGAGAGTCAGAAGCCTGTCCCTGCAGTTACCAGAGAACAGTTCCCACAGGAGTGCCCCCCAGAGAGGTTTCTTTACTTTCCTGATATCACAAGCCCTCTCAAAGGCTGTGAACCATTTGGTGATATCATCACCTTCCTCAAATTTAGGGACAATCCCTTTGGGGATTTTAAGGTCAGAAGTTTCCTCCCTATCCTTGTTTTTATTATTGCTGCCACCATTGATGGGTGCTAAACCCATCTCTCTCCTTTCCTTTTCTAGAGCCAGGAGCCTGGACTCTAGATCTATTCTTTTGGCCAGCCTCACAAGGCTGTCCTCTTCACTGGGGGGTCCCCCAGTGTTGTCTCTGGGACCAGAGCCACCTGTGTGGTCTCTAGGTGCCCAGATGCTATGTCTTGAGTTGGAGGGTATGGGTGCCATCTCCTCCCTAGGGAATAGTATGGGGAGGTTGCTGTCCTCCTCCCCTGTTTCCCTTTCCTCATCTGACTGGCCATCACCATGTTCAGATGGGTGGTCTTTAGCATACTCAGCCAGGAGCTCCTGGAGCCCTTGTTTGGATGGATGCTGACCCATTTGTAAATTTTTGAGTTTACATAAGGACCTCAATTCCTTGAAAGACAAGTGTAAGTAAGGTGTGAGGTCGAGCTCCTCCACCAGGTCCATGTTATTATTATCACTAATAGCTGGGTTTGTTTGAGACATTCTAACCTGACAGTTCTAACCCTCTACCCTGACTATAGTGACTTTTATTTTTCTAAAATTCTAATGGGACTTAAGCAAGGCCCTAGCAAGACTTTTAGTAATTTTGGAAAAACCAATCAGAATTCTAAAGGCAATTTTTAAGAGTTCTGTCGTGTGATCAGATGGTAACCAAGTAGTCCAACAAATGCAAGTTTGTATCCCACCGCTGATCCACCAATGTGAGAAAGTGGCTCTGTATATACTGTTCCCTAATAGGTACAGGGTGTACAGAGTCCACAGTCCCCCAGAGGCTGATAGAGGTCAAAGTTAGGTATGACCTTACTCTCAAAAGTGGTAGCTTGGTCGAGCAGTAAGGCAGTACCAGAGGACAGTGTAAAGCATTTATTGTACACACTCAGTCAGCAAATGGTTTCACACACTCAATAACTGAACTCTAGGCCAATGATTTGTATATATAAAATATATGCTTGTTTTATTTTTAGAACCACAAGGGGGTAAAAATATACTTTCTCAGAATGAGAGGTTGAATATAAATACTTTTGTTTCAAGCAATAAATTTGTGTAAACAGTCACAGTTGGTTGCAATAAACAATCCTATTTCCTAAACATAACAATGCATTGAGCTCAATGGTAAATTCAGGTTATTTGTAATAAATTACTTTTCAGATTACTTTTGGAATTCCAGGTCTGGATCCTAGAACCAGCCTGGGGTCAGTATTCAGAATCAAGTGAAGAAAGTCGACTTAATAACTGTAATGATTTTTAGATAATATTTAGCTATTTCAAAAGTTAGCACTTAGAAAATATTTCACAGAAAACATTCAATGGATCTCTATGGCAAGAAATTCAAATTGCAGGTAGAGTACTTTATCGTTACTTTAGTAATCCAGGACTGGGTGCCTAGACCCAGGACTGGGGTCCTTATCAAAAGCAGGTAAGTAATTTCGTTTGCAGAAATGGTACGATTTTAAAAGAATATTTCAAATTTGCAAAAGTAGACACTTAGAAGAAATTTCACAGAAAAGCAGGCAATGGTTTCCTATGGGAGAAAAATGAGTTAGAAGTAAGTATAGTTGTGAACACTTTTCAGAGTCAGGGCTGGGCACCAAGATCCAGCACTGGGAGCTCACCTAGGAGCAGGTGAGTAAATTCGTTTTTGTCACTTGGCTGATTTTTGGTGAATTTTTGCAGTTTTGAAAAGTTCACACTTAGAAGATTTTTGAAGAAAAAGCCAGTCAATGTTACCCTATGAGGAAAATGAAGTTAGCGGTTTAAGGGTAAGTACTCGACTGGTAGTGTTGAAATTCCGGGCATGGACTCAGGGGTCCCCCAGTGTCAGGTAGGTACAGTTGGTTCACCCTCAGCGGTTTCAGGACGGCCGGGTGCAGAGAGAGTTGGGCCCAATGTTATCCTATGAGGGATAGGGGGGCCTTGGTTGGTGGCTGCTGTCTGGCAAGCCACGCGGCTGTGGGAGCTGGGCTCCTGGTCACTTACTCAGGGCAAGTGGGGAAGTAGGTTAGAGTAGAGAGGGCACTGCCAGGGCCACTCGGGCGGCTGGGTGCAGGGTGCTTTTGAGCCTTAGGGCGCTCAATGGAAATCAATGGGAATGTTCCGGTTTGGAAAGAGGCTGCAGGCTCGGGGACGAGGAGGTTTCAGGTGCCACCACCACTTCGAGAGGTAAGTTGGGTAGTTGTAGGTTAGGTGGGTACCCCAGGATTGGGCACAGGGGGTCGCAGGGCGCCGGGTGCAGGGGTGCCTTTTGACGTCGGGAATCTTACCCTCTGGTTGATCGCGGCTGGGGTGGCACTTGGTTCTGAGGCTGCAGGCTTCTTCCGGGATGTCGAGGGGGGTCCTTGGGTGCCGGACTCTGGGTCACAGTCGCCGTGGGGTCGTCCTCTGGGTCTTTGTCCACTCCGGCACTGGCCAGGCTTGGCTGGTGCAGAGTGTGTTGGGTCCGCGGTCCCGGGCTGGTGCCAGGGATAGCAAGTAGGTTTCTTGAGTAGAGCCTCTACTCGTGGGAGTCCCAGGGGCTTAGAGCTAAAAGGTAGCCAGGTCCTCCGGGGTTGGTGAGGTTGCTGGCCACGTGGGAGGCCGCGCTGGTGCAGGTTCGAGAGTCGACAGGCCGGTAGGGCTGGGGCCAAAGCAGTTGGTGTCTTCTTCTCTTTTTAGCAGCTGCAGGGCAGGTCTTTGTTCTTCTTGCTCTTCTTGTCGTTTTTCTATCTGGAATCTGAGGAAGGAAGGTTCAGGGGGCCCCTAAATACTAGATTTAGGGGCGTTACAGGTAGGTGAAGGCCAGGGACCAATGGGTCCTTGTCCTGGGGTGGGTACACCCCCTATCCTGCCTCTCTCCTGTGGGAGGGGGGCAGTAGCCTAATCCTGATAGGGTAGGGCCTCCCATCTTCAAGATGGCGAGAGCCCGGAGATGTGCTTCACCTCGCCTCCCCCACCTGAGGGGTGGGGTGGGCAGGCTGGCACATCCCCTGTCCTTGTATGGGGTTTCCGGCCAAGCTTCCCGCCAGAGTGGGGGGTTGCAGTGGCCTGGGGAAACTCCAACTGGCGGCATGCCTTTGAAGCTTCCCTTTGCTCATCCTGGGGGAGGAGATTTCTCACCTCACCCAGGATGTGCATTGTTGCAGGCCCGGGAGAGCAGGGGCTCTCCCACCCAGGGGTCCAGCAACGTGTCTGCTGTGTGGCAGCCTGGGCAGCCTCAGAGCAGACGTGGATTGCAAGTTAGCTGTAAGGGGGCATCTTCTAAGATGCCCTCTGGGGTGCTTAGTACATTAAATCCTACACTGGCATCAGTGTGGGTTCAATGTGCTGAGAAGTTTGATACCAAACTTCCCAGGCTTCAGTGTTGCCAATATGGTGCTGTGGAGCTCGTGTTTGACAAGCTCTCAGCACCATGTATTCTTAAATGACAGCACTGCACTTACAGTGCCCAGGAATGGACCCGGGTACTGTAGGGGCACAGGGCTCCTGCTCCTGTGCCCACACCATAGGCGTAATGCACCCAGCTAGAGGGGTGGCTGACATATGCCTTGGCAGTGTAGGTGATGGGCATGGTACACAGTGATGTGTGCCATGTCGACTCTTTGTTTTGTCCTGCACCCAGACACTCAGCCTGCAAGGGCAGTGTGTGTGTGTAAGGGTACAGGGCCTCTGAGGGTGGCACAATGAGTGCTGCAGCCCTTAGAGGCCTTCCCTGGTCACAAGGCCCTGGGTACCTAGGGTACCATTTACTAGGGGCTGACATGTGGCTAGGGTTTGCCAATTTGGAGTTTGTGTGGTTTAAGGAAGGAACATAGGCCCTGGGCACCTGATTGGCAGGAACCCAGGGTACACTCAATCGAAGTACATTCAGCAATTTAGCAAAAAGTGGGGGCATACCATGCAAGAAAGATGGCACTTTCTCACAATGTGCACTTTACAATTATGTTTAACTGGAAATTACTCGGGTAGGTTATTTCATGTTGTAGACTCAACAAGCCCCAAAGTGTAAGTTTTGCACGTCTTTTCAGAATAACCTTGAGTCGTGTACCTATTCTCAAGCGATTAAAGATAATCTCTGGACTCGAACCATAGCAGAATCGCATGATTTCTAGATCTGAAGATTCCGTGGCTGGATGGCCGGCATTCCCTTCTGCCTGAGTGGCTAAGAGACATTGTTGAAGACTGGGAGTGATGGTAATGCTGCAAATGTGTGATTGTTGTGTTTGTGATAACATTCAAGTGACCAAGCACTTGGTAAAGTAGCTCTGGTTTTCTGTGTACGTCCTGTTCCATCTCTTTGCATTTCCTGAGAACATTTTAACAAGCACTGAGGCAATGAAAGTTGAAAACAGCATTGCTGTAAGAGCCACACGTCTATTGATTTACATCACGCAGTTCGCAACTCGAAATAACAATATAATTTTTTAAGTCCTTTTAGTCTATCTTTGGTGTTTGACTTTCTTTTCTGTCTGAACCATAATCAAAATTCCACACAATTCTCGTGAAAAGTCATATTCCGAGATTGGAGTAGACATTCACATGTTCCCATGAAGGTAACCTGCATTTATAAAGTACCTGTTTATCTATTAGGGCATTGAAACCCATGTCCATGAGCCTGCTTTTATCAGATTTGGCAGGATGAAAGGCTGAGTGAACTCGCTGTGATTGAATGCTATGAGCAGATTCCTTTAGTGGGTGCACTTGGCTGCCGTGCCTCCAGACCTGGTTAAACGATCAACGGCGGGAGAATCCAGTCTAATATCTTCTTCCTTCTTCAGTGTCATCATCATCGACGAGGCCCATGAACGCACCCTGCACACTGACATCCTCTTTGGACTCATCAAAGATATCGCTCGCTTCCGGCCTGACCTAAAGGTGCTCATCGCCAGCGCCACCCTGGACACCGAGAGATTCTCAGCCTTCTTTGATGACGCCCCCATCTTCCGGATCCCGGGCCGCCGCTTTCCTGTGGACATCTACTATACAAAGGTGACCGTGGCAGCACAGGGCCTCTCGGTGGGGGCCGGGGCAGCACAGGGCCTCTCGGTGGGGACCGGGGCAGCACAGGGCCTCTCGGTGGGGACCGGGGCAGCACAGGGCCTCTCGGTGGGGACCGGGGCAGCACAGGGCCTCTCGGTGGGGACCGGGGCAGCACAGGGCCTCTCGGTGGGGACCGGGGCAGCACAGGGCCTCTCGGTGGGGTCCGGGGCAACACAGGGCCTCTCGATGGGGACCGTGGCAGCACAGAGCCTCTTGGAGGTGACCAAGGCAGAACAGGGCCTCTTGATGGGGATCGGGGCAGCCTAGGGCCTCTTGATGGGGATCGGGGCAGCCTAGGGCCACTCGATGGGGACCAAGGCAGCACAGGGCCTCTCGATGGGGACCAAGGCAGCACAGGGCCTCTCGATGGGGACCAAGGCAGCACAGGGCCTCTCGATGGGGACCAAGGCAGCACAGGGCCTCTCGATGGGGACCAAGGCAGCACAGGGCCTCTCGATGGGGACCAAGGCAGCACAGGGCCTCTCGATGGGGACCAAGGCAGCACAGGGCCTCTCGATGGGGACCAAGGCAGCACAGGGCCTCTCGATGGGGACCAAGGCAGCACAGGGCCTCTCGATGGGGACCAAGGCAGCACAGGGCCTCTCGATGGGGGACCAAGGCAGCACAGGGCCTCTCGATGGGGACCAAGGCAGCACAGGGCCTCTCGATGGGGACCAAGGCAGAACAGGTTCTCTCGATGGGGAACAAGGCAGAACAGGTTCTCTCGATGGTTACCAAGTCAGCCCTGGGCCTCTCAATGGGGACCGGGGCAGCACAGGGCCTCTTGA
The DNA here is from genome assembly GCF_964204655.1 of Triturus cristatus. Classification (NCBI taxonomy): domain Eukaryota; kingdom Metazoa; phylum Chordata; class Amphibia; order Caudata; family Salamandridae; genus Triturus; species Triturus cristatus. The sequence continues at coordinate 112,163,143 of NC_140579.1, read as the reverse complement.
TGGGGATCGGGGGGCAGCACAGGGCCTCTCGATGGGGCAAAAGTGGCGGTAGGTTTTAAGAAATGAGCTGGGTGCAGGAGGGATTTGGTGAAGATGGGAAATTATTGATTGAAACGTTGTAAGCGTCATCTGTGAGTGCCCCAGGGAATGAGGAAGTATGGGGTAGATTGACAGTAGAAGGAATGGTATAGAAGGGATATGCGTCCCAGGGACAGAAGAAGGCTGGAGATAAATGTGGGAGTTTGAGTCATGTAAAAATGATTTGGAAGTGTCACAGAGGATGAGGTGGGTGACCATAGTTATGGAAGTGCGATGGGTAGGAATGATGTGTTTACCAGAGAGCAATGATTGCTGAGCATGCCAAGGCAGCAGACTGAGTATACGGAGGCAGTGGTGATGTTCCATGCTCTGCCTCTATATTGTAAAGAAATGCACTGGGAAGCCCCAGAAAGTTATTGAAACTGAATGATAAGCCAGATTGCTAGCTGTGATATTACAGTGCTCCTTTTAGAAGTGAATTCCATTCTTCACAGGCCTCTACTTCTGTTTCTTTCGAAGGTCCACTCTCAAAGATCAGCATTACAACTTTAACAATCAAGAGGCTTCGAGTGAGTGACTTTTTTTTGGAAATTAACGTTGTCTGCCTGTCCCCTTAGGCTCCAGAGTCGGATTACCTGGAAGCCTGTGTGGTCTCCGTCCTTCAGATCCACGTGACCCAGTCCCCTGGAGACGTCCTTGTGTTCCTCACTGGGCAGGTGAGAGGTCTAATTTCAGTGCAGTTCAAACTGGTGCATCTTGTCTTCTGTTGGGGGTGGAATTTAGAGGAGGAAAAGTTGGAAGAAAGAGTAGATGTCTGCACACCAAACTGTCTTCTAGTGGAATAAATGGATCTCTGTGTTCTGCAGGAAGAGATCGAGGCTTGCTGTGAGATGCTGCAGGAGCGCTGCCGTCGCCTGGGATCCAAAATTGCTGAGCTCCTTGTTCTGCCTATCTATGCGAACCTGCCCTCGGACATGCAGGCTAAGATCTTTGAGCCTACCCCTCCAGGTGCCAGGAAGGTGAGTAGATAAATCACAGTGGATGTCCTAGCAAAACAAAGTTTCCCTTCTTCTTGTGTTAGCTGGGTCAAGTTATTTGTTCTTTTAAAGGATCCATTGATCGTGTCTGAAAATTAATGAGGCAGAAAGTAAAGATACTTTTTATATAGGTTTGCATTGGTGACGTCTCAGAAGGGCTAGCAATTTAGGGGCATATGTATGAACAAGTCCTTTTGCGATTCCTTAATAGCGATTTTTAGCGATTCGCTATTAAGGACTCGCAAAATGCTATATATGTAGGAATCACAATAATAATTGTGATTCCTTAATAATCTTTAATTGCGAATCGCAAATTGCAATTAAGGAATACCTTCCCATTCATTCCTATGGGCCTCTAGGCCCATAGGAATGAATGGGAAGACATTCGCAATTTGCGAGTGCCCATTAGGTACTCGCAAATGCAATTTCAAGGGTGCAAGGGTGTCAAAAGGACACCCTGTTGCACCCCTGAAATATATATGTGTGCACATGTGGCACACATACACGCCCTAAGGGTAAGTATGTGCACCACATGCCACTTTAAAAAAATGCAAAAAAGTGCATTTTCATAGAAATCGCAAATTACCACCAACTTGATATTGGTGGTAATTTGCGATTTCTTAGGGCAAAATCGCACAACTTGGGTGCTTCCTGCATTGCAGTTAAGGAATCGCAATTTGCGATTCCTTACATGCATTTGCAAAATAGGGAATCGCACATTTTCCGATTCCCTATATTGCGAGGGCCTTTTGGGATGATACATCCCAAAAAGCTTTTTCCCATTCGCAAACGGGCCGTTTCTGAGAATCGCCCCGTTTGCGAACGGGAATTGGACTTAATACATATGCCCCTTAATGACCACCTTATTGAAGCAAAAATGTATGTGTAAATTGTAGCAGAAGTATGTGAGGTTTGGATACTTCTACTTGCAGACTCCTCATCTTCTGACTATCCCCAGACACGAGACTGGATCCAGAAACTTTGCCACAGCTTTCCTGCAGTGGCAGATAGCGCTAGCTCCAATCTGATGTCTGTCACGAGAATGTAATGAGCCTAGATTCATATAGGCAATACCTGGGTGTCCTGATAGCTGTTCCCGTTTTTCCACGCCACTCGATATGGATCGGGGGCTACACTCTAATTTACTTTTTTCTTCGTGTTTCTTCATATCGTCTTTACCAAAGTGTTTCTTATTGGCCAATGCTTTATGGATGTCACCCCCTAAGAAGCCAGGTTTGAAGTCCTGCTGCTCCTCTCTTGGGCGGATTTGCATCTCCATTCCCCATGAGGTCTGCCTGTGGTGCTTTGGGCCGAAGGAAGACTCCACTTCGGATGACAAATGCTGTCTCATTCTGTGAGAAAGTGCCATCTTTCTTGCATGGTATGCCCCCACATTTTGCTGAATTGCTGATGTACTTTAACTGAGTGTGCCCTGGGCTCCTGCCAATCAGGTACCCAGGGCCTATGTTGCTTCCCTAAAACAGTTTTGAAGCCTAAACCCAATTGGCATCTCTGGCCACATGTCAGCCCCTGGTAAATGGCACATTAGATACCCAGGGCCTTGTGACCAGAGAAGGCCCCTAAGGGCTGCAGCACTTATTGTGCCACCCTTAGAGGCCCTGTACCCTAACACACACACTGCCCTTGCAGGCTGAGTGTCTGAGTGCAGAACAAAACAGTCGACATGGCACACATCCCTGTGTGCCATGCCCACAACACACACTGCCCTGGCATACATCAGCCACCCCTCTAGCTGGATGCCCTATGCCAGTGGTGTGGGTACAGGTGCAGGAGCCCTGTGCCCCTACAGTACCCAGGCCCATTCCTGGGCACTGTAAGTGCTGTGCTGCCATTTAAGAGTGTATGGTGCTGGGAGATAATCAACACGAACTCCACAGCACCATGATGGCTGCACTGATGCCAGTGTGGAATTTAATGTACAATGCACGACAGAGGGCATCTTAGAGATGCCCCCTGAACCTAACTTACAATCCACGTCTTGTCTGAGGGTCTGCCTAGGCTGCCACACAGCAGCCATGTTGCTGGACCCCTGGGTAGAGAGCCATCCGCTCTCCTGGGCCTGCAACAATGCACATCCTGGGCGAGGTTCTAGGTCTCCTCCCCCAGGATGGGCAGGGGAAGCTTCAAAGGCATGCCGTCTTTGAAGACTGGCTGGAAATCCCAAGGAAGGAAAGGGCGTGTGCCAGCCTCTGCCAACCCCACCCCTCAGGTGGGGGAGGCGAGGTGAAGCACATCTCCGGGCTCTCGCCATCTTGAAGATGGGGAGCCCTACCCTATCAGGACTAGGCTACTGCCCCCTCCCTCGGGAGAGTGGCAGGATAGGGGGTCTACCCACCCCAGGGAGGGGACCCATTGGTCCCTGCCCTTTACCTACGTGTAACGCCGCTAAATTTAGATCCAGATTCCGAAACAAGAAAGAAGATCAAGGAACAAGAAGACCTGCCGTGCAGCTGCTAACAAGAGGAAGACACCAACTGATTTGGCCCCAGCCCTACCGGCCTGTCGACCCTCAAACCTGCTCCTGCTAAACACCGGCATGTCCAGTGGTTAGCAACCTCAAAAACCCTGGAGGACCTGACTGCCTTGTGACTCTAACTAACTGGGACTCCCACGAGCAGTGGTACTGCTCTAAGCAAGTAACTGACCCCTGGCATCAGCCAGGAACCGCGAACCCTGCACACTCTGCACCCGCCAAGCCTGGCCTGTGCCGGAGTGGACAAAGACCACAAGGACGTCCCCCCGGCGACTGTGACCCTGAATACAGCACCCAAGGACCCAGCTCGACGCTCCTGACAACGCCTTCAGCCTCAGAACCAGGGACCCCTCCAACCGCGACCAGCAGAGGGTAAGATTTCCCGACGCCTAAAGGCACCCCTGCACCCAGCGCCCTGCGGCCCCCTGTGCCCAACACCTGGGTGCCTACTTATCCTCAAACTACCCAACTTACCTCTCGAAGTGGTGGTCGCACCTGAAGAATCTTCGTCCCCAAGCTTGCAGCCTTTTTTCGTTCTTGAGCTTCTCCATTGAAATCCATTGAGCGCCCAACGGCTCAAAAGCACCCTGTACCCAGCCGCCCGAGTGCCCCTGGCAGTGCAACCTCTACTCTAATCTACTTCCCCATTTGCCCTGAGCAAGTGACCAGGAGCCCAGCTCCCACAGCCGCGTGGCCTGCTAGCCAGCAGCCACTAACCAACGGCCCTCTGCCTCCCATAGGATAACATTGGGCCTAACTCACTGCACCCGGCTGCCCCTGTGCCGCTGAGGGTGTAACAACTGTACCTACCCGACCCTGGGAGACCCGAGTCTATGCCGAGAACCTTATCTCTGCCAGACGAGTACTTACGCAAAAGCCGATAACTTTCTTTTCTTCCATAGGGTGACATTGACTGGTTTCACTTGGAAATTCTTCTAAGTGTTGAGTTTTGAAACTTTAAAATTTTCATCTAAAATCAGCCAAATTACGAAAACGAATTTACTCACCTGTTATCAGGAAAGATACCAGTGCTGGATCTTGGTGCCCAGCACTGACCCCCAAAAGTATTTACAACTGTACTTAACGTTAACTTGATTTTCTTCCATAGGATAACATTGCCTGTGTTTTGCCAGAAATTCTTCTGTCGATTTTGCAAACTTACAAATATTCGTTAAAAATCGCCTATGTTACAAAAACACATTCTTTCAACCGTTTACAGGCGATGCCCCAGTTGACTGAGTTAGAAAAAGTAACCCTAACCCCACTTACCTGCTTAGTGAATTTCCTCCCATAGGATAACATTGTTGATTCTATGTGAAAAAGTTTCTGTCAACTTTTAAAATACAATAATATTCCTTAAAAATCACAACTGTAACCAAAACGTTTTTACTCAACTAATTACAGGAGATGTCCCAGGACTGAATCTAGGATCCAGTCTTGTGGTTAGAAAAGTAATCCAAAAGATAATCTATTACATTTAACTAGAAATTCCCATTGAGCTCAATGTATAATTGGGTTTGAAATTGTGTTTCCTATTGCAACAACTGTATCTATTGCATCCAAAAGTCTATTGCCTATTGAAAGTATTTATCTAAAGCCTTTCATTCTGAGAAAGTATATTTTGATACCTATTGTTGGTTCTAAAATAAAACAACTATATATTTTTATACAAAACTATTGGCCTAGAGTTCAGTTCTTGAGTGTCTGAGACCATTTGCTGACTGTGTGTACAACAAATGCTTTACACCATCCTCTGATACTGCCTTACTGCTCGACCAAGCTACCACTTCAGAGAGTAAGGTTATATCTAATTTTAGCCTCTGACAAACCTCTGGGGACTGTGGACTCTGTGCACACTGTACCTATTTGGGAACAGTATATACAGAGCCACTTTCTTACACATGCACACTAATCCTATCAAGGAGCAGGAGGCCAAGCTTTTATGGCATGTGCAACAAGCATCAGCCAGACGGCGGTTGCGGCCATGTTTGAAGTCCCAATCCCCTCCATCGTCTAAGTCCTCTAAGAAAAGAGGAAGAAGCACAGAAAGAAGATGAAAAGTGACGACTCTGCACTTTGGCATTCACTCCTGTTACTGCGGTAGTTCACCTCAGTGTTCTTCGCCTCCAGCTGACTCCTATTCAGATCTAGAAATAGTGGACATCACTCCTCTCAAGAACCCTTTGCTGGCCCTGCTAATTCCTTCTCTGGCTCCTGTACCTTCTCCCACAAGGGCTTTCTACTGTCCCCACTCCCTGCACTGGCCCTGCAGTCAGGCCCAGCAGATATTGTGGTCTATGTGGATTTCTCATCACACAGCGTTGATCCTGTACAGTTTTTGCTCACTGTTGTGCTTTTCAGGAACCAAGCAGCCCCTCTGGTGCTCTTTTTGGAACCCATGGTTCTGTTCAAGGCTCCGATTGTGATGTATCTGATGGGTTCACCCTGAAAGCCTTTGGCCCTAACGGTTGTCCCTCAAAGCGGACCACCGATGCAGCCTGGAGCTGCACCAGCACTAAATCTCTGCCAGTGTTTCCTCTAATGGTGCTGATACTACCAAAGCCAGCACTAGAGAAGCCCCGACTCCAGCACCTCCATCCCCAGGAACAGACCCTAATACAATTCTTATGAGATCCAGGATGGAAACACCACGGTTGGCTGAGGGACTCTGGTATGAGAAGCAATCCTAGCCTAGGCTCACACTTTAGCAAAAAAACTGGCAAACAATAGATGACCTCTTCGGGTCAGATTTCAACCATATTCAGATGCCAGAAATAATGCAGCAGGACTATGGCGATGATAATGAGGCAGCCACTTTACTACCTCCTACTTGGTGGGAGGAGTCGCAGCAGATGTTGTAACAACTTCTTCAAACAAAAGTAAGTTATAAACGTCCAGGCCACAATTCTTGCTAGCAGGAGCATGTAGAGCAGTGAATCTACAGTATAACACTTGAGTATGCAGAGCAGTGAATCTACAGCATGACACACTACGAGTAGATGCTTTCAGGGTAGTTAACATTTTTCTTACTACCCCAGTGATAGAAAATGGCGCAACGAGCACGGGGTTAATTTAGGGTGGAATCTAGGCAGACGTAAGAAACCAGTTGGGAGCAGACAGAATCTCCCACTTCATCGTTAGTTGCACGGTGACGATAGAACACTTTTTATAGGATGCCTAACTCAAGTTTAGGTACAATATAATTTTGCGATGGACCATTGGATAGTGGATTTGACAGGTGAGACTGAAGAAAGCTGAGAACAAATGGAAACGTATGTGGATGAAAGACATAAGAGCAGAAAAAGGGTGACCGGTGAAGTGCACGCTGAAGTGATACATATATTTAAAAACAATTCAGCGACAAGAATCCATTCCACGGAGTCTGTATGATATTGTGTAATTACAGACCAAAATGTTTGATGGCTTCATTCATATTTTCAGTCAGCCCATCATTAACGGGTAGCAACTAGTGGACATATGTCCTTCTATTCCTAAAGAAAGGGATAAAGTCCTCCATAATCTAGAAAAGAATTGAGGACTTCTGTCCTTATCTGTGACATCAGGTAAGTCATGTAATCGCAGCACTTTCTTGAATATGACTTTGATATTGGAGCTGTTGGTAGTGCTGGCAATAGTATGAAGTGTGCTATTTTGGGAAAATACTGGACTGCCACTAACAGAACGGTAAAGGAATCTGAAAGCGTCAATTCAGCGATTAAATCCATAGAAATTCGCAACCAGAACAGGACCACATGGACAAGAGCACAAGCGCACAATTAGTTTAGTAGGACAGGAGTTAGCTTGTGTACAGGTAACACGAGAGAGAACATGTTCTTTCACATCCTTGATGTATAGCAGTCCGCCAAAAATATAGAGAAACCAAATCTATCGTCCTTTTAGGCATTGATACCCTGCAGGGTAACATGGCACGAAATACTTTTTCCTCTTCAGGAGAATTAAACATCTTGATTATTTCTGGTACTTTGCAGGAATATTGAAAACATGTCACTAAAGTCTTAAGGAGATTCTGTTGCCATCTGTATGTATCTCTGTGTACAGGAAAGAATGTCTTTGAAATGAAACTACAAAATAAATGTCCAGTATGTCTGACTACTTCATTGAGTAGGTGCCGAAAGGTAACAGTGGCATAACATAATCTGAAAGGCATTAATAAATATTCTTAATGCCTGAACTTGGTGTTAAATGCCTACTTGCATGCATTTCCTTCTCTAATTCTAACTAGATTATAATCTCTTCTCCAATGAAGCTTGGTAAACAGTTTGATCCAGTCAGACCGAAGAAAGGAGTAATTGGTATATGCTCTTGATTGTAACAGCATTTAATTCCATATATTGTCCACATAGGGGCATATGCATCAACCAAACTAATACCGATTCTTTAATAGCGAAAAATAAGGAATCGCCATTAAGGAATCGGTAATTGGCATGCATCAACAGATTCGGTGAAATTTAGCGATTCCTTAAAAATCGCTAAATTTACAGATTCCTTAATAGCGGGGCACGCAAACGGCCTCACTAGCAAATAGCGAGTTCGGTAATACCGATTTGGCTAATAGCGAGTTCGGTAATACCGAATTAGCTATTACCGAATCGGTAATAGCGAAATCGCAAATTGCCGCGTCGCACCGGGAACGGGCTGATGACATCACCAACCAGGAAATACTGCTGCCCCACCCACATAGCCTCGACAGAGGAGCAGACAGGAGCTGGAAAGAAGGACAGGCTGTGCAGAGTGAGGCCACACAGATTCTGCCATTCACATCAGACATCCATCATGTCGCAGGAAGTGCCATCCAGCGCAGAATCTGCACGCAAGCGCAAGAAGAAGTTTTCGGACAGGGAGCTGGAGTACCTCATCGAGGGAGTGTCCAGCAAACACGACCGCCTCTTTGGCAAGCTGTCCCTCAAGGTGCCTGAGACAGAGAAGCGGCGCATCTGGCAGCGCATCCGTGAAAGGGTCAATGCGGTTGGCGTCACTACCCGCAGCATCGACGACCTTAAAAAACGGTGGTATGACCTGCGGAAGCGCGCCAAAGAGAGGATTGCTGAGAGGCTCCGGGAGGCAAGAAGGACTGGAGGCGGAACAACCACTGCACCATCCAACACAGCCCTGGAGGACCTTGTGGAAGGGACGATAGAGCGGGAAGCCGTCGTGGGGGTGATCCAGATGGACACGTCCGGCGCAGCCACAAGTGCCCAAGGTAAGATGCATGCCTGTGCCACACCCAGCATAGCGTAAATCCATACCCATGCCCCCAGCCCAATCTCACTGTGTCTGCAGCTCTGGCACAGACAGCTCCACACATGACACTACTGCATCTTGGGAGTTGTAGTCTAGTCAGCCCAGAGTGCAGGTACAGGCGTAAATCCTATGAGCATACACAACATATTTTGTACATGGCTGTAGACTGTTCATTTGTTGGACCACAGAGGGACATTAATGGGTACAACACTATGTAGGTGTAATCATCCCACTAATCATGCACTGTTTCACCCACAGATGCATCACCTGGGGACTCTGACGACAGCGACCAGCTGATCATTTCTGAGACACCCGTGGAGTCAGACCAGGAGACTGCGCAGGATGCGCACGCACCGCCAACACCTGCCACCCCACCAGCACCACCTCCACCAGCGCCACAATCAACGGCACCAGCACCAGTGCCACAAGCCAAGGCACCTGCGCCACAAGCCAAGGCACCAGCACCTGCGCCACAAGCAACGGCACCAGCAAAACAGCCTGCAGCTAGTACAGCCACAATACCGCAGAGGCACAGGCACCAAGTTGCGCCCTTGCAGGAGATGGCAACCCCCCCCCCCGCAATTGGCACCCACGCAGCGCACATCCACACCACCTGCTGCACCACCTGGAGGCTCAAGACACGCACGGCGTCACAGGGCCCGTCGCAGTTCCGTCTCCTCAGCAGACCAGGATGTCCCAACACCCTCTGCAATCGAGGAGAGGATGCTGCGTACACAGAACCTGCAGGGAAGACATGTGGCTAGCATCAGCTGCAATATCGTGCGCCTAGCGAGGGAGATGCGCGCCATGACTGCAGCAGTCACCGACATGGGCTCCGCGGTCAGGGACATGGGCACGGCGGTCAGGGACCAGACCACTGCGGTTGCTGATGGCAATGCTCAGCTCAGGGAGGAGGTACGTGAGCTCACCCGTGCCATCAGGGAGGGCCATGAGTCCCAGAGGAGGAGTAACCGGCAGCTAATGTTGCGTTCTGCCGCCGCTACCAAGGCCATACAACGGCACAGCAACTGCACCGCTGTGTTGGCACGCCGCACAGTCTCCCTGCAGGTGGACCTTGGGCACTTCTGCGGTGATGTGGCCAAGTCACTGGGACACATCACCACTGCTGTGGAACAACTTCAGAGCAGCACATGCAGTGCTGCAGCATTGGGAGGGGATGACACCAGCGAGGCTGCCTCCAGTGTCAGCAGCGTGTCACTGGCAGAGGCCAGCACCAGGCGCCGCAGTTCGCGTGCCTCCACGGGGACAGGCCGTGGTGAGGCTTTGGATGCACCTGAGCGGAGGCTTGGTGTACGTGGCAAGCGCCACTAGAAATGTGGACATGCTGCAGGTCCATGGTGGAGCAACCATGGCCATCCAATTATTGTGTTTGCACAGGCCTGACTTTAAGGAACCTTTTATTTACATTTATGCAATCGGAGCATGATTCACAATGCTAGTTATGTTGCACAATCCTCAGTGCTACTGTGCATTAAACAGTTGCACCCAACACCAACTTGTAATGTCTCATTTTACCCAGGGTCAAAAATGATTTTGCATTATGTATGTCCGCCTCCTATGGCCCTCTGCTGTGTTTGGGATGTGTGCCGGTCGTCGTTGGGCGGGTGGTTGGTCAGCCTGGTGGTCGTGATCCCTGTCCACCTCCATGGGTATCCCCCTTCTGGTGGCAATGTTGTGCAGCATTGCACATACAGCAATTATTCGACAGCATGTGTCTGGTTGGTATAGCATGGCGCTGCCAGTCTTGTGGAGGATACGGAAGCGGCTCTTGAGAATCCCAAAAGTCCGCTCTATCACATTCCTCGTGCTGATGTGTGCAGCGTTGTAGCGATGTTCCTGCGGGGTTGCTGGATTTAGGTATGGGGTGAGTATGTATTCCCGCAGGGCGTAAGCACTGTCACCTAGAAGATAGAAGCATAGACTTCGCATTGGTGATGTACATACATGTGTGGTGTTGGTGTGGGGAAGCGTATTTCTACGAACCTAACAGGAGTCCCTCTCCAAATTCTCCATTGATCAGTCGCCTGTGCATTCCACTGTTGCGGAAGATGTATGAGTCGTGTGTGCTCCCTGGGAATTGTGCCACTAGGTCCGTTATGATGTTGTTGGCATCGCACACAACCTGCACGTTGATCGAGTGGTATGACTTGCGGTTCCGGAATAGGTACTCATTTGCTGACGGAGGACATATGGGGATATGCGTGCAGTCGATGCATCCAATCACATGTGGAAATTGTGCCACCTGGTAGAATGCCTGTTTGGTGCGGTCCAACTGCTGTGGGGTTGTGGGGAAGCTGATGTGTGTGTGGAGCATTGTCAGCATGGCATCTAGGAATTTCTTGAAGAAGCGTGACAGTGCGCTTTGCGAAACACCTCCGGCCACCGCAATTACCCCCTGGAAACTCCCTGAGGCCAGTAGGTGCAGGCTGCATAGGACCTGAACGTGCGCAGGGATAGCATTTGTCCTGTGTGTCTGGTGCTGCAGTAATGGTTCCAGGTCTGCAATCAGGCGCATGATCATAGCGCGATTGAGGCGATACTTCTGGTACACCTCGTCCTCATTCTGGCCGAGCAAGGTTATGCGCAGTCTGAACACTCGCTCCTGGACCCTTCTCCTGCGCTGTCCTGCTGCATTGATCCGCATCCTCCTTGCAAGCACGTAGAGGGCAGCCATTTTGTGGGAGCCAACAGGGTCTCCTGGGCCACATTTAAGGGTTTAGTGATTGCCTCAATCATTTGCACATGTAGGAAGAATTTATCCTCATCTTTTTTTTTTTTTTGTAACTTTACCTCCAGGTTTTGATTCCCCTTATTTAGCTCTGGCAAAATAGCGATTTTTGGGATTTTCGTTATTAGCGAGTTTTGTTGCATTGGGGTGCGATTCGTTATTTGCGATTGGCAATTTCCGGGAGCTAATAGTGATTTCGGTAATTGCTAATTCGGTATATAGCGAATCGGTAAATTAGCATTTTGGGTATTAGCGATTCGGTATGTTCGAGGTTATTTATTTAGCGAATCGTTATTTGCTCGGGTTTTGGGTTGATGCATTGGAATTGGGTATTTTTCACGCAATACCGGGAGCTATTAACGAATCGGTATTTTACCGACTGGATTTTGGCTTGATGCATAAGGGTGATTGTGTCTTAACTTTCCATTCTGTTAAAAATGAAAAAGGTAGGAGCACCAGCATGAGATGCTGAATGCAGTATGAACCCTTGATTTTCCTGAATATTACACTTTAATTGAATGAATGAGGATATATGTTCAACCGCAAGGTATTTTTACTCCAGGAATTAAATCTGTGGTGCAGTTGACCTCTCTATGAGATGTGGGAACATTGGCAGACATTTCGTTAAACACACATGCAAATTATTGATAAGGCACTATTTAGAAGTTGCAAGACACAACAGAGGCTGTGTAATTTGTTGGGAGTAATCTTAAAAGACGCCTCCTGACAATAAGCAGCAGAGAACTCCATTTAATCCAGTCAATAGAAGGATTAGGTTTCCTTAGCCAGGGAGTTCCTAAAGTAATGGGGCTAGGGAATAGATGATATCCAAACTCTCCCTTTCGAGATGTGTGCTACATGTGCCCATGCACAGTTCTTCACTGGTGTGTGTAGCATCTCCTAAAGCGAAAGGCTTGTCATCAGCTGCCCGAATAAGCCCTGCTGGAATCTTTTTTGAAATGTTCCCTTGCAAACTTGCTATCCATAAATATTCTAGATGCCCGAAGTCCTCCATGTCTAAAGTACATGTAATTCTCTTTGATAAACAGATCAGGGCAGAAAAAAGAAATGGGCTGCATTATCAGTTGGTGGAAAAGTCTGGTTTTTGCCTGTTGTTCAGTTGCAGACACTCCTGTTTTCCGACAGCTGGGGACTTGCTTGAGGAAGTGTCCAGAGATACCACAGATTAAGCATGAGTTGTTTGTGCGGCAGCGATCTCTCCCCTCTCGAGACATTTTCCTAATTCTAGCTGTTTGCATAGGGTGGTCAGTGGTAGGTGAAGAAGAGGCAGCTGTGAGAAAGTGGCTCTGTATATACTGTTCCTTAATAGGTACAGGGTGTACAGAGTCCACAGACCCCAAGGGTTTAACAGAGGTTAAAGTTAGATATAACCTTACTCTCCACAAGTGGTAGCCTGGTCGAGCAGTAAGGCAGTATCAGAGGACATGTAAAGCATTTGTTATACACATTCAGTCAGCAAATGGTTCCACACACTCAATAACTGAACTCTAGGCCAATGGTTTCTATATAAAAAGAAATATATGCTTGTTTTATTTTAGAACCAACACTTGGAATTAAAATATACTTTCTCGACAGGAGATGTTTCATAAAAATACTTTTGTATATGCAATAGACTTTTTAGTAAACAGTTACAAGTAGTTGCATTAGGCAACTCTATTTCTAAACACAATATATTGGGCTCAATGATAAATTCAAGTTGTATGCAACAGATTACTTTTTAGATTACTTTTGTAATTCCAGGACTGGATCCTAGATTCAGTCCTGGGTCAGTTCTCAGAATCAGTTGATGAAAGTCGACTTTGGTACTGTAATGATTTTTAACTAATATTTATCTATTTTAAAAGTTGACACTTAGAAAATATTTCAGAGCAAACAATCAATGATTCCCTATGGAAGAAAATTCAGGTTATAGGTACAGTATGTTCTCGTTACTTTTGTAATCCAGTACTGGGTGCCTAGACTCAGTACTGGGACCTTTATCCAAAACAGGTAAGTAATTACGTTTTCAGATATTATACGATTTTTGAAGAATATTTAAAGATTGCAGAAATCAACACTTAGAAGAAATTTCACAGAAAAACAGTCAATGGTTTCCTATGGAAGAAAAATGAGTTAAAGGTAAGTATAGTTGTGGGTACTTTTCAGAGTCAGTGCTGGGCACCAAGATCCAGCACTGGGAGCTCACTTAAGAGCAGGTGAGTAAATTCGTTTTTGTCACTCGGCTGATATTTGGTGAATATTGGAATATTTGAAAAGTCCACACTTAGAGGAAATTTCAGGAAAAAGCCAGTCAATGTTACCCTATGAGGAAAATAGAGTTTGCGGTTTAAGGGTAAGTACTCGACTGGCAGAGTTGAAGTTCTGGGCACAGACTCCGGGGTCTCCCAGGGTCAGGTAGGTACAGTTGGTTCACCCTCAGCGACACTAGGGCGGCCGGGTGCAGAGAGAGTTAGGCCCAATGTTATCCTATGAGGGATAGGGGGGGCCTTGTTTGGTGGCTGCTGTCTGGCAAGCCACGCGGCTGTGGGAGCTGGGCTCCTGGTCACTTACTCAGGGCAAGTAGGAAAGTGTAGAGTTTTCACTGCCAGGGCCACTCGGGCGGCTAGGTGCAGAGGGCTTTTGAGCCTTCGGGCGCTCAATGGATTTCAATGGGAAATCTCCGGTTTGGAAAAAGACTGCAGGCTCGGGGACGAAGACTCTTCAGGTGCCACCACCACTTCGAGGGGTAAGTTGGGTAGTTGGAGGATAGGTAGGGGATTGGACACAGAGGGCCGTGGGGCGCCGGGTGCAGGGGTGCCTTTTGGTGTCGGAAAATCTTACCCTCTGTTGATCGCGGTTGGGGTGGCTGTTGGACAGGCCTCACAGACGGCTCGCGCCCTCCCCGCTCGACAAGGCCAGGACTCCGGGCCACCTGGCATAACCCCGCGACCAGCACCTGTACCCTGTCCCCCGACGGACCCTCTGCCCTCGGACCCCTACTCATCACGGGGTCCAGCCCCACCGGCTTTCCCGGCCGGGTCAAGCCGCCATCTTGGACCCTGTACCATGCGGCCGCCTGGCCTCCCCTCGACCCTAACCCCGGGCCTGGCCGGCCCCGACATCCCGGCACCACTATCCACCCAGGAGGTGAGCGGACCACTTGGCAGGTCAATGGGAGACCGAAGTGTCAAGGGCTCTCCCCCGCCAGGTGCCGATCGCTCCCAGCTCCCCCAGGCACTGGCTCCACCCCCTGCTGGGTGTCTGGACACCTTCATCCCGGACCCTCCGACCTCCAAGTGCGAGGGTCCGGACATCAAAGGGCACCAGCCCTATAACTGAGGCAGCTCCGGAGCAGGAAGGGAGTTGTATCCTGGAGTCGAGAGACACCGAGTGAACTCAACCCTGACGGTCTACTGGCGCTGCCGTAGCCCGCTCTTGTGAACCATCGTCCTGCCTGCTGGCGCTGCCGCGGCCTTCTGCAACCTTCATCTTCCTGGGACCTGCTGGCGCTGCCGCGGCCCTCTGCAACCTTCATCTTCCTGGGACCTGCTGGCGCTGCCGCGGCCCGTTGTAACGACCATCCTCACCGGGACCTGCTGGCGCTGCCGCGGACCGTTCATCTTCCAGGGACCTGCTGGCGCTGCCGCGGCCCGTTGTATCGACCATCCGCACCGGGACCTGCTGGCGCTGCCGCGGCCCATACCACCTAACCACCAAGCTCGAGGATTGTGAGCTCATCACCATCTCATCCGAATTACCTGATTGGTAAATAGACTGTCCCGCTACCCCCTTCCCTACCTTACGAGACTCTAATCGAGGGGACCCCTGAGTCCAGACCTCCTTGTACCATTTTACCGTACCTTAAATAAGTGCCTATAAAGATCACTGAACCTTATCCGTGTGTGGTATTTGTCTGTGGGGGGGAAGTTACTTGTCTGTACGATCGCTGGAGACGGCTCTCCCCGGAGACCTCTCCTCCTGACCCCGGCCGACCCTCCCGGTCCGTCTACCTTTTCTAACATTGGTGGCCAGCGGCGGGATCCGAATCAACGCGTAATCGTACAGAGAGTAGCTCACCCCACGACAAAGCACGATGTCGACCAAAGATAGCAGCTCCACCGAGAAGTTCCAAATGGAGAAACTAGAGGAGTACAACCACCGCGAACTGAGACAATTTTGCATAGAACTTGGCATTGCTACCACTGGCCTGAGTACCAAGGATGACCTAAAGCACGCCCTTGAGTCGTGGACAGAAACGGGGGTCGCAAGACCCTCCGACCAAAGCAGCGTCACACCAGACCAAAACAGCGTTACACCAGAGGGGAACGCCACGACTCCCGAGGAGCGGGGAACGGGCCTCTCACCGGAGGAGATACGAGAAAGAGACAGAGTCAGACTGCACGAATTAGAGATGGCACGACTCAAGATGGATGGGGAGCTCAAGTTAGCTGAACAGAAACTCAACCTCGAGCATATGCGGATTCGAGAGGAGCGAGAAGAAAAACAGAGACAGAGAGAGCTGGAAGAGAAAAAGATAACGCTCGAGCACGAGCGCCAATTGGCAGAGATAGAACTGCGCAAACAGCATAAGGACTTGGGGGTGCCTGAAAGACCACACACCCCGGGACCAACTGAGAAAAAAGTTCACATCCCCAAGGATGTGGTCCGCGAGTATGTCCGAGAAGACGACATACAACAATGGTTTAAGGCCTATGAGATCGCAATGACCTCCCACCGGATCGACCGGAGTGATTGGGGAGCCGGACTTTGGGGGAGATTTATCAACGAGGGTCGCGATGCCCTGCTGCAGCTCCCCGATCACCAAATGTCGTCCTACGACCACATGAAGGCTGCCCTCCTCACCCGCTACGGCCTCACGCCCGAGATGTACCGCCAGAGGTTCAGGGATTGCACCCGGATCCCAGGTACCACTTGGGTGGAATACGTGAACTATTTCAGCCGGGCCTTCGAGGGTTGGATCAAGGGAAGTCAGGTCACCACCTACGAACAGCTCTTCAACCTCATGGTATGGGAACACCTGTCAAACAACTGCTTCGTCGAGCTCCGGCAGCACCTACTCGACAGTAAGCTGACTGACCCCCGGCAGCTCGCCGCCGAAGCTGACCGGTGGGAGAGCACCCGAGTGGGCCGGAAAGGGCCACACGACCAGAACAGAAGCAACCAAGGCCAGCACCGTCCTCGGGGAGGAGGAGGAGGCCAGGGGCGGGGGAGAGACGCCTTACCAGCAACAACCGTGGCCAGCACCCCGCCGCCGGCCGGCCGGGGCAACCCCCCGTTGCGGCCTGGGTACCGAGCCAACGTCACGTGCCACAGATGCCAGCGACTAGGCCACTACGCCAACGATCCGAACTGCCCGCTGAACCAAACGCCCAAGCCCCGCCAGGTAGCTGCCGCTGCCCTGGGGGAGGAGCAGTCGTGGAGGGTCCCGAGGAGTGTGAGCCAGACCAGCAAGGGTGGGAACCGGCCGCCATGGTCCTGGCATGCTTAGGGGGAAGAGACATGGTTCCGCGGGCTCCCCTACCCGCCAACACCAGGAAATACGGTCAGTGGGTGACCATTAATGGACAGAGAGCTGAGGCCTTGCGCGACACCGGCGCCAGCGTGACGGCCGTCCGCTGTCACCTGGTGAAGCCCGAGCAGATCTTGCCGAACATTCTCTGCCCCGTCCGCTCGGCAGATAACTCTGAAAGCATGTGCAAGATGGCCTGCGTCCCGTTTGAATGGGGAGGGGTCTCCGGCCTACTGAAAGTGACGGTCCGGAACGATGCCCCCGTGGACTGCCTCCTGGGGAATGACCTCGAGAGTTCCCCGTGGGCCACCGTCGAGAGAAGAGAGCACTTGGGGATGCTGGGCCTCCCGGACTGGGCCTGCATAACCACCCGATCCATGGCCGGCCGGGCCGCCCCCCGATCAGAAGAAACCGAATGGCCGGCACCTCCGCCCCCGGTTGCCCCCGTAGAGGACAACGGCGAGGCCGACCTCCCAGACCCGGCCCCCGAAGAAAACGCGCAACCCCAGGACCTTCCGGATCTGGCTCAGTGGCGGCAAGAAGGGGGGCCCACCCAAGAACAGTTCCGCCAGGAGCAAAAGACCTGTCCCTCCCTCGAGGGACTTCGCCAACAAGCCAGCACCCAAGCCGCCGGGGACACCACCGGAACCCACTGGGTCTACTGGGATAACGACCTGCTCTACAGCGAGCAAAGAATCGCCGAGCTGGGGGCCAGTCGAGTTCTGGTGGTACCGCTCCGCTTCCGAGACTTTCTACTCAACCTAGCCCACGATGTCCCCCTGGCTGGGCACCTGGGCCAAGATAAAACGTACAGTCGGCTGGTGGCCCCCCTACAACTTAAGATTGCTGCCATCCAGTCCTGGCAGCCCCCCGTCACCCAGACCGAGGTCCGAGCCTTCTTGGGGCTCACCGGCTACTACCGGCGGTTCGTGAAGGAATACGGCAGCATCGTGGGGCCCCTCACGGGTCTCACATCCAAGAACCAGCCAAAGCGGGTCAATTGGACTCCTGACTGTCAAGCGGCCTTCGAGGAGCTGAAGGCCGCCCTGTGCACCGCCCCGGTGCTCCAGGCCCCCGATTACAGTCGGGAGTTTGTGGTGCAGACCGACGCCTCCGACCACGGCATCGGAGCCGTCCTCTCTCAGTTGAACCCCAAAGGTCAGGACCAGCCGGTGGCCTTCATCAGTCGACGTCTCCTGGCCCGAGAACAGCGTTGGAGCACCATCGAGAGGGAAGCCTTCGCAGTGGTGTGGGCCCTCAAAAAGCTCCGGCCCTATCTCTTCGGTACCCACTTCCGGGTACAGACCGACCATCGACCCCTGCAATGGCTGATGCAGATGCGGGGGGAGAACCCAAAACTCTTGCGCTGGTCCATTTCCCTGCAGGGAATGGACTTCACTGTGGAGCACCGACCGGGCCGAGACCACGCCAACGCGGATGGCCTGTCCCGCTTTTTCCGCCTCGACGAAGAGAGTCCCCAAGGGGATGGGTGACTCTCCCCGCCTTCAGCTGGGGGGGACGCATGTTGGACAGGCCTCACAGACGGCTCGCGCCCTCCCCGCTCGACAAGGCCAGGACTCCGGGCCACCTGGCATAACCCCGCGACCAGCACCTGTACCCTGTCCCCCGACGGACCCTCTGCCCTCGGACCCCTACTCATCACGGGGTCCAGCCCCACCGGCTTTCCCGGCCGGGTCAAGCCGCCATCTTGGACCCTGTACCACGCGGCCGCCTGGCCTCCCCTCGACCCTAACCCCGGGCCTGGCCGGCCCCGACATCCCGGCACCACTATCCACCCAGGAGGTGAGCGGACCACTTGGCAGGTCAATGGGAGACCGAAGTGTCAAGGGCTCTCCCCCGCCAGGTGCCGATCGCTCCCAGCTCCCCCAGGCACTGGCTCCACCCCCTGCTGGGTGTCTGGACACCTTCATCCCGGACCCTCCGACCTCCAAGTGCGAGGGTCCGGACATCAAAGGGCACCAGCCCTATAACTGAGGCAGCTCCGGAGCAGGAAGGGAGTTGTATCCTGGAGTCGAGAGACACCGAGTGAACTCAACCCTGACGGTCTACTGGCGCTGCCGTAGCCCGCTCTTGTGAACCATCGTCCTGCCTGCTGGCGCTGCCGCGGCCTTCTGCAACCTTCATCTTCCTGGGACCTGCTGGCGCTGCCGCGGCCCGTTGTACCGACCATCCTCACCGGGACCTGCTGGCGCTGCCGCGGCCCTCTGCAACCTTCATCTTCCTGGGACCTGCTGGCGCTGCCGCGGCCCGTTGTAACGACCATCCTCACCGGGACCTGCTGGCGCTGCCGCGGACCGTTCATCTTCCAGGGACCTGCTGGCGCTGCCGCGGCCCGTTGTATCGACCATCCGCACCGGGACCTGCTGGCGCTGCCGCGGCCCATACCACCTAACCACCAAGCTCGAGGATTGTGAGCTCATCACCATCTCATCCGAATTACCTGATTGGTAAATAGACTGTCCCGCTACCCCCTTCCCTACCTTACGAGACTCTAATCGAGGGGACCCCTGAGTCCAGACCTCCTTGTACCATTTTACCGTACCTTAAATAAGTGCCTATAAAGATCACTGAACCTTATCCGTGTGTGGTATTTGTCTGTGGGGGGGAAGTTACTTGTCTGTACGATCGCTGGAGACGGCTCTCCCCGGAGACCTCTCCTCCTGACCCCGGCCGACCCTCCCGGTCCGTCTACCTTTTCTAACAGTGGCACACTGTTCTGAGGCTGCCGCCTTCTTCAGGATTGTCGAGGGGGGTCCTTGGGTGCCGGACTCAGGGTCACAGTCGCCGTGGGGTCGTCCTCGTGGGTTTAGTTCACTCCGGCACTGGCCAGGCTTGGCTGGTGCAGAGTGGGCTGGGATCGCGGTTCCGGGCTGCTGCCATGGGTGAAAGGTAGGTTCTGAGTAGAGCCTCTACTCATAGGAGTCCCAGGGGATCAGAGTTCAAAGGTAGCCAGGTCCTCCGGGGTTTCTGAGGTTGCTGGCCACAAGAGATGCCGGGTTTGGAGCAGGCGCAGGTTCGAGGTCGACAGGCCGGTAGGGCTGGGGCCAAAGCAGTTGGTGTCTCCCTCTCCTTCGCAGCTGCAGGGCAGGTCTTCTTTTCTTCTCGCTCTTCTTGTAGTTTCGGAATCTGGAATCTGGGGAAGGAAGGTTCAGGGTGCCCCTAAATACTAGATTTAGGGGCGTTACAGGTAGGTGAAGGATCGTGCCTTGGTCACGGGGCATTCGCCTGGGACACGCTCGTCTGGTATTCTTAGCGGCCATCTTGAGTGCGACGCGCGTTTTTCGCGGTCAGCACTCTAGATGTTGCACGCTGTTCCCTCGGCCCAGCCATGCCCTTTAAGTGGACGGCCTGACAGGAAGCGCAGCGGACGAGCGCAGCGGGCGCGCCGACAGCGCGCCGAAGGCGCGCTAAAGGCAAGCCCGTCTGCACCCGTCAGCGCACTGTCAGGGCACAGGGCATGTCACTCTGCTCGTTCATCCTCTGAGGCGTCCTGTCCCCTGAGTTACGCGGCCGATATGCTAAAATCCTTTCAGCCCCCCCGCTGCTCTGAGGAAAATATCTGCTCCAATCTCCCCTCCTTCGATTATGTCTGCGGCGGATGCGCGTTTCACTTTACCACGGAACGCGTTTTAATGGACTCAGGTGCTGCTCCTTTCAGCCCCGGTTCCATTAGCGCCTGCCTCATCAATGCCAGATCCGTGAAGAAGCACCATTTGGATGTGTTTGACCTGATCATTGATAATAATCTGGATATCCTGTTTGTCACTGAGACTTGGCTTGATGCCTCATCAAATCCTCTAGTTAATATGGCTACTCCTACAGGATTTAAAGTCCATCGATTGGATCGTGGTTTAGGCAGAGGTGGCGGTGTGGCCATCTGGTATAGGGAAAATTGGACCTTCCGAAGTGAAATTTCCACTCTTTGGGGTAACTGCGAGGCATTGCATTTCAGCTTGCAACTCTCAGCCCACTTCACCCTTGGCGGCTCTTTAATTTACCGACCCCCTGGCTCAGCTGCGAACTTCTTAGCTCTTTGCAGTGAGGCGTTAGCTGAGCGTGCTTTGAGATTTTCGAAATACATTTTTCTTGGGGATGTCAATATCCACCTCGATTGCAGTAAAGAGGTGGATTCAGCTGCTTTTCTTGATTCTTTACATCTCGCTAACTTATCCCAAATGGTCGTATTCCCTACTCACCAGGGCGGTCACACACTTGATATGATCTGTACTAACTTCCCTATTTCTGTTCTTAAGCCGCATCCTGTGTCATGGTCAGATCATTTTCCCATCTTTTTCACCTGGGCACTGCATGAAGCTGGGAGACTAACCAGTTGTTACCGGCCGCCTCTTTCATTGAAGATGGCTTCCACCCAGCTTAGCCTCACGCTTGCTGCGTCTCGACCCACTTTCGGCTCAGCTCTAGAGGCCAATCTCATTCAATTCAATGAGTGGATCACAGGTGCTGTTACCTCAGTCTCGGCGGCTGGCCAACCCAGGCTGAGAAGAGAGTCCCCCTCTAAGCCTTGGTTCACCCCTTTGTTACGGAGTCTTAAACACAACTGCAAAGTTGCAGAAAGGACCTGGCGTGCCCGTGGCTATCTGCTCCACGACAAATTGCTTCTCAGATCTGAGCAAAAACATTATTACAGAGCAATTGGGGAGGCCAAGGGCTTGTACTTTGCTACGCGCATTGAACGAGCCAATAACAACGCCAAGGAGATTTTCGCCATAGTGCAGTCCTTCCTTGCCCCGAGTGCTCAGGTAGCTGTAGCTCCAACAACGGACACCTAGTGTAACACCCTGGCTTCCTTCTTCAAGGATAAGATCATTAGTATCCAGGAGACATTTCGGCCTCTGATGAAGTCACCCAGCACTGAGCTGGTTTCCACCTTGCCTAAGATCTCTCCACTTTCCCGCCTTTCTGATTTTTGTCCCATTGAGTTAGTTGACTCTCTTAAAATCCTTAAAGCCCTCAAGTCTGGCTCTCCGCACAATCCTTGTGCCGCCCGATTACTTTCCGACCTGGCAGACACCATCAGCCCCGAGGTCAACCATTTGGTCAACCAATCACTTAGGGAAGCTTCTGTTCCCTTGGCTTGGAAACATGCTCTAATTCTGCCACTTCTTAAAAAACCCTCCCTTGACCCTCTGCTCCCAGAGAACTATAGGCCTATTTCACTCTTGCCTAGTTTGGCCAAAGTGTGTGAGAAGGCAGTCACATTTCAACTGACCAACCATATTGAGGCGGATGGCGTGCTTCATTCGGCGCAGTCTGGATTCCGGGCCTCCTACAGCACCGAATCCGCTCTGCTGGAGGTCTCGGAGTCGATTCGTGAGTGTCTGGACGCCGGCGGGAGAGCAGCACTTATACTGCTGGATCTCTCTGCGGCGTTCGACACGGTGCCCCACGCCAAGCTCCTCGACAGCCTCCTGGACATTGGAGTGTCTGGGAATGCGTTGCTCTGGATCAGGTCTTTCCTGGAGGGCAGGCTTCAGCAGGTCTGGCTCCCTCCGTGCACTTCGGTTCCCCTGAATGTCAACACGGGGGTCCCTCAGGGGTCGTCACTTAGCCCTCTGCTTTTTAATATCTATGTGACTCCACTGGTTTTTCTGGCGGAGTCTCTGGGGGCTAAAGTGATGGCCTACGCTGACGATACCCAGCTGCTGTTTACCTGGAGCAAAGCAGATAACTCGGTGGTTAAACCTCACCAGTGTCTGTCCTCTGTATTTCAGTGGCTGGCTAATGCACAGCTAAAATGCAACGAGGCTAAGTCAGAAGTCCTGCTGTTCGGCTCCTTCCCCCCTGATTTTAGAACTAGACTTTGGCCCGTGGGCTTTCCATGCCCCCCAGCGATCATTGGAGCCGTTAAAAACCTCGGCGTTTGGTTTGATGACAACCTGAACTTCGCCTCACATATAAAAAAACTCACCGGAACATGTTTTGGGCTTCTGCGGAGCCTTAGGAAGTTTCTTCCCTTGCTTCCTGACAGGGCTAGAGAAACGGTGGTGCGTGCTTTGCTCTTATCCCGTTTAGATTATGCCAATGCCCTTCTGGTAGGAAGCCCTGGTTACCTTGTATCGAAACTACAGGTGGTCCAGAATTCTGCAGCCTTCTGGGCGGACTCTCCTCACGGCAAAGTGCCCGGGACCAACTGCGGTCACTCCACTGGCTTCCCGTTCAGTCTCGCCTTAACTTCAAAATGCTGTCTATTGTACAAAAAGCCCTCTATGGTTTCGGCCCCAAGTATCTTCAGGCCAGATTTTCCTTTTACATTCCTAGGAGACAGTTGAGGTCTGCTTCTTTGCTGCTTATGCAGACCCCTAAATTTGAGCGGGCCCGCTTGGGGGGCAACTCCTTCGCCCGTAGAGCTTGCCTGGCCTGGAACGCTCTTCCCCTGTCTTTGAGGGCCATTCGTGATCCTCTCTTGTTCAGGAAATCCCTGAAGACCTTGCTGTTTTGATGAATGTCCTGGGATGGTTGCCTTTTCTGCTGTCAGCGCCGGGACACTCCTGAGTATCTGTGCGCTCAATAAATTCAAATAACATAACATAACATAACATAACAATGGGTCCCCGTCCTGGGGTGGGTACACCCCCTATCCTGCCTCTCTCCTGTGGGCGGGGGGCAGTAGCCTAGTCCTGATAGGGTAGGGCTCCCCATCTTCAAGATGGCGAGAGCCCGGAGATGTGCTTCACCTCGCCTCCCCCACCTGAGGGGTGGGGTTGGCAGGCTGGCACATCCCCTGTCCTTATTTGGGGTTTCCGGCCAAAGCTTCCCGCCAGAGTGGGGGTTGCAGGGGTCTGGGGAAGCTCACAGAGGCGGCATGCCTTTGAAGCTTCCCCCTGCCCATCCTGGGGGAGGAGATTTAGCACCTCGCCCAGGATGTGCATTGTTGCAGGACCAGGAGAGCAGGGGCTCTCCTACTCAGGGGTCCAGCAACATGTCTGCTGGGTGGCAGCCTCAGAGCAGACGTGGATTCGTAGGTTTAGGTTTCAGGGGGCACCTCTAAGATGCCCTCTGGGGTGCTAGGTACATTAAATCCCACACTGGCATCAGTGTGGGTTTAATGTGCTGAGAAGTTTGATACCAAACTTCCCAGTCTTTAGTGTTGCCTTTATGGTGCTGTGGAGCTCGTGTTTGACGAGCTCTCAGCACCATGTACTCTTAAATGGCAGCACTGCACTTACAGGGCTCAGGAATTGACCTGGGCACTGTAGGGGCACAGGGCTCCTGCTCCTGTGCCCACACCTTGGCATAAGGCACCCAGCTAGAGTGGTGACGGATGTATGCCATGGCAGTGTAGGTGATGGGCATGGCGACTTTGTTTTGGTTTTGCACCCAAACACTCAGCCTGCAAAGGCAGTGTGTGTGTGTAAGGGTACAGGGCCTCTAAGGGTGGCACAAGGTGTGCTGCAGCTCTTAGAGGTCTCCCTTGGTCACAAAGCCCTGGGTACTTAGGGTACCATTGACTAGGGCCTGACATGTGGCCAGGGTTTGCCAATTGGGGTTTGGTTTGTTTTAGGGAAGGAACATAGGCCCTGGGCACCTGATTGGCAGGAGTCCAGGGCACACTCAGTCAAAGTACATTCAGCAATTCAGCAAAAATTGGGGGCATACCATGCAAGAAAGATGGCACTTTCTCACAGCAGCCTCTACCGAAGGTTTAGGAGAACAATAAGAACGTCGAGTATCCTAATGTCTCTCCTCGCAACATCACTTATTTCTGTTCAGCCTAAAGAGTGAGTTCAATGACCGGTGTGTGTTAATAGTACGATTGACTACCGAGGATGAGGTGGCATTCAGTTCGTCCTTAAGGCTTTGATAAAAGGCCGCTGCGGCCGCCTTATCGGTCCAATTAACCTCATTTTGTAACTGTTAGAAAGGGATAACAAAGGTTACTTGTTATTGTGAGCCCTTTCTCAAAGTCAAGAGACCCCTGTGTGATGCTTATATTTCCTTTCAAGTATGGACTAAAATTGCTAAAGTTATAGATTGTAATCCGTAAGCACGGGACTTCGTTTTAGAATAAAGGAGTTTGTTCTGCTGCAAAGCATCCTCAGGGAAGTAGGACAATTTAAAGATACTACCAAGTATCTGAACTGAAATTTGGGGGGTTAAAACAAAATAACTGGCACTGAAAGAAAGAAATTATTTTAAAAAAAGTTTAGGGTTTCCAAAATGTTTTTCAGGCAGTGTCATAAGTACTTCAGTCATATTGTTCACTAGGACATGCTGGATGTCATGACAGGGCCCGCTTTAAACCCTTCATATTATTCACTGACACATGCTGGATGTCATGACAGGGCCCACTTTAAACCCTTCATATTATTCACTGGGACATGCTGGATGTCATGACAGGGCCCGCTTTAAACCCTTCATATTATTCACTGGGACATGCTGGATGTCATGACAGGGCCCTCTTTAAACCCTTCATATTAATCACTGGGACATGCTGGATGTCATGACAGGGCCCACTTTAAACCCTTCATATTATTCACTGGGACATGCTGGATGTCATGACAGGGCCCACTTTAAACCCTTCATATTATTCACTGGGACATGCTGGATGTCATGACAGGGCCCACTTTAAACCCTTCATATTATTCACTGGGACATGCTGGATGTCATGCCAGGGCCCGCTTTAAACCCTTCTCCTTTGGAATGGGCTGTGATAATAGGAGAAGGTGTTGCAGAACTAGAAGGCTGTAAAATTCTGCTCTGCAATTGATTTATCTTATCGAAGAGTAAAACCGTTTCCAAACAAGTTACCTGAAGTTCTCTATTCATATCTTGAATACCTTGAGCTAAGGTATAACTGGGTCGCAAATAGATTCATATCAGCAATCAGATATATGATTTGGCCTGGCGGACTATCAGGCGTGCAACCAGAAGTACAGTCAGTGGTTTGCTGACTCAACCCACTGCTTCCACAACATCTGTACTACTAGTAGTAATTGGGATGTGCGCAGCAACAGGGGAATTGGGAAAGGCATCTACTACGGTGGGATTAAATAGGTATGTAGCGCTCTAATGAGTCACATGCAAGTTTTTTGGTACAAGGGTTTTCCCCCACGGTGTTCTCAAAGTGGGAAGAAACGCCCCACTCCCCCAAAAAGTCTAATCCTAGGATTAACAACCAATGTTTCAACAGTATGAGGTGCTTGTGATTATATCAGAAGTTGGTATACAAAACCGTGTATAAAACAAAGAGAAGAACATTTCTTGATGATATTGATTTCTTTTCCGGTGCTTCGACACTCTTCTTTAGGCAATCTTGTAAGCTTTAGCCAACCCGTCTTTCATCGTATATGGGGGGTCTCCCCACGACTTCCTCAAGGCTCTTAAATTGCTGTCATCTTAAAGAAGGTCCTTATATCCAGGTGTGCTTGCAACTGTTCATATGAAGTATTCGGAGGCCGAAAACTTTATATTAACAGTTGCAAGCACACCTGTGCTTGCAATGTGTATGACTCTATTCCCTGGAGAGTCCTTCCAGAGATAAGTCTGTGGTATGACCTGAGATCTGTATTGTACGTGAGCGATGGTCCGTTGCCAAATTAACTGCCTTTTTGAGATCTCCTCAAAATTATTTATGGGTATTACCCGCTAAGATAGGTCCAATCTCTACTCTCTGCTGTTACAAATGAATATCTATATTCTAAGGACTGTGGAAAAGTCCTCTTATATCGTGCTCGATCCTCTCTGGAAACCGGGAGAGTCCTCCCTGAGCAAGTTCTTGTCGCTCGCATCCGAGCGAGACAGCTGCTTTCAGCATCTGATAGTTGGGGAAGACACTGGAACAAAACAAGAGAAAGGGGTAATAGAAAATCCTGGCATCATCTACAGTGTCAGTCCAGAAAGGCTTATTTTATGGCAGGGAGCTCTATGCAAAAAAGATGCATCCAAATGATGATTACAGGACCACAAAGCAAACCAGTCTGGAGAAGAGAAAATACTCCCTAAGGGGGACCAAAGAAACAAAGGGAAATTAAAAGGAAGGCTGGGTGCAACTTGGAACAGCGGAATGTATCTGTGTTGTGAGGCAAATTGATAAAGAATCGCTGGCCTTACATGCTCAACTTACTCTGCAAGAATATTCACTCACATGAAGTATTTTTCACGTGACTTATAACTTTCTGTGTTCCTCTTTACTTTCACCCACAGCAAGAAGGACACTGCGCACATCTTTCCCTTCTTTTATTCCTGTTGATTAGGTGGCCGCATCGCGTGTATGACGCCAGTGCTACAATATGAGGGAACCTCCTTGAGCGCTCTCCTGGACTCCAAAGAGGTTATCATCCCAGTGCTCACAGATTCCATAAACAATCCCTTCAGACAGCCCCCAGTAAAGAGACCTCTAGCCTCAGATTCCTTACCTTTGAACTTCCCAGGCATCAGACTGGATCTGGAAAATGTTTCTTGAGCAGTACCCCTGCGCGCCATTAGGTGATGTGGGTCGACTCGGCATGACATCTTAGGCGGCATCTCCGTCATCGGGAAATCCGCGTCCTCTATGTAGGCGCCACCTCGCACACTCTGATGTCAGTTCTTTTCGAAATTTATCATTGTTTCATGTAGGTTCCATCATGTCCAAAAAGACCTCGGGATTCAAACCGCGCTGCGCCTGTCATGTGCCATATCAGTCACAGATCCCCACCTCGTGTGCCTTTGATGCCTGGAGCATGACCATGACCCGAAGTCGTGCTCTGACTGCCGGGCCATGGAAAAAGAGCATTATTGTTCTACCTGTACCGCACTAAAGAGTTCCAGGTGGGCGATCAACTCTCTCTGGGGTACGTTGGGGCTAAGAAGGGACGTGCTGTGCAGAAGAGTACCATCTCTCGATGTATTATGCTCTGCATTAAAGCTGTTATACTCTGGCAAAGAAACAGCCTCCTGAAGGCCTCAGAGCTAATTCTACCAGAGCTAAGGCAGCCACAACTGCTCTCCAGCGTGATGTCACGTTCCTCGACATCTGCTAGGCGGCTAAGTGGGCATCCCTGCACACGTTTGCCAAACATTTTTGCTTGGACAATTGAGTCCATAGGGAAGGGCTTTTGTCCTTTCGTTCCTACAGGACCTTCTGGTTTAAACTCTTCTGGAGTCTCGCCTCCAGGGATGATATTGCTTCGGTATCTGTTCAAAGGTAAAGAATCTGCGGCTAGATGTCTCTATCAGATGGACAAGTTACTTGCCTTTGGTAACTCCTTATCAGGTACCAACCTACCCATCCTCCCCACACTGCAGATCAGTTCTTAATTTCAGGGCTGTTCACCCTCCGGGCCCTAGTTGTCTAAACACACCACTGTCCGTCAACTTCATGTCTCTGCGCTTCTGACGTAGAAAGTAGTGAAAAGTACTGATGTCAGTGGGCGGAGGTGGCATCTATATAGACAACGCAGACGTCACAATGACTGAGACGACGTCACACAGAGTGGACCGACCGTGCCTAACGGCGAGCAAGGGTACTGCTCAAGAAAAATCTTCCAGATCCAGTCTGACTCCTGGGAAGTTCAAAGGTAAGGAATCTGTGGCTAGATCATATCTCTACAAGGTAAGTAACTCATCCTTTCGCACAGGACTTAACACAAGTGGTGTTTTAATTTGTCTTATAAAGATAGATAACCTCTATATCCAAACATGGAAGTGTTTCAAGTGCAGCTGGATAAAGAAGAAAGTCAATGTGCCCTCTCGTGCCCTCATCCATATATCTTTCTTATCAAATGCTGACTGCACATTGAACTGGATTTCAGGCCTGATTGAAAACAAATCCTCTGCTTTTGTAACAAACAGAAAAAAAATTGTATTTATTTTTTATCCCTCAACCGGTTTCCTTATCTGCTAGAGCATGACATACAGCAAACTATAATTTGAGGAGTTTGTGGTGAGCTGAGCCACTGCCAACCAAAACTGCGGGTGCGAAACTTTCATATCATTTGTTTTATTCCTTGTTTTCAGGTTGTGGTGGCCACCAACATTGCCGAAACCTCCCTGACAATCGATGGAATCATCTATGTAATAGACCCCGGCTTCTGCAAACAGAAGAGTTACAATGCCCGCACAGGCATGGAATCCTTGATTGTGACGCCGTGCTCTAAGGTAGGAAACGCCTCTGACATGATGTCCTTGTTGGTGACGCCGCTATTGCAGTCCTGCTGACTAATCGAAGCACCGTGCTTTAATGTATGGAAAAGCCCTTGCACCTGCATAAGGTGCCTAGAAAAGGCACCACATTGCACCATCATTGGCTTTCACTATTTACAGACCAAGTGTGCCCCTCCTGGGAGCGAGTTTGAAACTATGGCTATTGTGAAAATAGTGTCTATGACTCTACAAAGAAAGGAACTAATTCTCTTGGGGGTCTTGAGTTCCTGGAGGAGACATCGGTTTGTGGTACTGTAACTTTATCCATCTGTATCTTTATCTTAAGAAGGGGACTACCACACCTCCGAATTTGTCCGAGTTCTTGTCGGTAATTTCGTGCTGCAAGATACAGGCATTAGTGGGGGCCACCAACCACACTTTTCTGCCTCCTGGTTCTTGCAGGAATCAGGAGACCAAGAGCTGATTGTCCTAGTTCTGAGTAAGTGTGCTGACCCACTGCCTTCTCGCTAACAAAGGACTGCTTCGCCTCTCCATGTGTCTTTTGTGGTAAATTCTCCCATTGTTTGTGCATGCCTGTTCAACCCTTTACCTCTTACATTCCCTTCTTCTCCACAGGCCTCTGCCAACCAGCGAGCAGGTCGAGCAGGGCGTGTGGCGGCTGGAAAATGCTTCCGCTTGTACACAGCCTGGGCCTACAAGAATGAAATGGAAGACACAAGCATTCCCGAGATCCAGCGCACCAACTTGGGCAACGTGGTGCTGCTACTGAAGAGTCTGGGTAAGGAAGACTGGGGAATCTTCTCCACACACTTAACTCTGCCTGTCATACAACTAGTAACCTCATCCAAACATTATTCCCAGACCTAAATACCGATCTGACGTCAGATGCCACAGAGAATTGTTGTCGGGATCCTCCAAAACCTCCCTCAAATGCGAGGCTAGACTGACCTCCGGCTGAAAGCCACATTTCAGGGTTTACGTCATGGCAGGTACAGCACACACTAGGAGGGTTCTCCAGATGCAGTTTACCTTTGTCCACCATCTAAAAGCCCCATTGTAGTCACTTACGTGGAGTTTGGCTTTACTCATAAGAGACTGGGGTTTCACGTTAATTGTTATGGTCCAGCCCACAAACCTTGCACTCTGCTGGTATTGTCAGGAAATGATCTCCATGTTCAATACTTTTTAGAAACGGTCACAAAAACAGTAGAACCAAAACCACTCATTTGCAGGACCAGGTTTTACTCTTGTTGCTAACCATGCACATATCTACATTTTTCATTCACATCATTAGAAAAATCAAAGGTAACTTCAATAGCAGTGTCATAGATGACGTCAGTGATGCCATCATTGATGTCATCAAATATGTCATTGAGCAGCCAAACCCTACGCAAAAACCCACATGACATTTGGCAAAACTTTAGCCTGTTTAGTTTTCTGTTAATGTAAAGGTTTATGCAAATTTAAGGGAAGGAGGGGACAAAAATCATTGATTTTTCTAATGTCTATAATGTCTTACCACAGATCTGCATGTAATTTTGCAGACCCTTGTGTTTAGCTGACTGTATGTCGTATGCAGGAGGTAGAATTAGAAGGTTTGTATGTCCGTGTCTGATTTGGATCATTCATGTCCTTCTCTGCGCAGGATTGTTCTGGTTGGAATGTGAAGGCAGTTAGTGGCCGAGCTGCTAGCTACAAGTGGCCTCAGGGTAAGAGGTAGTTAGGGGGCTGGCAGTGTGTGTGGGTTGGTCTCAGGTTAGAGGTAGTTAGGGGCTGGCAGTGTGTGTGGGTAGGTCTCAGGCAAGAAGTAGTTAGGGGCTGGCAGTGTGTGTGGGTTGGTCCCGGGGTATGAGGTAGTTGGGGGCTGGCAGTCTGTGTGGTTTGCTCTCAGGGTAAGAGGTAGTTAGAGGCTGGCAGCCTGTGTGGGTGGGAGGTAGGTGTTGACTGGTGATGCTAGGTAATGTTGTGTTTTAAGAGGTAGTTAGGGTGCTTGCAGTCTGTGTGGGTTGGTCTCAAGATAAGAGGTAGTTAGAGGGCTGGCAGTCTGGGATTGTCTCGGGGGTAAGAGGTAGTTGAGGGCTGGCAGTCTGGGCTGGTCTCTGGGTAAGATGTAGTTAGGGGTCTGGCAGTCTGTGTGGGCTGGTCTCTGGGTAAGATGTAGTGAGGAGGCAGGCTATCAGTCAGTCTGTGTGGGTTGGAGGTAGGTATTGACTGTAGTGATGCTAGGATATGTTGTGTTTAAGGAGGTAGTTGCGGGCTGGCAGTCTGTGTGGGTTGGTCTCAGGGTAATAGATAGTTAGGGAGATGGCAGTCCGTGTGGGTTGGTCTCAAGGCAAGATGTGGTTTGGCGGCAGGCAATCTGGGCTGATCTCGGGGTAAGATGTAGTGGGGGGGTGGCAGTCTGTGTGTGTAGGTCTCAGGTAAGAGGTAGTTAGAGGCTGGCAGCCTGTGTGGGTGGGAGGTAGGTGTTGACTGTGGTGATGCTAGGATATGTTGTGTTTTAAGAGGTGGTCGGATCCGCGGCATTAGGATTGTAATTGTAGAAAGGAAAAACTGAAAGCTGGAGGTGCCCCCGGAAGACTCCGCCTGCAGATCTGTAGGTTCTCATTTCTTCTTCTCGTTTCCTTCTCTGCAGGGATCAATGACTTGATTCACTTTGACTTCATGGATCCCCCTCCTCACGAGACGCTGGTACTGGCTCTGGAGCAGCTGTATGCCTTGGGGGCACTGAACCACCTGGGGGAGCTCACCAAGGTACGAGAAGAAATGCCAGCTTTTGAGCATGACCAGACCGATTAACAGGAGGCGAGGGACGTTTGTACTGTAAGCCAGTCTGTGTATCTGCTGCCCTAAGCCTCCTGATACATTACCCTATGTCTGTCCTGTTAGTGGTCTGTGGCCCTTGAGTAACCGCTGATGATGTTCTCCTGCCCGATGTCCAAGCCTGGAAGTCTAGTGTAATCTGAGGCGTAGTTCTGCTTTCAATTGTCTAAACCTGTAATTTTGGGGATATCTTCACTGTCTGAGTTCTTGGCTTCTGCGCTGCTCCACCTGTCTTCATCTCCAAAAATGAAATGTGTTTCTTCTGCTACTTAGACTTTGGACTGTGGGGCATGTGGCAGTCATTTGTTTTTTTCCTGAGCATAGGAGGAGCTAGTTGCTGGACACAGAAGGCCTCACTTTCCACCCTTGTCAGTGCGGCTCCTCAGTTAATTAATTCATGTGATGGCTTCGGTGCTGGCCTGGGAAGGATCGCCTTCCACCTGTGACAGCACAGGGTCCCAAGTGTGCAAATTCATGGGCCGGCCTCTGCTGGAGCAGGACGGCCTCTATGGGACTGCATCGGTGCAGGTCTGGGAAGGCCTCTATGAGACTGCATCGGTGCAGGTCTGGGAAGGCCTCTATGGGCCGGCCTCCGTGCTGGAGCAGGACGGCCTCTATGGGACTGCATCGGTACAGGTCTGGGAAGGCCTCTATGGGCCGGCCTCCGTGCTGGAGCAGGACGGCCTCTATGGGACTGCATCGGTGCAGGTCTGGGAAGGCCTCTATGGGCCGACCTCCGTGCTGGAGCAGGACGGCCTCTATGGGACTGCCTCGGTGCTGGTCTGGTCTGGGAAGGCCTCTATGGGCCGGCCTCCGTGCTGGAGCAGGACGGCCTCTATGGGACTGCATCGGTGCAGGTCTGGGAAGGCCTCTATGGGACGGCCTCAGTGCTGTAGTAGGAAGGCCTCTATGGGACTGCCTCGGTGCTGGTCTGGGAAGGCCTCTATGGCATGGCCTCAGTGCTGTAGTAGGAAGGCCTCTATGGGATGGCCTCATTGCTGGTCTGGGAAGGCCTCTATGGGATGGCCTCATTGCTGGAGTAGGAAGGCCTCTATGGGACTGCATCGGTACTGGACTGGGAAGCCCTCTATGGGACTGCTTCGGTGCTGGTCTGGGAAGGGCTCTATGGGACGGCCTCAAAGCTGGTCTGGAAAGGCCTCTATGGGACGGCCTCACGGCCTCAGTGCTGTAGTAGGAAGGCCTCTATGGGACAGCCTCAGTGCTGGACTGGGAAGGCCTCTATGGGACGGCCTCAGTGCTGGAGTAGGAAGGCCTCTGTGGGACTGCCTCGAAGCTGGTCTGGGAAGGGCTCTATGGGACGGCCTCAAAGCTGGTCTGGAAAGGCCTCTGGGACGGCCTCACGGCCTCAGTGCTGTAGTAGGAAGGCCTCTATGGGACAGCCTCAGTGCTGGACTGGGAAGGCCTCTATGGGACGGCCTCAGTGCTGGAGTAGGAAGGCCTCGATGGGACTGCCTTGGTGCTGGTCTGGGAGGGCCTCTTTGGGACTGCCTTGGTGCTGGACTGGGAAGGCCTGTATGGGACTGGCTCGGTGCATGTCTGGGAAGGCCTCTATGGGACGTCCTCAGTGCTAGAGTAGGAAGCCCTCTATGGGATGGCCTCATTGCTGGAGTAGGAAGGCCTCTATGGGACGGCCTCAGTGGTGGAGTAGGAAGGCTTCTATGGGACTGCCTCGGTGCTGGACTGGGAAGGCCTCTATGGGACTGCGTCAGTGCTGGATTGGGAAGGCCTCTATGGGACTGCCTCGGTGCTGGACTGGGAAGGCCTCTATGGGACTGCCTCAGTGCTTTAGTAAGAAGGCCTCTATGGGACTGCCTCGGTGCTGGACTGGGAAGCCCTCTATGGGACTGCCTCGGTGCTGGACTGGGAAGGCCTCTATGGGACTGCCTCGGTGCTGGACTGGGAAGGCCTCTATGGGACTGCCTCGGTGCTGGACTGGGAAGGCCTGTATGGGACTGCCTCTGTGCTGGACTGGGAAGGCCTCTATGGGACTGCCTCAGTGCTTTAGTAAGAAGGCCTCTATGGGACTGCCTCGGTGCTGGACTGGGAAGGCCTCTATGGGACTGCCTCTGTGCTGGACTGGGAAGGCCTCTATGGGACTGCATCAATGCAAGTCTGGGAAGGCCTCGCCTTCCACCCTTGACAGCATCGGCTCAACCGGGAATAATTTCTGGGAATGGCCTCTATGCTGGGCGAGCCTAGCATGTCGCGTGTGATGGCAATGGCTCATAAGCAATGGCCTGTTGCTGGGCTGGAAAGGTCTCGCCTTTCACCCTCGACAGCATGGGTTCATCAGTGGATAAGCGCAGTTTGTAAGGACGTCCTTTGAGTGACCTTCTTTAACTCCCTCTATTCCTCTTGTTTCTCCAGCTCGGAAGGAGAATGGCTGAACTTCCAGTGGACCCTATGCTTTCTAAGATGATCCTTGCTTCTGAACAGTGAGTTGAGACTGAAACTTTAATTCCTTTATAGTAATAACGATATTTTTCATAGGTTGTGAAATGATGCTCTTGGGCCTACTCGTTCTTTAGCTTTGGATCTTTCATTGATTCATGTGCTTGGATAGTCCCCCGTCCTCCAGCTGTGAACCCTGAGTCAGCGATGTTCAATAGCAGTGTGCCTGTACGCAAGACAACTCTGAAAGTAACATAGACATCATGCGACCTGTCCACCTCATTCTATCACCTAAAGTCCGGCCCGTCTGAGTGACTGACACTGAGCTCTTCTCCCCTCAGTGGCTCGAACTGCCAGAGGTTTCATCACAAGAGCTCACTTCCTGGTGTTTCTCAAGATTCTTCCTTTATCTAAAAAATGTTCTAGGCCTTGGGTATCGGAGGATTCAGTTCAGGTGGCCTCAAGACAAGGGGGTGGGCGGACGGGAGAGGCGGAGGGTGAGGCCAATCACGATGAAGTTGACAGAATCTCCGATGATGATGGCAGCGGTTCAATTGATAAGACAAACGCTGGTGAAATGAACACAAACATTGTCAGTCTGAGCGCTCAAGATGAAAGCGATCCAGGACAATCAACAGACCCAGGATTGGGGGAGTATGTGGCTTCTATATCAGAGATCAAGGACTGACGCCCGATGAGATCAGGAAATTTGAATACCCTCATCAAAATAGCATCAAGTACATTGAGTTTATCAGTGTCTGCATTTGACAAAATCGTATTTCCAATTTTTATCTTAAAGAAAAGGCGAGCAGATGGGTCAGACTGATTCCTGTACATACCCACATTTAGAAAAGGGTAGTTTGGCTTTTCTAGGACTGGCAAGAAATCTGAAGTACCGTATAATTTGCTGTCATGCTGCATGAAACGGGTGAAAAAGATTTAGTAATTTCATTGGCTGCACATAGGAGATAAAGCAATCTCAATATATCATGCATGGCCGCTACAGGCGTAGAAGGCAGGACATGGGATTCCTCGGAGCTGCCAATGCATCAGCAATGTTAAGATATTGTAGGAAAGTGAGTTATTATTTGAGGTGAACAAGTATCCACCTCAGCATAAGGTCCCCCATTGCTAGATGTCACACAAATTAAATTAAATAAACCTGTGCTCAATACCTGGTAATGTGATTTGAGGCAGTCAAACTTAAATCAAAGGCAACGTGTAAAGACTTCGAGCAGGCGTACACCGTAGAAAAAGTTACACAAAACACAATAAAATCCCACAACCTATTTTAAAATAAAGAGAAATAGTTTGAGTAAAATAGGATCAAAACAACAAAAAAATGATAAAGGTAACCACAGACCTGAATTTTAAATATTTAATTGAAAATAGCAGCGCAAAGCTCCTGTCTATGGAAGTGGCAGACCGTGACATATGCGCGATACAAGACCGACAGCAATGGAGTCCTGCTGGATACTCCATGCGGATTGGTCCCAGTGAAAGTCTGGTAGTCAGACAAGTTAAAGTCCAAACGCAGGAAAGGATTTTGGCACTTTTGAAGAAGAAAAATCCTCCTTGAGCTGGCCGCTGCTGAAAATGTAGCTGCTGCTGTGGAGACAAAGGCTGGATTCTTGAAGTGGGTTTGTCCACCTGGAGCTATGGATCTATGGAGATTTCTTGCTGACAATATTTTAAGTCCCAACACAGAATGTGATGTGGTATTTTTCGGAGGTGCTGGGAGCCTTAAACAGGTTGCTGCTGAAATTTAATCTGACACAGTGGCACTGCACGTAGGATACTTTTACCCACAGGTCCCCCTCACGCTATGTAGGAAATGTTTTTCCAAGTATCCAAACTTTCTTCTGGTGCCCAAAAACCCAAACTAGTGCACTTCTTCACAGGGTAGGCCTAAAGCGACGTTTTCACTGCCACTGTAGTGGATGACACATAGGTACTATAGTCTACAAGTGGCATTTAAATTTCCGTGCATAATTGTATACTCTTAAGGACCTCAGAGAAGGCACTTAAACTCTCCGGGTGCGACAGAGCCCAGCAGCAAAGTCCAGTCCAAGTTCATATTCCACTGGTCAGCTGTGTACTTCCAGGAAAAGGTCTCTTGCAGCGTGCTATGTCCCTGTAGCAACACAGGCGGTCAGCCAACTGACATTTAGAGTCCACCTCTTTGTCTTGTGTACAAGTGAGGGAAGCGGTCCATCCTTCAAGGCTCCTCTCGGGTCACTGACGGCAGATTCAGTCTTCTTCTGTTCTTCCACAGATCCAAAATGTGCTCTGAGAAATCCAGGTGATGGTCCTGCTTTGCAGAATTCACCAGCCTGTGCTTGGCACCGACTCGTGGCATGAATCAATAGGGTAAAAGTTCCCAGGAGCAACCCTACCCACTGTTTCAGAAGCTCCTGCTTGCCCTGCTGAAAACAATCCCACAATGCCCCTCACCTTCAAAATCCAAGGTGGGGAAAGCCTTCTCTCTTTGTGCAGTACCCGTGTTCCCTCTCAGAGGTGGATTACTGTATAGAATTTTTTACGAAATGCACGAGTCAAAAAAGGACAAACCTCTTACTTTTAACATAGGTGAAACTCCTGACAAACTTTGAACAGGCTATTGACTCAGAATAACATCAAGTACTTGTCCAAAATAATAAAGTAATAAGTTAATTGATAAATGTCAATAATGTGTATCACATAATGCACAGACTCCTTCATTAATTTCTTTGTTAATAATTCTTTTGAAATCATCTCCACGTGTCTGGTTGTAGCCAATGCGTTTCATCCATTCGGATGTCTTCAGGGCTTCGTTTAATGTTTTAATCTCCGGTGTCAATAGAGATTATATGACCACCAACATCACATCATTCCATGAAAAAAATTAACTGATCCCAAAATACTATGGATCACGCTTGTGTTTCTTTTTATCCTTTATTGAAGACCAATGTTTTCTGTATCTTGAAATTAAGATTACATAGAGACCCACAAGTCCAAAGGTTTCCCTTTTGTTGGGACCTGGTGTTTTAGATTTCCTTTTGTTTCAATATCCTATCAGGCAGAGTCCTCTCGATTTTTGTTTTTTTGAGCATGGTAGCTTCCAATAAAACAGGCATCGAAAATTCACAAAACTGTTACTAAACCTGCAGGTCTAGTGACTTAAATAATCTACTCACCTACTTGTAATGCTCTTGACCTATAAACTAGTTTCGAATGATGTGATCGTG
Organism: Triturus cristatus; assembly: GCF_964204655.1. Taxonomy (NCBI): domain Eukaryota; kingdom Metazoa; phylum Chordata; class Amphibia; order Caudata; family Salamandridae; genus Triturus; species Triturus cristatus. The sequence goes on along the minus strand of NC_140579.1, from coordinate 112,125,444 downwards.
GACAAATGATTTAATTCATGAGCCACCATTTTCTTCGTTATCACACATGAGAGCACCTTCAAATGTCTGCTGTACAAAAAAAGTTCTTGTTGCATTTAATAGACTAAACGTTTTGTCTGTATTTAATACGAATCTAGCCCATATAGGATGCACATGACCCCTGACTTGCCTCTTAGTTTATTAACAGCATTTTCATCGGGGGGCAGGAATGTTTCTCAAATCATGTTTAAAAATATCACTTTTAGCAAATACATAACTAAAGCATGAAGTGGTAGGACACTGTCATTATTAATCAGCAGATTTTACTTTGAAATGACCACAAGCTTTCCACTGACATGCAGCTTTGCTGATAAAACTATGTAGTGTACAAACAATAATGCTTGGAAATAGAGTTTCTGCAAATGTGTGTCATTTGCACATCAAGTAAAGTCTTCTGGTTTGTTTTGCTCCTATTTAACTCTTTGTGTGCATCACACTTCTTAATTACAAATTGCTTTTGTATTTCCCGATCTATTTTGAAATATTTGTAATAATAATTTACAGGCTATTTATTTAAATGTTGTGTTACAGAAAAATAACTGACGGCTCACTTTACAAAGACCTCTAATTCTAGTAAGAGAGAAAAATAAACCTCCTTTTCCAAGCAGCGATTAGTTAAAAGACAAACTGACATTTGACCTCTTTCCTTGAACAGGCAGAAATGTGTCAAGATAAAAACAAGATTGAATGGCATCTTTATTGCTCATTCACTTTCGGAATGAACAGAACACCTGTTCCTTTCCAGCCCAAGTTTACTCTCCAGATGGGTCTAGTAGGTGCCAAAAACAGCTCGACCTGATAAGATTTTACTCGCAATTGCGAGTGGGCGAGTCCTTTTTCAAGGCCTGCAAAATCATATGCGGCAAGCTGGAATCCGTGAAAAACAAGGTTTGATTAGGGGTGACCTATTTAATATTTAAAATCATGTTTTCATACCTCTCAAAGGGATGATTTTGACAGGTCTTGCTGCAAGGTTCAAGCTGTTGTAGTCAGGCTACACAGGGTAATGTGGTGGATGATTAAGGAGAGTGTAACTAGCTAGTCAATCATTCACCCACACAAAGCTACAAATGCTTATAACAAGAGTTGCTTCTCAAACAGGTTTGGGAATGTATTTGAGTGGCATGCATGTGCGTGAAAGCAGATCTCTCTTGGAATCCACACTTCACAACTCGGGGCAGTCAGATTGGCCCTCAAGCTTTTCTTCTCCATGTGAAAGTCTTTTAAGTGTTAATGTGAACAGACAGCACCACAATAATGCACATCCGCAAGCAAAGGGGCACACAATCTATTCTGTTGCTTCTGGAAGATGCTTCTGGAATATAGAAACAAAGTAGGCCTTTGTATGCCGGACATGTACCCAGGCTACAGAATGTCCTTGTAGGCGCTCTCAGCCTTAGGATTCCTCCCCTTTTGTATATTCCCCAAGCACTGGCCTGCATCTGAGAAACTTAACAGCAGTGCTGTCCAACAGGTTAGTTTAGTGTTAAACAATTTTAATTAGTTTCATTAAATGGACCTCAGCGCAATAGTGACAGGCATCCAATGCAGATCATAAATGATGTGCACTGCATATGCCATCATTTGCTGTAAAGAGGTATGCAGATAATTGTAATAGATTAAAAGATAGATTAAAAAGGAGAATTACCCAAGTAACTATAATTAACAGATTAAAAGTGTTAATAAATATATCTCGTATGACATTCAAGCCTATTTCACCTATTGTAAATTTCATACATATCTTAGATCCACTAAAACTACTACAATAAAATTATAACATCAATTCCTTCACCCACAGTTACCCCAATCAAGTAAAGCAGCCATAAAGTGCCAAAATGTTCCACATTAACGGGTATATCAGACTAGGAGTACCCATTATAACCCAGTTATATCTGAATTAAACTACGTTTCCCTTCTTTCACCCGCACGGACTCAGGGAGTTTTTCAACAAATCTGTGTCTGCTTCTGAGGCCAATGAACTATCCACCAGGTGTTCCCCCGCTTTAACCCTTTCAATTATCCCGTAAGATTATTCTATTAATATATTCTATTACTTCCATTCAGAAACCCGCTAATGAAGGGCAGTACCATAACATGTGGAACATTTCTGCCTCCAACTCCCCACATCTAGGGCATTTTGCAGCAGCAGTCACATAGAACCTGTTAATCCTGCCAGGTGTTAGATAAGCTCTATGCAGGATATAGAAATTAATTAATTTGAACCTAGCGTTTCTAGAAACAGCTGGTATATGTGCTACAATCCTAAGTGCTGCCCAGCAGGTGGGGCCGTACGCCCCACCCCATTGGCTCTGAACCACCCCAGAAGTGACGGAACAGAGCCACATGAAAGCACCACCCCAGCTCACTGATGTTTGTACTTTCCTTTCCGCACCGTCTGACAAGAATCTGAAGCTCAGCTCCCAACTTTCGTTGGTCTTCTGACGACCACTAAATATTTCTATAATGTGCTAGGGAACCATATCCTCTTCAAAAACTACAGGTTTTAAATTGTGCTGCAACTGCTGAAAGAAAATGGTGGGTAAGGATTTGCATCAGGTGGGTTTCTGGTACCTGGGCTCCTGGCACGACTCTTAAGTTGTGCGACGTGTGCCTTTATGCACCTGAAGACAACCCAGGACTAGAAGGTTACGCTCTACATTGCTGAACATAAGAAGAGATCATAGTTGAAGGACAGATTCCACTCTCACCTTAGGTCCAAGTTGTGGGCCTGGCCTCTGCCTCAGTCAAGTTCACGCTCGAAGTCCAGAGTAAGCCGAAGTTTATATCCAAATACAAACCGAAAAAGACAAATGGGACCTCTTGTCACAGCAAGAAGGCAGGTCTTGCATCCAAGTCTCCACAACTTACACCTCCGTGCGTGGGGCAAATAAATGCGTTTGACTTGCCTGCCAAAGTGGTGGATGTCATTCTTGCTGCCAGATGCCCTTCAGTTAAGTCCATCTACACTGGGCTTGGGAGCACATCTATGCCTTGTGTGGTACCTGCGATTGTGATGTGTTGTAGGCTGGACTTGCTGAAATCCTTTTGTTTGCACTCGTGTTGGCCCAGCAGTGCCTTTCAGTTGCAACGGTAAAAGGTTACTTGTCCACTTTCTTCTGTTTGCCAGACCAACCGTCTTTGTGCAGGTCACCTGTTGTGATGCTTTACATAAAAGGTTTGACACATATGTTCTTCTAGCTGCATTCATGAAGGCTTCCTTGGAGCCTTTCTACAGATCCTCAGACCAGTACTAGTCCTGGAAGACCGACATCTTATCGGCTGTGACTTCTGTTTGACGAGTTGATGAAATACACGCACTGTCGATTAAAAAGACGTATTCAACTTTTTACCAAGGATCATTGATTCTCGGAGCAAATCCTAAACTTATTCCAAAGTTGCAATTGTCTTTTCACTTAAATAGACGCATTGTGTTGCCAAATATTTTCCTGAATCCAACGATGGCTCAAGAGAGATTATTACACTCTTGGGATGTTGAAAGATATCTCATTGGAAACAGACAGAATCTTTTGCAGGACATATGAGCTATTTTTAAGTTTTGGGTAAGTGAATAACAGTAGACCCTTGTATAAGCAAGGAAGACCCTTGAATGAGCAGTGTTGCTAGATGGAGTGTTTCTTGCATTGAACTTGCTTGTGGGCATACTTATCAGTGGCAAAGTTCTAGCAACTACAGCTCTGTTTTCTAGAATAAACCTGAAAAAACAATGTAAGGTGAGCCTCATTTTTGCCTTCTCTTATGCTTATATCTATGAAGGATTTAATGCTGAAAGTCACTTACCTGTAACTACTGATCTCAGCACGTGTATCTTTCACAAATTCTCATGTGACCTTCAATCCTTTCCTTTCTTAGCAAGGCTGATTTAGGCATTCCGATAACCTGATGAACTCCTATAAATCGGACAGTTGGAGCCTCTGAGGGGAGTAGGGATGGGTCCTCTCTGGTTCGCCAGGTTTGGTGTCATATACCACAGGCACACTGCTATTGACGTTTGATTCACAAGGGTTCCTGGCCTGACGGCCGGGTAATATTCAAGCATGTGACTCTATGACAGAGCCAGTGACGAAGCACTGCTGGTACCGGTAAATAACCTCTTTCTTGCCCCCCCCCCTTTACAGGTACAAGTGCTCTGAAGAGATCCTCACCATCGCCGCCATGTTGTCCGTCAACAACTCCATCTTCTACCGTCCCAAAGACAAGGTGGTACACGCGGACAATGCTCGCATGAACTTTTTCGTGCCTGGAGGGGATCACCTAGTGCTGCTGAATGTTTACACGCAGGTGAGACTGGGGCACGCGCTGTTTAAGAGGGAAGTGTATGCACAGAGCATCAATAGTCCATAGCCATGGTGGGGTGTATTTGTATATCCTGCAGCGCTACCTTAGTGAAAGAAGGTCCTTTGTCTCACTATGAGAGGGGTCATTTCACACTGCTTACAAGCTCTCATCTTCCTCCCTTTTCACTTTAAATCGATGTGTGGATGACCATCACCCCTGTACTCTAAAGAGCGCACAGAACTTTGAATTCAAAATAATTGTTTCGATGCGGCTCTAAAAAAAACTGGTGCATTTTTCAGTTTTTTATGTTTATATTTTTTGTTTTTGTTTTCAGCAACCTTCTTAATATCGCAGAAAAAGAGAATGCCTTAGGCTCATGTGTTTTAGAAAAACAATGGTTCAGGTGTGTTTAAGGTCCATGTAAAAAGTGACCCTGTGGGGGCACTGTTTGAGAATAGGAAGTGAATTCCTGAACCCAACTTTGCCTCGTAAACAAATGAAACCAATAAAAGATCTGATTAACATCCTCCAAAAACTCCACTTTTAGAATTTAACTTGCTTGAGTGTGTTTTAGAAACCAACAATGCATGCAAACAGCTCTGTGCGGTTGCATGAATATGATAGTAACAAAGATAGCAATTTCCTAATGGACGCCCAGGAGCTGAGATTTACTATTCAATATGTTTGATTCTATAAAATAAGGCAGGGAGTAAATAGGCTCTTCTCCTGCATGTAGCACGGCAGTACAGTGGGCAAGGACTGAAAGAGCACATGGTCTAGGGCCTTTCATCATCTTCTGTTTATTTAATTGTTCAGCCAAACCCTATTTGCAACAAAACACTGCCACGCAGCACTTTCCAGAGAGCTGAAACAATTCACTACATAAAACGGTGGGATAATATGTACATTTTAGGGCCTTGAAGCCATTGTATATCTGAAAACGTTTTTTGTGTAATCAGTGCTGTCCTGCGTGTAGTGTTGGAGGTTAGCCTTGTTTACCTGGTGAGAGATTGTCTTTAGCCTTCTTGCCCTGGTGAGGGATTGTCTTTAGCCTTCTTGCCCTGGTGAGGGATTGTCTATAGCCTTGTTGCCCTGGTGAGGGATTGTCTTTAGCCTTGTTGCCCTGGTGAGGGATTGTCTTTAGCCTTGTTGCCCTGGTGAGGGATTGTCTTTAGCCTTGTTGCCCTGGTGAGGGATTGTCTTTAGCCTTGTTGCCCTGCTGAGGGATTGTCTTCAGCCTTCTTGCCCTGGTGAGGGATTGTCTTTACCCCATACACTGATGGCTGCTATCATGGCTTGGACTGAGTTTAACCCATTGGTGTAGTTCATGGTACTTGTGTCCACACTTCATATGTGTAGGCAGCTGATGCATTCTCCTAATGGATACTTCTTCCTGCATATTCCCCACCTCATGGTTATCTTCCTGCTGTACTTGCCTGTTTTTCTGTGCCTCAACGACAAAGGTACAGGGTTCTTCTTGGTTGTTACCAATGAAAATCTTTAGTAATTTCTGAAGCGGCTCTGTCAAATGACACCTCCTAAGGTCTTGGGTTTTACAAATCACTGACCATATTGTAAGAAGATGCCCTTATTGGATTCACACATCTGTCTGTGATTGGACCACAACCCCTTGGCTTGTGACAGTGGCTCGTTCTTGCACCTGAAGGCCATTGGGAAGTGAAAGGCTAAATTTTCCTTTATGTAAGTCCCCTACCAGGTGGTTATTCCCCCCCCCCCTCCCAAAGGATCTTCCTGCAAAAAATATTAAATGTGCAGTAGGGATGGAAAAGTTCTCTTCTTCCTCGAAGTAAGACCCACTCCGATGACGGCTAGGAAACTCAGAGGCACTGTTTCCTCTTCTGTGTCTGAGCTGATGTTTGTTCTGATAAAGGTGAATCTGGAGTTCCTGACTTCTGTGCAAACCTTTCTCAAGCAGAGACATTTTGACAGGCCATGTTGGATATTTTTATGATGCCCATGCAAACCTCCGGGCCTCTTCCCAAGGGTGAGCTCGCTCCTACGACTTAGAGATTTAACAGCTACAACGACGCCTGACTCTGTTCTTTCACAGGTTCAAATTTTGGCTGTGCTTCCAAGAAAGTTCCTATGTCCTAACTCTTGTGCATTTGGCACTGCCTACAGCGTTGTCACTAGCACCTCCCTTAGAGGGTTGAAGCAGCGCCACAATTGTCTTTAAGTCGGCAAACAGTATATGGATAACAAAAGAAAGGGTCCTTGCTTCTTCTAATGGCGAACCACAGACATAGCGCCTTCCTTTAAGACCCAGATTTGCACAGACTGAGGAGCTCCTCAGCAGACTGTCCTCCTCCTCCTCCTCCCCATCTCATGAAAGCTGGTGTTTACATAGGCTTACAAAATGCCACTTCTCTAGAAGGTGATTTTCTTACCCCTTCAGTGGAAGTTCGGTCCTTTACCTTTGTGGTACAGAAAAGAGCAGAAGCTCCATCTCCAGTCAATATAAATTGCTCTTGGTGCCTTTTGTTGAGAAATCCTTCTCCGGCCTGGCAGCCCATAGACCGATCCTGTGCCTTCCGATCTTCAGTTCTGAGGCTACTTCTCCTGGTCCAGTTACTCATGCATCTTGTGTCCGAGAACTGCAGACGGCGTCAGTACAACCACCACACACACTTTCTTTCCAGACAAGTTGGAGCTTTGGACCCGGGCACCCTTTGTACCAAAGGTCGTGTCGTGTTTATATGTGAGCCACCACTGGAGAGTTTTTGCTTGGGAAAAGATTCCTGGATCAAGTCTGGTACCTGGAGTATAGTAATGGGTGAGGAATCTATAATAAGATATAGAAATATCATTAGTTTAATGTAAGTAACCTTTTATTCTCTGTAGGTGGCGCGCATTAGTGTTAACAGTGTTTTGGGTCTGATAATCATAAATGACTGACTTCTGCCCCTGTCCTTTCTTTATCTTCAGTGGGTGGATAGCGGCTTCTCTACTCAGTGGTGCTACGAATGCTACATCCAGTTTCGCTCGATGAGGCGGGCTCGAGATGTGCGAGAGCAGCTGGAAGGGTTGATGGAGAGAATCGAGGTGGAAATGACAAGCTGTGATAGAGACAGTATACCAATCCGGAAGGTGAGGACACTTGTACAAAAGAGTATGTAAGGCACCGAGAATTTTCCACATCTGCTTATTTTAGTCATATATTTATTAATATATTTTGAAGGGAGAGAGTGGGCAAAGAATTCCTGCAAAATTCATAGTCTGAATGCCAATAGTGTCTCAACAAGTTGGTCATCTGAGATTGTTTTCGTGGGAAGCAGTGCTTCTCTATCTATATTGGACCCAGCTGTGCTCTCGTAGTCCAGCCCCTTCAGTCCTACACATGGGATGTTCAATATCAATGGACGGCAATGGAGGAGAGGAAAAGCATTTAAAAAGGGGCCTGGGAATAAGAGTACTAAAGCCTAACAGCCATCCCCCACCCACACTACTACATCTTCATGTGCTAATTTCAGGGCCCAGGTCTTCATTCTTTCCATGCTTTGCTCTGAGCACTCTTTCTAGTAACACTCGGTCACACGTAATCTGTATTTATTGACACTTCCTCTCCTTCTGAAACTATCTTCATGAATGTCTCTAAAAGGTACAAGCATCCTTCCTGACTGGCACTACCATGAGCATGTTGAGCACACGGACACATGCCAGGGCACCGGTCTCTGTGCTTTCTCTCTTCTCTAGAGACTATTCAAGCATTCACCCCAGATACCCCGAAACCGGTCCCAGAATGTTTGTTTCCGGTCCAGGGAGGACCTGGCCTGTCAGTTCGGCTGGACTGTTCCCATTGGGTGCAGGGTCAACACTGATTTGCATATGGCTAGGTTTAAACTGGAATGGCATGAGGAGCAAAGAAATGATGGATTTAGCACCAGATCTCTGTACTGGGGTGAATGTTTGACATTGTACAGCATTCTGTCCATTCGTTGTTCTTTTTCCAGAGGTACCAACATTGACACACAAACTAATCGTGTTGGCGTAACCTTTTCACTACTGTGCACAGAGACTTTCACCGAGCCCTGCTCTGCTTCAAGCTGCAGCTGATGTGTCACTAAACCCCACTCGGTTATTGCATCTCAAGCGGCACAAAGCACTATGTGAGAGACATCCAAGGATCAATACGAGCAGAGGTGTGCTTCTTGGAAAGATGAGTGTGCCGTGGACTCAGACTTGGATGTGCTTTATAAGTTCACAGTGATTTACAAATGTCTGGTTAATGTTGGTATCAAACCAGAGAGAGGCGTCTGGACTTCAATAGTTTAGTGTAATCAATCAGAGAGGCACAGTGAGCATCATACATGGTGTTCCAGAGCTGGCATGCTGCTGTCTGTGGAGCACCAGACTAAATCATTCGGAGCATCAGCCGAATAATTAAAGGTTCTTGTTCTCTAACCCACAAGTTCCCACACGCCCGTATCAGCTGCATCTGGGATCTGAGGAAGGAAGGTTCAGGGTGCCCCTAAATACTACATTTAGGGGCGTTACAGGAAGGTAAAGGGGAGGGACCAGTGGGTCCCTTCCCTGGGGTGGGTACACCCCCTATCCTGCCACTCTCCTGTGGGAGGGGTCAGTAGCCTAGTCCTGATTGGGCAGGGCTCCCTGTATCTTCAAGATGGCGAGAGCCCGGAGATGTGCTTCACCTCGCCTCCCCCACCTGAGGGGTGGGGTTGGCAGAGGCTGGCACACCCCCGTTCCATTCTGAGAAAGTATTTTTATACCTACTTGTGGTTCTAAAATAAAACAATATATTTTTACATTTGGCCTAGAGTTCAGTTCTTGTGTGTGAGACCATTTGCTGACTGAGTGTGTACAACAAATGCTTTACAGTGTCTTCTGATACTGCCTTACTGCTCGACCAAGCTACCACTTTAGAGAGTAAGGTTATATCTAACTTTTACCTCTGCCAAACCTCTGGGGACAGTGGACTCTGTACACACTGTACCTATTTGGGGACAGTACATACAGAGCCACTTTCTTACACTGTCTTTACTTCATTCCACCAGTCTCCCTCTCAGACCATCAATGCTTGATGCGGGTCCAGATCTGTGAGGAAATGAAAATTAAAGCAATTTAGTAAACTATCAGTTGCCAGGGCTAAGGTAGGATTTCCGTATAGTGGCTGATGTGTGTGACTAAGTAATATGAAGAAGGTTCTCACATATGCCGTGCATTTTCATGCTTAAACATCCATGCTTATCCCAGAAAACATTATCATAATTCCTCAGATTTTGTGCTTTTTGATCATACAGTCACTAGTGAGCAAAGGTTTTCAGACCATCGATGCCAAAGGATGGGTGTCCTCTCTGTAGTGAGTCCAGGTTTACGTCTCACTTCCTCACAAATAGAGGTAATCTTTAGAGGAGCAAGTGTTGCAGTCACAAGACCAATGCCTCCTCCTTCGGTGGACAATGCGCATGGGCATCGGCTGCATCGTTAGATTGTTTTTTTCCGCCATCGGGTTCGGATGTGACTTGCTGCGCTCCGGGTCGGTATCGTTATCGAACCCCCTTTCCATGCGCAATCACACTTAACCGACGGTATTGTCTCGATCGCGTGCGTTCGACGCGCGCCTTCGACAACTTTCGAATAAACTTAGACGCCTGTGGACTTCGATGCGGGCCACTGGCCCTACCTGCGCCGGTATAGACGGACGTCGATGGAATGGACTCTGTGAGAAAGTGGCATTCTGTTGCAGTAGCCCCCCCCCCCCCCCTTTTTTTTTAGGTCTCGCCTACGCAGTGCGCATGCACTGCATAGGAGACCTTTAGCCGTTGTGCAGCTCTTTTTCAAAGCACATACTTGTGCTTGTGGCGGCATACAGCTTACAGGAGTGTGTAGCGGCGCGCCACAAGCACGAGTATGTGCTTTGAAAAAGCTGAACGCGCACGCACACATGCTCCGTCGCTTTTACTTTCGTGGCCGCACGCACACACGCCCGCGGTCGCTTTTACTTTCCAATGCTTGCTTTTACTTCGCGGCCGCGTCGGCTGCGCACACACGCGCAATCGCTTTTACTTTCCAATGCTTGTTCTCTGTTTCATGCCTTAACGACTGCACATACGCGCGATTGCTTTTACTTTTGCGGCCGCATCGGCCGCACACGCGCGATCTCTTTTACTTTCCAATACTTGTTTTCTATGTGTGCACATGCCATTTCCCTTGCTCCCCACCCCACCCTGCTCATTGTAGCTCCCTAGCACCATTCAGTATGGCCACTTTTAAAAACCGATAGAGGAAACGTAAACACTGGTGTCCTGGAGGAGGCGCTGCTTTAGATCAAAAGGGAGACCATTTTCATGACTGTTAATGAGGTGTGGACTTGCTAGCAGGAAAGGGACAAAAGGCCTTTTTGTGGGGCAGTATTGTTATAAAGCAAGCCCAAAGGGGATGATGGACGGAGTGTTGAACATTGCAAGCACTCACCCTCAGTCAACTGATCTGAGTTTAATCCATCATCATTCTTTAGCTCACTCCGCCTTCCCAGTTCAGACATTGCCATATGCAAATCAGTCTGACCCTGTGCCTCATGGGAACAGTCCAGCCCGAACTGCCAAGCCATGTCTTCCCTGAACCGGAAACAGGCATCTTGGGACTGGTTTCTGCCTAATCAGCCGTCATCAGGCAGGCTAGCTTGAATCCAGTGGCAAAGTAAGCAAGGGACCCACGTCTGGGCATACCCTGCCAACTAGGTATGTTGACTGACTGGGGGCGAGTGCTTGCAATGTTCAACACTCCGTCCGTCATCCCCTTTGGTTTTGCGGTATTGTTATACCCTTGACTGGATGACCTGTGGGCTGCGCCCAAAGACTTGCTTAACTTTAAAGAGGCCTACCCTGTGACACCTAGATATATCGAACACCAAGGCCTGAAACTTCAATTGCACGCTCCAGCCAGACCATCCTCCATCACAGTGGTCCTCTTGTGGACATCACAGTGTCAGATCATGCTGGAATGGGAAGACCTGCTTGACAGGTCGGCTGGAGTATTTTATATAACACTTGAGATGCACTTCAAAAGAGGTCAACAGATTGCCAAAACAATATTTGTGTATCCACTGTCTCATTGATGAAAGCTTAGCTTTGTCCTAACAGTCTTGTATGTCAGAGTTTATTGGCGGTACAAGAACTGACTTAAACTGGATTTTAGTGTTAGATGTGGGAAGGGCACTAGGATTTAATAATAATAATGATCCACATTTGTAAAGCGCGAACAATCACCCGTAAGGGTCTCTAGGCGCTGGGGGCCGTCGGGAAGATTAAGCAAGCTATTGCCCAGAGTCACATGGTGCTGGGCTAATCTGCCGCCGGCGATCGCACCGTGATCCCCAGATTCCGGAGTCAGTCGCCCTGGCCACGGCGCCACACATCTTCCTGGATTTCCATAGTCCTCGGATTTCCCCACATGCACCCATTCCCCCGAGCCAAATTGATAGTGGCCAAAGACTTTGGCCACCTCAAAAATTATGAAAGTGGGTAGGGTAGCCTTGGGAACCTTTACCCCATTCGTTAGGGCGTCTTCATGGGTCATTCCCACATACTAGCTTGTGCAAGGCATAATTGTGGCATCTCCAGACATCCACTCAAGAACACTCCTGTACCTGTGGATGATCAGAAGAGAACTGAACTGAACTGAGACTTGAGAAGAGCTTAGGAGGCTAAACCTGCTCACCCTCTTGTACTCAGGACAAAGACATTGGCTCCAAGCGTTATAAGGTGGGTCTTCTGTTAATGCTACAGGCCTTTTCTTGCTGCTGACCAGGGGCAACTGGACCTCGACTGGACTCTCCTCTTGGCCTCTTTCCACCCTGTGAGTCTCTAGGTGCCTTCTCCGAGGTCCTGGTACACTTTAGAAGTGTACTCCTGTAGCGGGTTGGGATTTAAAGGACTAAAGTCAGAAAGTAAAATATTTGACCTGGATAAATCTGTTTAGTGTATCCAACCCGTGCTCCGCGTCAAATTGCACCTCCGTCCTCTCTTGCCTCGACTGTTGACTATTGTTAGCTCTCTTCGCTTCTTTGCGCTATTTCTATTTAAAACAATCATATGTCACGCATTAAAAACTCACATCTCTGGTGCCCTTATTGGATTTTTGGCATGTTGATGTAATTTGGTTTATTAAACATTAGTCTATTTTTCAATTCTTTTTGTGATTTGTAATGTTTTGCATTAAAGCTTTATTACTGTTTTAGTACTGCATAAATAATTTTCACATTGTCTCCAAGTTATGTCTGTCTGCCTTGTGCCACAGCTACCGGGGGGTTGAGCTCCGGTTTAGTAAGTGACCTCAGTGGTTCACCCTGATAAGGAGTGCTATTATTACTTGAGGTAGGTGCCCCCCCCCCCCCCAAACTAATAACCCAACTTCTTGCAACTATAAATACAGTATTCTGCGGACATTAACAGATTTCTGTACAAGGCAGTCTCGCACCAATAGATGGCAGCAGTAGCCAATTCATAGCAGATCCACTCTGTGTTTCAGAGCTTTTAGCTGATTTGGCACTCTCCAAGGTGAGCAAAGATCGTTCCCGGGTCAGAGTATGGGGCGTGTTGTGTGACTTGGTGAGAGGCTTCAGCCTAGAAGTCAGAGAGCCCCTCTGTTATTTCACAGCCTCTTCTTTCTCCCACAGGCCATCACTGCAGGATTCTTCTACCACACGGCTAGACTCACACGCAGTGGCTACAAGTCTGTCAAGCATCACCAGACCGTGTATGTGCATCCTAATAGCAGTCTGTTCGAGGAGCAACCACGGTGGCTTATCTACCATGAGCTTGTGTTCACCACCAAGGAGTTCATGCGACAGGTAACTTGATTTCCACTCTGGGACTGATAGAGGGGATGCGTGTAGAAGTGGTATCTCGTTTGTTCGAGTGAAACCTGTGTGAGAGCTCTTTTGATGGACCCTGTAAGATCTCTGCACCCTTAGGGAAAGGTCTGTTGTCAGGCCATTTAAGATCCAAGTAATGTGATCTGTGCAAACTGGGGCATAACTCTGCTGTTATGGGCCGCTCTGAGGGGGAGCACAGGGGTACTGGCCCCCCAACTGTGGTTGTGTGCCTCTGGTGTCTGTCCTACTACGGCACTGTAAAATGGGTCACATACCCCCTTACCTCACTTGCCTCCCATGGTAGCAAGCGTGAGCGGTGAAAGACTGCTCAGAGATTGTGTGTGGGGTAAGACCTCAGACTCCACAGTCCAACAATAGTAGTTATATGTTCGAGGCATATGAGCTGCAGATCACACACTTAGGATAGTAGATCGCCATCTGGTGTTGGGCTTGGATGCTTGCAGGTTGTTGTTGTCTTCGGAAGAAGTCTTTGGTCACGAGATAGGTGACTCCTCCCTTGGACTAAAGTGCGCATGGGCATCAACTCCATCCTTAGATTGTTTTTTTCCGCCATTGGGTTCGGATGCAACTTTTCTGCTCCGGTTGGAACTATCAATTCCAAACTTTTCGAAGCGCAAAAACTTCACACAAAACATCGAAGCACCTTCATTCTCAACATCGATCTCATCGGCTCGATTCCGGACGTCGACGCGGGCCGCTGGGCCTATCCACGCCGTGAGGCCTACGACTCATGGAAAGGACGCCGTTCAAAAGATTTCCCCAGAGCGGAGCAAAATTTCCGCACAGTGACCACCACAAAGTCTGCAACCTGTGCCTATCACCGGAACACGACGAGGCCAGCTGTCCAGCCTGCGCATCCTTTCGATCCAAAAAGACCATTCGAGATCGAAGGGCTCGACGACACATTATGGCACAGAGACCAGCTCCAGAACCAGCGGACATCTTTGATGAAGGCCCCGATGTCCCGGAAGAAGATTCCGAAGATCTACAAATAATTTCCGAAGCAGACGACTCAGACGACCCTATCACTCCTGGGCAACGTGTGAGTACTACTGCCCCTGCCCCAACCCCACCGAAACCAAAGGCATTGGTGAAGACTTCGCCTGCTGGCCCCAGTCGCGACCGAAAACACCCTTCAGAAGCCCCGCCTCCGGGCTCGGCTCCGAAGAAACATAAGCCTTCCAGTAGCTTGGGACCGAGCAAACCGCATGTCATTGTCCAACCGGCACCCTCGGCACCGAAGACAAAAGACCACTCGGCACCGAAATCGGCTCCGAAGCCCTCGGCCCCGAAAACACCAAGGCCGACCGGCACCGAAGGTTCCCAAGCCCACAGATACACCTTCGGCTCCGAAACCTACATCGGCACCGAAACCATCATCGGTACCGAAACCACCGGCTAAGGACTCTCATACGCCTCCTAAAGCCAAACATACTACCGATCAGCCAAAACCTCGATCGGAACCGAAAAAATTGGTACCAAAGACTGTTCCTGAAGAACAAGAACTTTTTCATCCAGATCCAATCAACCCAAGGCAGAAAAAGATTGATATCAACCCCAAGACTGGACAGGTCACCGCGGTGCCATGTAAAAAACGGAAACTGGACACACCACCTGCCCCAGTTCCTGTAAACAGGAAGGACTCTTCAACATCCCCTATCCCTCCTTCCTCTCCTATACTGCCTCCTATCCCACCCCCTCTGCCTACACCATTACCTTTACCCTCTCCATCACACACACCACCACCACAGGATGATGATGATGACGACGATGACCTAGGGGGTGGGGGTGATCCTAATGATCCGTTCATGGATCCAGACACCTCACCACTGGATGATTGGGCATTCCCTTTACCAGACATGCCTTACCCACAGCCATATCCCTCCAAACCATCGCCTCCTGACGATCACCTGGGGTTTGGCCAATTATTAAATAGGGCAGCACTATACCACGGCGTCACAATGCACTCCGACGCACCAGAGGAAGACTTCCTATTAGACACTTTCGAACAGTCTCAGAAGTCAGTACAAATTCTGCCCATGATTAAAGGAGTCATAAAACATGCCCCCGAAGTCTTTAAAGACCCCGTTCGTGCCAGGGTTCTCAACCCACGGAGCGAAAAGAAATATAGGCCTGCCCCTCAAGATCCTAATTGCATCAAAGGGCAACTCCCTTTTGGATTCTTTGGTCGTTTCCAATGCTCGGAAACGCGCCAACTCCCAAACCACAGGAGACACACCACCCCACGACAAAAAATCCAAACTATTGGAAACCTCTGGCAAAAGAGTAGCAGCACAAGCCGCTAATCACTGGCGTATTGCCAACACCCAAGCCCTACTAGCACGCTATGACAGGGCCCACTACGATCAATTAGAGACTCTCTTACAACATCTGCCAGACCAGTATAAAACCCAGGCAAATGATCTCATTCAGGAGGGAAAGCTTATTTCAAATGCAGCAATGAAATGTGCGCTTGACACCGCAGACACCGCCTCTAGGGCGATTAACACAAGTGTGCACTTTCGACATGCCTGGCTCCGCATTTCAGGCTTTAAGCCAGAGGTATAAACTACCATACTTAGTCAACCATTCAATCAGGAACAGCTCTTTGGACCAGCAGTAGACGCTGCCCTTGAAAAAATGAAGAAGGACACAGAGACGGCCAAGTCTATGGGTGCATTACAGTCTCCCCAACCACGTGGTGGAGCGGAAGGAAGTCGCTGTTTTGTAGTGGGGGAGGTGCGAGTGTTGTGGTTACCGTGACCTCTTCCTTTATTGTTATTCCCTCTGTATCCACCTCTAAAATATCCTCTACTGGGGGATGTCTGTGTAGTGGCTTTAAATGAAGATGAGGTGTCTGCGCCCATGTTCTTTGAGGCTCCTCTATAGAAGGAGCGCCGAAAGGAGCCACGTGTTTGTGGAGACTGTAACGCTCCAATGGACTTAGCAGTCTCAGTGTCTTTCTTCATCTTTTTCAAGGGCAGTGTCTACAGCCGGGACAAAAAGTTGTTCTTGGTTGAATGGCTGGTTGAGGATGGTAGTCTGGACCTCCTGCTTAAAGCCTGAAATGCACAGCCAGCCAGGCATGTACACTGGTGTTGATGGATCTAGAGGCAGTGTCTGCCGCGTCAAGTGCGCATTTAATTGACACGTTTGATATTAGCTTGCCCTCTTGGATGAGGTCATTTGCTTGGGTTTTATATTGGTCAGGCAAATGTTGTAATAGGGTTTCTAGTTGGTCATAGTGGGCCCTATCATATCTAGCCAGCACTGCTTGCGTGTTGGCTATGCGCCAGTGATTGGCTGCCTGCGCAGCTACCCTTTTGCCAGAAGCGTCCAGTAATTTGGATTCTTTATCAGGAGGTGGCGCATCCACGGAGGTTTGTGAGTTGGCGCGCTTTCTTGCGTTGGAAACTACTAGAGAATGCAAAGGCAACTGTCCCTTAATGTAGGCGGGGTCTTCAGGGTCAGGACTATATGTTCGAGGCATATGAGCTGCAGATTATACACTGTGCAGAGATTGCAAACATCCCGGCCCAACACCAGATGGCGGTTTGTTTTTCCTCTTGGAAAGTCTTTGGGAGTCACGAGGTCGGTGACTCCTCCTCTGGTTAGTATTGCGCATGGGCTTCGGCTCCATCCTCAGATTGTTTTTTCCGCCATCGGGCTCGGATGTAAAACTTCTCGCTCCGGTTCCGAACTTCCCAGTTCACCGATCGACGCACAAATCCTCGCTCATCGAGCTTCTTCAAAGACATAAATCATCTTATTCATCTTCTCTTCGGCACTTCTTCGATTCCGGTGGTCGACGGTGGCCTTTGGGCCTATTCCGGCTCCGGTCTCGGCTGATGGAAAGAACTCCCTTCAAGAAGTGCCCTCGATGTGGGTCCAAGTTTCCCCACACCGATCTCCATGAGGTGTGCAACCTCTGCCTCTCCCCAGAACACGAGGCCAGAGACTGTCCCGCCTGCAAGTCTTTTCGCTCAAAAAAGACCATTCGAGGTCGACGGGCTAGACGCAACATGGCGCACTCCTGGACCTCCGCTCCAGTCGACATCTTCGGGGACGACGTCGAAGCTCCGGGACAGCAGGACATCGAACAGGAGGACGACGACCTCGTCAGCGCTTCAGAGGCCGACGACTCAGATGTGGAGGACATCACCCCGGCGCAGCGGGTCGTGAGTACAATTCCCCCTCCCACGCCGATCCCGAAAAAGGCTTCGGTCACACCTTCGCCTCCGGGCATAGGCAAGACCAAGGACACTGCTTCTCACACCCCACCTTCGGGCCCGGTGAAGAAGCCTTCCGGCAGCTCGGGCTCGAGCCAGCTGGCCACCGGTGCCGACAAACACCCTTCGGCACCGAAGAAAAAATCGGCCTCCACCTCCACACCAAACCCGGCACCGAAGTCTTCGGTGCCGAAACCTGCTCCGGTGCCGACCAAACATCACAAGACCCTCGGCACCGACACTCCCGTGCCGAGACCCCCTTCGGCACCGACCAAAAAACCGGAGGTTCCCAGGAAGCACGGCTTCGACAAACCTAAGAAGCCGTCGGCCCCGAAACAGTCGGCGCCGACCGATCAACCAGTGTCACAGGAGCTCTTCACACCGGATCCTTTGCAGAAAACCCTCACCAAGGATCCAAAGACCGGACACTTGACATTGTCTTCAAAAAAGAGACACTTGGACAAGCCGGCTCCACCTCCAAAGAGAAAGGACATTGCTACCTCTCCTTTCAGGGTGCCTTCCCCTCCTCCTTTACCTCCTCCACCCTCTCCACCTCCACCCCCTCCACCTCATCGGTCCCCCACCTTGTCCCCTGTCCCAGACGATTTGGGGGAACCTTACTATGATCCAGCAGATGTGCCACAAGATCTCACCCCTACTGGATCCCCAGACCCATGGGATGATTATAACAATCCGGACATCCCAGATGTCCCACAGGATGACCTTTATCCATCTAGGCCATCCCCTCCTGAAGATTCCTTGGGTTTTCACCACTTGTTAAAACGGGCGGCACACTACCACGGGGTGGAGTTACATACCGACCCAGTGGAGGAGGACTTCCTCCTAGACACCTTCGATGATACACATAGGTCCACTGCCATTCTACCTATGTTAAAGGGCGTAATTAAACATGCCCCTGAGGTTTTTAAAGACCCAGTCAGGGCCAGGGTCCTAAACCCTCGGATAGAAAAGAAGTACAAAGCCGCCCCTACAGACCCTTCATACATTAAGGGCCCTGCACCATTAGATTCCCTAGTGGTATCTACAGCCAGGAAGCGCTCAAATTCTCAGCCGTCAGGCGAAGCGCCCCCACCTGACAAAGAGTCCAAGCTCCTAGGTGCGTCAGGGAAGCGCACTGCGTCACAAGCGGCCAATATATGGCGAATTGCCAATACGCAAGCACTGTTGGCCCGATACGACAGGGCGCACTATGATGAGCTAGAGACCATCATGCACCATCTCCCTGAAAAGTACAAGACTAGGGCTAATGAACTTATTCAAGAGGAAAAAACAATAACCAATACCTCGATACGATGTGCCCTAGATGCGGCAGATACAGCCTCCAGGGCCATAAACACCAGTGTCCTTCTCCGTCGCCATGCCTGGCTCAGGGTTTCAGGGTTTAAACCAGAGGTTCAAGCCTCTATACTAAATCACCCATTCGACCAAGATCATCTATTTGGCCCTAAAGTAGATGAAGCCCTGGAAAAAATGAAAAAAGATACAGACACGGCGAAATCTATGGGAGCCCTACAAACACAGACTCCCAGGCGCTCCTTTCGCCGTTCTTCCTTTCGGGGCACGGGCAGAGGCTACTCATCGGACAGTGCATCCACGTCCTATAAATCCCACCCCCCCCCTCAGTCTACCTTCACAAAAGGTTATCAAAGAGGCGGATACAGAGGTAATAATAATAAGGGCAGAGGCAAAACAAATACCGCCCGCTCTGCCACACCTCCTGCCCAATGACTTTCCCCCGCTCCCTCCAGACCATTCCACTCCGGTCGGTGGCAGACTACGACATTTTCTTCACGTCTGGGAGACAATCACCTCAGACAAATGGGTGACACAAATTATTCAGTCAGGGTATTGCCCAGAATTAACATCTACACCCCCCAACATTCCACCCAGGCACCGCCCTATGTCACAAGAACATACTGCGCTACTGACACACGAGGTGATCTCCCTCCTACAAAAAGGAGCAATAGAGCAGGTCCCCATAAATCAACGAAATTTAGGGGTCTACTCCCTGTACTTTCTAATTCCAAAGACAGACGAGACTCTACGACCTATCTTAGATCTCAGACCTCTAAACACTTACATTCATTCGGACCATTTTCACATGGTAACCCTCCAACAGGTTCTTCCACTTCTCTCCCAGAACGACTTTCTCACCACTCTGGACTTAAAAGACGCGTACTTTCACATCCCAGTACACCAATCTCACAGAAAGTACCTCAGGTTTGTGGTAGACGGACAACACTACCAGTTCAAGGTGCTCCCGTTCGGGGTAACAACAGCACCAAGGGTGTTCACCAAGTGCCTGGCAGTAGTGGCTGCACACCTCAGAAGACAGCACATTCACGTCTTCCCCTATCTGGACGATTGGCTCATAAAAGCCACGTCCTACCAACAGTGTGTGCACCAAACCGCCGCTACAGTCCAACTACTTCACCAGCTAGGCTTCACGGTGAACCATCAAAAATCCCACCTGGTACCATCACACACAAAACAATATCTCAGTGCCACCATAGACACCTCAAAGGCCATAGCCTATCCCAACCCTGACAGGATTGCAAAAATACAGGCGCTGCGTCAAATATTCCTATCCCAACACTCTCTCCCAGCAAGAGTGTTTATGCAGCTCATAGGGATGATGGCCTCTTGCATCTTTATAGTGCCACATGCAAGACTCCAAATGCGCCCACTCCAAGAGTGTTTGGCGTGCCAGTGGAACCAGGCCCAGGGGAAACTGACAGATCTGGTGTTGGTAGACTGTCGCACCCATCGCTCTCTGCAGTGGTGGAACACCACAAACCTTTCCAGAGGTCGGATGCATCGCTCTCCGGCTGGGGAGCTCATCCGTTACATCTCACAGTACAGGGCACATGGACGCCGCAACAGAAGTTACTCCACATAAACCATCTGGAGTTACTGGCGATTTTCCTCGCCCTAAAATCCTTCCAGGCGCAGATTTCAGGCAAGGCAGTCCTCATTCGCACAGATAACATGACTGCCATGTACTACATTCAAAAACAGGGGGGCACACACTCTCCACAGCTCTCTGTTAGCACAGAGCATATGGAGATGGGCAATTCCACAAAAGATTTTTCTCCTAGCCCAACACGTCCCAGGAGTACAAAACACCATGGCAGATCTGCTGAGCAGACAGACACAGCAGATCCACGAGTGGGAACTTCACCCACAGGTTCTTCACCCGTTCTTTCAGAAGTGGGGGCATCCACACATAGACCTATTCGCCACCCACGAAAACAAAAAATGCCCAAGCTTCGCCGCAAGATATCCACACCCATTGTCCAAAGGCAATGCGATATGGATGAACTGGTCAAACAAATTTGCATACGCTTTTCCACCTCTCCCACTAATTCCATTAGTGGTGCGAAAGCTACAGCAGCATTCCCTGACTCTGATCCTAGTAGCTCCAACATGGGCCAGACAACCGTGGTACACCACGCTGCTGGAACTCTCAGTAGTACCACACCAAAAGCTACACCTCTCACCATGCCTCCTAACCCAGAACCATGAGAGATCAGGCTCCCGGACCCAGCTCAGCTCAACCTTGCGATCTGGCTCCTGAGGTCCTAGAATTTGGATACCTTAACCTTCCCCCTGATTGCATGAACATTATCAGGGAAGCTAGACGCCCTACTACTAGGGCGTGTTATGCAGCAAAGTGGAAAAGATTTGTAGTTTACTGCCACAACAACACAATAAATCCCTTAAATGTATCCATACAACACATTATATGTTATTTACTCCATTTACAAAGGTGTAACCTAGCATATACCTCCATTCGGTTACACCTTGCTGCAATTGCTGCCTATTTACAAAACAGGCAGCAGCACCTCTCACTTTTCAAAATGCCTGCCATCAAAGCCTTTATGGAAGGCCTCAAAAGAGTAATTCCACCCAGAGTGCCACCCTCACCTGTTTGGAACTTGAATATAGTCCTTACACGGTTAATGGGACCCCCTTTCGAACCATTACATAAGTGCGAGCTGCAAATCCTCACATGGAAAACAGCTTTTCTAGTGGCCATCACTTCCCTCAGAAGAGTTAGTGAAATACAAGCACTCACGATACAGGAACCTTTTCTTCAGATGCATCACAACAAGGTTGTACTGCACACCAATCCCAAGTTTCTACCCAAAGTCATTTCTCCATTCCAT
Organism: Triturus cristatus; assembly: GCF_964204655.1. Classification (NCBI taxonomy): domain Eukaryota; kingdom Metazoa; phylum Chordata; class Amphibia; order Caudata; family Salamandridae; genus Triturus; species Triturus cristatus. The sequence goes on along the minus strand of NC_140579.1, from coordinate 112,103,815 downwards.
CTAAACCAGTCGGTAGAATTACCAGTCTTTTTCTCGCAACCCCAAACAGTTGCGGAAAGAGCCTTACACACACTGGATGTTAAAAGGGCTTTACTTTACTACATCCAGAGAACACAACCTTTCAGGAAAACCAAACAGCTATTTGTTTCCTTCTCCCCACCACACAAAGGCAACCCTATTTCTAAATCAGGGATAGCTAGGTGGATTGTAAAATGCATACAGATTTGCTACTACAAAGCAAAACAAACGCTATCGGTTCCCCTAAAGCCCACTCTACAAGGAAGATAGGGGCTTCTATGGCTTTCCTAGGGAACATACCACTAGATGACATCTGCAAAGCAGCGACATGGTCAACACCGCACATCTTCACAAAACATTACTGTGTAGATGTGCAAACCAAGCAACAAGCTAGTGTGGGCCAAGCTGTACTAAAAACACTGTTTCAAACGACTGCAACGGATGCCGATGGTCGCCGCTAGGGTTGGGTACTACTATATAATCTATGCACAATGTATAATCTGCAGCTCATATGCCTCGAACGGAATATGCTACTTACCAGTATGCATCTGTTCTTGGCATGTAGAGCTGCAGATCTATACACGCCCACCCGCCTCCCCGGCTACCTTTATCCGTTCCAGTCTTATCTTATTTAGATACAATACACATGGGTTTCTTTACTGTTACTACTACGCTCCATCTTTCCCTGCTGGCGAAAAACAATCTGAGGATGGAGCCGAAGCCCATGCGCAATACTAACCAGAGGAGGAGTCACCGACCTCGTGACTCCCAAAGACTTTCCAAGAGGAAAAACAAACTGCAAACATCCGGGCCCAACACCAGATGGCGATCTATGCACAGTGTATAGATCTGCAGCTCTACATGCCAAGAACAGATGCATACTGGTAAGTAGCATATTCCTTCTTATCGATTGTAGGGTTAAGAATCCTGGCACGTACGGGATCTTTGAACACTTCAGGGGCATGCTTAATGACCCCTTTGATCATTGGCAATATTTGCACTGTCTTTTGGGACTGTTCGAATGTATCTAAAAGGAAGTCCTCCTCTGCTGTGTCTGAGTGCAGCGGCAGCCCTATTAAGCAATTGTCCAAAACCAATGTTATCGTCTGGGGGAGATGGTTTTGAGGGGTATGGCTGGGGGCTTGGGAGGTCTGGTAGATCTGTTGGGACATGGTACTCCCAATCATCTTGTGGTGGGTCGTCTGGGTCTGTGAACGGGACATTTGGGTCACCCGCCACCCCTAGGTCGTTATCATCATCATCTGGAGGTGGTGTATGTGGTGGAGAAGTCACAGGCAGAGGTGGAGTAACAGATTTAGGGAGAGGAAGTAGGTTAGAAGGAAGCACAGAAGGAAGCACAGAAGGAAGCATAGGTGATGTAGCAGAGTCCTTCTTTTTCACAGGCACTGGAGGGGCATGTGCTGTGTCTAACTTCCTCTTCTTGCATGGCACAGCTGTGACATGTCCTGTTTCAGGATTAATATAAATCTTTTTCTGCCTAGGATCGACAGGATCCGGATGAAAAAGTTCCTCTTCCTCTGGAACTGCCTTCGGTGCTGATTTATTTTGGTTCAGAGCGGGGCTGGTGTGGAGTTTTATGGTCTTTGGCCTTAGGAGGCGTGGTAGGGTCCTTAGGCTGTTCCTTTGGTTCCGAGGATCTTGGTTTCGGAGCTGAAGCAGGATCTTTAGGCTTGGAAACATTCGAAGCCGGCTTATCCACGGACCGAGGTTTTTGGGGCCGGTTTGTTTGAGGTGAAAGGCGTCGGAACCGATTTCGGAGCGAAGTGTTACTTTGGCTTCGGTGCCAAATGCGCCGGCCGGACGATTATGTGAGGTTTGCTTGGTCCTGAGCTACCGGAAGGCTTATCTTTTTTCTTCGGAGCCTGGCCTGGAGGCGGGGCTTCTGAAGTGTGTTTTCAGTCGCAACTGGGGCCAACAGGCGAAGTCTTGACCAGTGCCTTCGGTTTGGTGGTGGGGTTGGGGTAGGGGCAGTAGTACTCACTCGTTGACCAGGAGTGATGGGGTTGTCTGAGTCTTCTGCCTCTGACATGATTTCGAGATCTTCGGAACCTTCTTCCGGGACATCCGGCCCTTTGTCGAAGATTTTCTCTGGTTCCGGAGCTGATCTCTGCGCCATGATGTGCCGTCGAGCCTTTCGATCTCGAATGGTCTTCTTCGATCGAAAGGATGTGCAGGCTGGACAGCTTTACTCGTCGTGTTCAGGTGAGAGGCACAGGTTGAAGACCTTATGATGGTCACTGTGCGGGACTTTTGCTCCACACTGGGGGCATTTCTTGAATGGCGTTCTTTCCATGAGCCGTAGGTCTGGATCGGCCCAGCAGCGACAACCGGAATCGAGCAGATGAAAGGCGCGTCGAAGATGAAGATGTTCAAAGTCAATCCGAAGAGTATATGGAAGTTTTGCGCTTCGAAAAAAGTTTGAAATGGAGATTTCGAACCGGAGCGCAAAAGTTGCATCTGAACCCAGTGGCGGAAAAAAACAATCTACGGATGGAGTCTATGCCCATGCGTGCTATCGTCCAAGGGAGGAGTCACCTATCTCGTGACTACAAAGACTTCTTCCAAGACCACAACAAGGTGCAAGCATCCGAGCCCAACACCAGATTGCGATCTAATGCAAATGTGTGATCTGCAGCTCATATGCCTCGAACACACTTTTTCAAACAAATGCAACAGCTGCAGGTTAGCCATCGCTTTGGGAGTTTACTGCTGTATAGTCTATGCAAAGCATGTGATCTACAGCTTACATACCTCGAACGGATAATGTTACGTTCGAGGCATATGAGCTGCAGATCACACACTGAGGATAAGATCGCCATCTGGTGTTGGGCTCGGATGATTGCAGGTTGTTGTTGTCTTCGGAAGAAGTCTTTGGTCACGAGATTGGTGACTCCTCCCCTGGACAACAGTGCGCATGGGCATCCACTCCATCCTCAGATTGTTTTTATCCGCCATTGGGTTCGGATGAACTTTTTTCCGCTCCAGCAGAAAACTTATTGCAATCACTACAACTCTCAAAATTTGAAAACTCGACGTTGAAATCCATATCGGACCTACTCCGGACGCGGCTGATGGAAAGGACACCTTTTAACAAAATGCCCCCAATGTGGAACAAAGTTCCCTCATAGCGATCACCACGAGGTCTGTAATTTGTGCCTTTCACCAGACCACAACGAATCCAGCTGTCCAGCCTGCGCCGCATTCCGTTCGAAGAGAACTATCCGGGACCGAAGAGCTCGACACCATATCATGGCCAAGCCGGTTCCGGAATCAGAAGACATCTTTGCACAGGATGTCCCTGACGATGACTCCGAAGATCTCCAGATCGTGTCCGAGGCCGACGATTCTGATCCGGGGCAGCCTGTGAGTACCAGCCCCCCTACCCCAACACCACCCAAAAAGACATTGGTCAAGACTCTGACAGCTGGGCCCAGTCGCGATCCAAAAACATCTTCAGAAGCCCCGCCCTCTGGCCCGGCTCCGAAGAAAAGTAAGCCTGCAGGTGGCTCGGGCTCGAGTAAACCTCATGTCATTGTGCCTATAATACCTTCGGCACCGAAGCAGGCTCCGAGACCGAAATCTCCATCGGCCCCGAAACGTCACTCGGCGCCGACATCTCCACCGGCACCGACACGTTCTTCGGCGCCGAGGTCTCCACCGGCACCAAAAGGTCCTTCGGCACCGAAAAATCCACCGGAACTGAAAAATTCTTCGGCACCAAAAACATCCTCGGTGCCAAAACAAGTCCATAAAGAACAAAAATCAAAATCAGAAACAAAAAAGTCGGCGCCAAAGCCGCCTTCAGACAATGAGGAACTCTTTCGGTCTGATCCAAAAGCAAAAACGGATTTACATAAATCCGAAAACTGGACATGTCACAGCGGTGCCCTACAAGAAAAGGAAGCTGGACACACCTCCTCCAGCACCTCCAAAGAAGGACTGTGCCACTTCACCCATACGTCCTTCCTCTCCTACATTACCTCCTATTCCATCCCCCCCACCGCCTTCACCTCTACCATCTCCTTCTCATACACCACCTCCACAGGACAATGATGATTTAGGGGGAGGGGGGAGACCCAGATTTCTTTAATTATCCCACTGATCCTACTGATCCCTTTACACTCCCGGACACAGCACCAGTAGATGACTGGACTTACCCTATGCCTGATATGCCTGACCCCACTCCATACCCCTCAAAACCCTCCCCTCCTGATGACCATTTAGGGTTCGGTCAGCTTATAAACAGAGCAGCATCGTTTCATGGTGTCACCATGCACACCGACACTTCTGAGGAGGATTTTCTACTCGACACTTTTGAGCAGTTCCAGAAAACAGTCCACACTCTACCCATGATTAAGGGAGTGATAAAGCATGCCAATGAGGTTTTTAAAGACCCTGTCAGGGCCAGGGTTCTCAACCCCAGTATAGAAAAAAAATATAGACCGGCGCCACAAGATCCTGCGTACATCAAGGCGCAACTCCCCCTAGACTCACTAGTCGTATCAAATGCCAGAAAACGGGCGAACTCCCAAACAACCGGAGACACGCCACCCCCAGACAAGGAGTCTAAACTCCTGGAGGCTTCCGGCAAAAGGGTTGCCGCTCAAGCTGCTAACCACTGGCGTATTGCAAATACACAAGCCCTATTGGCTCATTATGATAGAGCCCATTATGATCAATTAGAGGATCTCTTGCAACACCTGACTGAACCATTCAAAACACAGGCCACTGACCTCATCCAAGAGGGCAAACTAATATCCAATGCCTCCATTAAATGTGCATTAGACGCAGCGGACACCGCCTCTAGGGCAGTCAACACAAGCGTATTGCTTAGACGCCACGCATGGCTGCGCATCTCCGGCTTCAAGCCGGAAGTACAAACCTCCATTCTTGCTCCACCCTTTAATCAGGAGCAACTATTCGGCCCTGCAGTAGACACTGCCCTAGAAAAAATGAAGAAAGATAATGAGACTGCCAAGTCTATGGGAGCATTGCAGTCTACTCAACCCAGAGGCTCCTTTCGTCGCTCCTTTTATAGAGGAGCTTCCAAAAATGGGGGAACAGACAACTCTTCCACCTTCAAAGCATCAGGTCAAACATCCCCTAACCGAGGATATTTTAGAGGAGGTTATCGGGGAAACAATACTAAAGGCCGAGGACGGGGCAACAACAACAACACCCTCACCTCTACAGCCACCAAACAGTGACTCGCCACTACTCCCCGCCCCTCCCCAGACCATTCCACTCCGGTCGGGGGAAGACTTCAACAGTTCCTACCTGTCTGGAATACCACCACTACAGACAGGTGGGTAAGACAAATTATCCAATCCGGCTACTGCCTCGAACTCATAAACCCACCCCCAAACATACCACCCAGGCACCGTCCCATGACGTCTCACCACCTCACGCTCCTCAAACAAGAAATACAGTCTTTGCTTCAAAAACACGCAATAGAACCTGTTCCACTACAACATCAGGGCACAGGAGTATATTCCCTATACTTCCTCATTCCCAAAAAAGGACAAAACCTTAAGACCCATACTGGACCTCAGACTACTAAACCAGTACATACAATCGGATCATTTCCACATGATCACTCTCCAACAGGTCCTTCCATTACTTCAACAAGGAGACTTCCTTGCCACAATAGACCTCAAGGACGCATATTTTCACATCCCTATGCATCCCGCTCACAGGAAGTATCTACGATTCGTGGTAGACGGTCAGCACTATCAGTTTACAGTTCTCCCATTCGGAGTAACAACTGCACCCAGGGTGTTCACCAAATGCTTGGCAGTTGTGGCAGCATACCTCAGGAGACAAGAAATCCATGTCTTCCCCTATCTGGACGATTGGCTCATAAAAGCCAACACTCTAGACAAATGCGTTCTCCACACTCACCGCATTATTCAAACACTACACAACTTGGGATTTACCATCAACTATCCCAAATCTCAACTACAACCCTCCCAAGTACAACAATACCTGGAAGCCACCATAGACACAGCCAAAGCCGTAGCTTATCCCAGCAGAGCCAGGATAGCCAACATACAGAGTCTCATCAAAACATTTCAAACACAACACTCTCTCTCCGCAAGAGTGTTCATGCAACTCTTAGGCATGATGGCGTCCTGCATCTCCATAGTACCCTACGCACGCCTTCAAATGCGTCCCTTACAGGAATGTCTAGCACAACAGTGGAACCAGGCCCACGGACAACTTACCGATCTGGTGTTGGTGGACAGCCGCTCACTTCGCTCGCTGAAGTGGTGGAACACCATCAACCTGTCCAAAGGGCGGCCGTTCTTGGAGCCTCTTCCACAAGTTGTGCTGACCACCGACGCATCTCTCACGGGGTGGGGAGCCCACCTCCTTCAACACACCACTCAGGGAAGGTGGACCACTCAACAAAAACAGCTCCACATCAATCACCTAGAACTTCTAGCGGTGTTCCTAGCACTGAAATCCTTCCAAGTGCATCTACAAAACAAGACTGTCCTCATCCGCACGGACAACATGACCACAATGTATTACATACAGAAACAAGGAGGGACACATTCTCTACAACTGTCCCAACTGGCGCAACAAATTTGGAGATGGGCAATTCCCCGAAACATCTACCTGCTAGCAGAACACCTCCCAGGGGTTCAGAACCAGGTGGCCGACCTCTTAAGTCGCCACACACAGCAGATACACGAATGGGAACTACACCCCAAAGTCTTACTCCCATTCTTCAAAAAGTGGGGACAACCAGACATAGACCTGTTCGCCACACAAGAAAACGCAAAATGCCCAACCTTCGCCGCCAGGTTCCCACACCCACGGTCAAAGGGCAATGCAATATGGATGAACTGGTCAGGCAGATTTGCGTATGCTTTTCCGCCTCTCCCACTCATTCCATTTGTGGTACGCAAACTGAAACAACAGTCGCTGACACTCATCCTAGTGGCTCCCACTTGGGCACGTCAACCCTGGTTCACCACACTTTTGGAACTATCGCTAGTTCCACATCAAAAACTGCATCTCTCCCCGGATCTTCTAACCCAGAACCATGGAGAAATCAGACACCCAGATCCTCAAACACTGAACTTGGCAATCTGGCTCCTGAAGTCTTAGAGTTCGGGTACCTCAACCTTCCTCCAGAATGTATGAATATCATTAAAGAAGCCAGGAGACCTACTACTAGGGCATGCTATGCTGCAAAATGGAAACGATTTGCCATTTACTGCGCTAACAATGACATACAACCACTGGATGCTTCCATCCAAAACATCATTTGCTATTTATTACACCTGCAAAGATGCAATTTAGCGTATTCCTCTATACGTCTACACCTAGCGGCATTAGCAGCCTATTTGCAAAATAGACAACACCTGTCCCTCTTTAAGGTACCAGCCATTAAAGCATTTATGGAGGGTCTTAAAAGAATTATTCCTCCAGGGTTACCACCTTCCCCGGTGTGGAACCTTAATATTGTTCTAACAAGGCTCATGGGTCCCTCATTTGAACCAATGCACAAATGCGAACTGCAGTTCCTAACATGGAAAGTGGCTTTCCTCATCGCAATCACATCCCTGCAAAGAGTAAGTGAAATACAAGCCTCAACTCTCGAAGAACCCTTCCTACAACTACATCGGAACGAAGTGGTTCTTAGGACGAATCCAAAATTCCTCCCTAAAGTAATTTCCCCTTTCCATCTAAACCAGTCAGTCGAACTGCCAGTCTTCTTCCCTAATCCAGACTCCGTAGCTGAGAGGGCACTTCATACCTTAGATGTTAAAAGAGCCTTACTGTATTACATCGACAGAACCAAACCTTTGCGGAAAACCAAGCAACTGTTTGTTGCTTTCGCTCCACCGCATAAAGGCAACCCTATTTCCAAATCAGGTATCGCCAGGTGGTTAGTTAAATGTATCCAAATATGTTACCAAAAAGCTAAACGTACTCTTACCGTTCCCCCTAGGGCGCACTACACGCGTCAAATAGGGGCTTCTATGGCATTCTTAGGGAACATCCCCTTAGAAGACATTTGCAAAGCAGCCACATGGTCTACTACACACACCTTCACTAAGCATTACTGTGTTGATGTGCAATCCAAACAACAAGCTTCAGTAGGCCAAGCTGTCCTAAAAACTCTATTCCCAACTGCTGCAACTGATACAGGTGACCACCGCTAGGGGAGACACTGCTATATAGTCTATCCTCAGTGTGTGATCTGCAGCTCATATGCCTCGAACGGAATATGCTACTTACCAGTATGCATCTGTTCTTGGCATGTAGAGCTGCAGAGCCACACACGCCCACCCGCCTCCCCGGGACCTGTATCCGTTCCAGCATTGTCTTAATTAGACACTACACATGGACATCCTTTCTCTTTACTTCTTACACACTCTATCATTTCCCATCATGGCGAAAAACAATCTGAGGATGGAGTGAATGCCCATGCGCACTGTTGTCCAGGGGAGGAGTCACCAATCTCGTGACCAAAGACTTCTTCCGAAGACAACAACAAACTGCAATCATCCGAGCCCAACACCAGATGGCGATCTTATCCTCAGTGTGTGGCTCTGCAGCTCTACATGCCAAGAACAGATGCATACTGGTAAGTAGCATATTCCTTACCCAGCAAGCATCTGTTCTTGGCATGTAGAGCTGTATATTCACATGCGCCCATCCACCTTCCCGGTTCCCCATGGTCGTAGTTTCTTATTATACTTATTATACTTACATACGCATGTACATCTCTATTCTACACTTACTAACTCCATTCTCACCCTCTGCGCGAAAACTATATAACAATGGAGTCCATGCCCATGCGCACTGTCACCGAAAGGAGGAGTCGCCTTACCTTGTGACTGGAAAGACTTCTACGTAGTTAAACAACTTGCAGACAACCGGACCCTACACTACATGGCAGAAGTATGCAAAGCATGTGAATCTACAGCTCTACATGCCTAGAACTGGTGGTTACTGGGTAAGTAACATTATCATATCTGATTGGATTGATTCTGATGCCTAAATGCACATAAAGATGTGTGTTATTTTCATAAGTTGGAGTGGATCTCGTTATTGAGTCGTGTGCATCATTTATTGACTGTATGTGTATGAGCACTAACCAGGAAAATGCACTGCATTATAGTGAATGTGCTGCCCCTAGGGCAGCCACAAACAGGTGCTGCCCCAGAGCAGTGCATTCAGGTGAAAAAACAGAGGGACTGCTTTAAAGCCACTCTGTGTTTCACAGTGCAGGCAGCAACCCACCTGCAATTGGAAGGGGGATTAGAGAGCCCCTTGCAGGTGGGTGCAGTGAGTGACTGTACCTGCCTGCAAGGGGATGTCAGGGGGGTCCATGGGACCCTTTTTCCCCCTGCCAAAGGGCTGCCATCATGGGGCGCACTGACAGTGCATCACGTTTTAAGTGGCGCTTTGTCAGTGCGCCTACTGACAGCTTCTTTCGTCTGCGCCCGCAACTGTAATACGGCACGGGCGCAGAGGCAAAGGGATTCCCTATAGCCCCATGCAAATGAGGGAACACCATCTGATAATAGCGCTGGCGCATTATGTGCGCCAGTGCTATCGGTATTACAGAAGGGGACGCACAAGTGTCTGCGGCCCCTTCTGTGAGACCAAAGTGCCCAGAGTGCGCGCAAAGCGGGTGCAATCCCTGTTGCGCCCTCAGGACGTTCTGGTAATACGGCCCCAGGAGGTAAGACTTTGACAAAACATCAAATAATAACTAAGAGGTAGCTCTTCCTGGATTTGCGCTGGCTGATACTGAAATAAAAGAACTGCAGTGTGCCTGGGTGGTGCCTATATAGGCGCAGTGAAGAACGCCAAGTGGAGGCGAACAACGCCACATACTGTTCATTAAAGATTTCCAGATCCAGTCTGACACCTGGGAATAATTGTAAGGAAAGGAATCTGAGGCTAGATAATGTTATCATATATAGAAGGGCATGGGGAGCTTGCCTAAGGGTACAAAATGTTTGTGTAACCCAAGTGTTACAGTTGCTTGCTTGAGGGTGCAATGTATGTGCAATCCAAGATTTAGGGCTGGTGCGCTAAGGGCGCACTGTGTGCAAAACATAAGTGTGTGTGTGTGTCTGTCTGTCTGTCTGTCTGTCTGAAGGTTTAGGGCCCACTTGCCTAAGGGTGCAAGGTGTGATTGTGTAACCCATGGGCTATAGCTGCTTGCCCGAGGGTGCATGGTGTGTGTAATCCAAGGGTTAGGGCTGCTTCTCTGAAGGTGTATGGTCTGTGAAACGTAAGGGTTAGAGCTGTTTGTATGTGTAGTGTAACTAAATGGATAGCTGCAGCCTGAATCCTACCATTACAAATTGCTCTGATTTTGTTATCTAACCGACCCAAGAGGTACCTTCTTCCTCAGGTCTCATTTACCTTATCTGTTTTCTCCCCCTTTAGATTATTGAGATTGAGAGCAGCTGGCTGCTGGAGGTGGCCCCACACTACTACAAATCCAAAGAGCTGGAAGACACGTCCAGTAAGAAGATGCCCAAGAAAGTGGGCAAGGCACGTGAAGAGCTGGGCTGAAGTACTCTGCCCAAATGAAATTACCAACTTCACCTTTTAAAGAGAGAAGAGGACATAGAAAGACCCACCAAGGCAATTGAACCATCTGCACTGGACAAGTACTTCACCCTTGAGAGGAGTCAGGGATACCCCAGATGCCGAAGGACAACCATTCACCGCTGACCCAGTGGTCTTCCTGGGGTGGGGAGATAAACCTAGGCAGAGGGTGTACGACCCTCACCAAAAGAAAATGATCCACTTCACCTGGACAGTTTTTATACCCAGGAAATACTGAGGTCCAAACTGTTCCCCAATAAGAAGTGTGTCCCCTTCACTTGGGCAAAACTGAATGTGGGAGGTGACCTTGGAATACCTACCAGGTGGAATTCGCTGCAGCTGGGCACTAGAGAATCCCCTGTAGGTATTACACCTCCTCCAGCATTAGCTTGAGATCTACGTCATGGAAGAGTGTGGTTTGTCTGCACCCTTTTTGGACTGAGGAGACTTCGAAGTCGGGGTACTGGGGTTGTGGGTGTATTGTACACTACTGTGTAAACTGCCCTCGGCTAACATCTCTCTACAGATGAAGAGTAAAAGAAGTGGCTGAAAAGGTGTGCTCTCTTATGGACAATGGTATGTTTCTAAAGCCTAGCTACCTTGCACATGTAGGGAGAACAAGTGCAGTCAAGCTGACTGCAGTGATATCTGCACTTGTCTTCCATATGCAGTCTAACAACAACAGTGATTTTTTTATTTATTTAATGAATAAAAAAATTTAAAAAATCAAGAAGTGCTCCTTTGTTCTGCAATTAGTGAATTTACTACCATACCCAGGATTCCAGTGACTTCTGTTCAGGTGGACCTTTTTTGACCAATTTATCCTTTTTAAAGAAAGGATTACCTATAGTGTGAGAAATTGTTACATCTGAAAGAAACTATTAGTTATGGATTCCTCACCTTAGAATTACCCCCAGGCGTCAGACTGGATCGGGAGAATTTTTCTTCAGCAGTACCCCTGCGTGTCGGTAGGTGGCGTCGGTTGACTCCGCGTTCGTCGTTGGCATCGTGGTCACTGGAATGACGTCACGGTATATACTTATACGCTGCCCCTTCGTGCTGACGTCAGTGCTTTCTTTTTCCGTGCCAGCCAGCACAGATCTGGAGAGAGCGGTACCTCGAGTCACTTTTTGCGACATTTTGTCGACATCTTTTTTGAGTCGTTCGACTCCTGGTGCACACAGGAGTCGAACCAGCTTCAAAGCTTGCAACTCCTGACGCAAATTGTTGTCGGTTACGGACCCGCACCTCTTGTGCCTTTGATGTTAGGAGCACAACCACGACCCGAAGTCGTGCTCCGACTGCCAGGCCATGAACCCAAAGTCTTTGCGAGAGCAGTCTTATAAGCTTCTTGAGGCCCGGCAGTTAGCTCCATAGCACTCGAGGTCCCGATCGAGAGGGAGGTCCGGGACCGATTGCGGAGCCATCACCACCACTCATCGTCAAAGTCTTCGTCCTCAGGTAAGTCGAAGTACAAAAAGAAGGCAAAGAAGCATTGTCGCTCTTCGCGTTCACCCCCCTCCATCGGGCGACATGACGAGGGTTGCAGAAGGTAGTCGTCCGGCTCTGGCCGCGGAGCCTGTTGGGTCGACTCTGAGCCTCCCTCCCTTCCCGGGAGCCGGGGTGACCCCTGCCCAACTTTAGAGTTTTGTCCGAAGCCCTCCATTCGATTTTTGGGCTGCTCGACTCTGCCGGCGCGCCTTTGGGCCCCGCAAACTCGACTGGGGGCTCTAAGCCTTTGATGCCAGCAGCTTCGGCTCCGGCACCGCATGGCCCCCTGGGATCCAGGCCTGGATGGGTGCTGGTCGACCTTCGGTATGGAATCCATTGGCCACGGCTTCGCCCCCTCCAACACCAGTTTACCCTAGCCTCCCCCTCGATGTGACACGGAGCCAGACCTGCGCCAACTGCTACTTTTTTACCACTGTTCTCCCCTGGTGTTTCCTATTGCCCTTAGTGGCTACCAGAGGAGGGTGAGGTGGACTGGGAGGGGCCTGTGGACTCTCTGGCAGACCAGTTAGAAGAACTGGATTGGAGAGAGGAGTTGGGTGAGGCCAGTGGTCTGGACACCTCCCCAAACCTGGGCATGCTATCTACCCCTACCGTGGCTACGGAGGAGGGTGCATCACACGCAGTGGTGTTGCGTAGGGCGGCTGAAGCCTTAAACCTTGAGCTACCTACGTTCACACTCAGGACTAACCTCCTGACCGAGGTTCTTCAGCCGGCAGGGGCTTCTTCGGGGCCCATGCTGCCGTTCAATGAGGCCCTCACGGACATCCTTTTGGGCACTTTATCCAAGCCCAACACAGGGGCTCCTGTGGATAGTATGATTGCCCAATGCCACTTCCGAGTGACCCCATTTTCCTCTCCCAACACCCCGCCCCTAAGAGCTTGGTGGTCCAAGGCTCTACTTCCAAGGGTGCATTCCCTCCCGCACCACCTTATAGGGATTCCAAAAAGCTGGACCACCTTGGGAAGAAAATATTTGCTTCCTTCAGCTTAGGACTGAGGTCGGTGAACACGGCATGTCCCTTGGGCCGTGCTCTCTCATGCAGTTGCCGAAGGGAGCGACGCAGCCAAGTTCTCTATACGATGTGGGCTGGACACCGCTGACTCGCTGGGCAGGAAGATTTCAACGTCAGTAGCCCTACGACGCTACGTCTGGCTGAGGTCCACTGGTTTTTCGGGTGATGTCCAAGCTACACTTTTGGACATGCCCTTCGATGGCCGTCGCTTGTTTGCCGACAAAGCAGACAAGCGCTCGAGCGTTTTAATGACTCCAGGGCCATGGCCAGGTCCTTGGGCCTCACTTCCACCGCTCGCCCCGCGCAGTCTGCTTTTTGCCCCTTTCGTGGCTACTGAAGGGGTGCCCCGCCACGTTCCATCCCGAGCCACAGGCTTGTACAAGCTGTCCAGCCTCTGCGTGGATGGGGACATGGGACCCACCGTCATGGGTCTGGGGGCTGGCAGGCCAGTCCACCAGTGCCTCCTCTGCATTCCGACCTTTTATGGCCACCTTTCGCCAGTGAGCGGCAGGATTCACCTTCACCTCACCCACTGGCTCAACATCACGTTGGACAGGAGGGTTTTGCAGATAGTCCAAAGGGGCTACTTCCTCCCCTTCGAGACTGCCCCTCCATCCATGCCACCTCAATTGCATCACATGTCGGAGGATCACCTGACCCTTCTCCAACAGCAAGTTATGGCTCTCTTGGCTTAGAGAGCCATCGAGCGAGTTCCTGCCCCAGAAGTAGGTTGTGGTTGTTATTCCCACTACTTTCTGGTGCCCAAGAAGGACAAGGGCCTGCATCCTATCTTGGATCTCAGGAATGTCTACCGCTTCCTCTTGAAGGAGAAGTTCAAATGTTGACACTGGCTCAGGTCCTGTCTGCCCTGGACCATGGAGACTGGATGGTAGCGTTGGACTTGCAGGAAGCTTATGTTCGAGGCATATGAGCTGCAGATTACACACTTTTGCATAGATCGCCATCTGGTGTTGGGCCCGGATGTTTGCAGTTTGTTTTTCCTCTTGGAAAGTCTTTGGAAGTCACGAGGTCGGTGACTCCTCCTTTGGATCGTATTGCGCATGGGCTTTCGGCTCCATCCTCAGATTGTTTTTTTCCGCCATCGGGCTCGGATGTAATACTTCGCGCTCCGGTTCCGAACATTTCCAGTTCGCTCATCGCGGTATTGTTCAGATCCAGATCTCCCCAATCATCAATACATCTTCGATTCCAGTCGTCAACGGCGGCCTTCGGGCCTACCCAAGCTCCGGTCCCGGCTGATGGAAAGAACTCCTTTCAAGAAGTGCCCTCGATGTGGGTCCAAATTCCCCCACACCGATCTTCATGAGGTGTGCAACCTCTGCCTCTCCCCTGAACACGAGGCTCGAGACTGTCCGGCCTGCAAGTCTTTCAGATCCAAAAAGACTATTCGAGATCGAAGGGCCAGACGAAACATGGCGCACTCCTCGACCTCCGTTCCAGTCGACCTCTTTGGGGATGACGTCGAAGATCCGGGACAGCAGCACACCGAAGAGGACCTTGTCAGTGCTTCCGATGACTCAGATGTGGAGGACATCACCCCGGCGCAGAGGGTCGTGAGTACTATACCCCCTCCCGCGCCGACGCCCAAAAAGGCTTCTGTCACGCCTTCGCCTCCGGGCCTAGGCAAGACCAAAGACACTGCTGCACATACCCCACCTTTGGGCCCGGTGAAGAAGCCACATAAGCCTTCCGGCGGCTCGGCCTCGAGCCAGCCCTCCAGCGGTGCAGAGAAACACACTTCGGCACCGAAAAAGAGATCGGCCTCTACCTCGACACCGAGCCCCGCACCAAAGTCCTCTGTGTCGAAACTCAGCCTTTCGGTACTGACCAAACCCCATAAGGCCCTCGGCACCGACACTTCTACGCCGAAGCCCACCTCGGCGCCGACCAAGAAAGTGGAGGTTCCCAAGCCCAGTGTTAAGCACGGCACGGACAAGCCTAAAAAGTAATCGGCCCCGAAACCTTCGGCGCCGACGGAACAAACATTGTCACAGGAACTGTTTACACCGGATCCCTTGCAAAAGACTCTTACCAAGGATCCAAAAACTGGACATTTGGCACTCTTTTCTAAAAAGAGACATTTGGACAAACCGGCTCCGCCTCCACCTCCAAAGAGGAAGGACTCTGCTACCTCCCCTTTCAGAATCCCTTCCCCACCTCCTCCACCCTCTGCCTTCTCCACCCCCACCTCTACCTCCCCTTTCAGAATCCCTTCCCCACCTCCTCCACCCTCCGCCTTCTCCACCCCCACCTCATCGCTCCCCGACCCCGTCTCCAGACGATGATGATCAGGGGGACCGATATTACGATCCAGGGGATGTGCCCCAAGACCCCACCCCTACAGGATCCCCAGACCCATGGGACAACTACAATTATCCAGACATTCCAGACGTCCCACAAGATGACCTTTACCCTTCCAGGCCATCTCCACCGGAAGACTCATTAGGTTTCCACCACCTACTTCAGAGGGCGGCACATTATCACGGGGTAGAGCTACACACTGACCCAGTAGAGGAGGATTTCCTCCTCGACACCTTTGATACCGCACATAGGTCTACCTCCATACTACCTATGCTCAAGGGGGTGATAAAACATGCGCCAGAGGTTTTTAAGGACCCAGTCAGGGCTAGGGTCATTAACCCACGCATAGAGAAAGTACAAAGCTGCCCCCACAGATCCTGCCTATATCAAAGGGCCAGCGCCACTGGATTCCCTAGTGGTTTCCACTGCACGGAAGAGGTCAAACTCCCAGGCGTCAGGCGAAGCACCACCACCTGACAAAGAGTCAAAGCTACAGGACGCGTCAGGAAAGTGCACTGCGTCACAGGCAGCCAATATATGGCGTATCGCCAACACTCAAGCGCTATTGGCCAGATACGATAGAGCGCATTATGATGAATTAGAAACCATAATGCACCACCTCCCAGAAAGATACAAAAATAGGGCCAATGAATTAATTCAAGAGGGTAAGACTATAACTAACACCTCCATACGCTGTGCCTTAGACGCAGCAGACACAGCCTCCAGGGCCATTAACACTAGCGTCCTCCTCCGTCGCCATGCTTGGCTAAGAGTATCAGGCTTCAAACCTGAGGTACAGGCCTCCATCCTAAATCATCCCTTTGACCAAGAACACCTATTCGGCCCAAAGGTGGATGAGGCCCTCGAGAAAATGAAGAAGGACACGGATACGGCGAAATCTATGGGAGCCCTGCAGTCACACCCTCCTAGGCGCTCCTTTCGCCGCTCTTCCTTTCGGGGTACTGCTAAAGGCTACTCCTCAGATAGCGCGTCCACTTCCTACAAATCCCCTGCTCAGTCCACCTTCACAAGGGGTTATCAAAGAGGCGGCTATAGGGGCAATAACAATAAAGGCAGAGGCAAAATAAATACCGCCCGCTCTGCCTCACCGCCTACATAATGCATTTTCATAGTGCCTCACGCAAGACTCCAGATGCGTCCACTCCAAGAGTGCTTAGCGCGCCAATGGAACCAGGCCCAGGGGCAACTGACAGATCTGGTGTTGGTGGACGGTCGCACGCATCGCTCTCTGCAGTGGTGGAACACCACAAATCTTTCCAGAGGTCGACAGTTCCTGGACCTGGTTCCACAAATAATACTAACAGACGCATCGCTCTCCGACTGGGGAGCTCATCTATTACACCTCACAGTGAAGGGCACATGGACGCCGCAACAAAAGTTACTCCATATCAACCATCTGGAGTTACTGGCAATCTTTCTAGCCCTAAAATCCTTTCAAACACAGATTTTAGGCAAGGCAGTCCTCTTTCGCACAGACAACATGACAGCCATGTACTACATTCAAAAACAAGGCGGCACACACTCTCCACAGCTCTCTCAACTAGCACAGAGCTTATGGAGATGGGCAATTCCACACAAAATCTTTCTCCTAGCCCAACCTGTCCCAGGAGTCCAAAACACCATGGCAGATCTGCTCAGCAGACAGACGCAGCAGATCCACGAGTGGGAACTTCACCCGCAGGTCCTTCACCCGTTCTTTCAGATGTGGGGGCATCCACACATAGACCTCTTCGCCACCCACGAAAACAAAAAATGCCCAAGCTTCGCCACCAGATACCCACACCCATTGTCCAAAGGCAATGCGATATGGATGAACTGGTCAGGCAAATTTGCGTACGCCTTTCCACCTTTCTCACTAATTCCATTAGTGGTGCAAAAGCTACAGCAGCATTCCCTCATGCTGATCCTAGTAGCTCCAACATGGGCTAGACAACCGTGGTACACCATGCTGCTGGAACTCTCGGTAGTACCACACCAAAAGCTACACCTCTCACCATGCCTCCTAACCCAGAACCATGGAGAGATCACACACCCGGACCCAGCTTAGCTCAACCTTGCGATCTGGCTCCTGAGATCCTAGAATTCGGATACCTTAACCTTCCTCCTGACTGTATGAACGTCATCAGAGAAGCTAGACGCCCTACCACTAGAGCCTGCTATGCTGCCAAGTGGAAAAGATTTGTTGTTTATTGCCATAACAACACAATCAATCCTCTAGACGCATCTATACAGCACATCATATGCTACTTTCTCCATCTACAAAGGTGCAACCTAGCATATACATCCATTCGGCTACACCTCGCAGCAATTGCCTCTTACCTACAAAACAGACAGCACCTATCACTTTTCAGAGTGCCTGCCATTAAAGCCTTCATGGAAGGCCTGAAACTAATTATTCCCCCCAGAGTACCACCCTCACCTGTGTGGAACTTAAATATAGTTCTCACAAGGCTAATGGGACCGCCCTTCGAACCTTTGCATAAATGCGAACTGCAATTTCTCACATGGAAAACAGCTTTTCTTGTAGCCATCACTTCCCTTAGAAGGGTCAGTGAGATACAAGTACTTACTATACAAGAACCTTTTCTCCAAATGCACCAGAACAAGGTTGTTCTCCACACCAACCCAAAATTCCTACCCAAAGTCATTTCCCCCTTTCATCTAAACCAATCGGTAGAATTACCGGTATTTTTCTCACAACCTCAAACTGTTGCAGAAAGGGCTCTGCACACGTTTGATGTTAAACGGGCATTACTATACTATATCCAGAGAACACAACCTTTCAGAAAGACCATACAACTATTTGTCTCTTTCTCTCCACCCCACAAAGGCAACCCCAGCTCAAAATCAGGGATAGCTAGGTGGATTGTAAAATGCATACAGATTTGCTATCACAAAGCAAAACGAATGCTATCTGTTCCCCCCTAAAGCCCACTCTATACGAAAGATACGGGCTTCTATGGCTTTTCTAGGGAACATCCCATTAGATGATATCTGCAAAGCAGCTACATGGTCAACACCGCACACTTTCACTAAACATTACTGTGTAGATGTGCAAACCAAGCAACAAGATAGTGTGGGCCAGGCTGTACTAAAAACACTATTTCAAACCACTGCAACAGATACTGGTGGTCGCCGCTAAGGTTGGGAACTGCTATATAGTCTATGCAAAAGTGTGTAATCTGCAGCTCATATGCCTCGAACGGAATATGCTACTTACCAGTATGCATCTGTTCTTGGCATATAGAGCTGCAGATCTACACACGCCCACCCGGCTACCTGTATCTGTTCCAGTCTATCTTATTTAGATACAACACACATGGGTTTCTTCACTGTTATTACTACACTCCATCTTTCCCTGTTGGCGAAAAACAATCTGAGGATGGAGCCGAAGCCCATGCGCAATACGATCCAAGGAGGAGTCACTGACCTTGTGACTTCCAAAGACTTTCCAAGAGGAAAAACAAACTGCAAACATCCGGGCCCAACACCAGATGGCGATCTATGCAAAAGTGTGTAGATCTGCAGCTCTATATGCCAAGAACAGATGCATACTGGTAAGTAGCATATTCCTTTCACATCCCCGTCCTGCCGGCCCTTCGGCGATACCTACGGTTCACGGTAGGCCACAAGCACTTTCAGCTTACCATGCTCCTCTTTGGCCTTACCAGTGCCCCTCAGGTGTTCACGAAGGTGATGTCGTTGGTCGCAGCTCATCTGCGCCGATCAGGGGTTCCAGTCTTCCCCTATTCGACGACTGGCTGTTGAAGGCGGGTTCACCCCAGGCTGTCGTCTCCCACCTTCAGACTATAGCCGACCTCCTGCATTCGCTGGGGTTCACCATCAATGCGCCGAAGTCACACCTGATTCCCTCTCTGCAGCTCCTTTTCATCAGAGCGGTTCTGAACTCAGTGCAGTTTCGGGCTTATCCTCCCGAGCAGCGAGTCTGGGATATGGTTGTGATCTTTCAGCCTCTATCCCGGGTTTCGGTCAGAATGACCCTGAGACTACCGGGCCTCATGGCCTCCTGCTGGTGGACTATGCCAGGTTGCATATGCGGGCTCTGCAGTGGGACCTGAAGATCCAGTGGGCACACAGCATCAGGGGAATCTTTCAGATTGTATCCAGATCTCGGAGGGCACTGCACATCAATTGCAGTGGTAGCTCACAAAAACCAGGATTGGGTCAGCGTAGGTCCCTTTCCCTTCCCCAGCCAGAGTTCAAAGTGGTGACAGATGCATCACTTCTGGTGTGGGGCGGCCACATGGCAGAGGCGGAGATCAGAGGCCTGTGGGCTACACATCAACCTTCTGGAGCTTCGGGCGATATGTCTTACACTGAAGGCATTCCTTCCTTCTATCAAAGGGAGAGTAGTGCAGGTGTTGGCGGACAACACCACCGCCATGTGGTACTGCAACAAACAGGGCGGGGTGGGGTCGTGGTGGTTCAGCACCTGGCAGGTGCTCTGAACGCCAGGGCGGACGAACTCAGCCGATGATGCATAATGATTCATGAATGTAGTCTTCCCTCTGAGGTGGTGCAAGGTCTCTTTCAGCAGTGGGGAGAGCCTTGGTTAAATGTATTCTCCACCGAAGAGAACGTGCAATGTCTGCAGTTTTGCGTGTTGGAATTTTCAAGGCGGCAGTCGCTCGGCGACACTTTTTGTCGCAAGTGGAGTTGCAGTCTTCTATACGCCTTTCCGCCTATAGCACTTCTACCCAGAATTCTGAAGAAGATCACATGCGACCGGGCCCAAGTCATTCTTGTGGCCCTGGACTGGGCTCAAAGAGTCTGGTATCCTGGGCTCTTATACATGGCCATTGATCCCCCGAACAGACTGCTCCTTCGGGAGGATCTTCTGTCGCAGCAGCAGAGGACAGTCCTCCACCGAACCTGTCCAGCCTCCACCTCGTGTGGAGATTGAGCGGCGACAGTTGACCGCTTTTGACCTTCCTCCCGAAGTCTGTAATGTTATCTTGTCAGCCAGGCGTCCCTCCACCAAAACGGTATATGCCTGTAGACGGAACAAGTTTGTTTCATGGTGCGCAGCAAAGGCTGTTGATCTCCTTTCTGCCCCCCTTTTCAGAGGTTCTCCTTTTACTCTTCTCTTTGGCCCAGCAGGCTCTGCTCTAGGCTCTCTAAAAGGCTATCTTTTGGCCTTCCTACGGCTTCCTGACCAGCCTTCTCTTTTCAAGTCCCCTATTGTAAATCGCATCCTTAAGGGCATTACTCGCTTGTTTCCTCCTTTCGTAATGCCCCTGTGGGACTTGAACATACTTCTGACCTATCTTATGTACGCCCCTTTCGAGCCGCTACAAATCTGTCCCCTCAGACTTCTGACACTTAAAACTACCTTTTTGGTTGCCATCACACCTTTTTCCCACCCCCGCATCCTTCTAAAGAGGAAGAGAGGCTCCACCGTCTGAATCCAAAACGTGTGCATTCATTTTATTTGCATCGCACAAAGCAGTTCCGGGTGGATGACCATCTCTTTGTTAGCTATGTAGGTGCCAAAAAAGGTCTGGCCGTGCAAAAACGAACCATCTCCCGTGGCCCATTCCACCCATCACCCATTCCACCAGGGCGACGGTAGCCACTACTGCTTTGGGACGTGGAGTCCCCCTTCATGAAATCTGCCAGGCAGCTATGTGGGCTTCTTTGCACATGTTTACTAAAGATTACTGCCTGGACAACCAGTGACGGCTTCTTTGGCTATTTAGTTCTCCAGGACTTTCTGGTGTGAACTTAGTTCGCAGACCCGCCTCCGGGGTTGGTATTGCTGGGGTATCTATTCTAAGGTGAGGATCAAGAACTAATAGTCTCTTTCAGATAAACAAGTTACTTACCTTCGGTAACGATATATCTGTAAGAGACATATTAGTTATGGATTCCTCACCGCCCCACCACTCCTCCCCGTTCTGCGAACTGACTTCTAGGGTAAGGGACTTCTCTTCAGGGCCCTAGTTTTATGCACCAGTGGTCAGTGTCTTGCATGACCCTGCACTTCTGGCGTGGAATGTCGTGTAAAGAACTGACGTCCGCGTGCAGTGAATACCGCAACGTCATTCTATTGACCACGACGCCAACGACGAACACGGAATGGACCGACGCGAAGGGGTACTGCTGAAGAAAAATTCTCTGGATCCAGCCTGACGCCTGGGGGTAATTATAAGGTGAGGAATACATAACTAATATACGTCTCTTACAGATATATCGTTCTTGAAGGTAAGTAACTTGTTTGTCAGATCACTATCATTTATTGGGTGGAACTTTTTTGTATAATTTGTCAGTTACGGTTACTTATGCGCAGTTCTAGCCCTGCATCCCAGGAATCTTCACTTAAGTCTTAAATGCTTGAATACTTTCACGCTGCAAGTGCGGACCCCAAAGCATTTTTCCATGAATATAGACGCGTGTGCTAATGTCCGCATGATGAGCAGCACCTCTCTATTTACGGCCCATTCAAAGATAAAAAAAAAATCCCTGAACATAGTTTCTGTGATTGCAGATAACACATTTCAAGTCTGTATTTCCACATCGTAGTTGCACAAGGGGCTGAAGGGGTATAATGGGAAGGAAAAGAATGCAGCCTAGACTGAAAAAAAAGTATCCTGTCCCTTTAAGATTCAGGGAGATTTCCCTACCCGTGATGCATTGTACCAGTAGTGCCTCTCAAAGTCCGCTCTTCTTTTGCTGAAAAAAATGTGCTCCAAGTAGTTTCCAGTATCCTAAGCTGTTAGCGGATGGTTTACGACTTCAATGACGCTACAGTCTAGGACTACAAGCAACATTTCTTATGTTTTGTAGGATCTTCATTGATACTCATACAGTTGCATTGAATAGCAAGCTACCTGAAAGAATACCCATAGGTGTATTGGTACGTATTATTTGATTCGGTTTGGAAGTGTTTCTTGACCCACGTTAACATCAGATTGACTGTCTGAGTCTAGGCAGTAATGTTTAATAAATGTATGTATTGATTCCCAAGTTGCTACTTTGCAGATGTACGTGATTGGAACGATCCTGAACTATTCTGTTTGGTCTAGTAAAGTGTGCTTTGGGTATGTCTGCCACTTGATAGGATGTGACGGTGTAAGCCACTATCCATTAAGCATTAGAATTTTGGAATGTTGAGAGCTCCTGTGAAGACAGTGCAAATAAAATAAATAAAGTAATAAGCTTGATCTCAAATAATGGTCCGCGATGAGAAGGTCAAGCATCAAAAAGAGTACTTAGTAGGGGTCCCGTTCAAAAAGCATAAGGATGTTGTCTTGGGGTAAAAACTTGGCCATCAGAAAAGATTTTGCTTCTTTTTTGTTGGAGGCGGGAGATGAGATTAGACTAACATCTGGTACACTAGCGAAGAGGTCTAAAGAAGATGTCATCCAGGACCTACTCGTGGTTCTACTCGTAATAACAGCAGAGAAAATCCCTGGCATGTGAACTGCTATTTAATGATTGATGTCTAGCCAGAGCGCACTGCACAGTTGACTGAGCTTCTGTGGACACTGGTCTTGCCTCCTCGTTTGTTGATCAAGCGTGCATCTGTCTGAATTATGATAGTAGTACTTTTTTGCAGACATGGAAGGAATGCTATGAGGGCTGGAAGTACTGCTGTCCGCTTGAGGTGGTTTATGTGATATGTTCTCTCCTTTTCCATCCACTGTCCAAGACCTAGTAGATGATTGAAGTGAGCTCCTCAACCTCTCAGAGATGCATCTGTTACGGTTGTTTATAATGGAGCTTCTCTCTGTAAGTGAACTCCTTGCAGAAGTTATGACGCTTGCAACACCTTGGAGTTTGCTTCAATGCACTCATTCATTCAGATCCCCTTGAATGGGTCTTATTTGCAGGTTTGCATGTGGGATGATAAAATTACAAAATCCTATAGAACCTAGGAATGGTGAGATCTGCCTGGCTGTTGGATTTGAGCTTCTAAACAGAAGACGGCACCGTCTAGATGACAGTCCCCCGAAGGAAACACTTTTCCTTTTATGGTGTCTATACGTTGCTTAAAGATAGGTCAGCATTTGTTCTGGATAGAGTTGATTTCTGGAGATTAATCCATAGCCCCAGTTTGTACAACAGTTTGGATGTTTCAAGGAGGCCTTGTTTCGATGAATGCTGGCATGTCACCCAGGTAATACATGTAAATTCCTGTTTTCTTAGATGGGCTGCTACCCCTACTAAGCATTTTGAAAAGATCCACAAGAGTGATTTCAGATCAAATAGCAGGACTGTATATTGGTAGTGATATTCCCCTGCCGAGAAGAACTGCCTGTGTCAGGAAGCTACTAGTATATGAAATAGACATCTATAACACATACCCAATAGTTTTGTCATTGATTAAAGTGATTTGTTGTAGAGCGAGCCTTTGAATATTATCTTTTTGATTAATGTATTTGTTGATTGTAGATCTGATATCAGTCTGAACTCTCCCGTAGCACGTTTTTTTTCGCTTTAGAGAATACCAGAGGTAGATTCTTTGGCCTTTTTGTTTGTGTGGTACTAGCCCGATTGCTCTTTCTGAAAGTAGGACAGGTGTTTCCTCACAATTAAAAGTTAATGGTTTTGGGGGAACTCGTGGCCGAATGTCCCTTGAAACTATCCATGAGGTACTGCATTTAGCAGTCATTTATCTATTGTGATTATATACCACTCAACCAGGTGCAACAACAACAGTTTAGAAAGCATAGTAGAAGTATCTACCACTTGCAATAGCACTTGTTTCCATCATCCTCTCGGTCGGTGGCCAATTGGCGCCATATAAGTTCCCTCAGGCATGTGGACGTCAGTTTCTTCTGTGAAACCGTCCATGCCAGAATGTGGAACCACTACGGAAACTGGTTGACGAAACAGTGTGCCAAAAAGGTCAAAAATCTTTGAAACATTAATAAAGAAGAAACATCAAATGGGATGTGAATACCAGACATGGATTTTTTTAAAGAATACCCGCAAAAGAATCAATAAAGCAGAGTTAAATTGAATCCTGCATCCTTGTGAATAATCACCATAGAAGGGAAGAAAACGTTATACTCTATAGAGCATTCATCAAAAATCTTTGAAACCCTGTGCCTTGGTAAATAACCCCCCCCCCCCCCCTGTAAGGGAAGAAAACCTTACACTCAATAGCCCATTTATTAGTGGCAATGAGTGGCATGATAATAGGGAAAACAAACTATAAAAACAGTACCAAGCTGATTGTTCACTCACACTATTACATGACATATTGATAGTGCCAAAACGAGGTATGTTACCAAACAAAGACTTTCAAGAAAGAACAAATAAATCCATACTAATCGATGATCAACAAGTATGTTTTAATATTATTTGTATTTTTGTTAATAAAGTAAACCCAATATTAGTGTACACTAATGTTTTAATAAAACATTTTCCTAAAAAAGAAAAATCAATACCGCCCACTGGTGTCCAGTCCAGTGTGAATAGAAAACATCCACCCACTATACCGACCACACACCTTTGGAAATGGACGATATGACAACATCCAAACAAAACCTATGTGGCCAGGCCAAGTGGTCAGTTGAGTCCCAACGTTAGTTGAGATAGTATTCCCTGGTATATAAAACTAATATTGAAAAAGGGTATAACCCTTACCTCATAGGTAGTTCGCATAGTGGGGAGGATGGGCAGTGAGTTAATGAATCTGTGGGTAGACTGTGTCTCTAACAGATATTATGTTACCAAAGGTAAGTAACTTTTACATCTGATCGAGACATCTAGTCGCAGATTCCTTAACTTTTAAATTAAATACCATAGGTGTACCCCCCTGGAGGAGGGTCTACGAGCCAATCCTACAAAAGTTCTCTATGAGAACCAGCTATCCTAACTGGCAATCAACCAAATGTACGTAGGAATAGCAAAACAAGAGCTTGGCTTTCAATAGAATCCACGATGACTGACACAGAACATATAAATAATAAACAATCTTACAGGCCTGAGAGAATCAGCCCTTGAAGGAAAAGGGGGGACATCCTAAAAAGAATCATCTGTCAGTTATCAGACATTAACCTCTATCCACCTAGGGGATAGATACTCATCGACTAAAAGAGATGAGTGTGAGACAAAAGTCATGTAACCATGATAAAGAAATATCAGAGAAAGAACTGTCCTGATAAAACCCAAAAGAAGGTCTCTCAGAACCCATTCCAATATACCAAGATGAGTGAACACCAAAAGAAAGATGAACATGAATACCTCATATTGAGAAATTTGTTTGAAGATGATGACCACTCGAAGGTTACATAATGCACTTTAAGGATGTTAAAATGAAACCAGTAGATTTGAATTTATTTCAAAATCTTTTAATTGAACTTATACCAAAACAGAGAAAAGTATTGTAGTTGCAACAAGTACAGTATACAGGCCAAGCGTTACAGATAGCCCCCAAATACACACAACTTGTAAACAAGGTCTCAGCCCGATAGGTATCCGTACTAGTGTGTCCCAATCTACACCTTTAATATCTTGCATTGCACCGTTTACCAAATTGCCCTGATGTGGGACCTTTGCTAATGTGCGCTTGTGCATCCTACCCCAACTTTGAACCATAGGAAAAGCAAGTAAAAAAGAGGAAAAATAAAACCCCCAAAAAAGTGTGAACAGAACTAGTGCATCATGGTGAGTATGTTCCAATGCAGGCCGAGTGGTGGGGTGGTTCTGTGAGCGGGGACTAGGGTCAATTCTCTTTCCATTTGCCCACCTGAAGCGTGCCCCCTTCAATTAGGTGTGAAGAAGTGGGAATTGCTCACAGTCTGGGGCCACATGTGAATAAGGGTAGACCCTCTGACAGATATTCCACCAGCGGGGACCAAATGTACTCTAACCCCGTTCTTGATCCCTCTGCTATGTCTGTCAACCGCTCCATTGCTAACGCTGGCCACAATCTAGCTTGCCATTTTGCGTAATGGACGTGGCCTCTGCCTTTTTCCAGGCTGCTGCAATAGCCATCTTAGCGGCACCCAGGCACAACCACATGATGGAGCCAGCCTAATACTTTTGCCGTTTCAGAATCTGGTCCGGGATCCCCAGAGGGTATGGTCTAAGGTGTACGGGATGGGGTATCCTAGTATCAGTTTTATCTGTGATAGTATCTCCTTCCAGAATGGCTGAATGGAGGGGCAGTCCCACCAGATGTGTCAGACGTCTCCTAGGAGCCCACATCCCCTCCAGCACCTGTCTGTAGTGTAAGGGAATATTTTGTGTAATTTCTGGGGGTGCAAGTACCAGTCGTACATAATTTTATTGTGAGCCTCTCTCAAGAGCATAGAGCGGTTGTGTTTGGCAATGTCCTTATACAGGCAGCTCCATTGTTTCTCCCCCAGTGGCATGGAGAGGGTAGAGTCCCAGAATTTCATGTGTCTCGGGGTCGAATGTGGGCTCAGCGCCCTTATAAGGAAATACAGGAAAGATATAGTCCCCTTGGTGGATGCCCCTGATTGTGCGAATTTTTCAATTGGGAGCAGGTCCCTGGTCGTGGCCAGCCGCACCTGGGGTTGCTGCACCCAATGTTTGAGTTGTATGTAATGGTAGCCTTCTGTAGGTTTCAACTGGAATGCTTTGGTGCATTCCTCAAACGTCAGTAGTTCCCCCTTTGTGTATAGGTGAGAGATAAGGCAACCCCCTATCCTCCATTTCCTAAAGGGCCCCTCCCGAAGTGCCAGGGGGAACTCCTGGTTGAAGTGATTGGGGGTGTAGGGTGATGGGAAGGTTGTCAGGGACAGTGTTTTTGTAAGAAAGTCCCAGACCCATAGAGCAGTAGCCGTGGAGGTGCTGAGGTAAGTGTTTGGGAGCCTATGTTGCTTCTTTATCGATAGGAGATCCCAGATGGTCCTTCCTGCTATTTGTCGGTCCATATGGAGCCAATGTTTTTCTGACTCACTGAGGGACGTCTGCACTTGCAGCTCTGGAATACCCCAAGAAGTCCGGAAGGGCCAAGCCTTCCTCTGCCCGCGATCTGGTTAATACTCAGTAGGATAAGTGGGCTCTTTGTCTCTGCCATATGAATTTAGTGATCATCTTTTTTAGTTCTATGAATAGTTCCCTGTCCACCGGTACGCCATGAAAGAGAGAGCGTAACCTGGGGAGGACAATCATCTTGATTGCATTGATTCTCCCTATACAGGAGGTGAAGGCAGCTTTCCATCTATTCAGGTCCGCTTTAATCTGTCGCAACAAGGGCAGGTAATTGGCCTTATAGAAATCGGCTAATTTAGGGGTAAGCTTAACCCCCAAATATGTGATGTCTTTGCTTGTACAGCAAAAAGGGGAGGTCTCTTTTATCCTCCCCATCACCTCTCCCGACAGAGTTAAGTTGAGCAAAAATGACTTTGAGAGGTTTACCTTGAGCTAATTCAAAGCGATCAAGCTCCGCTTGTATGGCCGGCAGCTAGTTCCGCGGATCAGTAATGGGAAGCAGGACGTCCCCTGCAAAGAGGGAGATCTTGTGCTCGTCGGTGCCAAATGTAACCCCTCTTATATCTGGGTTTGCCCTGATCGGCTCTGCCAGGGGTTTAATGCCGAGGGCAATTAGCATGGGGGACAGTGGGCAGCCCTGTTGTGTTCCCCATAAGAGTGCAAAAGAGTCAGAGGCCTCCCCGTTTACGAGGACTTGGGACCTGGGAGAGTGATTATTGACACGCACCATACCAATAAAGGTTTTGCTGAAGCCGAATGATCTCAATGTTCGCAGCAGAAAAGGCCAGTCGACTTGGCCGAAGGCCTTTTCCGTGTCTAATGAAAGGAGGGCCGCGAGGATGCCCTTCTCTATTATGTGTACTGTTCTCCACAAGTGCAAAAAGAACAATTGATGGACAGAATGCAGAACAATGTTATACATTCACCCCAGTACAGAGATCTGGGCCTAAATCCACAGTTTTTTTGCTCACAATGTTATGTCATGTTGAAAATGTCTTATACAGTGCGTGTACACCTTGCGGTTTCATGGCGCTAACGCTAGGGTGTGCCGGGACCATTGGATGAAGTTAATCGTGAGCCTGCATAACAGCCATGTCTTGAGCATTTTCCTGAAGCTTAGCAGATTGGTGCATGACCAAATCTCCAGTGGGCAGGAAATCCACAGTGTAGGGGCCAGGGATGCAAACCTACAGCCTCCCTGACGTTTAAGCTTAAAAGCAGGGGTGGTCAGTAGCTGGAGGTGGACTGAGAGAAGGTTGCGGGATGGAGTGTACCTTGATAAGAGGCAGTTAATGAATTTGGAGCTTCGGCTGAGAAAAGACTTGAAAATGAGACAACCTGTCTTGAAGGCTGTACGTTGGGGAATGGGGAGCCAGTGTAGTTTTTTTTTAAAAAGAGGTCTGGCGGATTGCCATCTGGGTTGCTGGTGGATCAGTCTTGCAGCCTGGTTCTGGACCATCTGAAGCCGTTTGATGAAAAAAAGTGGCATGCCTAGGTATATAGAGTTGGCGTAGTCTAAGGGGTCCATTAGGATGTAGGGCGGATCGCCACCGCCCGCAAGGCGGTGGCGATCTGCCTTACATCCTTCCCCGCCCGCCACCCATTTCCCCCCCGTCACAATAGTATGGCGGGAGGTACCTCGGTGGAAGGGCGCTGCTGCCACGGAAAGGTATGCAGAGTTTGAAGTTGGGGGCTTGTTGCAGGCCCCCAGGATGTTGGGTGGGGGGGCACATTGGGGGTACCTATGGTACCTCCCTGCATTTGCATGCACAAGGTGGCAGGCACCGCGCGGTGCCTGCCACGTTGTGCATGCAACATGCATTTCTGACATCGCGGAGGGTGCTGCTGAAAGGACCGCCCGCCGCAATGTCAGAAATGCAGGATGCGCCTGCCAGTATGGTGGGGGCATCCTAATGCGGGACCGCAGCATACATAGCGGGCAGTCCCATTTCCGCCATACTAATGAGCCCCTAAGTGTGATAGCACCATGGCTATCACGACCTGTAACAGTGCTGTATGAGTGAGCAGGCGGCTGATCTTTCGAATTTTGTGTAATTGAAAGAAACAGGTTGAGACCACCACCCCAACTTGTGTTCTTAAAGATAGGTCATTGTTTATGGTGACCCCGAGGCCTTTGACAGAGGCAGAGGGCTCGGGGGGGGGGGGGGGGGGACACAGAGTTCCGCCGGCCAGTAATGCGGGCCCCAAAAGGTCTGGCTGTTCCCTGTCAGGACTAGTTCAGTCTTGCCTGGATTGAGTTTTAAATGGTTTCAATCCATCAAGTGGCGAATATGGAGCATGGTGGCCTGGAATTCCAGGACTGAGTTGGGGGAGTTATCTATGGTGAAGATCAACTACAGGTCATCAGCATAATTGTAGGTGGTCACTTTCCATTCCTTCAGAGACTGAATCAGAGGTCAAAGGTACAGGTTAAACAGATGGGGGGGATAGTGATGATCCCTGTGGGACCCCGCACGTAGTTGTTAGCTTGGGTGCAGTGAATATGGCTAGGAGCACCACTTGGGTAAGCTCCTTGAGAAAAGACCCAATCCAGCTGAGGGCTGAGCCCTGGATGCCAGCTTGCCTGACACGGTCCATCAAGATTACATGATCAACAGTGTCAAATGCAGCCGAGAGGTCTAAAAGCACCAGGGCCTGAGGGGTGCCTTTGTCTGCTTTTCCTCGTAGGGCATCCAGTATAGCTAGAATCACCGTCTCTGTAGAGTGGGCGGCACGGAATTCCACCTGGTGAGAGTCTAGATATTCAGAGTGTTCCATGAAATTGGACAGGCACTTTGCCAGGTGGGCTTCTAGAACCTTGGCCAGGTATGGGAGCAGGGAGATGGGCCGATAGATAGGTTCTGAGGGTCTGCTCCCGTTTTTTTTTAGGAGAGGGACCACAATTGCGTCCTTGAATGCTGGAATTGTTGCCGTGAATTTTATTAGGTGATGATCAGACCATATGCATGGTAGGATTGTGGGCGCGGACACTGAGGTTTGTGGTCCATACTTGGTACAGAATGTGTCCTTTAATGTGAGTAGCCGAGGATATGTGATGAGTAAAATGTAGGTGCCATTCCAGTTTGAACCCAGCCATATGCAAATCAGTCTTGACCCTGCGCCCAAGGGAAACAGTCCTGCCCGAACTGCCTGGCCAGGTCCTCCCTGGACTGGAAACAAGCATCCTAGGACCGGTTTCGGGCTTTGTAGCCCTCATCAGCCAGGATAGCTTGACTCCAGTGGCATGGAGAGCACGGGATACACGTCTGGGCATACCCGCCCCACTCGGGGTGACAAATGCAAAAAGAACAATTGATGGACAGAATGCAGAACAATGTCATACTTTCACCCCAGTACAGAGATCTGGGCCTAAATCCATAGTTCTTTTGCTCGCCATGCCATTCCAGTTTGGACCCAGCCATATGCAAATCAGTCTTGACCCTGCGCCCAATGGGAACAGTCCAGCCCGAACTGCCAGGCCGGGTCCTCCCTGGACTGGAAACAAGCATCCTAGGATCGGTTTCGGGCTTTCAGCTCTCATCAGCCAGTCTCCCACGAGCCCCGCGAGAGGGCTCTTTGTCGGAGATCTTTTGTTAGGAGGTGGATGCGGGTGTGTGATGATAAAATTATCTGACCAGATCCCCAATGCAGCTTTGTTCAGGGGTCCGGAAGATATATTAGAACATTAAGGACTGGAGCTAAACCTAGACAGCAAATATGTAAGGGGGATAAGTATGCTCCTGCTGCTCTCAGTCCGTGAAAGTAGCGTGGAGGTGTTGTCAACATGTTTCGTGCATAAAACGGGTCCCAAATGGATCCTCTGTGCGCTATGTCAGGACGGTGAAAAAAGGTGATATTAAAACCGTAGAAGTCATGGAAAGACACCCTGTACTATCACCATACCTATAATAAGGTCAACATGCGTCTTAGCGCTAAGAGATACGTGTTATCCGTGTTCTCGTGATCCCAACCCCTCTGTCAGTAAAGTTTGGCCAGACCTGGGTCCCTTGCTCACGGTGCCACTGGATTCAAGCTAGCCTGGCTGATGAAGGGTGACATACCCCGAAACCGGTCCCAGGATGCTTTTTTCTGGTCCAGGGACGACCTGGCTTGGCAGTTTGGTCTGGACTGTTCCCATGAGGCACAGGGTCAAGACTGATTTCCATATGGCTGCGTCCAAACTGGGGTGGCGTAGTGGGCAAAAGAACAATGGATTTAACCCAGATCTCTTGACTGGGGGAGAATGTTTGAATCCTTCATCATTCCGTCCATCATTTGTTGAGGTTACACTTTTCGCCCCAAGTGGGATGGATATGCCCAGACGTGGGTCCCAGGATGCTTGTTTCCAGTCCAGGGAGGACCTGGCTAGGCAGTTCGGTCCGGACTGTTCCCATGAGGCACATACTGATTTGCATATGGCTGGGTCTAAACTGGGGTGGCATGGTGAGCAAAAGAACGATGGCTATAACCCAGATGTCTTGACTGGGGGTGAATGTATGATTTATTCCGCATTCTGTCCATCATTTGTTTGCGTAGCGTTCTCCGGAAGTTGTCGTAGGTCTGTTGTCCCTTGATAAACCCAGATTGATCGGGATCGATTAGAGATGGCAGGACATTTTCAAGGAGGGTGGCCAGTATTTTAGTGTACAATTTTGCATCGATATTCAAAAGAGCGATGGGCCTGTATGAGGCGCATGCGTTAGGGTCCTGCCCTGGTTTGGGTATAACGGTAACCAGCGCCTCCCCCATGGTAGCAGTCACCCTTTGGGCATTTGCTCTGTCGTTTGAAAGGGGCACCAGATGGGGAGTCAGCTCGGGTGCAAAGGTACAATAGAATTGAGCATTTACCCCGTTCGGGCTGGGTGCCTTCTGTAGTTTCAGCGCGTCTATCGCCTGCTGGACCTCCTCCCCGGTGAAGGGGTGACTAAGTTCCTCATTGGTATGGGCCGAGGCAGATTGAGGGGCTCCAGCTAACTCTCCTGGGTTTGGGCCTCCAGCAGATCTGCGGTGTAGAGGTTACAGTAAAATTTCCCTAAGGCGTTTGGTTTACCCTGCTCGCTAAGATGGGAGACGCCGGCGTCGTCCACTATTTGTTTGATATATTCTTGTTCGAGGCATATGAGCTGCAGATTACACACTTTTGCATAGATCGCCATCTGGTGTTGGGCCCGGATGTTTGCAGTTTGTTTTTCCTCTTGTAAAGTCTTTGGAACTCATGAGGTCGGTGACTCCTCCCTTGGTTCGTATTGCGCATGGGCTTCGGCTCCATCCTCAGATTGTTTTTTTCCGCCATCGGGCTCGGATGTAATACTTCGTGCTCCGGTTCCGAACATTCCAGTTCGAGGATCGAAGCGGAATCCTCGCTCTTCGTGGTATTGTTCAGATCCTAATCTCCTCAATCACCTGCTCTTCGACACACCTTCGATTCCAGTCATCGACGGCGGCCTTCGGGCCTATCCAGGCTCCGGTCCCGGCTGATGGAAAGAACTCCATTCAAAAAGTGCCCTCGTTGTGGGTCCAAATTCCCCCACACCGATCTTCATGTGGTGTGCAACCTCTGCCTCTCTCCTGAACACGAGGCTCGAGACTGTCCCGCCTGCAAGTCTTTTAGATCCAAAAAGACTATTCGAGATCGAAGGGCCAGACGAAAAATGGCGCACTCCTCGACTTCCGTTCCAGTCGACATCTTCGGGGACGACGTCTAAGCTCCGGGACAGCAGCACACCGAAGAGGACCTAGTCAGTGCTTCCGAAGCCGATGACTCGGATGTGGAGGACATCAGTCCGGCGCAGAGGGTCGTGAATAAAATACCCCCTCCCACACCCGCGCCAACACCCATAAAGGCTTCAGTCGCGCCTTCGCCTCCGGGCCTAGGCAAGACCAAAGACACTGCTTCGAACACCCCACCTTCGGGCCCGGTGAAGAAGCCTAATAAGCCTTCCGGCGGCTCGGACTCGAGCCAGCCTGCCACCGGTGCCGATAAACACACTTCTGCACCGAAGAAGAGATCGGCCTCTACCTCGACCACGAGCTCCGCACCAAAGCCCTCGGTGTCGAAACCCAGCCTCTCAGTGCCGACCAAACATCATAAGGCCATCGGCACCGACACTCCCGCGCCGAAGCCTTTCTCGGCGCCGACCAAAAAGTCGGAGGTTCCAAAAAAGCACGGCACAGACAAGCCTAAAAAGCCATCGGCCCCGACAACTTCGGCGCCGACCGAACAGCCAGTGTCGCAAGAACTATTTACACCGGATCCTTTGCAGAAGACACTTACCAAGGATCCAAAAACTGGACATTTGGCACTCTCTTCTAAAAAGAGACATTTGGACAAACCAGCTCCACCCTCAAAGAGGAAACTGTGCTACCTCCCCTTTCAGAGTGCCCTCTCCACCTCCTCCACCTCCTCCACCCTCTCCACCTCCGCCCCCTTCGCCTTCTCCACCCCTGCCTCATCGCTCTCCGACCCCATCTCCAGACCATGATGATCAGGGGGACCCTTAGTACGACCCAGCAGATGTGCCACAAGACCCCACCCCTACAGGATCCCCAGACCCATGGGCTGATTATAATAATCCAGACATTCCAGATGTCCCACAAGATGACCTTTATCCATCCAGGCCATCTCCACCAGAAGACTCATTAGGTTTTCACCACCTACTTCAGAGGGCGGCACATTATCACGGGGTAGAGCTACACACTGACCCAGTAGAGGAAGATTTCCTCCTAGACACCTTTGATAGTGCACATAGGTCTACTTCTATACTACCTATGCTCAAAGGGGTAATAAAACATGCGCCAGAGGTTTTTAAAGACCCAGTCAGGGCTAGGGTCCTCAACCCACGCATAGAGAAGTAGTACAAAGCTGCCCCCACAGATCCTGCCTACATCAAAGGCCCAGCGCCACTGGATTCCCTAGTGGTATCCACTGCAAGGAAGAGATCAAATTCCCAGGCGTCAGGCGAAGCACCACCGCCTGACAAGGAGTCAAAGCTCCTGGACGCGTCAGGAAAATGCTCTGCGTCACAGGCAGCCAATATATGGCGTATCGCCAACACTCAAGCGCTATTGGCCAGATACGACAGAGCGCATTATGATGAACTAGAAACCATCATGCACCATCTCCCAGAAAAATACAAAAATAGGATCCAATGAATTAATTCAAGCGGGTAAGACCATAACTAACACCTCTATACGCTGTGCCTTAGACGCAGCAGACACAGCCTCCAGGGCCATTAACACTAGTGTCCTCCTCCGTCGCCATGCTTGGCTGAGAGTTTCAGGCTTTAAACCTGAGAAACAAGCCTCCATATTAAACCATCCCTTTGATCAACAACATCTATTCGGTCCAAAGGTAGATGAGGCCCTCGAGAAGATGAAAAAAAGACACAGATACGGCGAAATCTATGGGAGCCCTGCAGTCACACCCTCCTAGGCGCTCCTTTCGTCGCTCTTCCTTTCGGGGCACGGGCAGAGGCTACTCCTCAGATAGCGCGTCCACGTCCTACAAATCCCCTGCTCAATCCACCTTCACAAGGAGTTATCAAAGAGGCGGATATAGAGGCAATAACAATAAAGGCAGAGGCAAAACAAATACCGCCTGCTCTGCCACACCGCCTACCCAATGACTTCCCCCTGCTCCCTCCAGACCATCCCACTCCGGTCAGGGGCAGGCTACAAAATTTCCTTCACGTCTGGGAGACCATCACCTCAGACAAATGAGTGTCACAAATTATTCATTCAGGGTACTGCCTAGAATTGACATCTACCCCCCCAAACATTCCACCCAGGCAACGCCCAATGTCACAAGAACATTCCACGTTACTAAAACCGGAGATAATCTCCCTCCTACAAAAACAGGCTATAGAACAAGTCCCTGCCAGTCAACAAAATTTAGGAGTATACTCCCTATATTTTCTGATACCAAAAAGAGACGAGACTCTACGGCCTCTAAACACATACATACATTCGGACCATTTTCACATGGTAACACTTCAGCAGGTACTTCCGCTTCTCTCCCAGAACGACTTTCTCACCACACTGGACTTGAAAGACGCATACTTTCATATTCCGGTACATCATGCTCACAGAAAGTACCTCAGATTTGTAGTGGAGTGTACGGGCAACACTACCAGTTCAAGGTGCTCCCATTCGGGGTCACAACAGCACCAAGGGTATTCACCAAGTGCTTAGCAGTAGTGGCGGCACACCTCAGAAGACAGCACATTCACGTCTTCCCATATTTGGATGACTGGCTAATAAAAGCTGCGTCCTACAACCAATGTGTACATCACACCGCCACTACAATCCAACTACTTCACCAGCTAGGCTTCACGGTGAACCACCAAAAGTCCCACCTAATACCATCCCACACAAAGCAATACCTTGGTGCCACCATAGACACCTCAAAAGCCATAGCCTACCCCAATCCTGCCAGGATTGCAAGCATTCAGGCTTTGCGTCAAAGATTCTCACCTCAACACTCTCTCCCAACAAGAGTGTTTATGCAACTAATAGGGATGATGGCCTCTTGCATTTTCATAGTGCCTCATGCAAGACTCCAGATGCGTCCACTCCAAGAGTGCTTAGCGCGCCAATGGAACCAGGCCCAGGGGCATCTGACAGATCTGGTGTTGGTAGACGGTCGCACCCATCGCTCTCTGCAGTGGTGGAACACCACAAATCTTTCCAGAGGTTGACTGTTCCTGGACCCGGTTCCACAAGTAATCCGAACAACGGACGCATCGCTCTCCGGCTGGGGAGCTCATCTACTACACCTCACAGTGCAGGGCACATGGACGCCGCAACAAAAGTTACTCCACATCAACCATCTGGAGTTACTGGCAATCTTTCTAGCCCTAAAATCCTTTCAGACACAGGTTTTAGGCAAAGCCGTCCTTATTTGCACAGACAACATGACGGCCATGTACTACATTCAAAAACAAGGCGACTCACACTCTCCACAGCTCTCTCAACTAGCACAGAGCATATGGAGATGGGCAATTCCACACAAAATCTTTCTCCTAGCCCAACATGTCCCATAAGTCGAAAACACCATGGCAGATCTACTCAGCAGACAGACGCAACAGATCCACGAGTGGGAACTTCACCCGCAGGTTCTTCACCCGTTCTTTCAGATGTGGGGGCATCCACACATAGACCTCTTCGCCACCCACGAAAACAAAAAATGCCCAAGCTTCGCCGCCAGATACACACACCCATTGTCCAAAGGCAATGCGATATCGATGAACTGGTCAGGCAAATTTGCGTACGCCTTTCCACCTCTCCCACTAATTCCATTAGTGGTGCGAAAGCTACAGCAGCACTCCCTCACACTGATCCTAATAGCTCCAACATGGGCCAGACAACCGTGGTACACCACGCTGCTGGAACTCTCGGTAGTGCCACACCAAAAGTTACACCTCTCACCATGCCTCCTCACCCAGAACCATGGAGAGATCAGACACTCGGACCCAGCTCAGCCCAACCTTGCGATCTGGCTCCTGAGATCCTAGAATTCGGATACCTTAACCTTCCCCCTGACTGTATGAACGTCATCAGAGAAGCTAGTCGCCCTACCACTAGAGCCTGCTACGCTGCAAAGTGGAAAAGATTTGTTGTTTATTGCCATAACAACACAATCAACCCTCTAGACATATCTATACAGCACATCATATGCTACCTTCTCCATCTACAAACGTGTAACCTTGCATACACATCCATTCGGCTACACCTCGCAGCAATTGCCGCTTACCTACAAAACAGACAGCACCTATCACTTTTCAGAGTGCCTGCCATTAAAGCCTTCATGGAAGGCCTAAAACGAATAATTCCCCCCAGAGTACCCCCCTCACCTGTGTGGAACTTAAATATAGTTCTCACAAGGCTAATGGGACCGCCTCTCGAACCCTTGCATAAATGTGAACTGCAATTTCTCACATGGAAAACAGCTTTCCTTGTAGCCATCACTTCCCTTAGAAGGGTCAGTGAGATACAAGCACTTACTATACAAGAACCTTTTCTACAAATGCACCCCAACAAGGTTGTCCTCCGTACAAACCTAAAATTCCTACCCAAAGTCATTTCACCCTTTCATCTAAACCAATCGGTAGAATTACCGTTTTTTTTCTCGCAACCTCAAACTGTTGCAGAAAGGGCTCTACACACACTGGATGTTAAAAGGGCCTTACTTTACTATATCCAGAGAACACAACCTTTCAGAAAGACAAAACAACTGTTTGTCTCTTTCTCTCCACCACATAAAGGCAACCCCATCTCTAAGTCAGGGATAGCTAGGTGGATTGTAAAATGCATACAGATTTGCTACCATAAAGCAAAACGCACGTTATCTGTTCCCCCTAAAGCCCACTCTACAAGAAAGATAGGGGCTTCTATGGCTTTTCTAGGGAACATCCCATTAGATGATATCTGCAAAGCAGCTACATGGTCAACAGCGCACACTTTCACTAAACATTATTGTGTAGATGTGCAAACCAAGCAA
Source organism: Triturus cristatus (assembly GCF_964204655.1). NCBI lineage: Eukaryota > Metazoa > Chordata > Amphibia > Caudata > Salamandridae > Triturus > Triturus cristatus. Next base: position 112,065,889 of record NC_140579.1, on the reverse strand, counting down.
CAAGCTAGTGTGGGCCAGGCTGTACTAAAAACACTATTTCAAACCACTGCAACAGATACCGGTGGTCGCCGCTAGGGTTGGGAACTGCTATATAGTCTATGCAAAAGTGTGTAATCTGCAGCTCATATGCCTCGAACGGAATATGCTACTTACCAGTATGCATCTGTTCTTGGCATGTAGAGCTGCAGATCTACACACGCCCACCCGCCTCACCGGCTACCTGTATCTGTTCCAGTCTATCTTATTTAGATACAACACACATGGGTTTCTTCACTGTTATTACTACGCTCCATCTTTCCCTATTGGCGAAAAACAATCTGCGGATGGAGCCGAAGCCCATGCGCAATACGAACCAAGGGAGGAGTCAACGACCTCGTGACTTCCAAAAACTTTCCAAGAGGAAAAACAAACTGCATACATCCGGGCCCAACACCAGATGGCGATCTATGCAAAAGTGTGTAGATCTGCAGCTCTACATGCCAAGAACAGATGCATACTGGTAAGTAGCATATTCCTTTCTTGTTTTGCCCTCAGCTGTCGTGCCAGTATGGTACCTAATTTGTTTCCACTTTAGTAGCCCCGGGCCTGGAGCCTTAGAATAGTTTTCTCTGCTCTTTTGGTGTATATGGCCTTTAACTTACCCTTACGGTGGGTTTGGATCGACAGACTCGATTGGTGTGTTTTTCTCTGCAGATTGTAGTTCCCCTTCTAACAGGAGTCTCTCCCCCTTCTGCTGATTTGTAAGCGTGGTGGCCAACTCTATGCATTTTCCCCTACTAACCGCCTTAAAGGCGTCCCAGTTGTTGACGTAAGATGTGAGGGTTGGGTCATTGGTGTTAAAGTACTCAGTGATCGCCTTCCTTAGTTCGTCCCCGAGGAGTATATCCCTACTGAGGAAGTTCGGTGAAGTACCATCTCCTTTGTTTGGAGCGTGGGGCTGGCCAGTAGAGTACTGGCTACAGGGGGGCATTATCTGAGAGGCAGATTAGGTGAAACATAGTTCCCCCGACTGTATAGAAAGGATTGACTGAGAAAGATGTGGATTTAAGACTGTCCGGCATTACCTGACTTCTGAGCTAGTTCCTTGACGCCTTCGGGTGAATGTTTCACGCTTTATACGTTTCTTTTTCATTTCATTTCCGAAAGATGTGGTCAATTCTGGAGTGGGTTCTGTGGGAGTGAGAGGAAAAAAGAATAGTCCCTTGTCGTAGGGTGGGCTTCCCTCCAAGCATCCAGTAGGCCCAAGCACTGAAGAGATGCTTTAAGAGGGGGGCGGGGGGGGAAGATATATATATATATATATATATTACCTACTGGCGGTTGCCAGTAGGTAGTTATAGTTAGGACCACGTTTCCATAGGAAATCCGCAACATTCTATTTTGAATAACTTTGGCGCCGGTCGACGAATCCTCGCGAATTTTTCAAAATAGGTGGGGCGCTACGCTACGCTCCTACCCTGAAAGTCTCGGGGGGATTCGTCAAGCGGGGGCTGAGATAAAAGGGGGGTCCCAAAACGCGTTTTTCCCATGCATTTTTCCATAGGACCTTTAGACACAGCTACAGCCCGAACGGCTGAACAGAATTACTTGAAATTTGGCAGAGAGGTAGTCCTCAGGTCAAGGAAGTGCCTTTTGTAGGTTTGGTGTAAATCTGTTCAGTAGATTCTGAGAAAATAGCCTTTAAATCAATATATATATCTGAGCCAGCGTACGGTGCGCTTACGGTGCGCTTACCGTACGCGTACGGTGGCGTGCGCAAGCGCGATTTTGATTGGCTGTTAGATCTTAGTAAACATTCGAATCGGTCGAAACCAGGAAGCGGCGGCCGCCATTTTCTCTCTCGCTCTCTGAGTTGGGCAGCAAAAACGATGCCAAAAAATGACTAAAGAGGCAGTTTCTTGAGATCCTAACCACCCAGCATTGATATAGGGGTCCCCAAACAACCCCCAAGCCCAAATAAATGTTTTTTTTTTTTTTCGGAAAATCGCCGATTACGCGTACGGTAAAAAATTTTTTTAAAAAAAATTATCCACACCCTCCCCACCCCGTGTGCAAATGGTGCCCGAAGGGCACCATTCGTGCATTGCTTATTACTTGTAAGAAATAAACAAAGAATAAATTTCACAAAGATGCGCATTATATGTCCCCCATGTGCGCACGGTGCGCGAAGCGCATCGTGCGTACATGGCCCATCCCGCATAACGTAGGCACGCGGTGCGCGCAGCGCACCGCGTGACCACCGTGCGTGCACGGCACTAACTGCGTAAAGTGGGCGCGCGGTGCGCGAAGCGCACCGCGTGCTCACTGTGCGCGCACGGTGCGCGAAGCGCACCGTGCGCGCACGGAACGAACTGCGTTAACTGGGCGCGCACGCCACGAATGGCGTAAAGTAACTTAGTATTTAAAAAACCGTACAAATTCACTGAAAAAACCATAGGTTTCACACACGTTATAGTTAGGAATTAGCATTTAAAAAACCTTGCAAATTCACTGAAAAAACCATAGGTTTCACACATGTTATAGTTAGCTGTACATTTCACTCGTAAAAAACCAATGAAATTCCCCCGTTATAGTTAGTGCAGGCAACTATAACTCACGCGACCGCAATCTTCTGCTGATGACATATGTGTCTTTATGAAAAAAAAATATTTGTAATATATGTATAGCTAAAATTTAATGGAAGAAGACATGGGCAAATAAGTGTCTAAGTACAGTATTAGCATCAGCAGAGGATTACGGTCGCGTGAGTTATAGTTGCCTGCACTAACTATAACGGGGGAATTTCATTGGTTTTTTACGAGTGAAATGTACAGCTAACTATAACATGTGTGAAACCTATGGTTTTTTCAGTGAATATATATATATATATAGGTGTCCTTGTGTGTGTCGTGTCCCGGGACCCATATTACGTTGAAGTCCCCCAGCAGTAGGATGGCTCCCATGGCAAACCCCTCTAAGGTTGGTAAAAACACCTCTAGGAAGTCCAGTTACCCTGTGTTAGGTGAATAGATCGTGGCAATGGTGCAAGGTCATCCCCTGTACTCCCCCCGGACCATCAGAAAGCACCCTGCTTTATCTGTTTTAGTAGCTTGGTGATTGAAGGGGACCAAGGAATGGAAAAGAAGGGCCACCCTATTTTGTTTCGTGGGGGCCGAGGCGCGTAAAATCTGCAGGTATGGTTTGTGCTTCAGCTGCATCTCCTCAGTTTTCTTTAAATGTGTTTCCTGCAGGGCGGGTATCATGAGCTGGTGGTCGGTTAGGAATTTCCACAGGCTTTGTCTCTTGTTAGGGGAGTTGAGACCCCCAACATTCCCAGGATAGGCAATTAACCGCCATTTATCAATTTGCAAGCGCCCCCCATCTCTCAGCTCCCACCCCAACCTCCCCCTAGGTAGCACAGCTCCCCCCTCACGGCCCTGCTAGAGTCATCAAATGAGCGAACACCATGATACATAACATATGAAATGAGAATAAACGAGAACTGTGAGTTGTGGGGTCTTCCATCCCAGAGGAAGGCCTCACTTTGACTAACTCTAGGGGCGAGCCCACTCCCGCTCCCAGAGACCCGTTTACCAATTTACTTGGGCACTTACGTGCTTACTCTTGTGAAACTTTCAATTAACCACAAACCTTAGCCATGACGGGATCAAAAGATGCAGTGTCTATCATAGTAAGAGTCTCAGCACTTGATGCGTCAATTGTGGGGCCGCTCCCCCATTATTCTCCCTATCCAATCCCCCCCCTTACCATGTCTCTAGTGAAGTCTAGACTGGAGGGCATAGAAGGCGTGAGACCAAACAGAAGTCCTTAGGCTCTACCACCTTCAGTCCAGTGCTTTTTTGCCCCGTCGTCCAGTCGTCTGCCATGGGCTGCCACCACGTCGCTCCTTCGGTTGCTCCCCTTCGTCATCTCTCGATATTGTCGCTCGTTTCGGGGAAGGGAGCCTGATTCCCAGGGGGTTCTACGCTTCCTCCATCTCTGTGTAGTGGAGATGCTTATTGTCCATTTGGAAGGCGATGCCAAAGGGGTAGGTCCAGCTGTATTGTTTTGTGACGTTCACTTGGGGCTTCTGTGATCGGCAGGAATTTCTGTTGTTGCGCTAATGTGGCCTGGACCACGTCCTGGAAGAGTGAGCATGAGATGTTTTGGAATGTTACTTTGTCAGAGCTTCTTGAAGGATCATTTCTTTCGTTTTGAAGGAGCTGAATTTTGCTAGCACATCTCTTGGCCTCCTATTGTCCCCAGGCAGCTCCTCCCCCATTAGATGTATCCGCTCCAGTTGCCCCTCTGGACTTCACTCTCCGAGGACAGTGTAGAAGAGGCCTATCATGAACGCCTCCAGATTGGGGCCCTCGCAGCCCTCTTTTAGGCCTCTGACCCTTATATTGTCCCGTCGGGAGCGGTTCTATAGATCATCACATTTGAGCGCTGATGCTCGTAGTTGGCCGCGAAGCTCTACGGTGCTCTCTTCCAAGGGCTTTATACGTTCTTCCAGTTCCTGGCATTTCGCTTCCGCGTCCAGGGTGCAAGTTCCTACCGAGTCCTCATCATCCTGTAAGGCCACCAACTTCACCCTCATCTCCGCTCTGAACGCGTCAAAGGAGGCATCCATATCCGTCTTGATATCCTCCTGTAGCTCCTTCCTGAAGTCTGAGGGGACGCCAGGAAGTCCTCCCAAGTGAGAGCCATGTTGCTGCCGGGTTACACCTCTCCTTCCTTCGCTGTCCCTGCAACAGACAGGGCAAAGTAGTTGGAGGCTTTATTATTGGGGGCCTTTTTGGTGGCATATGGGGGCAGGGTGTCCGGTCAACTCGGGACTGCCCTCCCTACAGTCCGGAGCTTGCCGGATGAATAGTCCACCTGACGAGGATGTGGAACTATGGATTTTTCTGGTCAGTATGTCCCCTATCTTGGACCCCAACGGTTCTATGTGCATGTTACAAGTACATGTATATCCCCTCCAGTTTCAGTCATGAAGACGCAAACACATGTGCGTCCACCGTCAACATGTCCTCTGTCAGATCCGCCATGAATAGGCCGGATATTCCATTCCTAAGTATGAAAAGCCACCGGCTTTATATGGTTCACCTATGCCATTTTACAGTCCAGGCAAGTAGGCCCTGATTCTGTCATCAAACTCTTCTTGCCTTCTGCCTCTGAAAACTCCAGTCTGAGCCTGCATCTGTGACCATGAACTTTGTCTCATTCTCTGCGCGGCTCACGAAGCCTGACATCAGCCTATTCTCTGCCAAGAACTGTATTTCACCTTCGAGTTATCTGCTTCACCCCTCAGCCGATGCATTCCTGTCTAGTAGTTTAAGTAAACATTCTTCCAGCTACCGAGCAAAAGGCCCGGCTTCTCTGTCCTCATGCAAGTAATTCATAGCCCTGTTACCATGGAATATTCCTACCCCCTCGCATTTAGTGTAGACACTTAGACGCTTGTACACGCACGCACAGTCAGTATAGAATAGATTCTGTCCGAGAGTCCTTCTTTTGTGGATAACATAGTTCTTTAAACATAGGATGTTAGATATGATTTGGGATTAGGTTGACTTGACCCCCCAGACTTTCCGTCTCCTCATGTAGAGCTAAATGTCAAGTCCCCTTCACCCCCTAGTTGCACGTCAATCACACGTCATGCTGCTGCGCGCGCATCTATGCCAAGTATTATCTTATAGATCCACCTATATATGACATCATAACCAATTATGTTCCTTTTTACTCCTTATTACACCCATTTTCGGTTACACATATGAATCGTCATTTTCCTTATCAATTGTTACGCCTACTGCATTCGCTTCATTGTAATGTATGTACTATAAAAGTCATTTCTTGTCAATAAAGTATGTACTTCACTTCCTGAACCTCCGTGGTGATGGAACTTGGAGCAACCGATTATAATCGATCATTGGAATAAAGCCCATTCCGAACCTCTAATACCACGGATTCTGCCTCTTATTTACTGAGCTGTTTTATTATGTTTCCGTATCAAATTAAGTCCCGGTAAAGGAATTTTATTTACCACATGAATGGCGCCCGAATAGGGACACTTTCTCATCTCACGCGCCGGCGGTGAGTTGCAGGCCCGGTCTCCTGCCACAGCTGGACAGACAATAACGCGTACCAGCAGGATTTCCTGTATCTCCCTCCGGTCAAGCGGGGGCGACTGAGGCTGCGATCAACACCCAGACGAGGCGGTGAGAAGTGCGAAGTATCCCGACCAGAGCCTAGCTGAGAGAGCAAGATCCGAGGTATACAGAGGCCCACCAGTTTCCGAAGTCCCAAGTCGAGTCCAGTTTCCGACGAGTCGAGTCGAGTCCAGTCCGGTCCAAGTCCAGTTTCCGAGGCCTTCCGTTTCCGAAGCTACCCGGTGAGTACCATTACTGGGGAGGCATTTCTGACGTGCACATAGGTTGTGCCGGTCAAGACGGGTTTGGGTACACAAATCCGGTCTGCACTGTTTTAGCAGTGTATATGTACTGTTTAGCAGTATATCAAGTATTCCGAAGTATCTAGTTATTGTCAAAAATTATGCTTGGTGATTAGTTATGCAGACGATCATCATTGTTGGTTATTTTAAAGGTTAAAAAATGTTTAATGTTTAATGTGTTAAACGTCCTGCATATTGTGGTATGACTGGTTGTTCATTATTGTGCTTTTGTACTAAGTGTGTTCAAGATTAAGTATCAGATCAGTTCTCAATATGCCGCTCTTTTCGAAACTAAGACAGATCACTACAAGAAAAGGGGTACTCGAAGAAGCCGTTCCTATTCCTCCTAGGGACACTCCAGGGTACTTCATGTATCATAAACATGGCTTAGACGCTATATTATTTCTTGATTTATGGGTAGACTACACCAAGGAATTACCAGAAAGTCAGAGGTGGCCCACAGCGGGAACCTGGGATGCAGAGTGCATCATGAAAGTAGAGGAAGAGTTATGGAAAAGGAAAGTCAGACAATCACAGAAAGATGCCGTTGAGTTATGGCGTAAAGAATCTCATAGACGTACAGAAAAAGCACGTAGACAGGAAGAGAAGAGTAAAGAGAATTCCAATAAAGTTCGAGAAAATCTATTAATTGAGGAAGGGATCCGAGTGAAATCGGAACAAGTAGACAGACAAAGAAATGCCCTTATGAATGGTATGTATCCCCTTCTGGCCGAAGGATTACCTAAAGCTACTCCAGAAATACCGAAAGACTTGCCGCCCCCATTATTTCCAATAAAGGTACATCCTAAGGGGCATCCTAGAACCGCAGAAGATGTTTTTCTTTCTTCATATTTAGATGACGCAGCTCCCGAGTATGCTAATTCCGCCCCACATAGACCGCCTATCAGGGAGGCTCAACGCCAAGACCCAGTACCCGTATCCCTACAGCAACAGATCGTGTCACAAGTTCCGGCAAGCACATCTGTTTCTACATCTGTTCCTACAGCTGCTTCTATAGCTGTGTCCACACCTATAGTTGCTGTGTCACGTTCAACGAATCCTTTCACACCCGACACCCCAGATGGGGCTACGGGAGGTGCTAGTAACATTTTTTCTACGCCACCCAGAATAAATAAACTTGCTTTTCAAGAGTCAGCACATTCACGTACCCCCAAACTCATAAATGCCCGTACGCTTAAGGAACTTCTTATAGATTGCAGATATGACCCTGTGCCCGGCAAAGAGGACGAAATGATCCTGGCATCATTGCGTATCAGACGAGCCGCAGTGTACTTAGGGAAGTTACCAGGAATGACTGCACATCTAGATAAAATATACCATTTTGTCCAAACAGGGCGAGATCCAGAATGTATTAACAGAGCTATGGAATACCAGAAAGTGGAGATACAGGGGGAACTGTTACGTTTCCTCATAAATTGTGTGATCAGAAATGAAGACCGACCGGGGGTAGACCCGGAAGCAATGCAAATTCTTACCAGATGGAGCCAGAATATATCAGAAGGTAGACATGATAAACAAAATTGTATAATAGCCATGTGCCGAAAGATCCGTAAAGAAATAGAACGCCTACACGAAGAAAGATTAGCGGTAGACGAGTTCGAGCAAAACGAGGAGGAAGGGTCAGGACTGCCCGCAGGACAGTCAGACACTATAGCCTATGTAGGTAGAGGAAGATATTGTAATAGTAATAGATGTCCTATTGACCCGATACGTCCGATATGTCCAGACAATAACAGGAGTTTCCCTACACCCGTAGTCCATATAAGGTCTAACGAGCATTCGTTCCAAGCCGCCGACAAACTACTCCGAGAACGAAGGGGTTATCATTTCCTCGATTCTATGGATGAACAAGATTTAGCTAGGGCAGCTGTCCATTGGGTGGACAGTCCCGGAAAATATAGTGATAATACAGTAGCACGCACGTTTTTGAATCTCACCCCAGATGAACAGCGGTTAGCTGGGATTTATATGATTCAACAACTCATTATACTATATCAGAGTCAGCATTCGGACCCTGGTCCCTTACCTGACATATTGACTGAATTGCTTATGAATAGATGGAGAGGTTCAGGTACTAAATTAATTAAAGAAATTCTAGAATCAAGAAAGCAGTATATTCTTTTTGTATGTTCAGACCGTGCCTCATTGCCCATCAAGGAAAGAACCACGTATTACATGGATAGACAGAATCCTTTACGAGAAGTACACCCAATAAAAGGCGAGGACAATGAGTTTAAACGCGTATTTGTATATACGCCCATATCGAAAATAGAATTGTTAGAAATGAAGAAAGTGGTACCCAGTCATGACAAAGATCCAGCGGGTTTTCACCGAGAAATTAAAGACATGTTACTCATGGGAGAGTATACCTATCCCGACATTATGACAATATTAAAGGTATTGATGCCTGCTGGCATTTACGAGAAACTCAGGGAAAAGGAGTGGGAGGTAGGAGACCAAAAGATAGAATGGTCAGCATTGGAAGCAGAAGAAAAGGCCCGAACTGCAGGAGCAGGACTTGGGGATAAAACTAAAGCACTACCAGGTTTATTAGTACAGGTACTGCCACGTTTATTAACTACGAAAAAGGAAGATTGGGGTACAATTTCAGCCTGTAAACAGAAGCAAGATGAAGACACTAGTGATTACTATGCCCGATTTGAAAAATGTTTTGGTATAAATAGTGGCCTAAAAGCAAGTAGCGAATCATACCCACATCTGTTTGTAACAAAACTAGTAGAAAATGCCCTACCCCAAGTAAAGAATAGAGTATTGAAATTCGAGAGTACCTGGCAAGGTAACACTCCATCACAAATGTTACAAATGTTACAATACCATCACAATAGAATTAGAGAGGAACAAGAACATGAACACAGACGCATGAAAGACACGAAAATGAAAATGTTAGTTTCTCAGACAGTCCCAGCTGAAGGACATAAAAAGGGTATGACACATTCCGGTGATTCAGCCGGACCTGTAAAAGGGACATGCAATTATTGCAAAAAGCCAGGTCATTACGTACACGATTGTCCAGTTTTGAAACATAATATCAGCATAGGTAAAACACAAGAAAGACCACGGCCACCTAGACAGGACCAGAATGAACAAGGAGCTCCGCAGCATGCACAGTCCATGCCAGCTTCACAACAGTCTATACAGTTTGTGCCAGCCGCACCAGCGCTGCCTGTTGCTGCCACACAAACCACGACACGACAACTGTACCAGACCGCACAGTACGACTATCCTGATTATCAACGATACGCATGAACAAGCCTAGAGAGGGAAGTTGACTTACCCCTTATCGAGATCCCGGTAGATCAAGAAGGACCTTATGTACATAGTGAATTATTAGGCCAAGACAGAAAATTTTTACTCGATACAGGGGCAAGTCGAACAACGATAAAACGTAGTGAAGTTCCAGGGGCACCCCTCTCAGGCTCTCAGAATATTTCCCTTGGTTTTTCAGGAAAGCCTATTGTTAATGAAGTGTCACAGCCTCTCCCACTTACGATAGGACCTCTGACCCGAACTACAGATTTATTGCTTACTAAATCATGTCCCGAAAATCTGTTAGGAATAAAAACGCTGAAAGCTCTAGGAGCCATAATATGTTGTTCTCCGGAAGGAGTGAGGTTGTTTTTACGTGATTTTAAAGGTCACTATGTGTCTAGAGACATGGATCCCCGACTACAGACTTTACCTACACATCTATGGGCACAAGGCCCTACTGATGTTGGACGCATGAATATTACACCATATCGAGTCACATTAAAGGCAGGAGTGGTGCTACCACGAATGCGACAATACAAGTTACCACCAGATGCTGTAGTGGCTTTACTACAAATCATTGACGAGCTCATTACCCAAGGAGTAGTTGTAGAAACAGACTCCAATGTATGTAATTCACCGATAATTCCGATTCTTAAACGAACAGATCCAAAAGCACCGCCAGTATATCGATTGGTTATTGATCTGCGCGAATTAAACAAATGCATTGTGCCGCAATTTCCTGTGGTCCCTGATATCTCGTCATTACTGACAGCTATTGATTCCGAAGCGACATTCTTTACTGTAATCGATCTCAAGAATGCCTTTTTCAGCGTCCCAATAGATCCGGAAAGCCAATATTTGTTCGGGTTTAGTTTAAATGGGCGTAGCTTTAAATTCTCACGCGCACCTCAAGGATTTACAGAAAGCCCCAGCATCTATAGCCAAGCACTGAAACGAGAACTCGACAGTATCTACATGCCAGTTAACACTGCTCTGCTTCAATACGTCGATGATCTGTTGATCACCGCGAGAAGTGAACCGGAATGTGAAAAAGCATCACTGACAGTTTTACAATTTCTAGCCGAAAAGGGGCACAAGGTGTCCCCTTCTAAGCTGCAATTCTGTGTCCAGCGAGTTATTTATCTTGGACACTCGCTGTCCAAGGAGGGAAGGCAGCTTACACCCGACCGCATTCAGTTAATAGCTAACATGCCAATACCCAAGACACAAAAGGAGGTGCGGGCTTTCATAGGCCTCACGTCATATTGCAGGCAGTGGATCCCTCAGTACGCATTTCTAGCAAAACCACTCATTCAGTTGACAACACAGGAGGCAGCCACATCGACTGTTCTCCCTTGGACTCAGGAACATACACAAGCTTTTGAAAGCCTAAAGAAAGCTTTAAGTCAAGCACCTGTTTTAGCAACGCCATGTTACAGAAAACAGTTCACACTCTTTGTTACAGAACGCGAAGGTACTGCCTTGTCAGTACTCACACAGGAACAAGCAGGAGCACACAAACCATGTGCTTATTTTTCTAGTACATTAGATCCCGTAGCTCAGGCTTTGCCTGCATGCCTAAAATCAGTGGCAGCGACAGCTTTAGCAATCAGACAAAGCGATGCCATAGTGTTAGGACATCCATTGACAGTTCAAGTACCACATGCAGTAGAGGTTCTTGTAAATAGAACGCAAACACAACACTTGACTATAGCGCGACTTACAGGGTACGAACTTACATTGTTTCAGCCACATATAGAAATCAGACGCTGTAATACATTGAATCCTGCCACACTTTTGCCAGTAACCGGAACAGACCCACTAGCCCATGACTGTATTGAAGTTATTACAATAACGACGAAACCTAGACAAGACTTAACCGATGTCCCATTGTCAGACCCAGACCTGACATTGTATGTAGATGGTTCATGTATGAGAACAAATACAGGAGAGTTGGTGGCTGCTTACGCAGTCACAACAGATACTGAAGTCATTGAAACTAATCGTATAAATATTTTGTCAGCTCAAGCCGCAGAGCTTATTGCTCTGACACAAGCCTGTATTCAAGCCACAAATAAAAAAGTCAACATATACACTGATTCACGTTATGCATTCGGAGTTGTACATGACTTCGGCGTGCTGTGGCGAGAGAGAGGTTATTTAACTTCCCACGGTGCCCACATTCAGCACGGACCCCTCATTCATGCCTTATTAGATGCAATACATCTACCTACTGCAATATCAATTATGAAATGTAAGGCTCATACGAAGGTTACTGATATCATTTCTCAAGGCAATGATCTAGCCGACAGAACAGCTAAACAGACTGCTCAAACCCAAACATCCGACATGACAAAGACAATAGTCCCGATGCCGACACATTGTATGACCGTTAAAGATCCTACCCTTGACGTAATTGACATACAGACACATGCTACACCAGACGAAATAAAGAAATGGACTGAATTAGGAGGGATCCAAACGGACCAAGGATGGATGATGAAGGAAAAATCTGTGTGGTTCCTTCCTGATTCAATGGTCCAAGTTATAATTAACACCATACATAGTCCAGCACATCTAGGAGAAAAAGCTATGCTAGACAGCATTCAACACATTTGGTTCAATAAACATTTACGAGCAGCAGCCAAACAAAAGGTCCGTACCTGTATGATCTGTTGCCAGTTCAACCCAGGAAAAAGTGTTCCCGTAGAGCAAGGTGGATTTCATCCTCCTAATCACCCTTTTGAAGTACTCCAGATGGATTATATCCAGATGGAACGATGTCGAGGATTCAAATATGTTCTCGTAGTTGTCTGCGCTCTGTCCCGCTGGACGGAGGCATACCCGGTTTCAGATTACACTGCCCCGACTACTGCCAAACAGTTGGTTCGAGAATTCTTCCCACGATACGGTTTACCACGTGTTGTTCACTCAGATAACGGCCAGCCGTTCTCATCCGAATTAATGAAACATGTTTCACTTTTGTTAGGTTATCAGTGGAAATTCCACTGTGTCCGACACCCCGAAGCAGCAGGTCTCGTAGAAAGACATAATCAGATACTGAAAATCAGATTGTCCAAAATATGCAGAGAGAAAGGTGTCGACTGGGTAGTAGCGTTACCAGTTGCACTCTTCTACATGAGAATGGTAGCAAACTCTCGAACAGGGCTATCCCCGTATGAGGTGATCTTCGGCAGACCACCAAATATGTGGGGGACGCCTATACCACGCAAAATAACTGATATTGACTGTAATATGCTGACAGATTACTTGGCTTCCTTGATGTCTGCACTACAATCTTGTCGTTCACAGGTAGCTGCAGCCTTTCCCGACAATACTGAGGTGAAACCCCATGACGTAATTCCGGGGGACCTCGTCTTTGTGAGGAATTTCGACCGGAAGACTCAGCTGGAGCCCAGGTGGAAGACACCCAAGTTGGTTTTACTGACCACAAGGACAGCCGTGAAGATCGAGGGCAAGAAAGGATGGATTCATTCAAGTCATATCAAGAAATTTCATGGACTTCCTTCAGATGTAAACAGCCCACCTCGTGTGTCCTCACCAATTGACTCAAAACTACCTCTGGCTGAGGCCGACGGTAAAGAACTTTATAGACTAAAATTAAGGCCTAGGCCGTCGGACGATTTGATTGTTTAAGTCCTCTCCTAGGTGAAGCGGTTGAATCTGTCTCCGACATGTATCGCCTAGACCTGAATCATGGACAGTCGTGAAAAATGATGAAACGACAGGCGTATTGTAAATCACTGCGTAGCCATTGCATAGTGACATTATTAATCTTGTTTTTCTTAAGTCTTTTAATAATTACTGCAAGTATATTGTTGCACATATATTACCCTATTGCCAGAAACGTTTACAATGTTACTGCTGAACATTCTTTTAGTGACTTACCCCCGCATGAATTGTCTTATAGACTTGCGCTGCGCAATAACACTTTCATTAGTATGTTACATCATTCCCATCAGACTAGTAATGCAACTAATTGTTGGGTGTGTGGCCGGCTCCCTCCCTATCAGAATTATGAAGGAGTCCTGCCTTTCTTTCCACATCCGTTTACACATAATGGCTCCTGTGGAGCATGGTTTAGTTTAATAAATTCCATAGACTCAGATACAGCCGTTTACAAAGACCAGTGGGTATGGGGAAATCTGAACCTAGTTTTATTCAAAGTCTGTTACCCTGACAAGGAGGGTCGTCCCAAAGGAACAGGAACTGATCTAGAAAATGAAGTATATGGATTAGGTAACTTTACTCCTAATCTCATGGTCCTAAATGTCGAATCCGAAGTTGAACTAGTTTTACCAACCATGTCAGTATTCCCAGCGAAAGGTGAATTATGTGTAAGAAAAGTTGGTTCCATACATATGGGCCATAGTAAATGCACTACTACAGTAGAATTCAGTGATCAAGGCAAATCTTCATTTAGAGCTTATCGCCACTCCTACTTTATATGTGGTCAGACTGCATATATGCGTCTGCCTCTAGATTGGGATGGTACCTGCTACATTGCATTCCTTTTGCCACCTGTTTTCCTAGCTCCTCCTGATTATTATAGAAATATTCATTTAGTACACAACAGAGAGCGGAGAGATCTCCCAATTGTCGATTACACTGAAACAGCATGGGAAAAATACACAGATTTCAATAAAGGCATCTTTCCCTATATAGGTACTGTTACTAATAGTAAGCTGATACGTAGATTAACTAGAACCCTTGAAGCAGTAGTGAATGAAACTATTTCCGCCTTAGGCAATTTAACAGAAGAGCAGTCTGCTATGCGGATTGTTGTGCTTCAAAATCGTCTTGTCCTTGACGTCATCCTGGCTGATAGGGGCGGAGCTTGTAGGGTCATCGGATCAAGCTGCTGCGTATTCATACCAGAAAATTCGCCATCTGTATATAAAGCTATAACTCGCCTTCATAAGATTGTAAGCCAGATACACCAGAACCCAGGCACTTGGACTTGGTCCGGTTGGTTTTGGAGTGTGATATCAGCCTGGGGATGGAGAGTTCTATCATTGCTAGGTATTGGCCTTCTCATACTATTCAGTTGCTGTCTATGTCTACAATGTGGACCAGCGATCTGTGGCCTGTGTGCCACATCGTGTATTCCACCACCAAGATCTCATTCGTCACGGAAGAAGAAAGAAGAACAAATGATGTTATGCGAACAGATCAATGGATTAATGAAGATTGATATCTCTTGACGGGCAAGTAGGGGACAAGGAGGGAATGTGGAAATATGGATTTTTCTGGTCAGTTATGTCCCCTATCTTGGACCCCAACGGTTCTATGTGCATGTTACAAGTACATGTATATCCCCTCCAGTTTCAGTCATGAAGACGCAAACACATGTGCGTCCACCGTCAACATGTCCTCTGTCAGATCCGCCATGAATAGGCCGGATATTCCATTCCTAAGTATGAAAAGCCACCGGCTTTATATGGTTCACCTATGCCATTTTACAGTCCAGGCAAGTAGGCCCTGATTCTGTCATCAAACTCTTCTTGCCTTCTGCCTCTGAAAACTCCAGTCTGAGCCTGCATCTGTGACCATGAACTTTGTCTCATTCTCTGCGCGGCTCACGAAGCCTGACATCAGCCTATTCTCTGCCAAGAACTGTATTTCACCTTCGAGTTATCTGCTTCACCCCTCAGCCGATGCATTCCTGTCTAGTAGTTTAAGTAAACATTCTTCCAGCTACCGAGCAAAAGGCCCGGCTTCTCTGTCCTCATGCAAGTAATTCATAGCCCTGTTACCATGGAATATTCCTACCCCCTCGCATTTAGTGTAGACACTTAGACGCTTGTACACGCACGCACAGTCAGTATAGAATAGATTCTGTCCGAGAGTCCTTCTTTTGTGGATAACATAGTTCTTTAAACATAGGATGTTAGATATGATTTGGGATTAGGTTGACTTGACCCCCCAGACTTTCCGTCTCCTCATGTAGAGCTAAATGTCAAGTCCCCTTCACCCCCTAGTTGCACGTCAATCACACGTCATGCTGCTGCGCGCGCATCTATGCCAAGTATTATCTTATAGATCCACCTATATATGACATCATAACCAATTATGTTCCTTTTTACTCCTTATTACACCCATTTTCGGTTACACATATGAATCGTCATTTTCCTTATCAATTGTTACGCCTACTGCATTCGCTTCATTGTAATGTATGTACTATAAAAGTCATTTCTTGTCAATAAAGTATGTACTTCACTTCCTGAACCTCCGTGGTGATGGAACTTGGAGCAACCGATTATAATCGATCATTGGAATAAAGCCCATTCCGAACCTCTAATACCACGGATTCTGCCTCTTATTTACTGAGCTGTTTTATTATGTTTCCGTATCAAATTAAGTCCCGGTAAAGGAATTTTATTTACCACAAGGAGCCTGCGAAGGGCCACGTATCTGTTGATTCCGGTGACCTTGCTTCTCCCTGGGGTGACAGTCAGTGCCCCAAAGGCTTCTCTGGGTCTTCAAAGCTACGACCTCCCTATCCGCAGCAGCGCCTACTGCTGCAGAAGTCTACTCTGCCTGAGAGTCTCTCCTCCTGCCCGTTAGCATCTCCTTTGTCTTGCCGATTTTGCACTTCCTTCTGCCAGCACCATCTCAGGGTCAGGCGACTTTCATGGGAGGCCAGGCGTCCATCCTTCTGCCCTTAATGCACTCTTTGTTTCGTGGGCCCCCACTACCAGCTGGAAGGTCGAGGCATTCCCCCGCCTCCAGTCCGCCACCTGCGAGCCCCGCATTCGTGGAGTCCCCTCACCTTGACTGCCCGACCCGGGACCTCCGCATGGCGCTGGGCATGCCCTCTTTTCCAACAAGTGCTTTCGGCGGCTCCTGGGCGGGTGGCAATGTGATCTCCTCGGGGGGCTCGCCCCACGCCTTCTCCTTTCAGTCCTGGATAACTGAGAGTAAATACCGCTGCCACGCTCAACCATTTTAGGATGCCCATCGGCGCACCGTCCTCATCTTTTCCAGCCCCCGGCGGCGATCACCTGGTGGCACCCAGGGGCTCCAAACCACACTCCGGTGCCCTAGCTTCCACTGGTGTCACTTTCGGCAGGTTTCGGTGTCGATTTTCGTGCCTCTTTCACTCCATCAGCGGGGCCTGGGACAGAGCCGATCGGATTCACATCCGGCGGCCATAATGGTCACGCCCCCTAGATTTGAATTTAATATTGATATTCATCAATTATGTCAGATGTAAAAAGATTTCACCACAAAGGTGTATCACCTGGACATATACATAATATATATAAAATTGTGTCCCAATAGACTCCAAGTGCTCTGACAACACATAGAGCATTGCTGGCCCACATTTACTGCAGGATCGCAGGTATCTACAAAGCCTACGCGGCCTAAAGTGTCATGGTCTGAAGTTCTGAACACAACCCCGAATCGTGGGTACGCTCAAAATCTCAAGAAAAGTGAAAAAAGAAAAGGGAACGCAACTATTAGTGACGTATCAAAACATTAAATAAGGAAAAGATAAAACATTAAAGGTAAATAATATAACAAATAAATCCTTGTTAGCAACAACCACATGCACCGACACTTGTGAAATAAAACACAATTTGCTCACAAGCCTGCCT
This sequence comes from Triturus cristatus, assembly GCF_964204655.1. Classification (NCBI taxonomy): domain Eukaryota; kingdom Metazoa; phylum Chordata; class Amphibia; order Caudata; family Salamandridae; genus Triturus; species Triturus cristatus. The sequence continues at coordinate 112,048,543 of NC_140579.1, read as the reverse complement.
TAAGAAGTAACAGCCATGATTCGCAAGGACTCGTGAAGCACAGTGCAAATAGACACATACCCAAAAAGACAGGTAGAATATACCCTCCAAACAGATGCTAAAAACCATTGTGGGCTAATAACAAGAGCTTCTTATAATGCCTAAAAACTCCATAAATAGGTAAGGAAACTGCAACTAGAAGTCTCCATCCGTACGTTTCCCGACTCTACCGATCACGCAGAGTAAGATACAGAGTTCACACCCTATGTTCAAGGAATGAACAAATGAAATACTTATCCCTTCCACAGTGGTGAAGGCAACTAACTTGTGGCTTCAAAAGAATACACCATAAACTGAGTTTACTCTCACAATTTTCCAAAAAGCGAAGCACATACAATAAAAATGTAGATATGCAGTCTGTTTAGAAGGAGAAGACCACCTACACCATAAAAACACATAGTCCAAAAGGATTTTAATGAAGGATGACCACAAGAACATTTATTTAATAGAACACAAAACATAGGCCCTGAATATCGCCATAATATACACACCACAAGAGTAGTGAGGACATACCACATTGATCATTCTAATGAGAAAGACCAGAACATCCCTATATACCAGACTTACTACTGGCATGCTAACATGTCCCTATGAGTGACAACGAAAGGTCGAAAACATGCTCATTTTGGCATACTGAAATGCTGCATAGAAGCCTGCATCAGAAAATCTTCCAATAAGAAGATACATCTCTTGACAATAACCTCTTGAGCACAAAGCCCATCCTCACAGGCCAAGGAACAAAGGGAAACCTTCCACGTTATCTAAATCAACACCAGCCTCAGAAAAGAAAAATAATTGGTACTGAGAATAAAACATCAGCTCTCGCAGACTCCAAGTGGTCAAACCAATAATGGACACGTAAAATGCCTTAACAAAGCTTACTCGCTTTGAAAGAAAACTTACATCTCAAGTATAAGAAGAAGTTACACCAGTAACAAACAACGAAAATCTATGACTCTGAAGACCTCTGTCTTCCGAGGAAGCATCTCAACGCTGCATAAGCTTGCCTCTCAAAAAGGTGTCCGCCATCAAATGGCATGTCGACTAAAGTCGACTGGACGGCCTCAAGAAACCTGAAGTTGGCAACCAAGCTCTACGCCTTAATGCCACTGCACGACCTACAGAGTCAGTGGTGTCCCTACCACACCTTATGCCAAGCCTAGCAGTCTGCTGACCATCCTTATTCAAATCACCAGTCTCCTAGCAAATGTTATCCAAGAGATGGCAACATATTATGTAGCGAATCCCATAAAGCATGGGAATATCGCCCCAGCACACGACATATTTATGGATCTCAAGGCTGAATTGCCGAAGCAAAGATGTGTTTACCACAGGCATCACGACTCAGACTCCTTACCCACTGGAATCTTAGAAACAGAACCTGCATCCTGTGAAGAAGTCGCAACCTGAGTCACCAAGCTACAGATTGAAGGGTGTCTATGAAGACAAACTGGCTGCCCAGGCGCAGGCAGGTGTCTACGTGCAATATCTTGGACTCAGACTTGGCCCAAGAGCCTAATCAAATATCAAAAAGGGCCTCCCCAAACAGGACAGGTTCTTCCCTAGTCTGTCCCTGAAAAAGAACCACAATCAAAGGACCTGTGGACCTTTGCACCATAGGAAGTGACAAGTTTAAAACTGTAGCCACTTTTCTTAGCATGTCTTCAAAGGAGCAACTTGTCTCCGTAGCAAGGCCAGGGTGAGAAAGCAACCCTGAAGCTGGAGATGAATCTAGGTCACTAGCCTCTCCCAAAGCAGACAACCAGCTCTCCTCCATCTGAGGCACATTAATTTCAGGAAAGGGTCCTGCCTCAATCGACAGGAATCAAAACCCGTATATTCCCCTCAGTCTGAATAGTTGATTCCGCATCCGACGTTGTACTACACCTACACTGTGGAAGAGAAGCAACGCCACCGACATCAGTGTCAGAGTTGGCTGATCGAAGTCCAACATCATAGGTCGAGATCCCGAAGGACTGTGGACATTCACCAAAGCAGGACCAACCGACTTCGACCCCAACGGTTCAGCCATCACTGAGGGCAAACCCTCCGACGTCGCCCCACTCACCTCCTTGTGGCCTAAATGTACTCCAGATGGAGATGGGGTCCCAAAAGATGAAGTGCAAGGAATTATAATTTTCATTCATCCAAGCAATTGGCGCACCGCCTCCTGGAAACATGTGGAGGCACTGTGTTGTGTCTCGTACGGCCTCCTCAACCGTCGAGCGGGAGGGGCCATGGGAGACTGAGTCCCCACGTGATGAAGTCCGGGAATGCTGAAACTTCAACTGCCCCTTACATTTTGACTTCCCTGGAGAATGACTTCCTCCAGACCGGCTTCAGCTCCTAGATAGACCTCACTTTTCCCGAGATGACGAAGACCAAGCCTGGGAAGCCTCCGAGGATCGTGACACACGCAACAACATCAACTTCAAACGTCGCTCGTTTACCGACTTCGGTTTTAGCTTCTGGCAGGAGCCAAAATCTTTGCCGTTGTGGTGCTCGCCTAAACACCACATACAAATCATACGCAGGTCTGTCACTGACATACGTCAATCACAAGACCCACAAGGTTTGAAACCTGTAGACATCAGACAAAAGCACACTATTCAACCGACATGGAGTACCAAAGCAGGTCAGGAAAACAGTCTCCCGAGGACCCGCCCTCTGGATCCGCGTTACAGCACGGAAAAAAAGAAACCGACGTCCGCTCACCGGAAGGGACTTACATGGCTCCACTGATGTTGGGACCGGGCCAGCATCATCGCGGAGCCATAAGACGCCATCCCCCGGTGCGCAGAGGTAGGGCTGAAAAATGGCCGGATCCAGAATAGAGCCTGGGGCGAACTCAAAAGTTAAGGAATCTGTGGCTAGATGTCTCTATCGGAATTGCAGCTAAGATGGTGCAATGCAGGCTGCAAGTTAGTTATTCTTAATCATGCAGACTATACTCAGTCTTCGGAGTCTTTCTGATGCTCCTAAACATAGAATATTCCCGCCATCATCCGGGGACCCCGGAACACTTATCATATGGTGCAGAACGCTGTGGCTAGGGCCATACTCATGGTTGGCCCTAGGACACATATGACGCCTCATTTGAAGTCCCTACACTGGCTCCTGGTGCCAAAAGAGGGTACATTTCAAAGCCCTGGTGCTGGCCTTTAAGGCCTTCCACAAATAGGGGCACCTTACATTAGGAATAGATTTCAGCCTTATGCCCCATACAGAACCTTGCGGTCTTCGACCCTGCAGTTGTCGATCGTGCCAAAGTTTGTGCATTCGCGTATGGGGGGACGCTCCTTCCAGGTGGCAGCCTCGCAGCTATGGAATAGCCAGCCGCCCTCCCTGAGACAGGTGCAGGATCTCATTAGTTTCAGGAGAAATTTAAAAACTTGGCTCTTCCAACATTAGATGAGGCATACCTGCTGTTGTGTGCACTGTTCTGTCATGGGTTTCTGCTAGCGCCGGTACACTCTAAGGAGTAGCTGTGCGCTCTACAAATACCCAGTAACTTAACATATGAATACAATTTGAACTCATGTATGTATGTATGTGATGCTCTATAGTGCAGACTGTCACCCCGCGAGTATCCTGGCGTTGCAACTTAGCAGATGACATCAGCAAGCAACGGGCCTGACTATCAGTGGGAGACAATGCTCTCATTCCTAGGGAATAACCAGGTTTTCAGACTCTTTCTGAAGCATGGCATGGAGGTCACCTGTCTAATACTCAGGGGTAAGTCATTCCAGAGGCGTGAGGCCGCTGTACCAAAGGCCCTGCCTCCCATCCTGGATTTCTTAAATTTAGTCGTCGTTACCAGGTAGGCGCTCGAAGAGCGAACATGTCTTATGGGCTTATACCATGTAACTCTCTCCTGAATAGAGAGCGAGCCCGTACCATGTACCGCTCTGAACACAATTCACAAGGATTTTAAACTAACTCTCTCCTTGATCGGCAGCCAATGGTGGTCTCTCAAACCCAATGAGGTGGAAGATCTGCGTTGCCTATTTAATGCCAACTTTGCCGCTATACTGGACTATCTGCAGCCCCCGCAGGATGTATTGAGGGACTCCCAGGTACAAGGAATTACAGTAGTCCAGTCTACACAGAATTATACTCCTCACTACCAGGGGTCTAGTCTCCTCGGGCAGCAGTGGAAGAATCTGCCACAATGCTTTTAGTAATGCAAAGCAGACACTGACCGTTTTATTAGCCTGTGACGCCATTGAAAGGTTGTCATCAATCAGGACGCCCAGGTTGCGTACGGTCTTAACTGGGGCCAGAGGGTCATCCCCAGGAGCGAGTTTAAACTCTAGCGGCAAATGCTGTATCGTTTTGGCAGTGGAGCAGTATACCACCTCTGTTTTCCCCCCGTTGAAGTGCAGTGAGCTTTCTTTAAGCCAACCGGCAGTCTGGCGCATGCATTCATGGAAGGTATCCATGGTCACTGCCTGCTTCCCTTCCAAAGAAAACACCAATTGAGTGTCGTCAGCATAGTTTACCAAGTCAATCCTGAATGATTTTATAATGGGGATCAGCGGGCGCAGATATATATTAAAAAGAATGGGGCTTATTGCCGAACCCTGTGGCACCCCATGGCGTACCGGGGACTTGGAGGAGGCAAACGGAGTCATGGTTACCACCTGCTGTCTCTCTGAAAGGCACGATTGCAACCACTTCAGGGCTCGGCCTTTCACACCCATTCGCTCCAGCCTTCTCATCAGCACTGCATGGCTCACTGTGTCGAATGCGGCCGACATATCTAGCAACACTAATACAGATGAGTTGCCATTGTCGGCTCGCATTCGCAGATTATCCAAGATGGTTGCCAAGGCGATTTCCGTCCCTGGTCCTGGGCGAAAACCAAACTGATCCCTGTCCCAACAGGTTATTCTCTTCAAGGTAGCCTGATAAAGACTTGCTGACCACCTTTTCCAATATTTTTATTGGATAGGGCAGAAGGGATATAGGTCTGAAGTTTGCCGGATTTGTTGGATCCAGGGAGGGTTTCTTAAGCAGGGGGGTTACCACTGCCTGCTTCCAGGCCTCTGGTACCACGCCTTCTTCTAGGGATTGAGAGCAGATCTGTCGCATCCAGGGGAGTAATTCTTGCCCACATTCCTTCCAGATGAGGGAGGAGGTCTAAGGGGGACCCAGATGAAACGCTTTGAGCACAGCTGTTAAACAGCTCCTTTGTAAGGGGTTGGAAATACTCCAAGGATGTTTCTGCCCAGGGTTCCTCAATTAATGTTTAAGGCAGTTCATCCCAGCAACTAACATTGCCTGGATCGAAGCCTCCGAAGTTTCAGCTCCTCACTGTACCAGGGGGCTGATGGCTTCCTTTTATTCTTCATTCGTTTTATAGGGGCGCATAGGTCCAAGGTATTGGTAATGTGGTTACAGTAAGTTTGATAGTTCTTGTCCACTGGGTCATCAGGAACAACGAAAGTCTGGTTCGAAAATATTGAACCTGGTCTGTTGTTTAGTAAATTAGCCCAATCTCTTCCCATGCGATGGGTCACTAAGCAATTGTTGTTATTCGCTACATTGGGCATAGTAATCCTTAAGTGAATTAATGAGTGATCAGTCCAGCTTTGAGGCAGTACACTGATCATCTCCGTCTCAGTCTGATTTGCACACAGTAAGTCCAACACATGCCCTCCTAGATGGGTCGGTTGTCATACTAACTGATGTAGACTAAGATTCACACCGGTTTGCCTCAGGTCTCTCAAATGATTCCCTAAAACCCCGTTTTCCCAAAAGTTAAAATCCCCTAAAAAGATCATTCTGGAGTGTGTTAGAGTCAGGGCGGCGATGGTATCAGCCAGTGCTTGGTACTGAGTATCTAAACCTGGAAGTCTATAACAGACCATTCCAGTTGGTAGCTGTTAGAAAAACACACTCCCACACCGGAAGGGTGGTGGTGTTCTCCCAGACATACTGTGGTAGCTTGGCTCGAGCGGGAAGGAAGGCACCGTGTTAAGCATACGTCATACCCACACAATAACCATGCGTGCATCCGTTCCAAAAACGACACTACACCTTAAAAATTATACTGAAAATATATCTCTTTATCTTCTTTTCTCTTAGTTGCTGATTAAATAAATAATAATACAATCACAGTACACAAGGCTTTTCCTGTGGAAGGGTACGTCAAATAAATAATACTTCAACGATTCAATAAATAAGGTAGGTCATAAAGAATCAAGGCATAAATATAAGCGCATTACACAACAGGCAATTAAATATTATGAGGCAATAAATAATGCGAGACAATAAATATTGTGCGACAATAAATACTGTGAAACAATAAATACTGTGAAGCAATAAATAGGATGAATACAATAAATACAGTGCTCTCAATAAATAATAGAAGCCAACAGTGACACTTGAAAATCAGTTCACATTCCTGAGGTACTATGGGATGATTTAACCCAATCCCAGCTTGTAGAGATTTGGATGGCCTGAGGGGTATACTCCCTGGCTTGGACAAGGCTGAGGCCTAAACTGAGGTAGATCAAGGGGGAATTTAGAGATCTGGCTCTCCCACACTACACAACCCCTCTGTATTAGTCTCAGCTCACCCCTGGCACAATCAAGCTGGTTCCAGCACCTCTCTAGCCCCTAGGATGGTCTCTTAGGGCTCCACAGGGCCTTAGGCGCCCTCTATTCCACTTACTGCCCTTTTTATGAAGCTCCGACGCCGCTGGAGTCGTGTCGACGCCGTGAGGCGGTTCCGGTTCGATGTCGGCGGCCTCGGCGCAATGTCAGTTCTTGACGACGTCGGTAGGCGGTTCCGGTTCGATGTCGGCGGCCTCGGCTCGATGTCGACCTCCGGTTCGATGACGTCAGGCAGTCTTGGCTCGATGTCGACTTCGGGCGGCTCCGGTTCGATGTCGGCGGCCTCGGCTCGATGTCGACCTCCGGTTCGATGACGTCGGGCAGTCTTGGCTCGATGTCGACTTCCGACGGCTCCGGAGTGCGATCTCCACTCCCGACCTCCGGTGCTCCTTTCCTCAGGTTCCGATGACTCCGGAGTGCGACCTCCACTCCCGACCTCCGGCACGCTTCACCTCGGTCTCCGGCGACTCCGGAGGGCGGACTTCATTCCTCCGTCGACGCCGCACACTCGACCTCAGGTGTCTTCCCTCCTCGACCTCTGGTACTCTCCACGACCTCCGTCGGCGCCCTCTCTCAACCTCTGGTGGCTCCGGGTACGACGTCTGCTTTCCAGTCAGCGCCGCTTCTTCACCTCCGGCCCCAGGTCTCTAGGCTTCTCAACGTCGGACTCCAGGGAAACCAATAAACAGGTCAGGGACTTGCTGTTCTTTACTTTTAAGGCCTGTTCCTGCTGTCCAGGTCCTTAAGATGGTTTTTCTTGCTTTCTCCCACACAGGGCTCCAGGCTGGGCTCAGTCAGTAGGGACTAGTATCAAGGGTGGGTTTATGGACCCCACTCCAGGCACAAGTTTCCACCCCTGCTGCCTCACTCCTTCCTCCTTCAGGTTTCTGCTGCTCTCTCTTCACCAGTCAGGTGCCAACTGCCAACTCCAACTGTCAACTCTGGCTTAGCTTCCCAACATTCTAAACCGCCTCCAACTGTCACAGGGTTCCAGAATGTTGCAGAAGGTTCTAGTAGGTTCCAGTGATGTCACAGGTGACAATGGGTGGCCACCATTTTGTGCTCCAGGCCCTCAGACAGAAGTTCCAGGGGTAGATAAAATGGCTCCCTGAATCTGCATCAATACTAAAAAGTCTGGTGGTTCCCAAAAAGGAAAAATACTAACAGGGTTTGAGGCAAAAGTGGGACAAAATAAATAATGAATGAATGAATATTAACACGCGTCCCCCCCCAGCTGAAAGGGGGGAGAGCTACCCAACCCCTTGGGAGTTCTCATCACTAAGGCGTAAATACCTTGAGAGACCGTCTGCATTGGCGTGGTCCACTCCAGGCCGATGTTCCACCTGAAAGTCCATTCCCTGTAGGGAGATAGACCACCTCAACAACTTGGGATTCTCCCCCTTCATCTGCATCAGCCAACGAAGGGGTCTGTGGTCGGTCTGAACTAGGAAGTGCGAGCCAAACAGGTATGGCCGCAACTTCTTCAGAGCCCATACCACTGCAAAGGCTTCACGCTCTATTGCACTCCACTTCTGTTCCCTGGGAAGTAGTCTCCGGGATAGGAAGACTACGGGTTGATCCAGACCCTCTTCATTGAGTTGGGATAACACTGCCCCAATGCCATGTTCTGATGCATCCGTCTGGACAATGAACTCCTTGGAAAAGTCTGGGGCCCTTAAGACCGGGGCCTCGCACATGGCTTTCTTCAGTCTCACAAAGGCCTGCTGACAAGCCTCCGTCCAGACTACCCGTCGAGGTTGTTTCTTGGACGTGAGCTCCGTGAGGGGGGCTACAATGGTACCGTACCCCTTCACGAAGCGGCGGTAATATCCCGTGAGGCCCAGAAAAGCTTGGATCTCAGTCTGTGTCTTGGGGGGTTCCCAGGCCATGATGGCCTCGATCTTCGCCTGGAGGGGTTGCACCGCTCCTCTACCCACCAAGTGTCCAAGGTACACTACCGACCCCTGCCCGATCTGGCACTTGCTGGCCTTGATCGTCAATCCAGCTTGTCTCAGGGCCTGGAGAACAGCTTGCAGGTGACGCAAGTGATCCTCCCAGCTGTTACTGAAGACGGCTATGTCATCCAGATAAGCAGCAGAGAAACTCTCCATTCCGGTGAGGATCTGGTTTACCAGGCGCTGAAACGTGGCAGGTGCGTTCTTGAGCCCAAAGGGCATCACACAGAACTGGTAGTGGCCATCGGGCGTGGAGAAGGCTGACCTTTCCCTTGCTCCATCAGTCAAAGAGATCTGCCAGTACCCAGAAGTAAGGTCAAAGGTACTTAGATATTGGGCAGCTCCCAGCCGGTCAATCAATTCATCCGCCCTGGGGATCGGATGAGCATCAGTTTTGGTTACTGAATTCAGTCCCCGGTAGTCCACACAGAACCTCAGTTCCGGTTGGGCACCCGGTGGTGCAGCTTTTGGTACTAGTACCACCGGACTGGACCAGGGGCTGCTAGAAGGTTCGATCACTCCTAGCTCCAGCATCTTAGTGACTTCACTGTGAATGCTGGCCTTCACCTTGTCTGACATCTGGTAGATCTTGGACTTCACAGGTGGGCTGTCTCCTGTGTCCACATCATGGACGCACAGGTGAGTCGTACCCGGGACAAGGGAGAACAACGAAGAGTACTGCCCCAGGACCTGGCGGCAGTCCTCTTGCTGTTCAGGAGTTAGGGAGGGGGAGAGAATCACTCCCTCCACCGACCCATCTTTCTCTTGAGACGCAAATAAATCGGGGAGAGGCTCGCTTTCCACGTCCTCTCCTCCGTCAGTCACCATCATCAAGATGACTTCGGGCCTCTCGTGGTGGGGTTTGAGGCGGTTGGCGTGCAGCACCCGTAGGGGCTGACGAAGGGTTTTAAGATCCACCAAGTAGGTAGCCTTACCCTTCTTCTCCAACACCTCAAAGGGTCCTGACCAGAGATCCTGGAGGGCGCTAAGCTCTCCCGGTTCGATCACCCACACCTTCTGGCCAGGCTCCAACTCCACCGGGTGAGCGTTGTGGTCATACCACGCCTTCATTACTGCTTGGCTGGCTTCCAAGTTGTCAGAAGCTTGCTTCCACAACTTAGCCATTTGGCTCCGGAAGGCCAGCATGTAGCTCACCACGTCCTGGGGAAGCTTCCTGGGAGTTCTTTCCCATCCGTCTCTCACCAGGTTGAGAGGTCCACGTACAGGGTGCCCATACAAAAGCTCGAAGGGGCTGAAGCCCACTCCCTTCTGTGGCACTTCCCTGTAGGAAAACAAAAGACAGGGTAGGAGGACGTCCCATTTCCTCCGCAGGCTTTCAGGCAGACTTCTGATCATGCCTTTCAAGGTTTTGTTAAACCTCTCCACCAGACCATTGGTCTGGGGGTGGTAAGGAGTTGTGAACCGGTAGGTCACTCCACACTCCTTCCACATGGCCCGCATGTACGCTGACATGAAGTTGGTCCCCCTGTCGGACACAACTTCCTTGGGAAAACCCACTCGGGTAAAGATTCCCATCAGGGCCCTAGCCACAACAGGTGCTGTTATGGTCCTCAGAGGTATTGCCTCTGGGTACCGTGTGGCATGATCCACCAGAACCAGGATAAACCTGTGACCAGCTGACGTAGGCGGATCTAACGGACCCACAATGTCGATGCCCACCCTTTCAGAGGGGGTGCTAACGACAGGAAGTGGTTCCAGGGGAGCTTTCAGCTTCACCCCTGTTTTCCCACTGGCTTGGCAAGACACACATGTCCGGCAGTAGGTATCGGACGACACTTTCATTTGAGGCCAATAAAAGTGTGGGACAAGACGGGCGAAGGTCTTGTCTTGCCCCAGGTGTCCTGCCAATGGGATCTCGTGAGCCAACTCCAGAAGGAAGGCTCGATAACGTTGAGGGACTACCAAGGCTCGTGACGATCCATGTAGGGGTGCCTTGGGTTCACTGTAGAGGAGGCCATCCTCCCAGTAAACACTGTAGTTCCCTTCAACGTTCCCTGCTGCCTGGGCTTTGGCCTGACGCCTCAGTCCCTCAAGGGTAGGGCACTCCCTCTGGCCCTGGCAGAATTCCTCCCTGGTCGGGCCTCCCTCCACGTGCCACTCGGCCGGGATGGGTAGGTCCTCCAGTTTGGTGACATCCCCCACCGCAGACTCCTGGTCCACCACCTCCGGTGGCCTATCCGTCCTACGGGGTGTGGACGCCGAGGCAGGCTCCTCCTGTCCTCGGTTCTTCCCTTGATCGGCAGCTGGCTGGGCCTTTGTTCCAGGCTCCAGCCTGAACGAACTCCCTCTCCGGGTAGTCGCGGACCCTGTGCTCACACAGGCCCAGTCAGGTGTACCCAGCATCTCAGTATGAGTCCGGTATTCCACCTCCTTCCAAGCATTGTGCTCCATGTCATTCCCCAGCAGACAATCGACTGGCACGGCAGGGCTTACGGCAACTCGAAGTGAACCTGCAACCCCCTCCCATTCAAAGGGAACCTCGGCCACCGGATAGTGGCCTGTTCTGCCGTCAGCCATCGCGGCTGGGTGGAGTACATCGGGAATTACCTGCTCTGGAGACACCAGTTGGCTACGTACCATAGTCATACTGGCTCCTGTGTCTCTCAGAGCCTCCCCTCTTTGGCCGTTGATGGTGACCCACTGCCCATACTTTACGGTATTTGTGGGCACCTGGATCTTAGGAACCATCTCCCATTCTCCCAGGGACACTAAAGTGACACCCGCCCACTCCCTTCCCTTAGTTAAGGGCATCTCCTCCCCGAGCACTGCACTAGCTACTCCGGGGGTCTTTCCTCCAATGGGAGGGGGTGGTCGTTTCGGGCACTTCGCATCTCCCTTATAGTGTCCAACGCCACCGCACTCGTAGCAATGGACAACCCTTGGCTGCTGACTCTGGCCAGGATTAGGGTTTCTGGGTGGGTTAGCCCTAGGGGTGAATCCTGTTCCCTTTCCTTGGAAATTATTTTGGGGGCCTTTGGAGAACTCCTTTTTCTTTTCCCCTCCCTCTTTCTTCTGGGGGGCGTCCTGTCCGGCCTTTTGAGTATCCCCTCCAGTCCCCCTTGTGGACACCCGGGTACTAGCCCAAATGTCCGCCTCCTCAGCAAGCTTCCGGGGACTGGTCAGCTTGCTATCCACCAGGTGTTGACGCAGTTCAGGGAAACATTTTTCGAGCAGGTGTTCTTTCAGTACTAAATCAAACAACCCCTCGTAGTTCCTCACTTCACTGCCCTGTATCCAACCCTCTAGTGCCTTCTTTGCATAGTCCAGGAAGTCCACCCAATTCTGTGTGCCCAGTTTGTGACTACCCCGGAACTTCTGTCTGTACTTTTCGGGTGTTAGTCCAAACTTTCTTATGAGCGCCACTTTCATGGTGGGGTAGTGGGTCTGCTCATCCTCCTCTAGGGCCAATAATGCATCCCTACCAGCTGGAGGCATGTACTTGTACAATCCCCCTCCCCAGTACTTCTCTGGAACCCCATGGGCCCTTAACGAGACCTCATAGGCCGCTAGCCACTTGGCGATATCGTCACCCGCCCCATAGCTAGCTACTATGTCCTTCGGCAAGTAGGGTTTGGGTTCCCTAGTGAACTCTCTTTCTTCGCTGCCACCATTAGGAACAGGGTGTGCCCTAACTCTTAGGATCTGAAGATCTATCTCTTTCAGCCTTAACTCGTGAGCCATCCTCTGTCCCTCCTTCTCTTTCTCCAGCTCCGCTAACTTCCATGTGAGCTGTCTTTTCTCCCTCCGGTCAGTTAACTCTGCTTCAGATAAGCCACCGCTAGAGACAGTGCTGCCCTTCCTGGAAATGGTTCTGGGCCCCGCTACTAGGTTCCCCACCTCAGGTTGGTACATCCCAGCCCTCTCGCTGTCAGGCTCTCCATCCCTGTCCTCCTGCTCAGCCTTACTCTCTCGTCGTGCCTCCCCCCCAAGCCCTCAAGCTGGTCTGGAGTTCAGCCTTCTTGGCACCTGGGGGACAGTACACCCCCTCTCTCTGACAGAACTCTCTGAGTTGGGCCACAGTATAACTTTCCAGGTCTTCTAGCACAAACTCCATTTTGCCCACTCAGAACAGAAGACAGGTTTTTACAGAAGCTATGCAGGGGGGTACCTTATATAATACCTCCTCCCACCACCAGAGTAAATTTGGAAAAACAAAAACTCACAATTAGGAAGGCCGCTTTGAGAAAACTCCCGGTGTAGGCCTATGGACTACCCACAGTTACTGTCGAGTATACGTAGGCACAAGTCAATCCCACCGCTGAACACCAATCATGTTAGAAAAACACACTCCCACACCGGAAGGGTGGTGGTGTTCTCCCAGACATACTGTGGTAGCTTGGCTCGAGCGGGAAGGAAGGCACCGTGTTAAGCATACGTCATACCCACACAATAACCATGCGTGCATCCGTTCCAAAAACGACACTACACCTTAAAAATTATACTGAAAATATATCTCTTTATCTTCTTTTCTCTTAGTTGCTGATTAAATAAATAATAATACAATCACAGTACACAAGGCTTTTCCTGTGGAAGGGTACGTCAAATAAATAATACTTCAACGATTCAATAAATAAGGTAGGTCATAAAGAATCAAGGCATAAATATAAGCGCATTACATAACAGGCAATTAAATATTATGAGGCAATAAATACTGCGAGACAATAAATATTGTGCGACAATAAATACTGTGAAACAATAAATACTGTGAAGCAATAAATAGGATGAATACAATAAATACAGTGCTCTCAATAAATAATAGAAGCCAACAGTGACACTTGAAAATCAGTTCACATTCCTGAGGTACTATGGGATGATTTGACCCAATCCCAGCTTGTAGAGATTTGGATGGCCTGAGGGGTATACTCCCTGGCTTGGACAAGGCTGAGGCCTAAACTGAGGTAGATCAAGGGGGAATTTAGAGATCTGGCTCTCCCACACTACACAACCCCTCTGTATTAGTCTCAGCTCACCCCTGGCACAATCAAGCTGGTTCCAGCACCTCTCTAGCCCCTAGGATGGTCTCTTAGGGCTCCACCGGGCCTTAGGCGCCCTCTATTCCACTTACTGCCCTTTTTATGAAGCTCCGACGCCGCTGGAGTCGTGTCGACGCCGTGATGCGGTTCCGGTTCGATGTTGGCGGCCTCGGCGCAATGTCAGTTCTTGACGACGTCGGTAGGCGGTTCCGGTTCGATGTCGGCGGCCTCGGCTCGATGTCGACCTCCGGTTCGATGACGTCGGGCAGTCTTGGCTCGATGTCGACTTCGGGCGGCTCCGGTTCGATGTCGGCGGCCTCGGCTCGATGACGTCGGGCAGTCTTGGCTCGATGTCGACTTCCGACGGCTCCGGAGTGCGATCTCCACTCCCGACCTCCGGTGCTCCTTTCCTCAGGTTCCGGTGACTCCGGAGTGCGACCTCCACTCCCGACCTCCGGCACGCTTCACCTCGGTCTCCGGCGACTCCGGAGGGCGGACTTCACTCCTCCGTCGACGCCGCACACTCGACCTCAGGTGTCTTCCCTCCTCGACCTCTGGTACTCTCCACGACCTCCGTCGGCGCCCTCTCTCAACCTCTGGTGGCTCCGGGTACGACGTCTGCTTTCCAGTCAGCGCCGCTTCTTCACCTCCGGCCCCAGGTCTCTAGGCTTCTCAACGTCGGACTCCAGGGAAACCAATAAACAGGTCAGGGACTTGCTGTTCTTTACTTTTAAGGCCTGTTCCTGCTGTCCAGGTCCTTAAGATGGTTTTTCTTGCTTTCTCCCACACAGGGCTCCAGACTGGGCTCAGTCAGTAGGGACTAGTATCAAGGGTGGGTTTATGGACCCCACTCCAGGCACAAGTTTCCACCCCTGCTGCCTCACTCCTTCCTCCTTCAGGTTTCTGCTGCTCTCTCTTCACCAGTCAGGTGCCAACTGCCAACTCCAACTGTCAACTCTGGCTTAGCTTCCCAACATTCTAAACCGCCTCCAACTGTCACAGGGTTCCAGAATGTTGCAGAAGGTTCTAGTAGGTTCCAGTGATGTCACAGGTGACAATGGGTGGCCACCATTTTGTGCTCCAGGCCCTCAGACAGAAGTTCCAGGGGTAGATAAAATGGCTCCCTGAATCTGCATCAATACTAAAAAGTCTGGTGGTTCCCAAAAAGGAAAAATACTAACAGGGTTTGAGGCAAAAGTGGGACAAAATAAATAATGATGAGGAGGGACCACCCAAAGGGCTGACAGGTCTAACAGTAGCCTTCCCCTAGTCTCTTGCAGCAAGAAGCCTAGAGTCTGCCCGTCTGCGCCCGTCAGCGCTAAGGAAGTGCGGGTTGTGGCAGACCTTTTCATCTTCATTATGGCTGCTTCCATCCTCAGGTATGGTAGAGCAGACTTATTGGCCTTACGTGAACAATTTACTATCTGTCCACTTCCGCCTGTAGCACCGCTAAGGGGCCCTTATCGGTGCACCTGTTGCTGTTGGCGCCTGCCTCCCCCTTCTCGCGTCCGCTCCTTGCAAATTTCATCCCGGCAGATTAACGTGTCGGGGGTGAATACTGCCAGTATATATAGCCTAAATGTCAGATCTCTGGTCAAACATCAGGCGGAGATCTTTGATATTGTCACCAATGACTCCCCTGATGTGTTTTTTATGACCGAGACATGGCTACAAGATGCTGACACTGCGATTTTAAACCTTGCCTTCCCCCCTGACTATACCGTGGCAACTCTCAACCGCGGTTCGAGAGGTGGTGGAATTGCAATGGCGGTGAAACGCCGCTTTCCTTGTGAATGGAAAGAACTAAAACTTCCAGGTTGCGAATGTGCTCGCTTTAGAATCTCTCTGTCCCATTGCTATAGCTTTTCAGGTCTTCTAATATATCGGCCTCCGGGCTGCGATGCTGCCTTTAGGGCCGCACTCCCGGACGTCATTAGCATAGAAGCTCTTGGTTGTGCAAATTTCAATGTGGTAGGTGACCTCAACCTGCACTTTGACTGTCCATCTCAATCCTCCATTAAGAGCTGCCTAGCAGATCTAGAAGCCTTGCAGCTCCTACAGAGAGTGATGTCCCCCTCCCACTCTGGCGGACACATACTGGACCCGTTCTTTACCTCCTTAGAGGACATTACTTTATGCCAACCTGTTCAGTTGTCATGGACAGACCATATGCTGGTGAAGGCAGTTATCCCTGTGGTAGATTCTCTTTTTGTGGCACAGAATAAAACATCTCTCTCCCGCCAGTGGAGTAAATTAAAACTTGAAGACTTTTACCTTTTATTAGGAAAAACACCCCTACCTCTTCTCTCCGATGCTGACTGTGGGTATGATTCATTCTGTACTTGGATTGGCACGGCCTTGGACTCTCTTATTCCCCTTGTACGTTCCAAGTGCCGGACCAAGGCCCATAGCCCGTGGTATGATGAGACCTTGTCGTCTCTCAAGAGAGAGTGTAGGCAAGCAGAAAGGCGATGGAGGAAAGCCTATGATCCCGCGCTCAAAACCTGCTACCTTACTCTATCCAAGGCATATCACAGAGCGGTGTGTCGAACACGTGCCGCATTTTATGCGCAGGAGTTCCGGAACAGCCCTAATCCCTCCAAACTAATCTTTAAGGTCCTAAAGGACCTTACAACTAAGAGGGCCTCCGCGGCAGAAATCTGCACTGACTCTCACTGCGAGAGTCTGGCCTTGTTCTTTGTTCAAAAGGTGCAAGTAATCTACCACACCTTTCCAACTATTGTGCACCGCTCGGATTCATCTGATTGTCCTAAGATTAACGATAGGATCCTGGATTTTTTGGCCCCCCTATCTGAGGAGGGTTTTGATTTACTGAGCCAAAAAATTAAATCTGGCTCCCCTGCAGACCCCCTCAAACCGGCCCTATTTAAAAACATGCAGGCCACATGTCGCGCACCCTTGCTTGCCCTTATTAATATGTCACTGGGTTCAGGGATTGTACCCACCAAGTGGAAGCAAGCGGTAGTTACCCCCATCCTAAAAAAGCCTACCCTAGATCCTATAAAACCTGAGAACTATCGCCCCATCTCTCTGCTGCCGTGGGCTGCTAAAGTCACCGAAGCCCACGTGAATGGGATCCTGGCCGACCATCTTGCCAAAACTAACATCTTGGATCCCACGCAAAATGGTTTTCGTACAGGCCACAGCACGGAGACTGCCTTGTTCTACATGGTTGAACATCTGCGCTCCGTGCTGGACACCGGACAAACAGCGGCACTCCTGTTGTTAGATCTGAGCGCCGCCTTTGATACGGTGTCCCACGAAATCCTGTTGCGGCGATTAGAGGAAGCTGGGGTTAGGGGGCTGGCACTAGGCTGGTTCCGCTCCTTCCTTTCCAATAGATCTTTTCAGGTTGCGATACCACCCGGTAAATCCACCTCTCACCCGCTCACCTTGGGGGTCCCACAGGGATCATCTCTGAGCCCCACTCTCTTCAATCTTTATGTGAGGCCGCTGGCTGCGGTAGTCAAAGGCTGGGGCATGACAATGGTGTCCTATGCGGATGATACGCAGCTGGCGGTCACACTAAGTGGGGACTCAGCCATGGACGCCCTCAACTTTTGTGAGGGGCTACGCTCGGTGGCCAATTGGATGAACCAGAATTGTCTCCAATTGAACACAAAGAAGACAGAGGTGATGGTGTTTGGGAAGCAACCTGGATGTTGGAATGACAGCTGGTGGCCCCCCGAGTTAGGAATGATCCCCTCTCCTGCTATGGAGTTAAAAAACCTCGGGTCTGGCTGGACCCTTTACTCAGCTTCACTTGCCAGACTAAGAGGGTGGCTGCCTCTTGTTTTGGCATTATTAGGGGCATCAGGCCGGTGCTTAAATTCTTCAATGCCCCCACTAGACAGCTTGTGGTCCAGGCCTCGGTACTATCCAGGACAGATTATGCCAGTGCTCTGCTAGCAGGCACGAACAAGGCTGAACTTCTGCGGCTACAACGAGTGCAGAATGCCGCCGCAAGAGCGATATTTGGGCTGCCCAAACGTTGCTCAGTGTCCAGAGCATTGCAAACACTCCATTGGTTGCCTGTTGCTCGGCGGATTTAGTTTAAGGTGCTCTGCCTGGCCTTTAAAATTTTGAAAGGCATGGCTCCACCTATTCTCATGAACCTTCTGACTCCATATGTCCCCTCTCGCTCTTTGAGATCGATGGGCCAGAATTTGGCTGTTGTTCCTCGCTTTTTGCTGAGCAGGATTGGAGGCCGCTCCTTCCGAGTAGTAGCCGCTAAGCTTTGGAACGCTCTCCCTAATGACATCCGTGCTTTGGAAGATTTAACCAGGTTCAGACGTGTCATCAAAACTTTTCTTTTTAATAAAATCAACTGACTCTGCTGCATTTTGTGATGTTGTGTTTACCTTTCTTGGCGCCAGGACGCCCCTTTGCTGGGGCAGCTGTGCGCGGTATAAAAAACCATTAACATAACATAACTTAATCCCAGCAACCTCTTCGACCTGTAATGGTGCAAAGTTCCATCTTTCTTTAAATATCACCCCAACTCCCCCTCCTCTTCCAGAGGCTCTGGGTTTGTGAAAGATCTTAAACCCTCTGGACAGGCGAAGCCTATCTCTACTAAGGAGTCATTGCTAGTCCAGGTCTCTGTAAGAAATAAAACATCCAAATCCATGTCTTCTAGCGTGTTTGACACCTCCTGATAATGTTTCATCAGGGACCTGCTATTAATCAGGCCACACCTCAATACAACACTGCCCTGTGGCAGAACTACTTGATGTTCCCCCTCAGCAGCCCTCTCACCGATGCTGAGCAACTCATAAATAGGGCAATGGAGTGCTGTACCAGGTCAAAGGCAAGCATACAGTCAGCAAGTGATAGGACAGGAAGCTGGTTTGTTACTTCAATGTGATGTAGTGTTCTTTAAAAAGTGTGTCCTCAGTTCTTTCCAAAATGGGAGCAGTCCCTATGGATATGGGGATATTGTTCCTGATTTTGAGTGCACACAAGATGTCTTGGCTTTTATTAGTCTTCAGTCTGATGGTGTTGTGGGTGTGCAAAGAACCCCCAGAGGTGGTGAGCTTGTCTACAAGATAGCAGGGGTGTTGGTCATAATTGCTTTGTAAATGATGCCACTGGTTTTGAAGATGGTGCAGCTGACAAGGGGAGCCAATGTAGTTCAATCAAGATAGAAATTATATGATCACAATTCTTTTGCCCCTGGATGAAAGACTACATTGCAGAACCCAAGTGAAAGAGGTCACATCAGTTAACAAACCTGTAGATCTTTGTGTTTTGCAGCATGAATCCTTTTCTGGATTCACATGCTGTGTATTATTCTGCCATCTAGTGGTGCAGAAACTTCTTGTTAGTCCCTCCCCCTTGTTCTTTTTTTTAATGTGGGCATCGTCTGAAGGCAGTTGGTGCGATGTCCATCTTCCTCTGACATCAAATGTGTCCCCTGTAATGCCCTGTCCGTGGTCCCCATCTTCATATTCTTTTGTCCACCGTTGGGTCTGGAAGCAATAGATGGAGCTCTATGGACGTAGAATGAATCACTGAAGATAATACATCAGATTGAAGGAAGGAGTGAAAAATAAAGAAAAGAGGGGTAAAACTATAGGACACTGAAAATCACAGAAAAAGTGCTAGAGAATCATCATGAGAAAGAATTGGACAACATAAGTCATCAACTCTGCGGTCGGAAAATATGCGGGAGGGGTGAGAGAGCCACCAAGGGAAATAGAGAACACTCTTTAGATTCTGCCCCAAGTGCCACTGTAAGTATGCTCAAAAAGACAACTACAGGGTCAGTAACCTCGGTCTACCAGAGGACCACGACACAAGGAGTATGAAGCATGTGCCCAGTTTAGACCCAAACCTTGAGAGCGAAGCAGAGGAGTGAACACTAGGCAACCATGCAGATGCAAAAAAGGAGAGCCGGTTGAATGAAGAGTACGTCGTCGAGGAGTCAGAAGGCTCCAACATCGAGGTAAAAGAGGTCTGCGAAGTCATGGTAAAATATCAAAACAAAGAAACACAGCGGTTACGAACCTTGAAAACAACAGGTAACATCGAAAAACCTTTCATGAGCCAAGCCAAAGACATTGGCCCGAAATCCACATAAGACTGCTTTGGCCACTGAAGGAAAGTAGATTAAAAAAAAAAAAAGAAGAATTCCCACAGGCCCGAAAGAGAGACACTGATGGAGTTTGCCCCCTCGGAGAAGACGTCGAAAAGCAAATGAAAGGAGGCCAAAGAAGGCTCGGCAGACCTGAAGAAAAGGGAGTGGAAACCTCTCCAAATGGCAGCGCACCTGCAGAAAAGGGATTTTGACGCTTCCAGGAAGCCACCAGGGAAAAAGAGTGGGGAGGAAGTCTAGCACCACGAGCTCAATCCAGCAAATACTCGTAAACCACAGGAAGAGGAGCACAAGATGTTCCTCAATGAGGAGGACAGGGGGATCTTCCAGGACGCCAAAATCGTGATAAAGAGTGGCAGAACCTTCAAAAGGACTTGGCGGGAAAAGGCCAGACACATACACCTCAATACCGTCGCCATCCACGATTTCCAATGCCGTAGCGAAGAGGGTGGCAGATAAGTATGGAGTACAGTCAAAGGAAGAGAGGACACAGACTTATTTCCTCCTAGAGACTCTGTAAGAAAGTGTCTCTGTATATACTGTTCCCAAATAGGTACAGAGTCCACAGTCCCCAGAGGTTTGGCAGAGGCTAAAGTTAGATATAACGTTACTCTCTAAAGTGGTAGCTTGGTCGAGCAGTAAGGCAGTATCAGAGGACAGTGTAAAGCATTTGTTGTACACACTCAGTCAGCAAATGGTCTCACACACTCAATAACTGAACTCTAGGCCAATGGTTTGTATGTAAAAATATATGGTTGTTTTATTTTAGAACCAACATAGGTATCAAAATATACTTTCTCAGAATGAGATGCTTTAGTTAAATACTTTCAATAGGCAATAGATACAGTTGTTGCAATAGGCAACACAATTCAAACACAATTATAACATTGAGCTCAATGGGACTTTCTAAGCAAATGCAATTTCAGTTACTTTACGTATGATTTTCTTACTCAGGGTTGGATCCTGGATTCAACCCTGGTGCATTTCCTGTAAACAGTTAATAGAAATCGTTTTTGTTACACAGGCGATTTTTAAGGAATATTTGTAAGTTTGAAAAATCGACACTTAGAAGAATTTCTGGCATAAAACCAGGCAATGTTATCCTATGGAGGAAAATCAAGTTATAGGCAAGTATGGTTGTAATTACTTTTCAGTGTCAGTGCTGGGCACCAAGATCCAGCACTGGGATCTCTCCTGATAACAGGTGAATAATTTCGTTTTTGCTGATCGGCTGATTTTTAGTGAATATTTTAAAGTTTCAAAACTCGACACTTAGAAGAATTTCCAAGTAAAACCAGTCAATGTTACCCTATGGAAAAAAGGTGAGTTATCGGCTTTTGGGTAAGTACTTGACTGGCAGAGTTCAGGTTCTGAGCATAGACTCCAGGGTCTCCCAGGGTCAGGTAGGTACAGTTGTTACACCCTCAGCGGCACAGGGGCAGCTGGGTGCAAAGAGAGTTAGGCCCAGTGTTATACTATGGAGGGCAGGTGGCCTTTGGTTGGTGGCTGCTGGCAAGCAGGCCACACGGCTGGGGGAGCTGGGCTCCTGGTCACTTACTCAGGGCAAGTGGGGAAGTAGATTAGGTTAGATGTTGCACTCCCAGGGGCACACGGGCGGCTGGGTGTAGGGTGTGTTTGAGCCGTTGGGCGCTCAATGGATTTCAATTGAGAAGCTCAGTGACGAACAAAGGCTGCAAGCTCGGGGACAGAGATTCTTCAGGTGCGACCACCACTTCGAGAGGTAAGTTGGGAAGCTGTAGGATAGGTAGGCACCCAGGAGTTGGGCACAGGGGGCCGCAGGGCGCCGGGGTGCCTTTTGGCGTCGGGAAATCTTACCCTCTGCTGGTCACGGTTGGAGGGGTCCCTGGTTCTGAGGCTGCAGGCGTCGTCAGGAGTGTCGAGGTGGATCCTTGGGTGCTGGATTCTGGGTCACAGTCGCCAGGGGGATGTCCTTGTGGTCTTTGTACACTCAGGCACAGGCCATGCTTGGCGGGTGCAGAGTGTGCAGAGTTCGCGGCTCCTGTCTGGTGCCAGGGGTTGTTGCTTCCTGTTGAGCAGGACCACTGCTCGTGAGTGTCCCAGTCTTAAGAGTCACAAGGCAGTTAGGTCCTTCTGGGTTTTTGAGGTTGCGGACCACTGGAGACGCCAGGATTTAGCAGGAGCAGAGGTTCGAGGGTCGACAGGCCTGTAGGGCTGGGGCCAAATCAGTTGGTGTCTTCCTCTTGTTAGCAGCTCCATGGCAGGTCTTCTTGTTTCTTGATCTTCTTGCTAGTTTCGGATTCGGGATCTGAGGAAGGAAGGTTCAGGGTGCCCCTAAATGCTAAATTTAGGGGTGTTACAGGTAGATAAAGGGCAGGGACCAATGGGTCCCTTCCCTGGGGTAGGTATACCCCCTATCCTGCCACTCTCCTGTGGGAGGGGGGCAGTAGCCTAGTCCTGATTGGGCAGGGCTCCCCATCTCCAAGATGGCGAGAGCCCAGAGATGTGCTTCACCTCGCTTGCCCCACCTGAGGGGTGGGGTTGGCAGAGGCTGGCACATCCCCTTTCCTCCCTTGGGGTTTCCCGCCAGAGTGGGGGTCAGAACCGGTAGGGGCCAGTTGCTGAGTACAGCAAGTGGCCTGGAGAAGCTCACAAAGGCGGCATGCCTTTGAAGCTTCCCCTGCCCATCCTGGGGAGGAGACCTAGCACCTCGCCCAGGATAGCGGATGGCTCTCTACCTATGGGTCCAGCAACATGTCTGCTGTGTGGCAGCCTAGGCAACCCCTCAGACAGGATGTGGATTGTAGGTTAGGTTCAGGGGGCAACTCCAAGTTGCCCTCTGTCATGCATTGTACATTAAATCCCACACTGGCATCAGTGCGAGTTTAATGTGCTGAGAAGTTTTATACCAAACTTCTCAGTCTCCAGTGTTGCTATCATGGTGCTGTGGAGTTCGTGTTGACGACCTCCCAGCACCATATACTCTTAATGGCAGCACTGCACTTACAGTGCCCAGGAATGGACCTGGGTACTGAAGGGGCACAGGGCTCATATACCTGTACCCACACCACTGGCATAGGGCACCCAGCTACAGGGGTGACTGAGGTATGCCAGGGCAGTGTGTGTTGTGGGCATGGCACACAGGGATGTGTGCCATGTCATCTCTCTGTATTGTTCTGCACCAAAACACTCAGCCTGCAAAGACAGTGTGTGTGTGTCGGGGGACATGGCCTCTAAGGGTGGCACAATATGCGCTGCAGCCCTTAGGGGCCTTCTCTGGTCACAAGGCCCCGAGTACCTAGGGTACCATTTACCAGGAGCTGACATGTGACCAGAGATGCCAATTGGGTTTAGGCTGTCATGCAGTTTTAGGGAAGGAGCACAGGCCCTGGGTACCTGATTGGCAGGAGCCCAGGGCACACTTAGTCAAAGTACAGCAGTAATTCAGCAAAAAGTGAGGGCATACCATGCAAGAAAGAGGGCACTTTCTCACAGACTATCCTACCATCTCAGAGCAAAGCCCAGTACCTTCCCATGCTGCCAAGGATTACAGATCAAGTGGGGAAAGCCTTTACAGAACCAGCATCTTGCTTAGTGGTAACAAGGGGAATAGAGAAGAAATGTAAATGCTCCTTGAAGTATGCCTCACCTCCCGCCATAGAATGTAAGCAATTGTATGGATTCACACTCCACCTCCCCAGGAAATGAGGCAAGACAAAGAGGGTAGGGTGCTACAATTCCGAAGGAGAGAAGGGAAGCCAGTGAGCACAGAAGGAATTCCACAGAAGAAAAAAAGAACCTGAAGATGGCAACCATGCACAAGGGCTTCCAGGGAGCAGGTCTGATGTCACAGAGAAGATGGACTTACCACCGAATGGGCAAAGACGACACCTAGAGGGGAAAAAAAAGAGAGAAAAAGAGGACTAACGAGGTTTCCAGACCCAAACACTAGATGGTGCAATAATGCACAGCATGTGAATCCAGAAAATTCTTCACACTGCAAAACTTCTCCTACTGGTAAGTAACCATTTTATTATAGACGAGGGTCTTGTTACTAATGTGACATGTTTCTGATAGCTGCTGCAATGTAGTCGGTTTTAAATGGCTGCTCCAGGGAGAAACATTCAGTAAAAGCAGTTTGTTTGTTTTTTTACTAGGGAGGCAACTCCTATTTTTGGAAGTTTGAAGTATCCACCTCCAGTTCAAGTTGGTGCCAAACTTCATTGATAAAAAAAAAAAACAGTCCTGCATACTGATGGAATAGGTTTGTCTTCAGTGAGGATACTTCTGATGCAGAACTAAAATTACAAGTAAAAAAACATTAGCTCTTTCACATTTTCTATGGAGAACACCAATGTCTGCATTTTCTAAGACAAATAAAAAAAAAATACACTCACTGCCACAGTCATGAATTTTTAGCTGCGCTAACGCGTTTTATGAGTAACATCATCCATTTTGAATATCTTCTGGTCTTTATCTAACTTTACCAGATATGCACAACGGCTTTCCACACTACTAACGTAACCAGCCTGAAGCACAACCATGCCAAAGGCAAGCCTGTCTGCCCCATTTCGCACCGGGAGGCAGCTCTCCTCCCTAAAATAACACTCCTCAAGAGCACCTTGTGCTCTCCTACTCTTCGTGCCTGCACTATCAATGGCTAATTGACTCCTTAATGGCTGAATGTTTCGCACACTCACTCTTATGCACGTACACTTTACCCATTAGTAAGTCTTTCTGCTAAACACGGTCAGCTGTTCAGCCTAATTTTAAATTAGCAGAGCTTCTTACCAAAAGAAACGTTGAGATGGCCTCCTCGACACAAAAGGTTGATAATGTCCATGCTTTCATCGACTTGTTGTTCGCGGATACCCAATGATCTGTGCCAGAGATTCATCCCAAACTGCTGGAGGTGCAGCAATAAGTAATCAAAATCCCATCCCATAGTTGTAGCAGAAATCTTATGCTGATCTTAAATTGAACAGCAGCACTTTCTATGTCATTATTTTAGACAGGTCTCTAGATAAAGTTATGGACTTGTCTGATTTGTGTCTGTCACTTCATGGAAATTCACAAACCGGTTTGCTTTTGCGTGTTCCTACCCTTTGGCTGAAGCTTCTAGAGTGGCAAAATATTAGGTAACCTCTCTGTATGGGCCTGAAACTTTAAAATTGTATGTCCACTCCCAGAGAAGATCCTGGTTTTACTTGACATTACTGGACTATTAGTGTGACACCTAGACCTCCGGTCCAGGCAAGCACTCTCCCCAGCAGCTCCGCTCACAGAGCCCCCTGCCTCTGCGCCAGAAGCCCTTCGCCTCCAGGTTCGCGCCGGCAGAGCGCCGCCGCCACGCACAGCGCCTCCTGGTCTGCTCCTCTGCTAGGACACTCATCTCCTGTCTTTTCACTAATTTTATTTCTCTTGCTCTTTTAATTTTATTTCATTTCGCACTCTGGGCACAGAACAGTACCCTTACTGGTCCTGAACCCGTTCCCCGGCAGCCTTTTCCCGCCACTACAGCCCCGCCCACCGTCGCAACCCCACTCCCGCCCCCTCCCATACTTAATGGCAGCCGCTGCACGGTTACGCAGCGGGCGTGCCTAAGGCAAGTCCGTCTGCGCCTGGGCCGCGCCAAGCGCCAGACCCCCTGGTCCTCGCATGAACCACGACAGCCGACGACACTACGATGCCCCCTTCCTCCATGGACTGAACACTGGCCGATCATCAAGCTGCATCCAGGCCATCCCTAAGCTCACCCACGGACCCTTCTCCTGCCGAAACTGCAGCTTCACCAGCCGCTGTACACCTTCACGTCCCACCCCACCCATCAGGGCAGGACGCAACCACCTCAGATGCTTTTTACTCAACACCCGCTCCATCCAGCATGCCATCGAAGTCTGGGACCTACTCGACTCAGCCTCCCCAGACGTCGCCTTCCTGACAGAGACCTGGTTGAACTCCTCCTCGGCACCCGACATTGCCATTGCCATCCCAGGTGGCTACAAGATCACCAGAAGGGACCGCAACAGACCTGGAGGAGGTATCACCATTGTCTACAGGAATACCCTCAGAATCTCGACCAGCACAGCAGACACCTCCAGCACCGTCCGACATCTCCACTTCCAGATCCACATCGACCCCAAAACCACCCTCAGAAAACACTCGTCTACAGACCCTCGGGGCCCACAGTTCATCAATGCCATCTCTGACATAGTCAGCACGCACACCCTTGCGTCTACCGACTACATCCTCCTCGGAGACCTGAATTTCCACCTCGAGAAAGCAGACGACAGCAACTCCATCGCCCTGCTCGACAACCTCCGACTCAAACAGCTCGTCACGGCCCCCACCCACACCGTCGGACACATGTTTGACCCTATCCTATCCGCCAGCTAACACATCACCTTCAGCCACACCGCCGAACTCCACTGGACCACTGCATCCACTTCACCTTCAAGAAACCCACCACGCAACCACCACCCGCAACGGATCCCCCACCGCAGCTGGAACAAGATCACCGAAGACCAGCTCATCACCACCTTTGCTCGAGACCCACCAACCGACACCGATACAGCCGCCTGCAACCTCAGGCAATGGATCGACGAATGTGCCAACACACTCGCCCCGATCAAAAAACCCTCAAACAGACACACAGATAGAAAGACCAGCTGGTTCACCACCAACCTCCAGGATTCCAAGCGGAACTGCCGAAGACTCGAGGAGAAGTGGCGCCACGAACAGACACCAGACAACCACGCTGCCCTCAAGCACACCAGCCGCAAGCACCACCAACTCATTCGAGCCACCAAAAGGACCTCCTTCCAGGAACGCATCGACAACAACGCACAGAACAGCAAAGAGCTCTTCAACATTGTGAAGGAACTCTCCAACCCCAGCTCCAGCGCCAACGACATCCCGCTGTCGCAAGACCTCTGCGACTCACTAACCACCTTCTTTCACCGCAAGATCGCAGACATCCACGACGGCTTCAACACCCAGTTCCTACTGACAGCCGCCAACACTGCAGATTCTCCACCCCCCAGCCTCGCCAACCTCTTGGTCTCCTGGACCCACGTCAACGACGATACCATCAAGACCATGAACACCATCTACTCCGGCTCACCATCCAACCCTTGCCCTCACCACATCTTCAACAAAGCATCATCGCATCCAAACTCCGTAAGATCATCAACAGCTCCTTCGAGACCTCCACCTTCCTGGAAAACTTGGAAGCACGCCGAGATCAATGCACTACGCAAGAAACCCATAGCGGACCCAAAGGACCTCAAGAATTTCCAGCCCATCTCCCTGCTCCCGTTCTGGGTGAAAGTCACGAAAAGATCGGCAACAGGCAACTGACCTACTTCCTCGAGGAGAACAACATTCTGGACCCGTACCAATCAGGATTACACAGCAATCACAGCACCGAAACTGCCCTCATCGCTGCCACCGATGACATCAGGACCATGCTGGACAACGGCAAAACCGCAGCCCTCATTCTCCTGTACCTCTCGGCCGCCTTCGACACCGTCTGCCACCACACCCTACACACACGCCTCCACGACGCAGGAATCAGCGGCAAAGCCCTGGACTGGAGCACCTCCTTCTTCACTGACAGAACCCAGAGGGTCCGCCTCCCCCCATGCCGCTCTGAAGCCACCAAGATCATCTGCGGCGTGCCCCAATGATCATCCCTCAGCCCTACCCTTTTCAACATCTACATGGCTCCTCTCGCCAACAAAGTCTGCTCGCACAACCTCAACATTGTCTCCTACACCGACAACACCCAGCTGATCCTCTCACTCACCAAGGGCCCCACCACCGCCAAAACCAGCCTCCACGAAGGACTGAAGGCCATCGCCGACTGGATGGAGAACAGTCGCCTGAAACTGAACTCAGACAAGATGGAGGTCCTTATCCTCGGTTCCTCTCCCTCTGCCTGAGACGACTCCTGGTGGCCGGCCGCTCTGGGAGCCGCACAGACACCCATCGACCACGCACGGGACCTGGTGTTCATCCTGGACTCATCGCTCTCAATGACCCAACAAGTCAACGCCGTCTCCTCCTCCTACTTCAACAACCTCCACATGCTTCGCAAGATCTACAGATGGACCCCCTCCGGAACCAGAAGGATGGTCACCTACGCCCTCGTCAGCAGCAGACTGGACTACGGCAACGCCCTCTATGCAGGAACCACAGCCAAACTCCAGAAAAGACTCCAATGCATACAGAACGCCTCCATACGCCTCGTCCTGCCCTCGCCACACCCACATCACTGCCCACCTGAAAGACTTGCACTGGCTCCCAGTCAACAAGAGCATCACCTTCTAGCTCCTCACCCACGCTCACAAAGCACTCCACAACGCTGGATCAGCATACCTCAACAGGCGTCTCACCTTCGCCTCGCCGCCCTCGCCCCACGCATACACAGAACCACCACCGGCGGCAGATCCTTTTCCTATTTCGCCGCCAAGACATGGAACACCCTCCCCACCCATCTGCGTCAGGCCCAGGACCTGCTGACCATCAGGAGACATCTCAAGACCTGGCTGTTCAAGCAGTAGCTGCTACCCTCCCCCCCTCAGCACCTTGAGACCCTCATGGGTGAGTAGTGCGCTATACAAATGAATGATTGATTCAACAACTTTGCTTTTCTTATCAGAGTTCAACGTTTAGCTTAAGCACCAGAGGGAAATAACTATCATAATACCCAGAGGGCAGGGGAGACAGTCGGGGGGCTCCTCTTATTCACTCAGATGCAGAAACTTTCCAATACTGTATTAGAGATGCAGAAGCCAACCGGACCCGCTTTAAATCCACATTTACTATAGGGTTGGACCAGCTAGTGCCTCACAGGCCCTAAATCCCAGACTGCTACACAAGCATGCAACCTGCTTTTCGCCAAAGTCTTGCATAATTTTAATTTGGAAACTAGCAAAGCAGAAAGATAATGGATTAAGTGCCACAGAGGAAGCTTCCGCCTCATTTATTTGATATATATATATTTTTTTTTTCTAAAGGAATACTTTCGACCATACAATCTGCAGAAAAAAATATAATAAAATTGCACAATCCTAAAGCTTGGTTAAGGAATTATACTGTAATGCCTCACATTTATAGCTCAAATCAAAATTTTGTTAACAAGGACAGCACAAACTCCCACCTACATCGCTGGCCAGTAGGGCTGGCAATGCCGATTAAGGGAGGGGGAACTGTAACAGTGATAACTGGAGACATTAAGGAGAAACCAATCATCCCATTCGCTCACCAGCGTAAAAGTTCAGTTGAGGACAGGTAAATCATCTATAGTCCCTCAGGCATAGACGCCAACACACCGCTGCGTGCTAGTAAAAGTTGTTGAGGTGCAGTACTCGTAGATATTGGGGCAAGAAAGTTCACGCAGAAGCCCCACTGCTTCTCAATTTGTAGTTATTGGCAATTGATGGTGGCAGAAATCTTCTCCATGCCCAGTGTCCCACACTTTATGGAGCTGGTCGATGTGTTCTGATACACAGGCCGTACCCCAGTGGGCTGCACATAGTGCTAAGGTTATTGCCTTGTGGAGAGGGTGTGTGAGGGATCAAGGAGGATATAGCTATGGAACCAAGGGAGGCCCATATCAAAGATACAAAGTCGGCCAATACTGCATTCCAGTAAGGTTTAAGTTTACGGAAGTGCCATAGCAAGTGTGCATGTAGCCCCACTGTGATGCTATGGATTTCCACCTAGCTAGGCGCTCAGGAGTATAATACCAATAATGTGCCCTTTTAAGCATAGCTTCCTAGACTGTAGCGCTAGTTGTTGTGATTCGTGCTCCACAGTAGATATCTATCCATTCTTGATCAGTCATGGCATGCCCCAACACCGATTCCCCATGGCGCTGTGCCGCCACCCTGACAGGAGATGTGTACCGAGCAATATTTTGTAGTTCAGATAGCAGCTTTTTGTCTTCTGGCTTAGTAATAAGTCATTGTTCACAGCAGGTAAGGGGTCTGGCAGCGTGAGGGCTAATGGAGGGCTGGGAGACAGTGGCGAATATACATGTAACACCAACGCTCAGATTGAGGAAGCCCATATTCTTGTCAGAGTTGGCCAAAGGGCGGTGAGCCATCTGAATCAAAGATATCACCACTTTGTTTACAGTTGGCTTCCTGCCATGTGTGAAACCCCTCCCTGGTTGCAGCCTGAGGGAAGTCGGGATCACCAATTACCGGAGTAAAAAGGAGGGGGGGGGGATGTAGAGGGGTGGTGAGACCTCGAGAGATAGTGACCCTGTCCCAGGCCTCTAGAATGCCCAGAAGCACCAGGGAGGAATAGACTCCCATGGGCGATGGGTATGAGCAACAAAGGAATCTTCCAGATATGTAGTCTGGCAATCGCCTGATCTATGAAAATCCAATTTTTGGGGAGAAATAAGCTGGTGCCACTTCAGCATATAAAGCAGCTGGGCGGCAAGGTAGTAACTGGGTAGGTGCAGTTTACCGAGGCCTCCATCTGCTTGTGAGCAGTATGCTTTGTAATTTAGAGAGTAGAAGGGGTGGAGGTTGAGCCAGAAGGGTCTGTATGACAAAAAGGGACATTAGGCAATTAATGTTTACCGCTGGCAGACGGCCCAGCCAGGAGAGGCACCCAGAGCGCCAAGTCTGAGCTGGGCACGGCTATAGTGCTTTATAGTTGCACTCCTCTGCACTAGCTACTGATGTGCACAGCAAAAGACCAAGGTATGGGAGAGCCTGGGGAGACCAGGTAATCGGAAGGAATATGCTACTTACCAGTATGCATCTGTTCTTGGCATGTAGAGCTGCAGATCTACACACTTGTGCATAGATCGCCATCTGGTGTTGGGCCCGGATGTTTGCAGTTTGTTTTTCCTCTTGGAAAGTCTTTGGAAGTCACGAGGTCGGTGACTCCTCCTTTGGATCGTATTGCGCATGGGCTTCGGCTCCATCCGCAGATTGTTTTTCGCCAGCAGGGAAATATGGAGCGTAATACTAACAGTGAAGATGCCCATGTGTGTGCTATCTAAATAAGATAAACTGGGACAGATACAGGTAGCCGGGGAGGCGGGTGGGCATGTGTAGATCTGCAGCTCTACATGCCAAGAACAGATGCATACTGGTAAGTAGCATATTCCGTTCGAGGCATATGAGCTGCAGATTACACACTTGTGCATAGATTATATAGCAGTACCCACAGTTAGCGGCGACCACCCGTATCTGTTGCAGTGGTTTGAAATAATGTATTGAGTACAGCCTGGCCCACACTAGCTTGTTGCTTAGTTTGCACATCTACACAATAGTGTTTGGTGAAAGTGTGCAGTGTTGACCATGTAGCTGCTTTGCAGATATCATCTAATGGGATGTTCCCTAAGAATGCCATGGAAGCCCCTATTTTTCGTGTAGAATGGGCTTTCGGGGGAATGGATGGCGTTCGCTTTGCTTTATGGTAGCAGATTTGAATGCATTTTACAATCCATCTAGCTATCCCTGATTTTGAGATGGGGTTGCCTTTGTGCGGTGGAGAGAAAGAAACAAACAGTTGTTTGGTCTTACGGAAAGGTTGTGTTCTTTGAATGTAGTAGATTAAGGCTCGTTTGACATCCAGTGTCTGCAACGGTCTGTGGTTGCGAGAAAAATACTGGTAGTTCTACTGTTTGGTTTAGGTGAAAGGGAGAAATTACTTTAGGGAGGAATTTTGGGTTGGTACGAAGAACAACATTGTTGTGGTGCATTTGGAGAAAGGGTTCTTGAAGAACAAGTTACTTACCTTCGGTAACGATGTATCTGTAAGAAACATTAGTTAGTTAGATTCCTCACCTTAGAATATCCCCAGGCGTCAGACTGGATCCGGAAGATTTTTCGTCAGCAATACCCCTTGCGCGTCGCTAGGCGTCGTCTGCGGCTCCGCGTCCGTCGTCGGCGTCGTGCGCCGGGATGACGTCGGAGTACTTAGACGCCGCCCTCGCGCGCTGACGTCAGTTCTTGTACATAGCCTTCCGCGCCAGGAACGCAGAGCCATGCAAAGACCGACACTGGTGCCAAAATAAAATCTAGGGGCCTGAAAAGGATAACCTTAACCCTAGATTTCAGTTCGCAGAACGGGGAGGATGGGTGGGTCGGTGAGGAATCTAACTAACTAATGTTTCTTACAGATACATCGTTACCGAAGGTAAGAAACTTGTTCATCTGAAAGAAACACGTTAGTTAGATTCCTCACCTTAGAATAGATACCCAAGCAATACCATCCCCGGTGGTGGGTCTGCGAACCAAGATCACACCAGAAAGTCCTGGAGGACAGAACGGCCAAAGAAGCCATCCCTCCGGACTTGGCTGTCAAGGCAATAATGCCTGGCAAACGTGTGCAGCGAAGCCCACGTCGCCGCCTGACAGATGTCCTGCAAAGGGACTCCCCGTCCCAAGGCAGTAGTAGCCGCTGTGGCCCGAGTAGAATGGGCGCGCAGCCCAACAGGAGGGTCCTTTTTTGCCAAAGAGTAACAAATTTTGATGCACAGAACGACCCACCGAGAGATGGTCCGTTTGTGCACAGCTTTCCCCTTCTTAGCACCCACGTATCCAACGAAAAGTTGGTCGTCCACCCGGAACTGCTTTGTGCGGTCCAAATAAAAGGAGAGCGCACGTTTTGGGTCCAGACGGTGGAGCCTCTCTTCCTCTTTGGAAGGATGCGGAGGCGGAAAGAAGGTGGGCAAGGTGACAGACTGCCCAAGATGAAATGGAGTCACCACTTTCGGAAGAAAGGAGGGACGAGGCCGAAGGACAACCTTGTCCGGATGAACAGACAGAAAAGGAGGCTTTGAAGATAAAGCCTGGAGCTCACTCACCCGTCTAGCCGAGGTGATGGCTACCAGAAAAGCAGTCTTAAGAGTCAGAAGACGAAGAGGACAATTGTGAAGAGGCTCGAAGGGAGCGCACATCAGGAATGTCAAGACCAGATTCAAGTCCCACTGAGGCATTACAAAAGGGACAGGAGGGAACGTGTGAGTAATGCCTTTTAGAAAGCGTGTAACCACAGGGGACTTGAAGAGAGAAGGCTGATCAGGAAGCCGCAAGAAGGCGGAGATGGCAGCAAGATAACCTTTCAGGGTGCCCAGGGCAGAGCCCTGCCGGGCCAGAGAAAGAAGAAAGAGGAGAACCTCAGAAAGAGGGGCAGAAAGGGGATCCACAGCCTTTGCTGTGCACCATGCCACAAATTTGTTCCACCGGCAGGCGTACACCGTCTTTGTGGAGGGACGCCTGGCTGCCAGAATGATATCACAGACTTCAGGAGGCAAGTCAAATGGCATCAACTGCCGCCGCTCAATCTCCACGCATGGAGGTGGAGGCTGGACAGGTTCGGGTGGAGGACCGTCCCCTGCTGCTGCGACAGAAGATCCTCCCGAAGGGGCAGACGTATCGGGGGATTGGTCAACATACTGAGTAGCTCGGGATACCAGTATCTTCGTGCCCAATCCGGAGCCACCAAGATGACTTGGGCCCGGTCGTGCCTGATCTTCTTCAGCACTCTGGGCAGAAGTGGTATAGGCGGAAAGGCGTACAACAGACCGCAACTCCACTCGTGACGAAAAGCGTCGCCGAGCGAGTGCCGCCTTGGAAATTCCAACGCGCAGAACTGCTGACATTGCGCGTTCTCTTCGGTGGCGAATAGATCTAACCAAGGCTCTCCCCACTGCTGAAAGAGACCTTGCGCCACTTCGGAGTTCAGACGCCATTCGTGATCCATCATGCACCGGCGGCTGAGTTCGTCCGCTCTGGCGTTCAGAGAGCCCGCCAGATGTTGAACCACTAGGGTGACGCCCTGGTGTTCCAGCCACGTCCAGAGGCGCAGAGCCTCCTGACAAAGGGTCCACGACCCCACCCCGCCCTGTTTGTTGCAATACCACATGGCGGTGGTGTTGTTCGTGAACACCTGCACGACACTGCCCCTGACAGAGGGAAGGAAGGCTTTCAGTGCAAGTCGGATCGCTCTCAACTCCAACAGGTTGATGTGGAGACGAGACTCCGCCGGAGACCAGAGACCCCTGATCTCCGCCTCTCCCATATGGCCACCCCATCCCAGGAGGGACGCATCCGTCACTACGACATGCTCCGGTTGGGGAAGGGAGAGGCTCCTGCCCATGACCCAATCGCGGTCCGTGAGCCACCACTGCAACTGCTGTGCAGTGCCCTCCGAGATCAAGACATGGTCGGACAGGTTGCCGTGATGCTGGGCCCACTGAAACTTCAGGTCCCACTGCAGAGCCCGCATGCGCCGCCTGGCGTGATGCACTAGTAGGATGCAGGAGGCCATCAGCCCCAGAAGCCGCAACACTAGCCTGACCGAAACCCAGGATAGAGGCCGAAAGATGGGAATCAGGGCCTGTATATCCCGGACCCGCTGTTCCGGTGGATAGACCCGGAACTGCGCCGAATCGAGAACCGCTCCGATGAAAAGGAGCTTCTGAGAGGGACTCGGGTGTAACTTCGGCACGTTGATGGAAAACCCCAGCAAATGCAGGAGATCCGCCGTAGTCTGGAGGTGGGAGACGACTGCCTGGGGCGAGCCCGCCTTCAACAACCAGTCGTCGAGATAGGGGAAGACTGGAACCCCTGATCTGCGCAGATGAGCTGCGACCACCGCCATCACTTTCGTGAACACCCGAGGGGCACTGGTGAGGCCGAAGGGGAGCACGGTAAACTGAAAGTGCTCTTGGCCCACCGTGAACCGCAGGTAACGCCGGTGGGCCGGCAGGATGGGGATGTGGAAGTAGGCGTCCTGCAAGTCCAACGCTAACATCCAGTCTCCGGGGTCTAGGGCAGCTAGAACCTGAGCCAAAGTCAACATCTTGAACCGTTCCTTCCGGAGGAAGGCATTGACGTTCCGAAGGTCCAAGATAGGGCGTAGGCCCCCCTTGCCCTTCTTGGGAACCAGAAAGTAGTGGGAATAACAACCACGACCTACTTCTGGGCTCGGAACGCGCTCGACGGCCCCCTTGGCCAAGAGGGCGGAAACCTCCTCGTGGAGAAGATGCAAATGATCCCCCGAGATACGGTGGTGCTGCGGTGGCATGGCTGGAGGGGTCGTCTCGAAGGGGAGGGAGTAGCCCCTTCGGACGATTTGCAGCACCCACCTGTCCGATGTGATGGACCGCCAGTGGAGCAGGTGATGGCGAACTCTGCCGCCCACTGGCGTGGAATGGGCCTGAAAGCTCGGACTAGGAAGGCTTTGAGGCGGATGCTGCCGGGGTGGATGTGGGCTGACCTCGTCGTCCTCCAGATCCGCCTCGGCGGAAACCACGTCCGCGACCGCGCGCAGGTTGGTTCTGCGGCTGGTGGCTAGGCGCACGTGAGGAGGCACCCCTTCCTTGGCCACGAAAGGGGCGAAAAGCGGAAGATTGCGACCGCGGGGCCGAGAGGCCCAAGGACTTGGCCGTAGCCCGGGAGTCCTTAAAGCGGTTCAGCGCACTGTCCGCCTTCTCGCCAAACAGGCGAGTGCCATCAAACGGCATGTCCATGAGACTGCTCTGGACATCGCCGGACGTGGACCGCAGCCAGGTGTGACGTCGAAGCGCCACAGTGGTAGAAATGGCCCTACCCAGCGAGTCCGTGGTGTCAAGCCCACAACGTATAGCATGTCGCGCTGCATCCCTCCCATCGGCCAGAGCCTGGGTAAGACGTGTCTGGACCTCCTCCGGACACAGGGGCAGCGCGTCCTCCACCGCATCCCACAGAGAGTGGGAATAACGGTCCAAGAGACAAGCGGTGTTCAAAGACCGCAGGCCCAAACTAAGGGAAGAGAACAGTTTCTTACCAAACTGCTCCAGTCTCTTGGAATCCCAGTCCGGCGGGGCGGTCGGGAAAGAGGATTGGGAGGTGGAGGCCTGGATAACCAGGCTCTCAGGGGTAGGGTATTGGGACAGAAAACTGGGGTCGCCCGGAGCAGGGCGGTGGCGCCTGGCAACGTTCCTGTCCACAGGAGGAACTGTGGAGGGCTTGGACCAGGTGCCCTGTAGAACGTCAGTGAGGGCCTCACTGAATGGCAGCAGAGGCTCAGTGGAGCTTGCTGCAGACTGAAGCACCTCAGTGAGGACGGTCGTCCTCACAGCCACGGCAGGCAGCTCGAGCCCAAGGGCTGCGGCCGCCTTGCGCAGCACCACGGAGAAAGCAGCACCCTCCTCCGAAGCCACAGTCGGAGGAGAGATGAATCCAGTGTCTGGCGAGGTATCCAGACCACTGGCCTCCCCCAGTTCATCTGCCCAGTCCTGGGACAGTTGGGCCTGATGGGCCATAGGATCCTCGGATCCCTCCCAGTAGTCCCCATCATCCGACTCCTGGTGTAGAGGAGAAAGTAACGGAGCCGGGCGGTAGACAAAATGTGTCTCTAGCGGCGCCGATCTCGGCGTCCATCGACGCCGGACCGGCGCGGGACTGAACTGGGGCACGACGTCGATCGGGGTCGACGTCGGGGGTGGAACCGGAGTCGACGCCGGTGGAGGAGGCGTGACGAGGTCGACCGGCGTCGACGGGGACTCGAGAACGGGTCCCTCGGGCGCTTGCGGCGTCGAGGCCGGAGCCGTCAACGGCGCCGGGGCCGGAGCCGCCGGCTGGCAAGGCAGCCCAGTCGGGTCCGCGGGGCCCGAAGGCGCACCAGCGGGCGCCGACGGCAGAGCCAGGTTCCTCATGGCCGAGAGGTAGGCACTGACTTCCGCCGGCGTCGCGTTAGTCCCAGGGACTGGAGGGTATGGGGACGGACGCGGCGCCTGCGGCTCCGACGGAGCCGCGGGGGTGGAACCACCCTGACCCTCAACCGAGTCGCGCGACCGGCGAGGGGAGTCTGAAGAGCGATGTCGCCTCTTGGACTTCTTGGAATGCTTCGACTTACCCGAAGACTTTGATCCCGACGACCGATGGTGACGTCGGCTGCGGCTCCGCGACCGATCCTTGGACCTCCTCCTGGACCGGGATCGAGAGGCGCGCGGAGCCGAGTGGCGAATCTCGAGGAGCTTACGGGACCGCTCCCGTCTAGCCTTCGAGGTCAGGGCCTTGCAGTCCGAGCACGACTCCGCGTCGTGGTCGAGGCCCAAACAGTACAGGCACCGGCGGTGATGGTCCGTAACCGACATCAATCGGTTACAGTCCGTACAGGCTTTAAACCCAGGCATCCTACCGGCACCGGTGTCGATATGACAGGATCAAAAAGGATCAAAAAGTTAGTCAAAAATTGACTAAAGGGGTAGCTCTCCCGGATCTGCGCTTACTGGCGCGGAAAAAAGAAGAACTGACGTCAGCGCGCGAGGGCGGCGTCTAAGTACTCCGACGACGTCATCCCGGCGCACGACGCCGATGACGGACGCGGAGCCGCAGACGACGCCTAGCGACGCGCAAGGGGTATTGCTGACGAAAAATCTTCCGGATCCAGTCTGACGCCTGGGGATATTCTAAGGTGAGGAATCTAACTAACGTGTTTCTTTCAGATTGGTAAGTGCTTGTATCTCACTGACCCTTCTTAGGGAAGTGATGGCTACAAGAAAAGCGGTTTTCCATGTTAGGAATTGTAGTTCGCATTTGTGCAGAGGTTCGTAGGGAGGCCCCATTAGCCTTGTGAGAACGATATTTAAGTTCCACACAGGTGAGGGTGGCACTCTGGGGAGAATTATTCTTTTAAGGTCTTCCATGAAGGCTTTGATGGCAGGCACTCTAAAGAGTGATAGATGTTGCCTGTTTTGTAGGTAAGCTGCAATAGCTGCGAGGTGTAGTCGAATGGACGTGTAGGCTAGATTGCACCTTTGTAGGTGGAGTAAGTAGCCTATGATGTGTTGAATGGACACGTCCAGTGGATTGATGGTGTTGTTATGGCAATAAACAACAAAACGTTTCCACTTAGCGGCGTAGCACGCTCTAGTGGTAGGTCTTCTAGCTTCTCTGATGACGTTCATACAGTCAGGGGGAAGATTTAGGTATCCGAATTCTAGGATTTCAGGAGCCAGATCGCAAGGTTGAGCTGCGCTGGGTCCGGGTGTTTGATCTCTCTATGGTTCTGGGTTAAGAGGTGTGGAGAGAGGTGTAGTTTTTGGTGCCGTACTACAGATAGTTCCAGCAGTGTGGTATAACACGGTTGTCTGGACCACGTTGGAGCTACATGGATTAGTGTGAGGGAGTGTTGTAGTTTGCGCACCACTAGTGGAATGAGTGGGAGAGGCAGAAAAGCGTACGCAAATCTGCCTGACCAGTTCATCCATATCGCATTTCCTTTGGACAATCGGTGTGGGTATCTGGCAGCGAAGCTGGGGCATTTAGCTTTTTCGTGGGTGGCGAAGAGGTCTATCTGTGGATGCCCCCACATTTGAAAGTACGGGTGAAGAACTTGCGGGTGAAGCTCCCACTCGTGGATCTGTTGTGTGCTGCCTGCTGAGCAGATCTGCCACTGTGTTTTGGACTCCTGGGACATGCTGAGCTAGGAGAAAGATTTTCTGGGGTATTGCCCATCTCCATATGCTCTGTGCTAGGTGAGAGAGCTGTGGAGAGTGTGTGCCGCCTTGTTTTTGAATATAATACATGGCTGTCATGTTGTCTGTTCGGATCAGGACTGCCTTGCCTGAAATTTTAGTTTGAAAAGATTTTAGGGCCAAGAAGATTGCTAGTAACTCCAGATGGTTGATATAGAGTAACTTTTGTTGAGGTGTCCAATTGCCCTGTGTGGTGAGATGTAGTAGATGAGCTCCCCAGCCGGAGAGCAATGCGTCCGTTGTCAGTACTATTTGAGGAACCGGGTCCAGGAACGGTCGACCTTTGGAAAGGTTTGTGGTGTTCCACCGCTGCAGAGAGCGATGGGTGCGACCGTCTACCAACACCAGATCTGTTAATTGACCCTGGGCCTGGTTCCATTGGCGCGGACGCATCTGGAGTCTTACGTGAGGCACTATGAAAATGCAAGAGGCCATCATCCCTATTTGTTGCATAAACACTCGAGCTGGAAGGGAGTGTTGTGCTATCAATTTTGTGCGTAGAGCTTGAATGCTTGCAATCCTGGCAGGATTGGGGTAGGCTAGTGCTCTTAAGGTGTCTATGGTGGCACCGAGGTATTGTTTTATGTGGGATGGTTGGAGACGGGACTTCTGGTGGTTTACTGTGAAGCCCAGCTGGTGGAGTAGTTGAATGGTGGTAGACGTGTGTTGTACACACTGACTGTATGACCTGGCTTTTATCAGCCAGTCGTCTAAGTATGGGAAGACGTGGATATGTTGTCTTCGCAAATGTGCTGCCACCACTGCTAGGCAGTTGGTGAATACCCTTGGTGCTGTTGTGACTCCGAACGGGAGCACTTTGAATTGGAAGTGTTGTCCGTCCACTACAAATCTGAGGTACTTCCGGTGAGCTTTGTGCACTGGAATGTGGAAATAAGCGTCTTTTAGGTCTAAGGTGGTCAAAAAGTCGTTTTGGGAGAGGAGCGGAAGTACCTGCTAAAGCGTTACCATATGAAAATGGTCTCAGTGTATGTATGTGTTTAGGGGCCGGAGATCTAGGATGGGCCGCAGAGTCTCGTCCCTTTTTGGTATGAGACAATATAGGGAGTAGACGGGTTCTATTGCCTGTTTCTGTAGGAGGGAGATTACCTCCTGCTTTAGGAGTATTAAATGTTCTTTGTGACATTGGGCGTTGCCTGGGTGGAATGTTTGGGGGGGGGTAGATATTAGTTCTAGGCAGTAGCCTGACCGAATTATTTGTGTTACCCATTTGTCTGAGGTGATGGTAGCCCAGACAGGAAGGAAATGTTGGGAGTCTGCCCCCGACCGGAGTGGAATGGTCTGGGGGGAGCGGGGGGGGGGGGGGGGCTTGTCATTGGGTAGGCGTTGTGGCAGAGCGAGCGTTGTTTATTTTGCCTCTGCCTTTATTATTGTTACCCTTATAGCCGCCTCTTTGATAACCCCTCGTGAAGGTGGACTGAGTAGGGGATTTGTATGAAGTGGACGCGGTGTCTGAGGAGTAGCCTCTAGATGTACTTCGAAAGGAAGAGCGGCGAAAGGAGCATCTAGGAGGGTGTGACTGTAAGGCCCTCATGGACTTCGCCGTATCTGTATCCTTCTTCATTTTTTCTAGGGCCTCATCCACTTTTGGGCCAAATAGATGTTCCTGGTCAAAGGGATGGTTAAGGATGGAGGCTTGTACCTCCGGTTTAAACCCTGATATTCTTAGCCAAGCATGGCGACGGAGGAGGACGCTGGTATTGATGGCCCTGGAAGCTGTGTCTGCTGCATCTAAGGCACAGCGTATAGAGGTGTTAGTAATAGTCTTACCCTCTTGAATTAGTTTGTTGGCCCTAGCTTTATATTTTTCAGGGAGATGGTGCATTATGCTTTCTAACGCGTCATAATGTGCCCTGTCATATCTGGCCAATAGCGCTTGAGTATTCGCGATACGCCACATATTGGCTGCTTGTGACGCAGTGCACTTTCCTGATGCGTCCAGTAGCTTTGACTGTCAGGTGGTGGTGCTTCGCCTGACGCCTGGGAATTTGCCCTTTTACGTGCAGTGGATACCACTAGAGAATCTAGTGGCGCTGGCCCTCTGATGTAGGAGG
The DNA here is from genome assembly GCF_964204655.1 of Triturus cristatus. Taxonomy (NCBI): domain Eukaryota; kingdom Metazoa; phylum Chordata; class Amphibia; order Caudata; family Salamandridae; genus Triturus; species Triturus cristatus. Next base: position 112,008,266 of record NC_140579.1, on the reverse strand, counting down.
GATCTGTGGGGGCAGCTTTGTATTTTTTCTCGATGCGCGGGTTAATGACCCTGGCCCTAACTGGGTCCTTAAAAACTTCTGGCGCATGCTTTACCACTCCTTTAAGCATAGGTAACATGGAGGTAGACCTATGTGTGGTGTCGAATGTGTCGAGGAGGGAATCTTCCTCCACGGGGTCGGTATGCAAGTCTACCCCGTGATAGTGTGCCGCCCTTTGCAGTAGATGGTGGAACCCCAATGAGTCTTCTGGTGGAGGTGGTCTGGAGGGGTAAAGATCATCTTGTGGGACGTGCGGGATATCAGGGAAATTGTAGTCGTCCCATGGGTCTGGGGATCCTGTACGGGTGGGGTCCCTTGTGGGTAGGTCCTGGGGGACATCCCCTATGTCATCATATGGGTCCCCATGATCATCATCGTGTGGAGAAAGGGTGGGAGAACGATGAGGTTGGGGTGGAGAAGGCGGAGGGGGTGGAGGTAGGGAAGGTATTCTGAACAGAGAGGTAGCAGAGTCCTTCCTCTTTGGAGGCGGAGGTGGAGCAGGCTTCTCCAATTTTTGGGGGAAGAAAGTGTTAAATGTCCAGTTTTTGGATCCTTGGTGAGTGTTTTTTTCAAGGGATCCGGTGTAAATAATTCCAGTGAGGCTGGTCGGTCCATCGGCGCCGGAGCCGTTGGCTTTTTAGGCTTTTCTGTGCCGGTTCGTTGTTTGGAACCTGGTTTGGGAACCTCCGGACGCTTGGTCGGCGTCGAGATGGGTTTCGGCCTCGAAGTGTCGGTGGCTTGTGTGCTTTGGGTTTCGACCCAGAGTGCTTCGGTGCGGGGCTCGGTGTCGATATGGAAGTCGGCTTCTTTTACGGTGCCGAAGCGTGTTTATCGGCACCGACGATAGGCTGGCTCGAGCCCGAGCTGCCGGAAGGCTTGCTTGGCTTCTTCACCGGGCCCGAATGTGCGGTGTTGGAAGCAGTGTCCTTGGTCTTGCCTAGGCCCGGAGGCGAAGGTGTGACCGGAGCCTTTTTCGGTGCGGGTAGGGGTGTGGGGGGGGGGGAAATCAGTACTCACGACCCTCTGCGCCGGGGTGATGTCCTCCACATCTGAGTCGTCTGCTTCGGAAGTACTGACGAGGCCCTGTTCGGTGTAATGCTCTGGAGCGTCGATGCCTTCTCCGAAGATGTCGTCCGGAATTGTCGTCGAGGAGTGCGCCATAGTTCTTCTGGCTCTTCGGTCCCGAATAGTCTTTTTGGACCGGAAGGACTTACACGCCGGACAGTCTCGAGCCTCGTGTTCAGGGGAGAAGCAGAGATTGCATACCTCGTGGAGATCGGTGTGGGGAAATTTGGACAAACATCGAGGGCACCTTTTTAATTGGAGTCCTTTCATTAGCCAGGACCGAAGCTTGGAGAGCCCTGAAGGCCGCCGTTGACGACTGGAACCGAAGGTTTGTGCCGATGAGATGGCGCGTCGAGTAGGGGAGATCGCAATCAAAACAATACCGCGGTTTGGGGTGAGGATTACGCGTCGATCGTCGAACTGGAAGCTCTTCGGAACCGGAGCACGAAGATTACATCCGAGCCCGATGGCGGAAAAAAACAATCTGAGGATGGAGCCGAAGCCCATGCGCAATACGATCCAAAGGAGGAGTCACCGACCTCGTGACTTCCAAAGACTTTCCAAGAGGAAAAACAAACTGCAAACATCCAGGCCCAACACCAGATGGCGATCTATGCACAAGTGTGTAATCTGCAGCTCATATGCCTCTAACATATAGTTTGCAAGTTGAGGCTATCATTGGCTAGAGTCTGCAGGTTGACTATCAGGAAATTTTGAAAATTAATTTTAAAGCCCAAAGCATTCTCAAAAAGGCAAAGTTTGTGAAGCAGGCCCGAAGCAGAGGTTTAAGAGTCCATTACAGAGACCAGGACATGATCAGGACAGAGTGCCAGTTTGTGTTCTCGCCCTACCACCATGAACGCAGTGATCCACTGGTTCACCCTAATTCTTTTGGCCAAGTGTTCCATGTAGAGAGGAAAAATGAGGGTCAAGAGTGGACAGCCCTGCCTTGTGCCACAGAGGACTTTAAAGGGTCACAAAAGGAGGCCATTTACCCTTACTCGGGCTTGAAGGCAGACCATTTTTTTCTAAGGTTACCTGCAGAAAGGGCCAGTGCGCCCTATCAAACACCTTCTCAGCGTCTAGACTATTAGCGAAGGTCTGTGAGAGGTTTTATTGATAGATGTAAAACGCATTTAGTGTTGTCGCTACAGTTCCTCTGGAAAAAAGCCCGCTTGGTCAGGGTCCACCAGTCCCTGCATATAGTGGTGCAGACAGCCCGCCAGAACCCCTGTAAGCAGTCTGGCATCAACGTTCAGAAGGGAAATAGCCCGTTAGGAGGAGCAGTGGGCTGGGTCCTTTCCCGGTTTAGGGATCACGGAGATTACTGCGTCACACATAGTGGGCAGTAGAAGGCCTGTGTTGCTTTTAGAATTGAACAAGCAGAGAAGGAGTGTGGCTAGTTGTGTGTAAAAGGTCTCGTAGAAGGCCGGGGTGAAGCCATCAGGGCCCAGTGCTTTCCCAACCTTAAGGTGAGAGAGGCCGGAGATGATATTTGCCAGCTGAATAGCGTCCTCAATGGAGGGTGCGGGGGGAGTGGTGTGACAGGTACTGAGTGATAGCCGACACTGGAGTAGAGGCTCAAGTAGAAATTTTCAAATTCCTGAACGATGACCTTGTTCATATGGACCGCCGTTCCTTTCTGAACAAGGATCCGCTCCTTTTGATGCTTGACCTGGAGGCAGCCGGTCGGCTTTATTACCACTGCTGAAATACTTTTGTTGCACTCGCAGTAAAGCCTATTTCTTTTTATGCCCCAGTTTGCTTATGACGGGCCTCCAGATCCTTCAAGCAGTGCTCGAGCTGTGAAGGTATTCCTCACCAGAAGGCGTTAAACCAGGCAGAGATGTCAATGAAGGAACTCCGGAGAACGGATCTGAGAGTCTCCCACAGGAGGGAGGGAGATACATCAGGTGTATGGTTCGGATAAAGGAAAAAGGTCATTTGCTCCCTTAATGTGGCCTAAGCCAACTGGTGTTGAAGCATGGGTTCATTCGGTCTCCACCACCAGCCTTGGGGGGTGAGAGGGGAAGGCGATGAGGATAGGGAAGTGGTCAGAGAGGGCACACTCCAATCACCACATCCAGCACATAAGGATGTATGTAGTAAGGAGGAGACCAAGAAAGAATACAGCCCGGCATAGGAGTGGTGATTGAAATCGCAGAAGGAGGGGTTTAAGGTCCAACAGGTGTCAGTCAAGGCCACCACAATCCCTCAACAGAGAAAGCACCAGTGTGCCCAGCCCTTCGGACACAGCGGTCCATGGTCGGATGTAAAACCAGTTGTGGTCTCACCCTATGATACCTCAGAGACCTCTGGTGGCGGCTGCCCGGCAGAAGGCAGGGTCCTCAGCTAGGGTTCGCCCGCCACCAGGGGGACCCCAGGCAGTCAAGCGGCTCAGTACAAGGCATCTCTCAGGGCCAACACTCATCTGTTGCATGAAGAGTATGCGGGAGGTGCTGCCAATCTGGGCTTTGCAGCAGGCAATCCGTCAGAGATGATGCACCCCCATCCGTCCGTCCGTCCATCCATCCATCCATCCAGAGGGTCGTGACGTGACTGCTGTACAGCACTCTCCTCCCCTAACTGTAAGATTCCGCCATCGTCCTGGGTGACCCAACACCGGGGGCCCCCCGCTGCAGGCAAGGAGAGAAGCGTTTACTGGGCCAGAACAGCAACTTGGCGGGTTGGGCAGCAGAGCCTTTAGAGAAACACTTCTACTCCACACTCTCATTGTTGCATTTAACTAATACACCATGTGCACAGACCTCCCCAAGGTTATGCAATCTTACCTTATACTTCTGAGAAGAGGCACTGATTCGGTTAGCTACTGAGCCAGAGAAGTGTGCTTACCCAGAAAGCCCTCCTCTTGCAGGTTCCCTTGTGGTTGGGCTTCTTACCACTTTGTGTCCACCCGGTTTTTCAACCAACCCTTGTCCCGACTGCCTAGTTCGAGATGTAGGAGCCTCGACTGCCTAGTTCGAGATGTAGGAGCCTTTACTATGGACTAGCTCTGTAGATTGCTCATCATTACCCATGTCCCAGTTACTGCTCTCAGTAAAAAGTCTTGGTGCCTTTAGTGAAGAAAACCTCACTTGGATCGTACTGAACGATCACATCTTAGCCCAATTTCACTTCTACCATCATTAGGGAAATTACAAGAAGGTGGTTTTGAGGAGGGTTAAGTGAGGGAGGGAGCTAACATATTTTCTAAGATCACTACCTGATGAACAAGTTACTTACCTTCGGTAACGCTTTTTCTAGTGGATACAGTATCTGCCTGTGAATTCCTCACCTTGTGAATATCCCCTGCACCAGCATTCCACGGAATTTTTCCTAGCTCTCCACGCCGACGTGGAAGTCATAATTCCACGGCTCCGCTCACGACTCCATATGACATCACCAGAGCCATAAGTGAGCCATGTCGGCGTGATGACATCAGTTTCCTTTTTTCCGCGCCGTCGACGGGTAACAGTATTCTAGCACTCTCCTTGGTTAAAGAGTTACTTTGTTGTTAACTTGTGAGTTACTGTTTTTAAAATAACTCATGTCTTCGTCGAGGAAGTCAGGTTTTAAGCCGTGTAGGGAATGTGGGCGTCACATGTCCATCACTGACCCCCATGAAGATTGCTTATGGTGTTTGTCGTCGGATCACGACGTGGAGGACTGTTCCTGTTGCAGGAAAATGAATCCAAAGGAACTGGAAGCGATGCTGTTTATAGCCAAGGCAAAGAAGGAAGGTAGAGGGTCGCAAGCGAGACAAGTCGAAGCCGGAGTCGTCGACTTCGCACTCGTCGAGGTCGAGAAAGCATAAGAGAAAGCATGAGTCTCGGCGCCGATCGATGAAGGGTAAGGCTTCGAAGTCTCCTTCACCTCGTCATCGCAGTAAGGACTGTTTCACCTTCGCCTCGTGTCACTCCGGAGAAGTCTCCTTCGCCTAAGGTTACTCTGGCGCAGTCTCCAGCGCCGAGGGATTCACCAGCTTCTGACGCCGGGCCAGATCAGGATGCTGAACTCTCTCCTGTGCCTGAAGGTGAACCAGTGGATCCAGTATTGGATCCGTCGGCGCCGGTTACTCCCCAGCTGGATACCGGATCGAATCCTTACCCGCAATTCCCAGCTCCAGGGGCGGATCCGTCGCATTTTTTAAATGCCATGTATGGCGTATTTCATAGAGCAGCCTTCCCATCCGGAGCACTTTCAGGTCCCGTGGGTCCACTGGCATTCAATTTGGGCGTGCCACAACACTATGCTCAGGCACCATTTATGCCCTTCATGCCGATGGCGCCGTCATGGCAGTTTCCGGCACCGTCTGGAGAACCTTCCTCCCGGCCTCGTGCGGATCGTGTGCCTTCGTCTGAGCCTCACTCGCTGCCGGCCCCGGCACCACCTGCGCCGCGTGTGGCGCCGCCAACGCCATGTCCACAGATTCGATCACGGTGAGAGGCCCAGAGGCTTATAGAAGAGGAGCAGTATCGTACAGAGAAAGTGGAGGCAGGTGAATTCGATAAATCAATGGATGAGTTCGAAGGAAAACGGGAGGCAAGCGGATTGGACACCACACCGGAGTGGGAACTTGCTTCATCCTGGATCCTATCATGGACGTTTGGCGCAAGCCACTTTCTTCTCCTGCTGTTTCAAGGGCTGTGGCTAGAAGATATAGAGTAGCTCCAGGGGTTTCGAGCTTCCGTTCTTCACATGCATCTCCAGAGAGTTTGGTAGTGCAAGCATCCTGCTCCAAACAATCTTCAGGAGCATTTCCACAAGCACCAGCTGACAGACTCAAAATGGAACAGTCCGTTAAAAAGGTTCTCTCTAGTATGGCACTGAAGTCAACTAATGCCACTTGTTTGTTGGGCCGCTACATTCACGCTTTAATGGACTCTGTAAAGCAATTGGCCCCCAAATTGCCTGATGGAGAAGGGTTGCTTTATGGAAGTTCTTTCAGACGCTCAGGCTGCCAGCTAGGCAGGTAATCCAGTCAGGCTCGGATACGGCTGATTCTGTTGCCAGAGTTATCGGTTCTTCCAAAGCCACAAGAAGACAGGCTTGGCTCTGCTCTTCTGGATTTTCACCTGATGTTCAGGCCACTCTTGTTGACTTGCCCTTTGATAGGATAATGCTTTTTGGAGAAAAAGTGGATTCTGCCTTACAGAGGTTTAAGGATAGCAGGGCAACTGCGAAATCCTTGGGTCTGCAGACCCAGTCGAAGGGTTTTGGCTTCAGAAAGTATAGGGGTTTTGGAAGGTCTTCCTTTCGCACCTTCCGTCAACCTCAGCAGCAACAGCAAAATCCACTCTATAAGTCCTATAGAGGAAGACAAAAGGGACAACGGGATTCTGGCCACAATCTCTCCTCCTCCTCAACCTCCTCTGCTCCCAATGATGCTACAGGGAAGCAGCCCTAGATGCCCCATCCTGGATCATGTGGGGCCTGTTGGGGGTCGGGTGTCTCACTTTCCTGCAAGGTTGGAAATTGGTCACGACAGACCTTTGGGTTTTAAACCTTGTGGAGAATGGGTACGCACTTTCCTTTTGGGAATTTCCTCCCCCTTACCCTCCTTGCCAAGGTTTTTGCTCAGAGGACCATCTGCTTCTTCTGCAGAAGGAGGTTCTTGCATTGCTACAAAAAGGTGCGATAGAGGTGGTTCCAGAGCAGGAAAGGGATGCTACTCCCGGTATTTCCTGATTCCCAAAAAGGACGGCAGATTGCATCCGATCCTGGACCTCAGAGTCTTGAACTTTTACCTGAAGCAGGAGAAATTCAAGATGCTGACCCTTGCTCAGGTAATTCAGGCGTTGCAGCAAGAAGACTGGATGGTGTCGATCAACTTGCAGGATGCGTATTTCCACATCCCAATCCTGAAGTCTCACAGGAAGTATCTCCGTTTTACGGTTGGGTCGCAACACTACCAGTTTGCGGACCTCCCATTTGGTCTTACTACTGCACCTAGAGTCTTCACCAAGGTGATGGCGGTGGTGGCTGCCCATCTCAGGAGGTCAGGGATTCCGGTTTTCCCCTACCTGGACCACTGGCTACTGAAAGCAGTCTCGCCAGAGATGGTGCATCATCATCTGCAGGCAACATCTCATCTGTTATTCAACTTGGGTTTTTCAAACAATGTGCCCAAATCTCACCTGGTGCCCTCTCAGCACAATCTGTTCATAGGGGCGGTTCTGGACATTACTGTGTGTCGAGCATTTCCTCCTCCACAAAGAAATCTCGACATTCAGGAGATGATCCCTTTATTCCACAATGGAGCGGTTGTTCCAGTTCTGAAGGTCCTTAGTCTGCTCGGTCTGTTCGCCTTTTTAGCTGACTGTTCCATTTTCTTTGAGTCGGTCAGCTGGTGCTTGTGGAAATGCTCCCAAAAATTGTTTGGAGCAGAATGCGTGCACTACCAAACTCTCTGGAGATGGATGTGAAGAAAGGAAGCTCGGATCCCCTGGAGCTACTCTATATCTTCTAGCCACAGCGCTTGAAACAGCAGGCGAAGAAAGTGGCTTGCGCCAAACATCCATGATAGGATCCAGGATGGCCTCATTAAAAGGCAACAGAGGCTCAACAATTGAGAGGCGAATGTATAACCTCCGTCAATAAGTTAGGCTTATATTCAGCAGAAGGTAACTGCAAATCTAAAAGCTCCGCAGCCTTCTTTATTACCAAATGGTAAGGAGCCAGCTCTAGAGGCGGAGAAGACCTCGAAGAAGAAAGTTCCCACTCAGGTGTGGTGTCCAATCCGCTTGCCTCCTGAATTCCTTCGAACTCATCCATTGATTCATCTAATTCACCTTCCTCCACTTCCTCTGTATGATGCTGCTCCTCTTCTATAAGCCTCTGAGCCTCTCTCTGTGAACGAATCCGTGGACACGGCGTTGGCGGCGCCACACGCAGCGCAGCTGGCACCGGGGCCGGCCGCGAGGGAGGCTCCGGCAAAGGCACATGATCCACACGAGGCTGGCTCTCCAGACGGCGCCGGAAACTGCCATGACAGCGCCATCGGCATGAAGGGCATAAATGGTACCTGAGCATAGTGTTGTGGCATGCCCAAATTGAACGCCAGCGGACCCACGGGACCTGAAAGTGCTCCGGATGGGAAGGCTGCTCTATGAAATACTCCATACATGGCATTTAAAAAATGCGACGGATCCGCCCATGGAGCCGGGAATTGCGGGTATGGATTCGATCCTGTATCCAGCCGGGGAGTAACTGGCGCCGGAGCCGACGGATCCAATACCAGATCCACTGGTTCACCTTCAGGCACAGGAGAGAGTTCCGCATCCTGATCTGGCCCGGCGTCAGAAGCTGGTGAATTCCTTGTCACCGGAGACTGCGCCGGAGTAACCTTAGGCAAAGGAGACTTCTCCGGAGTGACACGAGGCGAAGGTGAAACAAAGTCCTTACTGCGACGTCGAGGTGAAGACGACGTCGAAGCCCTATCCTTCGTCGATCGGCGCCGAAACTCGTGCTTCCTCTTTTTCTTATGCTTTCTCGACCTCAACGAGTGCGAAGTCGACGACTCCGGCTTATCTCGCTTGCGACCTCTACCTTCCTTCTTTGCCTTGGCTATAAGGTAAATGCTACTTACCAGTATGCATCTGTTCTTGGCATGTAGAGCTGCTGCAGTCACATTATTGCATTAGATCGCCGCCTACTGTTGGGTCCGGATGTTGCACATTGTTGTCTTGGAAGAGTCTTCGAAGTCTCACGAGATAAGTGACTCCTCCCCTGGACTACAGTGTGCATGGACAGCACCTCCATCGTCAGATTTTTTTCCGCCATTGTGGCAAAGATGGAGGATAGTAATAGAAAGAAAGGTGTCCATGTAAATGTATCTAAGTAAGATAGTACTGCAACTGCGCTCGGCACCAGGGAGGAGGGTGGGCATGTGACTGCAGCAGCTCTACATGCAAAGAACAGATGCATACTGGTAAGTAGCATTTACCGTTCGAGGCATATGAGCTGCTGCAGTCACATTATTGCATAGACTGTATAGCAGTTCCTCCTCTAGTGGTGGTTACCGGTGTCAGTTGCAGTAGTCTGGAAAAGTGTTTTAAGGACAGCCTGAACTACAGAAGCTTGTTGTTTGGCTTGCACATCAACACAATAGTGTTTAGTGAAGGTATGTATGGTAGACCATGTAGCTGCCTTACAAATGTCTTCTAAGGGGATATTCCCTAGAAAAGCCATGGATGCCCCCATTTTGCGCGTGGAATGTGCTCTTGGGGGAATAGTTAATGTGCGTTTAACTTTTTGATAACATATTTGTATGCACTTAACTATCCATCTGGCTATCCCTGCCTTTGAAATAGGGTTACCCTTATGAGGTTGACAGAAAGACACAAAATTGTTTTGTATTCCTAAATGGTTTACTTCTGTCTATGTAGTAGAGTAGAGCCCTTCTGACATCCAGTGTGTGGAGTGCTCTTTCAGCTACTGACTGTGGTTTTTGAAAAAAGACAGGTAACTCAATTGATTGGTTAATGTGAAAACTAGTTATGACCTTTGGTAGGAATTTAGGGTTTGTTCTGAGAACTACCTTATTTTGATGTATTTGCATGAAAGGTTCTTGAATTGTTAGTGCCTGCAATTCACTTACTCTTCTGAGTGAAGTAATTGCTATTAGAAATGCCACCTTCCATGTTAGGAACTGTAATTCGCAAGAATGTAGAGGCTCAAAGGGTGGACCCATAAGTCTAGTTAGTACAATGTTAAGATTCCAGACTGGGGAAGGTGGAACTCTTGGAGGGATTATTCTTTTGAGCCCTTCCATAAATGCCTTAATGGGTGGTATTCGGAAAAGAGACACTTGTTGTCTGTTCTGGAGGTATTCTGCAATAGCCGCTAGGTGTAATCTTATAGATGAATATGCTAGATTACATCTTTGTAAGTGTAGTAGATAACAAATGATGTTTTGGACAGATGAGTCTAGTGGATTGATTTGATTATTTTGGCAGTAAATAACAAATCTTTTCCATTTGTTTGCGTAACAGGCTCTGGTAGTGGGACGTCTTGCCTCTTTGATGATATTCATACAATCAGGAGGCAGGATAAGGTATCCGAACTCTAAGACTTCAGGAGCCAGATTGCTAGGTTCATTTGATTGGGGTCTGGGTGTTGTATCTCTCCATGGTTCTGTGTGAGTTGTTTTGGAGAGAGGTGTAGTTTTTGATGAGGGACTACAGAGAGTTCTAGGAGTGTTGTGTACCACGGTTGTTGTGCCCATGTGGGAGCAACTAGGATCATCATAAGTGTCTGTTGCTTTAGTTTGCGTACCACTAATGGAATGAGTGGGGTTGGCGGAAAAGCGTATGCAAATCTGCCTGACCAGTTCATCCATATCGCATTGCCCTTTGACTGCGGGTGTGGGAACCTGGCGGCGAAGAATGGGCATTTTGCGTTTTCCTTTGTGGCGAACAGATCTATGTCTGGGTGTCCCCATGTTTGAAAGAATGGGAGTAGGACTTCTGGGTGAATTTCACATTCGTGGATCTGTTGACTGTGTCTGCTCAATAGGTCTGCAATCTGGTTGTTTACTCCTGGGAGATGTTCTGCTAGAAGATGGATGTTTTGTGGAATGTCCCATCTCCATATACTTTGCGCTAGTTGTGATAGCTGCAGAGAGTGTGTCCCCCCCTGTTTCTGTATATAGAACATTGCCGTCATATTGTCCGTCCGGACAAGAACAGTCTTGTTGGCTATGTGTTTTTGAAAAGCTTTCATTGCTTGAAAGATTGCCAGTAATTCGAGATAGTTTATGTGGTGTATGTTTTGGTGCGGTGTCCATAGACCTTGCACTGTATGTTGAAGTAGATGGGCTCCCCACCCTGTGAGTGATGCGTCCGTTGTCAACACTACTTGTGGAACTGGCTCTTGGAACAGTCGTCCTTTTGAAAGGTTTTGTGTGTTCCACCACTGCAGAGAGCGATGGGTACGACTGTCTACCAACACTAGGTCCTTTAGTTTCCCTTGAGCCTGGTTCCATTGTGTTGCTAGGCATTCTTGTATGGGACGCATTTGTAGCCGAGCATGTGGGACTATGAATATGCAAGATGCCATCATGCCTATGAGTTGCATAAACACTCTTGCTGTCAAAAGAGTTTGAGGTTGGAATTTTAGGATCATTGCTTGAATGTTTTGTATTCTGGCTGGAGCTGGGTAAGCCTTTGCTACTGTGGAGTCTATAGTTGCTCCCAGATACTGCTGTATATGGGAGGGTTGTAGATGGGATTTTGGGTAGTTGAGGGAAAATCCCAGGTTGTGTAATAGATGGATTGTGGCGACTGTGTGTTGCAGGCATTGTTGATGTGATTTGGCTTTTATCAGCCAATCGTCTAGGTATGGAAACACATGAATATGTTGTCTCCTTAGATGTGCTGCCACTACTGCTAAGCATTTTGTGAACACCCTTGGTGCTGTTGTTACTCCGAAGGGTAGGACTTTGAATTGGTAGTGCTGTCCTTGCACTACAAATCTGAGGTATTTCCTGTGTGCGGGATGAATAGGTATGTGAAAATATGCATCTTTTAGATCTAGAGTGGCGAGAAAGTCGCCTTGCTGTAGTAGTGGTAGTACTTGTGGGAGTGTGATCATGTGAAAATGATCGGAGTGTATATATTGATTGAGGGGACGAAGGTCGAGAATGGGCTTTCCTTTTTGGGGATTAGGAAATAGAGAGAGTAAACTCCCTTCCCTTGTTGTTGCAGAGGAACTGGTTCTATAGCGTGCTTTTGTAGCATTGCTAAGACCTCCTGTTGTAATAGTATGGTATATTCCTCCGACATTGGTCTGTGTTTGGGTGGGGTAGATGTAAGTTCTAGACAGTAACCAGAATGGATAATTTGCTTCACTCACCTGTCTGTTGTGATGGATTCCCAGACAGGTAGGAACCGTGATATTCTGTCTCCGACTGGTGTTAAGTGGTCTGGAGGCAGGTGTAAGAGGTCACTGTTTGGGAGTGGTGGAGGTACGGTTGTTGTTGTTACCTCTACCTCTGCCTTTAGTATTGTTTCCTCTATATCCTCCTCTGCCTCTGGGAAATGTGTTTTGGGAGGTAGTTTGGAAAGGTTGAGAGGTTTGTGTATTATTTCCTCTCCCTGTACCTCTATAGGAGGATCTACGAAAGGAACGTTTGGATTGGTAAAACTGCAGTGCACCCATAGATTTAGCGGTGTCAGTATCCTTTTTCATTTTGTCTAATAGGACATCTGTTTCCGGCCCGAACAGGAAATCTTGGTTAAGGGGTTGATTGAGAATAGTGGTTTGCACCTCTGGTTTGAAACCTGATATGCGAAGCCATGCGTGTCTCCTTAACATCACGCTTGTATTGACTGTTCTAGAGGCTGTGTCAGCTGCATCTAGAGCACACTTTATTGAAGCATTAGTGATGAACTTTCCTTCTTGGATAAGGTCATTTGCCTGTTGTTTATATGGCTCAGGGAGATGTTGTAGCAGCTCCTCTAACTTGTCGTAGTGCGCCCGGTCATATCTAGCTAACAATGCTTGTGTGTTAGCTATTCTCTAGGTGTTGGCTGCTTGTGAAGCCACCCTTTTCCCAGATGCCTCTAGTAGTTTGGACTCTTTTTCTGGTGGTACAGCGTCACCAGTGGTTTGTGAGTTAGCCCTTTTTCTTGCATTAGCGACTACTAGAGAATCAAGCTGTAGTTGACCCTTGATGTATGTAGGGTCGGAGGGTGCTGCTCTATATTTCTTTTCTACCCTAGGGTTGAGTATTGTAGCCCTAATTGGGTCTTTGAATATTTCTGGTGCATGTTTTAAAACTCCTTTGAGCACGGGTAATATGCGTACACTTCTTTCTGTGGCTGGGAAGGTGTCCAGCAAGAAATCCTCTTCCATAGGGTCAGCATGCATATCTACCCCGTGGAAACTAGCAGCTCTGTCTACCAACTGATGGAATGCAATGGTGTCGTCAGGAGGGGATGGTTTTGAAGAATATGGTGTGGGGTCTAGAATAGGTGGGTTATTGTCCGGTGAATATGGGTCTCCCCATGTGTCCTGGTTGGGATTTATGTCATCAGGATCTCCATAAGGGTCTTGTGGATCATTATTTATGTCATCATCTGGGTCCCCATCAGGCTGTTGAGGCATGGGAGGTGTGTATGGCACATAAGGCATAATAGGAGAGAGAGGAGGAGGAGGAGGAGTAAAAGGTCTAATAGGAGAAGTAGCAATGTCTTTCCTTTTAAGAGGAATAGGAGAGGGTAAGGCAGGAGGAATTTTCCTCTTGTGGAGCACCACATGACCTGTGTTAGGGTCAATGACGATTTTTCCCTGTTTTGGATCGACAGGATCCGGATAAAACAGCTCCTCCTCTGTATTTGGTGGTTTTGGCACCGAAGATTTGTGGTTTTTCTTATTGGGAGTCGAAGGTTTTGTAGGCTTCGGCTTCGACTTGTTTGGCTTGGGAACCTTGTTTTTGTTCGGTTCGGGAGCTTTATTGACTTAGACGTCCTTTTTCGGATCGACCGTTTTCTTGGGTTCGATCTGTTTTTTAGGCTCGGTGACCTTTTTGGAGTCGTTTTTTCGGGTCGATTAACTTTTTCGGGTCGAAATTTTTCTTGGGATCGACCGTTTTCGGCTCGACGTTTTTGGGAACGGTCGAGTCTCTCGGTGCCGGAGCCGGAGTTGGTGCCGTATGTGTTTTTCTCGGCGCCGAAGGCATTTTTGGTGTTGGGAGGACCTTACAACTAAGAGGGCCTCCGCGGCAGAAATCTGCACTGACTCTCACTGCGAGAGTCTGGCCTTGTTCTTTGTTCAAAAGGTGCAAGTAATCTACCACACCTTTCCAACTATTGTGCACCGCTCGGATTCATCTGATTGTCCTAAGATCAACGATAGGATCCTGGATTTTTTGGCCCCCCTATCTGAGGAGGGTTTTGATTTACTGAGCCAAAAAATTAAATCTGGCTCCCCTGCAGACCCCCTCAAACCGGCCCTATTTAAAAACATGCAGGCCACATGTCGCGCACCCTTGCTTGCCCTTATTAATATGTCACTGGGTTCAGGGATTGTACCCACCAAGTGGAAGCAAGCGGTAGTTACCCCCATCCTAAAAAAGCCTACCCTAGATCCTATAAAACCTGAGAACTATCGCCCCATCTCTCTGCTGCCGTGGGCTGCTAAAGTCACCGAAGCCCACGTGAATGGGATCCTGGCCGACCATCTTGCCAAAACTAACATCTTGGATCCCACGCAAAATGGTTTTCGTACAGGCCACAGCACGGAGACTGCCTTGTTCTACATGGTTGAACATCTGCGCTCCGTGCTGGACACCGGACAAACAGCGGCACTCCTGTTGTTAGATCTGAGCGCCGCCTTTGATACGGTGTCCCACGAAATCCTGTTGCGGCGATTAGAGGAAGCTGGGGTTAGGGGGCTGGCACTAGGCTGGTTCCGCTCCTTCCTTTCCAATAGATCTTTTCAGGTTGCGATACCACCCGGTAAATCCACCTCTCACCCGCTCACCTTGGGGGTCCCACAGGGATCATCTCTGAGCCCCACTCTCTTCAATCTTTATGTGAGGCCGCTGGCTGCGGTAGTCAAAGGCTGGGGCATGACAATGGTGTCCTATGCGGATGATACGCAGCTGGCGGTCACACTAAGTGGGGACTCAGCCATGGACGCCCTCAACTTTTGTGAGGGGCTACGCTCGGTGGCCAATTGGATGAACCAGAATTGTCTCCAATTGAACACAAAGAAGACAGAGGTGATGGTGTTTGGGAAGCAACCTGGATGTTGGAATGACAGCTGGTGGCCCCCCGAGTTAGGAATGATCCCCTCTCCTGCTATGGAGTTAAAAAACCTCGGGTCTGGCTGGACCCTTTACTCAGCTTCACTTGCCAGACTAAGAGGGTGGCTGCCTCTTGTTTTGGCATTATTAGGGGCATCAGGCCGGTGCTTAAATTCTTCAATGCCCCCACTAGACAGCTTGTGGTCCAGGCCTCGGTACTATCCAGGACAGATTATGCCAGTGCTCTGCTAGCAGGCACGAACAAGGCTGAACTTCTGCGGCTACAACGAGTGCAGAATGCCGCCGCAAGAGCGATATTTGGGCTGCCCAAACGTTGCTCAGTGTCCAGAGCATTGCAAACACTCCATTGGTTGCCTGTTGCTCGGCGGATTTAGTTTAAGGTGCTCTGCCTGGCCTTTAAAATTTTGAAAGGCATGGCTCCACCTATTCTCATGAACCTTCTGACTCCATATGTCCCCTCTCGCTCTTTGAGATCGATGGGCCAGAATTTGGCTGTTGTTCCTCGCTTTTTGCTGAGCAGGATTGGAGGCCGCTCCTTCCGAGTAGTAGCCGCTAAGCTTTGGAACGCTCTCCCTAATGACATCCGTGCTTTGGAAGATTTAACCAGGTTCAGACGTGTCATCAAAACTTTTCTTTTTAATAAAATCAACTGACTCTGCTGCATTTTGTGATGTTGTGTTTACCTTTCTTGGCGCCAGGACGCCCCTTTGCTGGGGCAGCTGTGCGCGGTATAAAAAACCATTAACATAACATAACTTAATCCCAGCAACCTCTTCGACCTGTAATGGTGCAAAGTTCCATCTTTCTTTAAATATCACCCCAACTCCCCCTCCTCTTCCAGAGGCTCTGGGTTTGTGAAAGATCTTAAACCCTCTGGACAGGCGAAGCCTATCTCTACTAAGGAGTCATTGCTAGTCCAGGTCTCTGTAAGAAATAAAACATCCAAATCCATGTCTTCTAGCGTGTTTGACACCTCCTGATAATGTTTCATCAGGGACCTGCTATTAATCAGGCCACACCTCAATACAACACTGCCCTGTGGCAGAACTACTTGATGTTCCCCCTCAGCAGCCCTCTCACCGATGCTGAGCAACTCATAAATAGGGCAATGGAGTGCTGTACCAGGTCAAAGGCAAGCATACAGTCAGCAAGTGATAGGACAGGAAGCTGGTTTGTTACTTCAATGTGATGTAGTGTTCTTTAAAAAGTGTGTCCTCAGTTCTTTCCAAAATGGGAGCAGTCCCTATGGATATGGGGATATTGTTCCTGATTTTGAGTGCACACAAGATGTCTTGGCTTTTATTAGTCTTCAGTCTGATGGTGTTGTGGGTGTGCAAAGAACCCCCAGAGGTGGTGAGCTTGTCTACAAGATAGCAGGGGTGTTGGTCATAATTGCTTTGTAAATGATGCCACTGGTTTTGAAGATGGTGCAGCTGACAAGGGGAGCCAATGTAGTTCAATCAAGATAGAAATTATATGATCACAATTCTTTTGCCCCTGGATGAAAGACTACATTGCAGAACCCAAGTGAAAGAGGTCACATCAGTTAACAAACCTGTAGATCTTTGTGTTTTGCAGCATGAATCCTTTTCTGGATTCACATGCTGTGTATTATTCTGCCATCTAGTGGTGCAGAAACTTCTTGTTAGTCCCTCCCCCTTGTTCTTTTTTTTAATGTGGGCATCGTCTGAAGGCAGTTGGTGCGATGTCCATCTTCCTCTGACATCAAATGTGTCCCCTGTAATGCCCTGTCCGTGGTCCCCATCTTCATATTCTTTTGTCCACCGTTGGGTCTGGAAGCAATAGATGGAGCTCTATGGACGTAGAATGAATCACTGAAGATAATACATCAGATTGAAGGAAGGAGTGAAAAATAAAGAAAAGAGGGGTAAAACTATAGGACACTGAAAATCACAGAAAAAGTGCTAGAGAATCATCATGAGAAAGAATTGGACAACATAAGTCATCAACTCTGCGGTCGGAAAATATGCGGGAGGGGTGAGAGAGCCACCAAGGGAAATAGAGAACACTCTTTAGATTCTGCCCCAAGTGCCACTGTAAGTATGCTCAAAAAGACAACTACAGGGTCAGTAACCTCGGTCTACCAGAGGACCACGACACAAGGAGTATGAAGCATGTGCCCAGTTTAGACCCAAACCTTGAGAGCGAAGCAGAGGAGTGAACACTAGGCAACCATGCAGATGCAAAAAAGGAGAGCCGGTTGAATGAAGAGGAGTACGTCGTCGAGGAGTCAGAAGGCTCCAACATCGAGGTAAAAGAGGTCTGCGAAGTCATGGTAAAATATCAAAACAAAGAAACACAGCGGTTACGAACCTTGAAAACAACAGGTAACATCGAAAAACCTTTCATGAGCCAAGCCAAAGACATTGGCCCGAAATCCACATAAGACTGCTTTGGCCACTGAAGGAAAGTAGATAAAAAAAAAAAAAAGAAGAATTCCCACAGGCCCGAAAGAGAGACACTGATGGAGTTTGCCCCCTCGGAGAAGACGTCGAAAAGCAAATGAAAGGAGGCCAAAGAAGGCTCGGCAGACCTGAAGAAAAGGGAGTGGAAACCTCTCCAAATGGCAGCGCACCTGCAGAAAAGGGATTTTGACGCTTCCAGGAAGCCACCAGGGAAAAAGAGTGGGGAGGAAGTCTAGCACCACGAGCTCAATCCAGCAAATACTCGTAAACCACAGGAAGAGGAGCACAAGATGTTCCTCAATGAGGAGGACAGGGGGATCTTCCAGGACGCCAAAATCGTGATAAAGAGTGGCAGAACCTTCAAAAGGACTTGGCGGGAAAAGGCCAGACACATACACCTCAATACCGTCGCCATCCACGATTTCCAATGCCGTAGCGAAGAGGGTGGCAGATAAGTATGGAGTACAGTCAAAGGAAGAGAGGACACAGACTTATTTCCTCCTAGAGACTCTGTAAGAAAGTGTCTCTGTATATACTGTTCCCAAATAGGTACAGAGTCCACAGTCCCCAGAGGTTTGGCAGAGGCTAAAGTTAGATATAACGTTACTCTCTAAAGTGGTAGCTTGGTCGAGCAGTAAGGCAGTATCAGAGGACAGTGTAAAGCATTTGTTGTACACACTCAGTCAGCAAATGGTCTCACACACTCAATAACTGAACTCTAGGCCAATGGTTTGTATGTAAAAATATATGGTTGTTTTATTTTAGAACCAACATAGGTATCAAAATATACTTTCTCAGAATGAGATGCTTTAGTTAAATACTTTCAATAGGCAATAGATACAGTTGTTGCAATAGGCAACACAATTCAAACACAATTATAACATTGAGCTCAATGGGACTTTCTAAGCAAATGCAATTTCAGTTACTTTACGTATGATTTTCTTACTCAGGGTTGGATCCTGGATTCAACCCTGGTGCATTTCCTGTAAACAGTTAATAGAAATCGTTTTTGTTACACAGGCGATTTTTAAGGAATATTTGTAAGTTTGAAAAATCGACACTTAGAAGAATTTCTGGCATAAAACCAGGCAATGTTATCCTATGGAGGAAAATCAAGTTATAGGCAAGTATGGTTGTAATTACTTTTCAGTGTCAGTGCTGGGCACCAAGATCCAGCACTGGGATCTCTCCTGATAACAGGTGAATAATTTCGTTTTTGCTGATCGGCTGATTTTTAGTGAATATTTTAAAGTTTCAAAACTCGACACTTAGAAGAATTTCCAAGTAAAACCAGTCAATGTTACCCTATGGAAAAAAGGTGAGTTATCGGCTTTTGGGTAAGTACTTGACTGGCAGAGTTCAGGTTCTGAGCATAGACTCCAGGGTCTCCCAGGGTCAGGTAGGTACAGTTGTTACACCCTCAGCGGCACAGGGGCAGCTGGGTGCAAAGAGAGTTAGGCCCAGTGTTATACTATGGAGGGCAGGTGGCCTTTGGTTGGTGGCTGCTGGCAAGCAGGCCACACGGCTGGGGGAGCTGGGCTCCTGGTCACTTACTCAGGGCAAGTGGGGAAGTAGATTAGGTTAGATGTTGCACTCCCAGGGGCACACGGGCGGCTGGGTGTAGGGTGTGTTTGAGCCGTTGGGCGCTCAATGGATTTCAATTGAGAAGCTCAGTGACGAACAAAGGCTGCAAGCTCGGGGACAGAGATTCTTCAGGTGCGACCACCACTTCGAGAGGTAAGTTGGGAAGCTGTAGGATAGGTAGGCACCCAGGAGTTGGGCACAGGGGGCCGCAGGGCGCCGGGGTGCCTTTTGGCGTCGGGAAATCTTACCCTCTGCTGGTCACGGTTGGAGGGGTCCCTGGTTCTGAGGCTGCAGGCGTCGTCAGGAGTGTCGAGGTGGATCCTTGGGTGCTGGATTCTGGGTCACAGTCGCCAGGGGGATGTCCTTGTGGTCTTTGTACACTCAGGCACAGGCCATGCTTGGCGGGTGCAGAGTGTGCAGAGTTCGCGGCTCCTGTCTGGTGCCAGGGGTTGTTGCTTCCTGTTGAGCAGGACCACTGCTCGTGAGTGTCCCAGTCTTAAGAGTCACAAGGCAGTTAGGTCCTTCTGGGTTTTTGAGGTTGCGGACCACTGGAGACGCCAGGATTTAGCAGGAGCAGAGGTTCGAGGGTCGACAGGCCTGTAGGGCTGGGGCCAAATCAGTTGGTGTCTTCCTCTTGTTAGCAGCTCCATGGCAGGTCTTCTTGTTTCTTGATCTTCTTGCTAGTTTCGGATTCGGGATCTGAGGAAGGAAGGTTCAGGGTGCCCCTAAATGCTAAATTTAGGGGTGTTACAGGTAGATAAAGGGCAGGGACCAATGGGTCCCTTCCCTGGGGTAGGTATACCCCCTATCCTGCCACTCTCCTGTGGGAGGGGGGCAGTAGCCTAGTCCTGATTGGGCAGGGCTCCCCATCTCCAAGATGGCGAGAGCCCAGAGATGTGCTTCACCTCGCTTGCCCCACCTGAGGGGTGGGGTTGGCAGAGGCTGGCACATCCCCTTTCCTCCCTTGGGGTTTCCCGCCAGAGTGGGGGTCAGAACCGGTAGGGGCCAGTTGCTGAGTACAGCAAGTGGCCTGGAGAAGCTCACAAAGGCGGCATGCCTTTGAAGCTTCCCCTGCCCATCCTGGGGAGGAGACCTAGCACCTCGCCCAGGATAGCGGATGGCTCTCTACCTATGGGTCCAGCAACATGTCTGCTGTGTGGCAGCCTAGGCAACCCCTCAGACAGGATGTGGATTGTAGGTTAGGTTCAGGGGGCAACTCCAAGTTGCCCTCTGTCATGCATTGTACATTAAATCCCACACTGGCATCAGTGCGGGTTTAATGTGCTGAGAAGTTTTATACCAAACTTCTCAGTCTCCAGTGTTGCTATCATGGTGCTGTGGAGTTCGTGTTGACGACCTCCCAGCACCATATACTCTTAATGGCAGCACTGCACTTACAGTGCCCAGGAATGGACCTGGGTACTGAAGGGGCACAGGGCTCATATACCTGTACCCACACCACTGGCATAGGGCACCCAGCTACAGGGGTGACTGAGGTATGCCAGGGCAGTGTGTGTTGTGGGCATGGCACACAGGGATGTGTGCCATGTCATCTCTCTGTATTGTTCTGCACCAAAACACTCAGCCTGCAAAGACAGTGTGTGTGTGTCGGGGGACATGGCCTCTAAGGGTGGCACAATATGCGCTGCAGCCCTTAGGGGCCTTCTCTGGTCACAAGGCCCCGAGTACCTAGGGTACCATTTACCAGGAGCTGACATGTGACCAGAGATGCCAATTGGGTTTAGGCTGTCATGCAGTTTTAGGGAAGGAGCACAGGCCCTGGGTACCTGATTGGCAGGAGCCCAGGGCACACTTAGTCAAAGTACAGCAGTAATTCAGCAAAAAGTGAGGGCATACCATGCAAGAAAGAGGGCACTTTCTCACAGACTATCCTACCATCTCAGAGCAAAGCCCAGTACCTTCCCATGCTGCCAAGGATTACAGATCAAGTGGGGAAAGCCTTTACAGAACCAGCATCTTGCTTAGTGGTAACAAGGGGAATAGAGAAGAAATGTAAATGCTCCTTGAAGTATGCCTCACCTCCCGCCATAGAATGTAAGCAATTGTATGGATTCACACTCCACCTCCCCAGGAAATGAGGCAAGACAAAGAGGGTAGGGTGCTACAATTCCGAAGGAGAGAAGGGAAGCCAGTGAGCACAGAAGGAATTCCACAGAAGAAAAAAAGAACCTGAAGATGGCAACCATGCACAAGGGCTTCCAGGGAGCAGGTCTGATGTCACAGAGAAGATGGACTTACCACCGAATGGGCAAAGACGACACCTAGAGGGGAAAAAAAAGAGAGAAAAAGAGGACTAACGAGGTTTCCAGACCCAAACACTAGATGGTGCAATAATGCACAGCATGTGAATCCAGAAAATTCTTCACACTGCAAAACTTCTCCTACTGGTAAGTAACCATTTTATTATAGACGAGGGTCTTGTTACTAATGTGACATGTTTCTGATAGCTGCTGCAATGTAGTCGGTTTTAAATGGCTGCTCCAGGGAGAAACATTCAGTAAAAGCAGTTTGTTTGTTTTTTTACTAGGGAGGCAACTCCTATTTTTGGAAGTTTGAAGTATCCACCTCCAGTTCAAGTTGGTGCCAAACTTCATTGATAAAAAAAAAAAACAGTCCTGCATACTGATGGAATAGGTTTGTCTTCAGTGAGGATACTTCTGATGCAGAACTAAAATTACAAGTAAAAAAACATTAGCTCTTTCACATTTTCTATGGAGAACACCAATGTCTGCATTTTCTAAGACAAATAAAAAAAAAATACACTCACTGCCACAGTCATGAATTTTTAGCTGCGCTAACGCGTTTTATGAGTAACATCATCCATTTTGAATATCTTCTGGTCTTTATCTAACTTTACCAGATATGCACAACGGCTTTCCACACTACTAACGTAACCAGCCTGAAGCACAACCATGCCAAAGGCAAGCCTGTCTGCCCCATTTCGCACCGGGAGGCAGCTCTCCTCCCTAAAATAACACTCCTCAAGAGCACCTTGTGCTCTCCTACTCTTCGTGCCTGCACTATCAATGGCTAATTGACTCCTTAATGGCTGAATGTTTCGCACACTCACTCTTATGCACGTACACTTTACCCATTAGTAAGTCTTTCTGCTAAACACGGTCAGCTGTTCAGCCTAATTTTAAATTAGCAGAGCTTCTTACCAAAAGAAACGTTGAGATGGCCTCCTCGACACAAAAGGTTGATAATGTCCATGCTTTCATCGACTTGTTGTTCGCGGATACCCAATGATCTGTGCCAGAGATTCATCCCAAACTGCTGGAGGTGCAGCAATAAGTAATCAAAATCCCATCCCATAGTTGTAGCAGAAATCTTATGCTGATCTTAAATTGAACAGCAGCACTTTCTATGTCATTATTTTAGACAGGTCTCTAGATAAAGTTATGGACTTGTCTGATTTGTGTCTGTCACTTCATGGAAATTCACAAACCGGTTTGCTTTTGCGTGTTCCTACCCTTTGGCTGAAGCTTCTAGAGTGGCAAAATATTAGGTAACCTCTCTGTATGGGCCTGAAACTTTAAAATTGTATGTCCACTCCCAGAGAAGATCCTGGTTTTACTTGACATTACTGGACTATTAGTGTGACACCTAGACCTCCGGTCCAGGCAAGCACTCTCCCCAGCAGCTCCGCTCACAGAGCCCCCTGCCTCTGCGCCAGAAGCCCTTCGCCTCCAGGTTCGCGCCGGCAGAGCGCCGCCGCCACGCACAGCGCCTCCTGGTCTGCTCCTCTGCTAGGACACTCATCTCCTGTCTTTTCACTAATTTTATTTCTCTTGCTCTTTTAATTTTATTTCATTTCGCACTCTGGGCACAGAACAGTACCCTTACTGGTCCTGAACCCGTTCCCCGGCAGCCTTTTCCCGCCACTACAGCCCCGCCCACCGTCGCAACCCCACTCCCGCCCCCTCCCATACTTAATGGCAGCCGCTGCACGGTTACGCAGCGGGCGTGCCTAAGGCAAGTCCGTCTGCGCCTGGGCCGCGCCAAGCGCCAGACCCCCTGGTCCTCGCATGAACCACGACAGCCGACGACACTACGATGCCCCCTTCCTCCATGGACTGAACACTGGCCGATCATCAAGCTACATCCAGGCCATCCCTAAGCTCACCCACGGACCCTTCTCCTGCCGAAACTGCAGCTTCACCAGCCGCTGTACACCTTCACGTCCCACCCCACCCATCAGGGCAGGACGCAACCACCTCAGATGCTTTTTACTCAACACCCGCTCCATCCAGCATGCCATCGAAGTCTGGGACCTACTCGACTCAGCCTCCCCAGACGTCGCCTTCCTGACAGAGACCTGGTTGAACTCCTCCTCGGCACCCGACATTGCCATTGCCATCCCAGGTGGCTACAAGATCACCAGAAGGGACCGCAACAGACCTGGAGGAGGTATCACCATTGTCTACAGGAATACCCTCAGAATCTCGACCAGCACAGCAGACACCTCCAGCACCGTCCGACATCTCCACTTCCAGATCCACATCGACCCCAAAACCACCCTCAGAAAACACTCGTCTACAGACCCTCGGGGCCCACAGTTCATCAATGCCATCTCTGACATAGTCAGCACGCACACCCTTGCGTCTACCGACTACATCCTCCTCGGAGACCTGAATTTCCACCTCGAGAAAGCAGACGACAGCAACTCCATCGCCCTGCTCGACAACCTCCGACTCAAACAGCTCGTCACGGCCCCCACCCACACCGCCGGACACATGTTTGACCCTATCCTATCCGCCAGCTAACACATCACCTTCAGCCACACCGCCGAACTCCACTGGACCACTGCATCCACTTCACCTTCAAGAAACCCACCACGCAACCACCACCCGCAACGGATCCCCCACCGCAGCTGGAACAAGATCACCGAAGACCAGCTCATCACCACCTTTGCTCGAGACCCACCAACCGACACCGATACAGCCGCCTGCAACCTCAGGCAATGGATCGACGAATGTGCCAACACACTCGCCCCGATCAAAAAACCCTCAAACAGACACACAGATAGAAAGACCAGCTGGTTCACCACCAACCTCCAGGATTCCAAGCGGAACTGCCGAAGACTCGAGGAGAAGTGGCGCCACGAACAGACACCAGACAACCACGCTGCCCTCAAGCACACCAGCCGCAAGCACCACCAACTCATTCGAGCCACCAAAAGGACCTCCTTCCAGGAACGCATCGACAACAACGCACAGAACAGCAAAGAGCTCTTCAACATTGTGAAGGAACTCTCCAACCCCAGCTCCAGCGCCAACGACATCCCGCTGTCGCAAGACCTCTGCGACTCACTAACCACCTTCTTTCACCGCAAGATCGCAGACATCCACGACGGCTTCAACACCCAGTTCCTACTGACAGCCGCCAACACTGCAGATTCTCCACCCCCCAGCCTCGCCAACCTCTTGGTCTCCTGGACCCACGTCAACGACGATACCATCAAGACCATGAACACCATCTACTCCGGCTCACCATCCAACCCTTGCCCTCACCACATCTTCAACAAAGCATCATCGCATCCAAACTCCGTAAGATCATCAACAGCTCCTTCGAGACCTCCACCTTCCTGGAAAACTTGGAAGCACGCCGAGATCAATGCACTACGCAAGAAACCCATAGCGGACCCAAAGGACCTCAAGAATTTCCAGCCCATCTCCCTGCTCCCGTTCTGGGTGAAAGTCACGAAAAGATCGGCAACAGGCAACTGACCTACTTCCTCGAGGAGAACAACATTCTGGACCCGTACCAATCAGGATTACACAGCAATCACAGCACCGAAACTGCCCTCATCGCTGCCACCGATGACATCAGGACCATGCTGGACAACGGCAAAACCGCAGCCCTCATTCTCCTGTACCTCTCGGCCGCCTTCGACACCGTCTGCCACCACACCCTACACACACGCCTCCACGACGCAGGAATCAGCGGCAAAGCCCTGGACTGGAGCACCTCCTTCTTCACTGACAGAACCCAGAGGGTCCGCCTCCCCCCATGCCGCTCTGAAGCCACCAAGATCATCTGCGGCGTGCCCCAATGATCATCCCTCAGCCCTACCCTTTTCAACATCTACATGGCTCCTCTCGCCAACAAAGTCTGCTCGCACAACCTCAACATTGTCTCCTACACCGACAACACCCAGCTGATCCTCTCACTCACCAAGGGCCCCACCACCGCCAAAACCAGCCTCCACGAAGGACTGAAGGCCATCGCCGACTGGATGGAGAACAGTCGCCTGAAACTGAACTCAGACAAGATGGAGGTCCTTATCCTCGGTTCCTCTCCCTCTGCCTGAGACGACTCCTGGTGGCCGGCCGCTCTGGGAGCCGCACAGACACCCATCGACCACGCACGGGACCTGGTGTTCATCCTGGACTCATCGCTCTCAATGACCCAACAAGTCAACGCCGTCTCCTCCTCCTACTTCAACAACCTCCACATGCTTCGCAAGATCTACAGATGGACCCCCTCCGGAACCAGAAGGATGGTCACCTACGCCCTCGTCAGCAGCAGACTGGACTACGGCAACGCCCTCTATGCAGGAACCACAGCCAAACTCCAGAAAAGACTCCAATGCATACAGAACGCCTCCATACGCCTCGTCCTGCCCTCGCCACACCCACATCACTGCCCACCTGAAAGACTTGCACTGGCTCCCAGTCAACAAGAGCATCACCTTCTAGCTCCTCACCCACGCTCACAAAGCACTCCACAACGCTGGATCAGCATACCTCAACAGGCGTCTCACCTTCGCCTCGCCGCCCTCGCCCCACGCATACACAGAACCACCACCGGCGGCAGATCCTTTTCCTATTTCGCCGCCAAGACATGGAACACCCTCCCCACCCATCTGCGTCAGGCCCAGGACCTGCTGACCATCAGGAGACATCTCAAGACCTGGCTGTTCAAGCAGTAGCTGCTACCCTCCCCCCCTCAGCACCTTGAGACCCTCATGGGTGAGTAGTGCGCTATACAAATGAATGATTGATTCAACAACTTTGCTTTTCTTATCAGAGTTCAACGTTTAGCTTAAGCACCAGAGGGAAATAACTATCATAATACCCAGAGGGCAGGGGAGACAGTCGGGGGGCTCCTCTTATTCACTCAGATGCAGAAACTTTCCAATACTGTATTAGAGATGCAGAAGCCAACCGGACCCGCTTTAAATCCACATTTACTATAGGGTTGGACCAGCTAGTGCCTCACAGGCCCTAAATCCCAGACTGCTACACAAGCATGCAACCTGCTTTTCGCCAAAGTCTTGCATAATTTTAATTTGGAAACTAGCAAAGCAGAAAGATAATGGATTAAGTGCCACAGAGGAAGCTTCCGCCTCATTTATTTGATATATATATATTTTTTTTTTCTAAAGGAATACTTTCGACCATACAATCTGCAGAAAAAAATATAATAAAATTGCACAATCCTAAAGCTTGGTTAAGGAATTATACTGTAATGCCTCACATTTATAGCTCAAATCAAAATTTTGTTAACAAGGACAGCACAAACTCCCACCTACATCGCTGGCCAGTAGGGCTGGCAATGCCGATTAAGGGAGGGGGAACTGTAACAGTGATAACTGGAGACATTAAGGAGAAACCAATCATCCCATTCGCTCACCAGCGTAAAAGTTCAGTTGAGGACAGGTAAATCATCTATAGTCCCTCAGGCATAGACGCCAACACACCGCTGCGTGCTAGTAAAAGTTGTTGAGGTGCAGTACTCGTAGATATTGGGGCAAGAAAGTTCACGCAGAAGCCCCACTGCTTCTCAATTTGTAGTTATTGGCAATTGATGGTGGCAGAAATCTTCTCCATGCCCAGTGTCCCACACTTTATGGAGCTGGTCGATGTGTTCTGATACACAGGCCGTACCCCAGTGGGCTGCACATAGTGCTAAGGTTATTGCCTTGTGGAGAGGGTGTGTGAGGGATCAAGGAGGATATAGCTATGGAACCAAGGGAGGCCCATATCAAAGATACAAAGTCGGCCAATACTGCATTCCAGTAAGGTTTAAGTTTACGGAAGTGCCATAGCAAGTGTGCATGTAGCCCCACTGTGATGCTATGGATTTCCACCTAGCTAGGCGCTCAGGAGTATAATACCAATAATGTGCCCTTTTAAGCATAGCTTCCTAGACTGTAGCGCTAGTTGTTGTGATTCGTGCTCCACAGTAGATATCTATCCATTCTTGATCAGTCATGGCATGCCCCAACACCGATTCCCCATGGCGCTGTGCCGCCACCCTGACAGGAGATGTGTACCGAGCAATATTTTGTAGTTCAGATAGCAGCTTTTTGTCTTCTGGCTTAGTAATAAGTCATTGTTCACAGCAGGTAAGGGGTCTGGCAGCGTGAGGGCTAATGGAGGGCTGGGAGACAGTGGCGAATATACATGTAACACCAACGCTCAGATTGAGGAAGCCCATATTCTTGTCAGAGTTGGCCAAAGGGCGGTGAGCCATCTGAATCAAAGATATCACCACTTTGTTTACAGTTGGCTTCCTGCCATGTGTGAAACCCCTCCCTGGTTGCAGCCTGAGGGAAGTCGGGATCACCAATTACCGGAGTAAAAAGGAGGGGGGGGGGGATGTAGAGGGGTGGTGAGACCTCGAGAGATAGTGACCCTGTCCCAGGCCTCTAGAATGCCCAGAAGCACCAGGGAGGAATAGACTCCCATGGGCGATGGGTATGAGCAACAAAGGAATCTTCCAGATATGTAGTCTGGCAATCGCCTGATCTATGAAAATCCAATTTTTGGGGAGAAATAAGCTGGTGCCACTTCAGCATATAAAGCAGCTGGGCGGCAAGGTAGTAACTGGGTAGGTGCAGTTTACCGAGGCCTCCATCTGCTTGTGAGCAGTATGCTTTGTAATTTAGAGAGTAGAAGGGGTGGAGGTTGAGCCAGAAGGGTCTGTATGACAAAAAGGGACATTAGGCAATTAATGTTTACCGCTGGCAGACGGCCCAGCCAGGAGAGGCACCCAGAGCGCCAAGTCTGAGCTGGGCACGGCTATAGTGCTTTATAGTTGCACTCCTCTGCACTAGCTACTGATGTGCACAGCAAAAGACCAAGGTATGGGAGAGCCTGGGGAGACCAGGTAATCGGAAGGAATATGCTACTTACCAGTATGCATCTGTTCTTGGCATGTAGAGCTGCAGATCTACACACTTGTGCATAGATCGCCATCTGGTGTTGGGCCCGGATGTTTGCAGTTTGTTTTTCCTCTTGGAAAGTCTTTGGAAGTCACGAGGTCGGTGACTCCTCCTTTGGATCGTATTGCGCATGGGCTTCGGCTCCATCCGCAGATTGTTTTTCGCCAGCAGGGAAATATGGAGCGTAATACTAACAGTGAAGATGCCCATGTGTGTGCTATCTAAATAAGATAAACTGGGACAGATACAGGTAGCCGGGGAGGCGGGTGGGCATGTGTAGATCTGCAGCTCTACATGCCAAGAACAGATGCATACTGGTAAGTAGCATATTCCGTTCGAGGCATATGAGCTGCAGATTACACACTTGTGCATAGATTATATAGCAGTACCCACAGTTAGCGGCGACCACCCGTATCTGTTGCAGTGGTTTGAAATAATGTATTGAGTACAGCCTGGCCCACACTAGCTTGTTGCTTAGTTTGCACATCTACACAATAGTGTTTGGTGAAAGTGTGCAGTGTTGACCATGTAGCTGCTTTGCAGATATCATCTAATGGGATGTTCCCTAAGAATGCCATGGAAGCCCCTATTTTTCGTGTAGAATGGGCTTTCGGGGGAATGGATGGCGTTCGCTTTGCTTTATGGTAGCAGATTTGAATGCATTTTACAATCCATCTAGCTATCCCTGATTTTGAGATGGGGTTGCCTTTGTGCGGTGGAGAGAAAGAAACAAACAGTTGTTTGGTCTTACGGAAAGGTTGTGTTCTTTGAATGTAGTAGATTAAGGCTCGTTTGACATCCAGTGTCTGCAACGGTCTGTGGTTGCGAGAAAAATACTGGTAGTTCTACTGTTTGGTTTAGGTGAAAGGGAGAAATTACTTTAGGGAGGAATTTTGGGTTGGTACGAAGAACAACATTGTTGTGGTGCATTTGGAGAAAGGGTTCTTGAAGAACAAGTTACTTACCTTCGGTAACGATGTATCTGTAAGAAACATTAGTTAGTTAGATTCCTCACCTTAGAATATCCCCAGGCGTCAGACTGGATCCGGAAGATTTTTCGTCAGCAATACCCCTTGCGCGTCGCTAGGCGTCGTCTGCGGCTCCGCGTCCGTCGTCGGCGTCGTGCGCCGGGATGACGTCGGAGTACTTAGACGCCGCCCTCGCGCGCTGACGTCAGTTCTTGTACATAGCCTTCCGCGCCAGGAACGCAGAGCCATGCAAAGACCGACACTGGTGCCAAAATAAAATCTAGGGGCCTGAAAAGGATAACCTTAACCCTAGATTTCAGTTCGCAGAACGGGGAGGATGGGTGGGTCGGTGAGGAATCTAACTAACTAATGTTTCTTACAGATACATCGTTACCGAAGGTAAGAAACTTGTTCATCTGAAAGAAACACGTTAGTTAGATTCCTCACCTTAGAATAGATACCCAAGCAATACCATCCCCGGTGGTGGGTCTGCGAACCAAGATCACACCAGAAAGTCCTGGAGGACAGAACGGCCAAAGAAGCCATCCCTCCGGACTTGGCTGTCAAGGCAATAATGCCTGGCAAACGTGTGCAGCGAAGCCCACGTCGCCGCCTGACAGATGTCCTGCAAAGGGACTCCCCGTCCCAAGGCAGTAGTAGCCGCTGTGGCCCGAGTAGAATGGGCGCGCAGCCCAACAGGAGGGTCCTTTTTTGCCAAAGAGTAACAAATTTTGATGCACAGAACGACCCACCGAGAGATGGTCCGTTTGTGCACAGCTTTCCCCTTCTTAGCACCCACGTATCCAACGAAAAGTTGGTCGTCCACCCGGAACTGCTTTGTGCGGTCCAAATAAAAGGAGAGCGCACGTTTTGGGTCCAGACGGTGGAGCCTCTCTTCCTCTTTGGAAGGATGCGGAGGCGGAAAGAAGGTGGGCAAGGTGACAGACTGCCCAAGATGAAATGGAGTCACCACTTTCGGAAGAAAGGAGGGACGAGGCCGAAGGACAACCTTGTCCGGATGAACAGACAGAAAAGGAGGCTTTGAAGATAAAGCCTGGAGCTCACTCACCCGTCTAGCCGAGGTGATGGCTACCAGAAAAGCAGTCTTAAGAGTCAGAAGACGAAGAGGACAATTGTGAAGAGGCTCGAAGGGAGCGCACATCAGGAATGTCAAGACCAGATTCAAGTCCCACTGAGGCATTACAAAAGGGACAGGAGGGAACGTGTGAGTAATGCCTTTTAGAAAGCGTGTAACCACAGGGGACTTGAAGAGAGAAGGCTGATCAGGAAGCCGCAAGAAGGCGGAGATGGCAGCAAGATAACCTTTCAGGGTGCCCAGGGCAGAGCCCTGCCGGGCCAGAGAAAGAAGAAAGAGGAGAACCTCAGAAAGAGGGGCAGAAAGGGGATCCACAGCCTTTGCTGTGCACCATGCCACAAATTTGTTCCACCGGCAGGCGTACACCGTCTTTGTGGAGGGACGCCTGGCTGCCAGAATGATATCACAGACTTCAGGAGGCAAGTCAAATGGCATCAACTGCCGCCGCTCAATCTCCACGCATGGAGGTGGAGGCTGGACAGGTTCGGGTGGAGGACCGTCCCCTGCTGCTGCGACAGAAGATCCTCCCGAAGGGGCAGACGTATCGGGGGATTGGTCAACATACTGAGTAGCTCGGGATACCAGTATCTTCGTGCCCAATCCGGAGCCACCAAGATGACTTGGGCCCGGTCGTGCCTGATCTTCTTCAGCACTCTGGGCAGAAGTGGTATAGGCGGAAAGGCGTACAACAGACCGCAACTCCACTCGTGACGAAAAGCGTCGCCGAGCGAGTGCCGCCTTGGAAATTCCAACGCGCAGAACTGCTGACATTGCGCGTTCTCTTCGGTGGCGAATAGATCTAACCAAGGCTCTCCCCACTGCTGAAAGAGACCTTGCGCCACTTCGGAGTTCAGACGCCATTCGTGATCCATCATGCACCGGCGGCTGAGTTCGTCCGCTCTGGCGTTCAGAGAGCCCGCCAGATGTTGAACCACTAGGGTGACGCCCTGGTGTTCCAGCCACGTCCAGAGGCGCAGAGCCTCCTGACAAAGGGTCCACGACCCCACCCCGCCCTGTTTGTTGCAATACCACATGGCGGTGGTGTTGTTCGTGAACACCTGCACGACACTGCCCCTGACAGAGGGAAGGAAGGCTTTCAGTGCAAGTCAGATCGCTCTCAACTCCAACAGGTTGATGTGGAGACGAGACTCCGCCGGAGACCAGAGACCCCTGATCTCCGCCTCTCCCATATGGCCACCCCATCCCAGGAGGGACGCATCCGTCACTACGACATGCTCCGGTTGGGGAAGGGAGAGGCTCCTGCCCATGACCCAATCGCGGTCCGTGAGCCACCACTGCAACTGCTGTGCAGTGCCCTCCGAGATCAAGACATGGTCGGACAGGTTGCCGTGATGCTGGGCCCACTGAAACTTCAGGTCCCACTGCAGAGCCCGCATGCGCCGCCTGGCGTGATGCACTAGTAGGATGCAGGAGGCCATCAGCCCCAGAAGCCGCAACACTAGCCTGACCGAAACCCAGGATAGAGGCCGAAAGATGGGAATCAGGGCCTGTATATCCCGGACCCGCTGTTCCGGTGGATAGACCCGGAACTGCGCCGAATCGAGAACCGCTCCGATGAAAAGGAGCTTCTGAGAGGGACTCGGGTGTAACTTCGGCACGTTGATGGAAAACCCCAGCAAATGCAGGAGATCCGCCGTAGTCTGGAGGTGGGAGACGACTGCCTGGGGCGAGCCCGCCTTCAACAACCAGTCGTCGAGATAGGGGAAGACTGGAACCCCTGATCTGCGCAGATGAGCTGCGACCACCGCCATCACTTTCGTGAACACCCGAGGGGCACTGGTGAGGCCGAAGGGGAGCACGGTAAACTGAAAGTGCTCTTGGCCCACCGTGAACCGCAGGTAACGCCGGTGGGCCGGCAGGATGGGGATGTGGAAGTAGGCGTCCTGCAAGTCCAACGCTAACATCCAGTCTCCGGGGTCTAGGGCAGCTAGAACCTGAGCCAAAGTCAACATCTTGAACCGTTCCTTCCGGAGGAAGGCATTGACGTTCCGAAGGTCCAAGATAGGGCGTAGGCCCCCCTTGCCCTTCTTGGGAACCAGAAAGTAGTGGGAATAACAACCACGACCTACTTCTGGGCTCGGAACGCGCTCGACGGCCCCCTTGGCCAAGAGGGCGGAAACCTCCTCGTGGAGAAGATGCAAATGATCCCCCGAGATACGGTGGTGCTGCGGTGGCATGGCTGGAGGGGTCGTCTCGAAGGGGAGGGAGTAGCCCCTTCGGACGATTTGCAGCACCCACCTGTCCGATGTGATGGACCGCCAGTGGAGCAGGTGATGGCGAACTCTGCCGCCCACTGGCGTGGAATGGGCCTGAAAGCTCGGACTAGGAAGGCTTTGAGGCGGATGCTGCCGGGGTGGATGTGGGCTGACCTCGTCGTCCTCCAGATCCGCCTCGGCGGAAACCACGTCCGCGACCGCGCGCAGGTTGGTTCTGCGGCTGGTGGCTAGGCGCACGTGAGGAGGCACCCCTTCCTTGGCCACGAAAGGGGCGAAAAGCGGAAGATTGCGACCGCGGGGCCGAGAGGCCCAAGGACTTGGCCGTAGCCCGGGAGTCCTTAAAGCGGTTCAGCGCACTGTCCGCCTTCTCGCCAAACAGGCGAGTGCCATCAAACGGCATGTCCATGAGACTGCTCTGGACATCGCCGGACGTGGACCGCAGCCAGGTGTGACGTCGAAGCGCCACAGTGGTAGAAATGGCCCTACCCAGCGAGTCCGTGGTGTCAAGCCCACAACGTATAGCATGTCGCGCTGCATCCCTCCCATCGGCCAGAGCCTGGGTAAGACGTGTCTGGACCTCCTCCGGACACAGGGGCAGCGCGTCCTCCACCGCATCCCACAGAGAGTGGGAATAACGGTCCAAGAGACAAGCGGTGTTCAAAGACCGCAGGCCCAAACTAAGGGAAGAGAACAGTTTCTTACCAAACTGCTCCAGTCTCTTGGAATCCCAGTCCGGCGGGGCGGTCGGGAAAGAGGATTGGGAGGTGGAGGCCTGGATAACCAGGCTCTCAGGGGTAGGGTATTGGGACAGAAAACTGGGGTCGCCCGGAGCAGGGCGGTGGCGCCTGGCAACGTTCCTGTCCACAGGAGGAACTGTGGAGGGCTTGGACCAGGTGCCCTGTAGAACGTCAGTGAGGGCCTCACTGAATGGCAGCAGAGGCTCAGTGGAGCTTGCTGCAGACTGAAGCACCTCAGTGAGGACGGTCGTCCTCACAGCCACGGCAGGCAGCTCGAGCCCAAGGGCTGCGGCCGCCTTGCGCAGCACCACGGAGAAAGCAGCACCCTCCTCCGAAGCCACAGTCGGAGGAGAGATGAATCCAGTGTCTGGCGAGGTATCCAGACCACTGGCCTCCCCCAGTTCATCTGCCCAGTCCTGGGACAGTTGGGCCTGATGGGCCATAGGATCCTCGGATCCCTCCCAGTAGTCCCCATCATCCGACTCCTGGTGTAGAGGAGAAAGTAACGGAGCCGGGCGGTAGACAAAATGTGTCTCTAGCGGCGCCGATCTCGGCGTCCATCGACGCCGGACCGGCGCGGGACTGAACTGGGGCACGACGTCGATCGGGGTCGACGTCGGGGGTGGAACCGGAGTCGACGCCGGTGGAGGAGGCGTGACGAGGTCGACCGGCGTCGACGGGGACTCGAGAACGGGTCCCTCGGGCGCTTGCGGCGTCGAGGCCGGAGCCGTCAACGGCGCCGGGGCCGGAGCCGCCGGCTGGCAAGGCAGCCCAGTCGGGTCCGCGGGGCCCGAAGGCGCACCAGCGGGCGCCGACGGCAGAGCCAGGTTCCTCATGGCCGAGAGGTAGGCACTGACTTCCGCCGGCGTCGCGTTAGTCCCAGGGACTGGAGGGTATGGGGACGGACGCGGCGCCTGCGGCTCCGACGGAGCCGCGGGGGTGGAACCACCCTGACCCTCAACCGAGTCGCGCGACCGGCGAGGGGAGTCTGAAGAGCGATGTCGCCTCTTGGACTTCTTGGAATGCTTCGACTTACCCGAAGACTTTGATCCCGACGACCGATGGTGACGTCGGCTGCGGCTCCGCGACCGATCCTTGGACCTCCTCCTGGACCGGGATCGAGAGGCGCGCGGAGCCGAGTGGCGAATCTCGAGGAGCTTACGGGACCGCTCCCGTCTAGCCTTCGAGGTCAGGGCCTTGCAGTCCGAGCACGACTCCGCGTCGTGGTCGAGGCCCAAACAGTACAGGCACCGGCGGTGATGGTCCGTAACCGACATCAATCGGTTACAGTCCGTACAGGCTTTAAACCCAGGCATCCTACCGGCACCGGTGTCGATATGACAGGATCAAAAAGGATCAAAAAGTTAGTCAAAAATTGACTAAAGGGGTAGCTCTCCCGGATCTGCGCTTACTGGCGCGGAAAAAAGAAGAACTGACGTCAGCGCGCGAGGGCGGCGTCTAAGTACTCCGACGACGTCATCCCGGCGCACGACGCCGATGACGGACGCGGAGCCGCAGACGACGCCTAGCGACGCGCAAGGGGTATTGCTGACGAAAAATCTTCCGGATCCAGTCTGACGCCTGGGGATATTCTAAGGTGAGGAATCTAACTAACGTGTTTCTTTCAGATTGGTAAGTGCTTGTATCTCACTGACCCTTCTTAGGGAAGTGATGGCTACAAGAAAAGCGGTTTTCCATGTTAGGAATTGTAGTTCGCATTTGTGCAGAGGTTCGTAGGGAGGCCCCATTAGCCTTGTGAGAACGATATTTAAGTTCCACACAGGTGAGGGTGGCACTCTGGGGAGAATTATTCTTTTAAGGTCTTCCATGAAGGCTTTGATGGCAGGCACTCTAAAGAGTGATAGATGTTGCCTGTTTTGTAGGTAAGCTGCAATAGCTGCGAGGTGTAGTCGAATGGACGTGTAGGCTAGATTGCACCTTTGTAGGTGGAGTAAGTAGCCTATGATGTGTTGAATGGACACGTCCAGTGGATTGATGGTGTTGTTATGGCAATAAACAACAAAACGTTTCCACTTAGCGGCGTAGCACGCTCTAGTGGTAGGTCTTCTAGCTTCTCTGATGACGTTCATACAGTCAGGGGGAAGATTTAGGTATCCGAATTCTAGGATTTCAGGAGCCAGATCGCAAGGTTGAGCTGCGCTGGGTCCGGGTGTTTGATCTCTCTATGGTTCTGGGTTAAGAGGTGTGGAGAGAGGTGTAGTTTTTGGTGCCGTACTACAGATAGTTCCAGCAGTGTGGTATAACACGGTTGTCTGGACCACGTTGGAGCTACATGGATTAGTGTGAGGGAGTGTTGTAGTTTGCGCACCACTAGTGGAATGAGTGGGAGAGGCAGAAAAGCGTACGCAAATCTGCCTGACCAGTTCATCCATATCGCATTTCCTTTGGACAATCGGTGTGGGTATCTGGCAGCGAAGCTGGGGCATTTAGCTTTTTCGTGGGTGGCGAAGAGGTCTATCTGTGGATGCCCCCACATTTGAAAGTACGGGTGAAGAACTTGCGGGTGAAGCTCCCACTCGTGGATCTGTTGTGTGCTGCCTGCTGAGCAGATCTGCCACTGTGTTTTGGACTCCTGGGACATGCTGAGCTAGGAGAAAGATTTTCTGGGGTATTGCCCATCTCCATATGCTCTGTGCTAGGTGAGAGAGCTGTGGAGAGTGTGTGCCGCCTTGTTTTTGAATATAATACATGGCTGTCATGTTGTCTGTTCGGATCAGGACTGCCTTGCCTGAAATTTTAGTTTGAAAAGATTTTAGGGCCAAGAAGATTGCTAGTAACTCCAGATGGTTGATATAGAGTAACTTTTGTTGAGGTGTCCAATTGCCCTGTGTGGTGAGATGTAGTAGATGAGCTCCCCAGCCGGAGAGCAATGCGTCCGTTGTCAGTACTATTTGAGGAACCGGGTCCAGGAACGGTCGACCTTTGGAAAGGTTTGTGGTGTTCCACCGCTGCAGAGAGCGATGGGTGCGACCGTCTACCAACACCAGATCTGTTAATTGACCCTGGGCCTGGTTCCATTGGCGCGGACGCATCTGGAGTCTTACGTGAGGCACTATGAAAATGCAAGAGGCCATCATCCCTATTTGTTGCATAAACACTCGAGCTGGAAGGGAGTGTTGTGCTATCAATTTTGTGCGTAGAGCTTGAATGCTTGCAATCCTGGCAGGATTGGGGTAGGCTAGTGCTCTTAAGGTGTCTATGGTGGCACCGAGGTATTGTTTTATGTGGGATGGTTGGAGACGGGACTTCTGGTGGTTTACTGTGAAGCCCAGCTGGTGGAGTAGTTGAATGGTGGTAGACGTGTGTTGTACACACTGACTGTATGACCTGGCTTTTATCAGCCAGTCGTCTAAGTATGGGAAGACGTGGATATGTTGTCTTCGCAAATGTGCTGCCACCACTGCTAGGCAGTTGGTGAATACCCTTGGTGCTGTTGTGACTCCGAACGGGAGCACTTTGAATTGGAAGTGTTGTCCGTCCACTACAAATCTGAGGTACTTCCGGTGAGCTTTGTGCACTGGAATGTGGAAATAAGCGTCTTTTAGGTCTAAGGTGGTCAAAAAGTCGTTTTGGGAGAGGAGCGGAAGTACCTGCTAAAGCGTTACCATATGAAAATGGTCTCAGTGTATGTATGTGTTTAGGGGCCGGAGATCTAGGATGGGCCGCAGAGTCTCGTCCCTTTTTGGTATGAGACAATATAGGGAGTAGACGGGTTCTATTGCCTGTTTCTGTAGGAGGGAGATTACCTCCTGCTTTAGGAGTATTAAATGTTCTTTGTGACATTGGGCGTTGCCTGGGTGGAATGTTTGGGGGGGGGTAGATATTAGTTCTAGGCAGTAGCCTGACCGAATTATTTGTGTTACCCATTTGTCTGAGGTGATGGTAGCCCAGACAGGAAGGAAATGTTGGGAGTCTGCCCCCGACCGGAGTGGAATGGTCTGGGGGGAGCGGGGGGGGGGGGGGCTTGTCATTGGGTAGGCGTTGTGGCAGAGCGAGCGTTGTTTATTTTGCCTCTGCCTTTATTATTGTTACCCTTATAGCCGCCTCTTTGATAACCCCTCGTGAAGGTGGACTGAGTAGGGGATTTGTATGAAGTGGACGCGGTGTCTGAGGAGTAGCCTCTAGATGTACTTCGAAAGGAAGAGCGGCGAAAGGAGCATCTAGGAGGGTGTGACTGTAAGGCCCTCATGGACTTCGCCGTATCTGTATCCTTCTTCATTTTTTCTAGGGCCTCATCCACTTTTGGGCCAAATAGATGTTCCTGGTCAAAGGGATGGTTAAGGATGGAGGCTTGTACCTCCGGTTTAAACCCTGATATTCTTAGCCAAGCATGGCGACGGAGGAGGACGCTGGTATTGATGGCCCTGGAAGCTGTGTCTGCTGCATCTAAGGCACAGCGTATAGAGGTGTTAGTAATAGTCTTACCCTCTTGAATTAGTTTGTTGGCCCTAGCTTTATATTTTTCAGGGAGATGGTGCATTATGCTTTCTAACGCGTCATAATGTGCCCTGTCATATCTGGCCAATAGCGCTTGAGTATTCGCGATACGCCACATATTGGCTGCTTGTGACGCAGTGCACTTTCCTGATGCGTCCAGTAGCTTTGACTGTCAGGTGGTGGTGCTTCGCCTGACGCCTGGGAATTTGCCCTTTTACGTGCAGTGGATACCACTAGAGAATCTAGTGGCGCTGGCCCTCTGATGTAGGAGGGATCTGTGGGGGCAGCTTTGTATTTTTTCTCGATGCGCGGGTTAATGACCCTGGCCCTAACTGGGTCCTTAAAAACTTCTGGCGCATGCTTTACCACTCCTTTAAGCATAGGTAACATGGAGGTAGACCTATGTGTGGTGTCGAATGTGTCGAGGAGGGAATCTTCCTCCACGGGGTCGGTATGCAAGTCTACCCCGTGATAGTGTGCCGCCCTTTGCAGTAGATGGTGGAACCCCAATGAGTCTTCTGGTGGAGGTGGTCTGGAGGGGTAAAGATCATCTTGTGGGACGTGCGGGATATCAGGGAAATTGTAGTCGTCCCATGGGTCTGGGGATCCTGTACGGGTGGGGTCCCTTGTGGGTAGGTCCTGGGGGACATCCCCTATGTCATCATATGGGTCCCCATGATCATCATCGTGTGGAGAAAGGGTGGGAGAACGATGAGGTTGGGGTGGAGAAGGCGGAGGGGGTGGAGGTAGGGAAGGTATTCTGAACAGAGAGGTAGCAGAGTCCTTCCTCTTTGGAGGCGGAGGTGGAGCAGGCTTCTCCAATTTTTTGGGGAAGAAAGTGTTAAATGTCCAGTTTTTGGATCCTTGGTGAGTGTTTTTTTCAAGGGATCCGGTGTAAATAATTCCAGTGAGGCTGGTCGGTCCATCGGCGCCGGAGCCGTTGGCTTTTTAGGCTTTTCTGTGCCGGTTCGTTGTTTGGAACCTGGTTTGGGAACCTCCGGACGCTTGGTCGGCGTCGAGATGGGTTTCGGCCTCGAAGTGTCGGTGGCTTGTGTGCTTTGGGTTTCGACCCAGAGTGCTTCGGTGCGGGGCTCGGTGTCGATATGGAAGTCGGCTTCTTTTACGGTGCCGAAGCGTGTTTATCGGCACCGACGATAGGCTGGCTCGAGCCCGAGCTGCCGGAAGGCTTGCTTGGCTTCTTCACCGGGCCCGAATGTGCGGTGTTGGAAGCAGTGTCCTTGGTCTTGCCTAGGCCCGGAGGCGAAGGTGTGACCGGAGCCTTTTTCGGTGCGGGTAGGGGTGTGGGGGGGGGGGGAAATCAGTACTCACGACCCTCTGCGCCGGGGTGATGTCCTCCACATCTGAGTCGTCTGCTTCGGAAGTACTGACGAGGCCCTGTTCGGTGTAATGCTCTGGAGCGTCGATGCCTTCTCCGAAGATGTCGTCCGGAATTGTCGTCGAGGAGTGCGCCATAGTTCTTCTGGCTCTTCGGTCCCGAATAGTCTTTTTGGACCGGAAGGACTTACACGCCGGACAGTCTCGAGCCTCGTGTTCAGGGGAGAAGCAGAGATTGCATACCTCGTGGAGATCGGTGTGGGGAAATTTGGACAAACATCGAGGGCACCTTTTTAATTGGAGTCCTTTCATTAGCCAGGACCGAAGCTTGGAGAGCCCTGAAGGCCGCCGTTGACGACTGGAACCGAAGGTTTGTGCCGATGAGATGGCGCGTCGAGTAGGGGAGATCGCAATCAAAACAATACCGCGGTTTGGGGTGAGGATTACGCGTCGATCGTCGAACTGGAAGCTCTTCGGAACCGGAGCACGAAGATTACATCCGAGCCCGATGGCGGAAAAAAACAATCTGAGGATGGAGCCGAAGCCCATGCGCAATACGATCCAAAGGAGGAGTCACCGACCTCGTGACTTCCAAAGACTTTCCAAGAGGAAAAACAAACTGCAAACATCCAGGCCCAACACCAGATGGCGATCTATGCACAAGTGTGTAATCTGCAGCTCATATGCCTCTAACATATAGTTTGCAAGTTGAGGCTATCATTGGCTAGAGTCTGCAGGTTGACTATCAGGAAATTTTGAAAATTAATTTTAAAGCCCAAAGCATTCTCAAAAAGGCAAAGTTTGTGAAGCAGGCCCGAAGCAGAGGTTTAAGAGTCCATTACAGAGACCAGGACATGATCAGGACAGAGTGCCAGTTTGTGTTCTCGCCCTACCACCATGAACGCAGTGATCCACTGGTTCACCCTAATTCTTTTGGCCAAGTGTTCCATGTAGAGAGGAAAAATGAGGGTCAAGAGTGGACAGCCCTGCCTTGTGCCACAGAGGACTTTAAAGGGTCACAAAAGGAGGCCATTTACCCTTACTCGGGCTTGAAGGCAGACCATTTTTTTCTAAGGTTACCTGCAGAAAGGGCCAGTGCGCCCTATCAAACACGTTCTCAGCGTCTAGACTATTAGCGAAGGTCTGTGAGAGGTTTTATTGATAGATGTAAAACGCATTTAGTGTTGTCGCTACAGTTCCTCTGGAAAAAAGCCCGCTTGGTCAGGGTCCACCAGTCCCTGCATATAGTGGTGCAGACAGCCCGCCAGAACCCCTGTAAGCAGTCTGGCATCAACGTTCAGAAGGGAAATAGCCCGTTAGGAGGAGCAGTGGGCTGGGTCCTTTCCCGGTTTAGGGATCACGGAGATTACTGCGTCACACATAGTGGGCAGTAGAAGGCCTGTGTTGCTTTTAGAATTGAACAAGCAGAGAAGGAGTGTGGCTAGTTGTGTGTAAAAGGTCTCGTAGAAGGCCGGGGTGAAGCCATCAGGGCCCAGTGCTTTCCCAACCTTAAGGTGAGAGAGGCCGGAGATGATATTTGCCAGCTGAATAGCGTCCTCAATGGAGGGTGCGGGGGGAGTGGTGTGACAGGTACTGAGTGATAGCCGACACTGGAGTAGAGGCTCAAGTAGAAATTTCCAAATTCCTGAACGATGACCTTGTTCATATGGACCGCCGTTCCTTTCTGAACAAGGATCCGCTCCTTTTGATGCTTGACCTGGAGGCAGCCGGTCGGCTTTATTACCACTGCTGAAATACTTTTGTTGCACTCGCAGTAAAGCCTATTTCTTTTTATGCCCCAGTTTGCTTATGACGGGCCTCTAGATCCTTCAAGCAGTGCTCGAGCTGTGAAGGTATTCCTCACCAGAAGGCGTTAAACCAGGCAGAGATGTCAATGAAGGAACTCCGGAGAACGGATCTGAGAGTCTCCCACAGGAGGGAGGGAGATACATCAGGTGTATGGTTCGGATAAAGGAAAAAGGTCATTTGCTCCCTTAATGTGGCCTAAGCCAACTGGTGTTGAAGCATGGGTTCATTCGGTCTCCACCACCAGCCTTGGGGGGTGAGAGGGGAAGGCGATGAGGATAGGGAAGTGGTCAGAGAGGGCACACTCCAATCACCACATCCAGCACATAAGGATGTATGTAGTAAGGAGGAGACCAAGAAAGAATACAGCCCGGCATAGGAGTGGTGATTGAAATCGCAGAAGGAGGGGTTTAAGGTCCAACAGGTGTCAGTCAAGGCCACCACAATCCCTCAACAGAGAAAGCACCAGTGTGCCCAGCCCTTCGGACACAGCGGTCCATGGTCGGATGTAAAACCAGTTGTGGTCTCACCCTATGATACCTCAGAGACCTCTGGTGGCGGCTGCCCGGCAGAAGGCAGGGTCCTCAGCTAGGGTTCGCCCGCCACCAGGGGGACCCCAGGCAGTCAAGCGGCTCAGTACAAGGCATCTCTCAGGGCCAACACTCATCTGTTGCATGAAGAGTATGCGGGAGGTGCTGCCAATCTGGGCTTTGCAGCAGGCAATCCGTCAGAGATGATGCACCCCCATCCGTCCGTCCGTCCATCCATCCATCCATCCAGAGGGTCGTGACGTGACTGCTGTACAGCACTCTCCTCCCCTAACTGTAAGATTCCGCCATCGTCCTGGGTGACCCAACACCGGGGGCCCCCCGCTGCAGGCAAGGAGAGAAGCGTTTACTGGGCCAGAACAGCAACTTGGCGGGTTGGGCAGCAGAGCCTTTAGAGAAACACTTCTACTCCACACTCTCATTGTTGCATTTAACTAATACACCATGTGCACAGACCTCCCCAAGGTTATGCAATCTTACCTTATACTTCTGAGAAGAGGCACTGATTCGGTTAGCTACTGAGCCAGAGAAGTGTGCTTACCCAGAAAGCCCTCCTCTTGCAGGTTCCCTTGTGGTTGGGCTTCTTACCACTTTGTGTCCACCCGGTTTTTCAACCAACCCTTGTCCCGACTGCCTAGTTCGAGATGTAGGAGCCTCGACTGCCTAGTTCGAGATGTAGGAGCCTTTACTATGGACTAGCTCTGTAGATTGCTCATCATTACCCATGTCCCAGTTACTGCTCTCAGTAAAAAGTCTTGGTGCCTTTAGTGAAGAAAACCTCACTTGGATCGTACTGAACGATCACATCTTAGCCCAATTTCACTTCTACCATCATTAGGGAAATTACAAGAAGGTGGTTTTGAGGAGGGTTAAGTGAGG
Source organism: Triturus cristatus (assembly GCF_964204655.1). Lineage (NCBI taxonomy): Eukaryota > Metazoa > Chordata > Amphibia > Caudata > Salamandridae > Triturus > Triturus cristatus. The sequence continues at coordinate 111,966,124 of NC_140579.1, read as the reverse complement.
GAGGGAGCTAACATATTTTCTAAGATCACTACCTGATGAACAAGTTACTTACCTTCGGTAACGCTTTTTCTAGTGGATACAGTATCTGCCTGTGAATTCCTCACCTTGTGAATATCCCCTGCACCAGCATTCCACGGAATTTTTCCTAGCTCTCCACGCCGACGTGGAAGTCATAATTCCACGGCTCCGCTCACGACTCCATATGACATCACCAGAGCCATAAGTGAGCCATGTCGGCGTGATGACATCAGTTTCCTTTTTTCCGCGCCGTCGACGGGTAACAGTATTCTAGCACTCTCCTTGGTTAAAGAGTTACTTTGTTGTTAACTTGTGAGTTACTGTTTTTAAAATAACTCATGTCTTCGTCGAGGAAGTCAGGTTTTAAGCCGTGTAGGGAATGTGGGCGTCACATGTCCATCACTGACCCCCATGAAGATTGCTTATGGTGTTTGTCGTCGGATCACGACGTGGAGGACTGTTCCTGTTGCAGGAAAATGAATCCAAAGGAACTGGAAGCGATGCTGTTTATAGCCAAGGCAAAGAAGGAAGGTAGAGGGTCGCAAGCGAGACAAGTCGAAGCCGGAGTCGTCGACTTCGCACTCGTCGAGGTCGAGAAAGCATAAGAGAAAGCATGAGTCTCGGCGCCGATCGATGAAGGGTAAGGCTTCGAAGTCTCCTTCACCTCGTCATCGCAGTAAGGACTGTTTCACCTTCGCCTCGTGTCACTCCGGAGAAGTCTCCTTCGCCTAAGGTTACTCTGGCGCAGTCTCCAGCGCCGAGGGATTCACCAGCTTCTGACGCCGGGCCAGATCAGGATGCTGAACTCTCTCCTGTGCCTGAAGGTGAACCAGTGGATCCAGTATTGGATCCGTCGGCGCCGGTTACTCCCCAGCTGGATACCGGATCGAATCCTTACCCGCAATTCCCAGCTCCAGGGGCGGATCCGTCGCATTTTTTAAATGCCATGTATGGCGTATTTCATAGAGCAGCCTTCCCATCCGGAGCACTTTCAGGTCCCGTGGGTCCACTGGCATTCAATTTGGGCGTGCCACAACACTATGCTCAGGCACCATTTATGCCCTTCATGCCGATGGCGCCGTCATGGCAGTTTCCGGCACCGTCTGGAGAACCTTCCTCCCGGCCTCGTGCGGATCGTGTGCCTTCGTCTGAGCCTCACTCGCTGCCGGCCCCGGCACCACCTGCGCCGCGTGTGGCGCCGCCAACGCCATGTCCACAGATTCGATCACGGTGAGAGGCCCAGAGGCTTATAGAAGAGGAGCAGTATCGTACAGAGAAAGTGGAGGCAGGTGAATTCGATAAATCAATGGATGAGTTCGAAGGAAAACGGGAGGCAAGCGGATTGGACACCACACCGGAGTGGGAACTTGCTTCATCCTGGATCCTATCATGGACGTTTGGCGCAAGCCACTTTCTTCTCCTGCTGTTTCAAGGGCTGTGGCTAGAAGATATAGAGTAGCTCCAGGGGTTTCGAGCTTCCGTTCTTCACATGCATCTCCAGAGAGTTTGGTAGTGCAAGCATCCTGCTCCAAACAATCTTCAGGAGCATTTCCACAAGCACCAGCTGACAGACTCAAAATGGAACAGTCCGTTAAAAAGGTTCTCTCTAGTATGGCACTGAAGTCAACTAATGCCACTTGTTTGTTGGGCCGCTACATTCACGCTTTAATGGACTCTGTAAAGCAATTGGCCCCCAAATTGCCTGATGGAGAAGGGTTGCTTTATGGAAGTTCTTTCAGACGCTCAGGCTGCCAGCTAGGCAGGTAATCCAGTCAGGCTCGGATACGGCTGATTCTGTTGCCAGAGTTATCGGTTCTTCCAAAGCCACAAGAAGACAGGCTTGGCTCTGCTCTTCTGGATTTTCACCTGATGTTCAGGCCACTCTTGTTGACTTGCCCTTTGATAGGATAATGCTTTTTGGAGAAAAAGTGGATTCTGCCTTACAGAGGTTTAAGGATAGCAGGGCAACTGCGAAATCCTTGGGTCTGCAGACCCAGTCGAAGGGTTTTGGCTTCAGAAAGTATAGGGGTTTTGGAAGGTCTTCCTTTCGCACCTTCCGTCAACCTCAGCAGCAACAGCAAAATCCACTCTATAAGTCCTATAGAGGAAGACAAAAGGGACAACGGGATTCTGGCCACAATCTCTCCTCCTCCTCAACCTCCTCTGCTCCCAATGATGCTACAGGGAAGCAGCCCTAGATGCCCCATCCTGGATCATGTGGGGCCTGTTGGGGGTCGGGTGTCTCACTTTCCTGCAAGGTTGGAAATTGGTCACGACAGACCTTTGGGTTTTAAACCTTGTGGAGAATGGGTACGCACTTTCCTTTTGGGAATTTCCTCCCCCTTACCCTCCTTGCCAAGGTTTTTGCTCAGAGGACCATCTGCTTCTTCTGCAGAAGGAGGTTCTTGCATTGCTACAAAAAGGTGCGATAGAGGTGGTTCCAGAGCAGGAAAGGGATGCTACTCCCGGTATTTCCTGATTCCCAAAAAGGACGGCAGATTGCATCCGATCCTGGACCTCAGAGTCTTGAACTTTTACCTGAAGCAGGAGAAATTCAAGATGCTGACCCTTGCTCAGGTAATTCAGGCGTTGCAGCAAGAAGACTGGATGGTGTCGATCAACTTGCAGGATGCGTATTTCCACATCCCAATCCTGAAGTCTCACAGGAAGTATCTCCGTTTTACGGTTGGGTCGCAACACTACCAGTTTGCGGACCTCCCATTTGGTCTTACTACTGCACCTAGAGTCTTCACCAAGGTGATGGCGGTGGTGGCTGCCCATCTCAGGAGGTCAGGGATTCCGGTTTTCCCCTACCTGGACCACTGGCTACTGAAAGCAGTCTCGCCAGAGATGGTGCATCATCATCTGCAGGCAACATCTCATCTGTTATTCAACTTGGGTTTTTCAAACAATGTGCCCAAATCTCACCTGGTGCCCTCTCAGCACAATCTGTTCATAGGGGCGGTTCTGGACATTACTGTGTGTCGAGCATTTCCTCCTCCACAAAGAAATCTCGACATTCAGGAGATGATCCCTTTATTCCACAATGGAGCGGTTGTTCCAGTTCTGAAGGTCCTTAGTCTGCTCGGTCTGTTCGCCTTTTTAGCTGACTGTTCCATTTTCTTTGAGTCGGTCAGCTGGTGCTTGTGGAAATGCTCCCAAAAATTGTTTGGAGCAGAATGCGTGCACTACCAAACTCTCTGGAGATGGATGTGAAGAAAGGAAGCTCGGATCCCCTGGAGCTACTCTATATCTTCTAGCCACAGCGCTTGAAACAGCAGGCGAAGAAAGTGGCTTGCGCCAAACATCCATGATAGGATCCAGGATGGCCTCATTAAAAGGCAACAGAGGCTCAACAATTGAGAGGCGAATGTATAACCTCCGTCAATAAGTTAGGCTTATATTCAGCAGAAGGTAACTGCAAATCTAAAAGCTCCGCAGCCTTCTTTATTACCAAATGGTAAGGAGCCAGCTCTAGAGGCGGAGAAGACCTCGAAGAAGAAAGTTCCCACTCAGGTGTGGTGTCCAATCCGCTTGCCTCCTGAATTCCTTCGAACTCATCCATTGATTCATCTAATTCACCTTCCTCCACTTCCTCTGTATGATGCTGCTCTTCTTCTATAAGCCTCTGAGCCTCTCTCTGTGAACGAATCCGTGGACACGGCGTTGGCGGAGCCACACGCAGCGCAGCTGGCACCGGGGCCGGCCGCGAGGGAGGCTCCGGCAAAGGCACATGATCCACACGAGGCTGGCTCTCCAGACGGCGCCGGAAACTGCCATGACAGCGCCATCGGCATGAAGGGCATAAATGGTACCTGAGCATAGTGTTGTGGCATGCCCAAATTGAACGCCAGCGGACCCACGGGACCTGAAAGTGCTCCGGATGGGAAGGCTGCTCTATGAAATACTCCATACATGGCATTTAAAAAATGCGACGGATCCGCCCATGGAGCCGGGAATTGCGGGTATGGATTCGATCCTGTATCCAGCCGGGGAGTAACTGGCGCCGGAGCCGACGGATCCAATACCAGATCCACTGGTTCACCTTCAGGCACAGGAGAGAGTTCCGCATCCTGATCTGGCCCGGCGTCAGAAGCTGGTGAATTCCTTGTCACCGGAGACTGCGCCGGAGTAACCTTAGGCAAAGGAGACTTCTCCGGAGTGACACGAGGCGAAGGTGAAACAAAGTCCTTACTGCGACGTCGAGGTGAAGACGACGTCGAAGCCCTATCCTTCGTCGATCGGCGCCGAAACTCGTGCTTCCTCTTTTTCTTATGCTTTCTCGACCTCAACGAGTGCGAAGTCGACGACTCCGGCTTATCTCGCTTGCGACCTCTACCTTCCTTCTTTGCCTTGGCTATAAGGTAAATGCTACTTACCAGTATGCATCTGTTCTTGGCATGTAGAGCTGCTGCAGTCACATTATTGCATTAGATCGCCGCCTACTGTTGGGTCCGGATGTTGCACATTGTTGTCTTGGAAGAGTCTTCGAAGTCTCACGAGATAAGTGACTCCTCCCCTGGACTACAGTGTGCATGGACAGCACCTCCATCGTCAGATTTTTTTCCGCCATTGTGGCAAAGATGGAGGATAGTAATAGAAAGAAAGGTGTCCATGTAAATGTATCTAAGTAAGATAGTACTGCAACTGCGCTCGGCACCAGGGAGGAGGGTGGGCATGTGACTGCAGCAGCTCTACATGCAAAGAACAGATGCATACTGGTAAGTAGCATTTACCGTTCGAGGCATATGAGCTGCTGCAGTCACATTATTGCATAGACTGTATAGCAGTTCCTCCTCTAGTGGTGGTTACCGGTGTCAGTTGCAGTAGTCTGGAAAAGTGTTTTAAGGACAGCCTGAACTACAGAAGCTTGTTGTTTGGCTTGCACATCAACACAATAGTGTTTAGTGAAGGTATGTATGGTAGACCATGTAGCTGCCTTACAAATGTCTTCTAAGGGGATATTCCCTAGAAAAGCCATGGATGCCCCCATTTTGCGCGTGGAATGTGCTCTTGGGGGAATAGTTAATGTGCGTTTAACTTTTTGATAACATATTTGTATGCACTTAACTATCCATCTGGCTATCCCTGCCTTTGAAATAGGGTTACCCTTATGAGGTTGACAGAAAGACACAAAATTGTTTTGTATTCCTAAATGGTTTACTTCTGTCTATGTAGTAGAGTAGAGCCCTTCTGACATCCAGTGTGTGGAGTGCTCTTTCAGCTACTGACTGTGGTTTTTGAAAAAAGACAGGTAACTCAATTGATTGGTTAATGTGAAAACTAGTTATGACCTTTGGTAGGAATTTAGGGTTTGTTCTGAGAACTACCTTATTTTGATGTATTTGCATGAAAGGTTCTTGAATTGTTAGTGCCTGCAATTCACTTACTCTTCTGAGTGAAGTAATTGCTATTAGAAATGCCACCTTCCATGTTAGGAACTGTAATTCGCAAGAATGTAGAGGCTCAAAGGGTGGACCCATAAGTCTAGTTAGTACAATGTTAAGATTCCAGACTGGGGAAGGTGGAACTCTTGGAGGGATTATTCTTTTGAGCCCTTCCATAAATGCCTTAATGGGTGGTATTCGGAAAAGAGACACTTGTTGTCTGTTCTGGAGGTATTCTGCAATAGCCGCTAGGTGTAATCTTATAGATGAATATGCTAGATTACATCTTTGTAAGTGTAGTAGATAACAAATGATGTTTTGGACAGATGAGTCTAGTGGATTGATTTGATTATTTTGGCAGTAAATAACAAATCTTTTCCATTTGTTTGCGTAACAGGCTCTGGTAGTGGGACGTCTTGCCTCTTTGATGATATTCATACAATCAGGAGGCAGGATAAGGTATCCGAACTCTAAGACTTCAGGAGCCAGATTGCTAGGTTCATTTGATTGGGGTCTGGGTGTTGTATCTCTCCATGGTTCTGTGTGAGTTGTTTTGGAGAGAGGTGTAGTTTTTGATGAGGGACTACAGAGAGTTCTAGGAGTGTTGTGTACCACGGTTGTTGTGCCCATGTGGGAGCAACTAGGATCATCATAAGTGTCTGTTGCTTTAGTTTGCGTACCACTAATGGAATGAGTGGGGTTGGCGGAAAAGCGTATGCAAATCTGCCTGACCAGTTCATCCATATCGCATTGCCCTTTGACTGCGGGTGTGGGAACCTGGCGGCGAAGAATGGGCATTTTGCGTTTTCCTTTGTGGCGAACAGATCTATGTCTGGGTGTCCCCATGTTTGAAAGAATGGGAGTAGGACTTCTGGGTGAATTTCACATTCGTGGATCTGTTGACTGTGTCTGCTCAATAGGTCTGCAATCTGGTTGTTTACTCCTGGGAGATGTTCTGCTAGAAGATGGATGTTTTGTGGAATGTCCCATCTCCATATACTTTGCGCTAGTTGTGATAGCTGCAGAGAGTGTGTCCCCCCCTGTTTCTGTATATAGAACATTGCCGTCATATTGTCCGTCCGGACAAGAACAGTCTTGTTGGCTATGTGTTTTTGAAAAGCTTTCATTGCTTGAAAGATTGCCAGTAATTCGAGATAGTTTATGTGGTGTATTTTTTGGTGCGGTGTCCATAGACCTTGCACTGTATGTTGAAGTAGATGGGCTCCCCACCCTGTGAGTGATGCGTCCGTTGTCAACACTACTTGTGGAACTGGCTCTTGGAACAGTCGTCCTTTTGAAAGGTTTTGTGTGTTCCACCACTGCAGAGAGCGATGGGTACGACTGTCTACCAACACTAGGTCCTTTAGTTTCCCTTGAGCCTGGTTCCATTGTGTTGCTAGGCATTCTTGTATGGGACGCATTTGTAGCCGAGCATGTGGGACTATGAATATGCAAGATGCCATCATGCCTATGAGTTGCATAAACACTCTTGCTGTCAAAAGAGTTTGAGGTTGGAATTTTAGGATCATTGCTTGAATGTTTTGTATTCTGGCTGGAGCTGGGTAAGCCTTTGCTACTGTGGAGTCTATAGTTGCTCCCAGATACTGCTGTATATGGGAGGGTTGTAGATGGGATTTTGGGTAGTTGAGGGAAAATCCCAGGTTGTGTAATAGATGGATTGTGGCGACTGTGTGTTGCAGGCATTGTTGATGTGATTTGGCTTTTATCAGCCAATCGTCTAGGTATGGAAACACATGAATATGTTGTCTCCTTAGATGTGCTGCCACTACTGCTAAGCATTTTGTGAACACCCTTGGTGCTGTTGTTACTCCGAAGGGTAGGACTTTGAATTGGTAGTGCTGTCCTTGCACTACAAATCTGAGGTATTTCCTGTGTGCGGGATGAATAGGTATGTGAAAATATGCATCTTTTAGATCTAGAGTGGCGAGAAAGTCGCCTTGCTGTAGTAGTGGTAGTACTTGTGGGAGTGTGATCATGTGAAAATGATCGGAGTGTATATATTGATTGAGGGGACGAAGGTCGAGAATGGGCTTTCCTTTTTGGGGATTAGGAAATAGAGAGAGTAAACTCCCTTCCCTTGTTGTTGCAGAGGAACTGGTTCTATAGCGTGCTTTTGTAGCATTGCTAAGACCTCCTGTTGTAATAGTATGGTATATTCCTCCGACATTGGTCTGTGTTTGGGTGGGGTAGATGTAAGTTCTAGACAGTAACCAGAATGGATAATTTGCTTCACTCACCTGTCTGTTGTGATGGATTCCCAGACAGGTAGGAACCGTGATATTCTGTCTCCGACTGGTGTTAAGTGGTCTGGAGGCAGGTGTAAGAGGTCACTGTTTGGGAGTGGTGGAGGTACGGTTGTTGTTGTTACCTCTACCTCTGCCTTTAGTATTGTTTCCTCTATATCCTCCTCTGCCTCTGGGAAATGTGTTTTGGGAGGTAGTTTGGAAAGGTTGAGAGGTTTGTGTATTATTTCCTCTCCCTGTACCTCTATAGGAGGATCTACGAAAGGAACGTTTGGATTGGTAAAACTGCAGTGCACCCATAGATTTAGCGGTGTCAGTATCCTTTTTCATTTTGTCTAATAGGACATCTGTTTCCGGCCCGAACAGGAAATCTTGGTTAAGGGGTTGATTGAGAATAGTGGTTTGCACCTCTGGTTTGAAACCTGATATGCGAAGCCATGCGTGTCTCCTTAACATCACGCTTGTATTGACTGTTCTAGAGGCTGTGTCAGCTGCATCTAGAGCACACTTTATTGAAGCATTAGTGATGAACTTTCCTTCTTGGATAAGGTCATTTGCCTGTTGTTTATATGGCTCAGGGAGATGTTGTAGCAGCTCCTCTAACTTGTCGTAGTGCGCCCGGTCATATCTAGCTAACAATGCTTGTGTGTTAGCTATTCTCTAGGTGTTGGCTGCTTGTGAAGCCACCCTTTTCCCAGATGCCTCTAGTAGTTTGGACTCTTTTTCTGGTGGTACAGCGTCACCAGTGGTTTGTGAGTTAGCCCTTTTTCTTGCATTAGCGACTACTAGAGAATCAAGCTGTAGTTGACCCTTGATGTATGTAGGGTCGGAGGGTGCTGCTCTATATTTCTTTTCTACCCTAGGGTTGAGTATTGTAGCCCTAATTGGGTCTTTGAATATTTCTGGTGCATGTTTTAAAACTCCTTTGAGCACGGGTAATATGCGTACACTTCTTTCTGTGGCTGGGAAGGTGTCCAGCAAGAAATCCTCTTCCATAGGGTCAGCATGCATATCTACCCCGTGGAAACTAGCAGCTCTGTCTACCAACTGATGGAATGCAATGGTGTCGTCAGGAGGGGATGGTTTTGAAGAATATGGTGTGGGGTCTAGAATAGGTGGGTTATTGTCCGGTGAATATGGGTCTCCCCATGTGTCCTGGTTGGGATTTATGTCATCAGGATCTCCATAAGGGTCTTGTGGATCATTATTTATGTCATCATCTGGGTCCCCATCAGGCTGTTGAGGCATGGGAGGTGTGTATGGCACATAAGGCATAATAGGAGAGAGAGGAGGAGGAGGAGGAGTAAAAGGTCTAATAGGAGAAGTAGCAATGTCTTTCCTTTTAAGAGGAATAGGAGAGGGTAAGGCAGGAGGAATTTTCCTCTTGTGGAGCACCACATGACCTGTGTTAGGGTCAATGACGATTTTTCCCTGTTTTGGATCGACAGGATCCGGATAAAACAGCTCCTCCTCTGTATTTGGTGGTTTTGGCACCGAAGATTTGTGGTTTTTCTTATTGGGAGTCGAAGGTTTTGTAGGCTTCGGCTTCGACTTGTTTGGCTTGGGAACCTTGTTTTTGTTCGGTTCGGGAGCTTTATTGACTTAGACGTCCTTTTTCGGATCGACCGTTTTCTTGGGTTCGATCTGTTTTTTAGGCTCGGTGACCTTTTTGGAGTCGTTTTTTCGGGTCGATTAACTTTTTCGGGTCGAAATTTTTCTTGGGATCGACCGTTTTCGGCTCGACGTTTTTGGGAACGGTCGAGTCTCTCGGTGCCGGAGCCGGAGTTGGTGCCGTATGTGTTTTTCTCGGCGCCGAAGGCATTTTTGGTGTTGGGAGATGCGGTTTGCTCGGTCTCGAGCTACCGGAAGGCTTTTCTATTATCTTCGGAGCCGGGCCCGAGGGTGGGGCTTCCGAAGGGATGTTTCGATCGTGACGAAGGCCTTGTGGCGATGTCTTGACCGGAGCCTTATGTGGTGATTGGGACAGGGGCTTCGGTACTCATGTGCTGCCCCGCTGGAATTGGGTCATCTGAGTCCAATTCTTCGACTGTGACGAGTTGTAGGTCGTCCGAATCCTCGGCATCTGAGGGATCGTCGAAGATATCGTCTGGTGCCGGTGCTGCTGCTTGTCGATGCATCGCTTGTCGATGGGCCCTCCGGTTCCTGATTGTCTTTTTGGAACGGAAGAGTGTGCAAGCTGAACAGTCTTCTTCCTTATGCTCCGGAGATAGACATCTGTTGCACACTGGGTGATGATCCGTGTGTGGGTATTTAGCACCGCACTGGGGGCATTTTTTGAAAAGGTTCCTTTCCATGGGCCCGAGGCCCACGTGGCGTCGATAGGCCCGGAGGCCTGCGTCGATGAAAATATGGGAAAAAATGTCTTGTAAAGTTGTAGGGTACCGACCGGAGAGCAATCCCGTCGAGATACTTTTGATTTGCTAGGAATAAAGTTGAAAACTTCGGAGTCGAAGTTGGCGTCGCAGAAGTACATCCGAACCCGATGGCGGAAAAAAACAATCTGACGATGGAGGTGCTGTTCATGCGCACTGTAGTCCAGGGGAGGAGTCACTTATCTCGTGAGACCTCTAAGACTCTTCCAAGACAACAACGTGCAACATCCGGACCCTACACTAGGCGGCGATCTAATGCAATAATGTGACTGCAGCCGCTCATATGCCTCGAACACAGCTTCGCTTCCCGTTCCTTAAGTGCTTTTGAATTCATTTTCCTGCAACAGGAACAGTCCTCCACGTCGTGATCGGACAGACACCATAAGCAATCTTCATGGGGGTCAGTGATGGACATGTGATGCTCACATTCCCTACACAGCTGAAAACCTGACTTCCTCGACGAAGACAGGAGTTATTTTAAAAACAGTAACTCACAAGTTAACAGCAAAGTAACTCTTCAACCAAGGAGAGTGCTAGAAAACCGTTACGCGTCGACGGCGCGGAAAAAAGGGAACTTACGTCATCACGTTGACGTGGCTCTCTTATGGCTCCGGTGACATCATACGGAGTCGTGAGCGGAGCCATGGAATTATGACGTCCACGTCGGCGTGGAGAGCTAGGAAAAATTCCGTGGAACGCTGGCGCAGGGGATATTCACAGGCAGATGTATCCATCAAAATCAGACATGCAGGTTAGTGCTGTTGAGGCAGTGTAAGACTGGTTAACTTCTTTTCCAACCAACAGATCTGAAACGGATGTTCTGTCACAATCTACATTGTCTGCATGCAAGTTAAAACGGTGTGTTCCTCAACAGGCAACATTTTCACTATTGGTTTATAATCTACATGCAGCCCCTAACTCAGCTGCTTCATACTTTTGACGTGAATTGTATTCATGACAGGACACCCATTCAGGGTAACAGTCACACTTTGTAAATATGTCCTTTCATCGGATGTATGCAGTCAATATGCTCCTCTGATTTAATCTGACTGAAGCAATTTCAGTAGTCTTAATTCTGAAGCCCGCATGACAATTTTGCTATGTTACATAGATTTGTAAAAGCGCACAATCACATGGGAGGCTATCCTAGCAGTGAGCAGTTATTAGACTAGCCCTATCTAGGTCCACAAGAGGTTAATCAATGAAGCAGATTTTCAGCTTCTTGCTAAATTTGAGAAGTGAGAAAGAGGCTCGGTTGTGTGGCAGCAAGTCAATTCACAAGCAATGTAGAAGAAGGCACAACATCCAGATCTGTATGCGAGGGATAGCAGTACGGCCAAGTGTAGTGGTCTGGGGGTTTGTGGAAATATATGCAATTGTTGAGATATGCTGTGCCGGAGTTTGAATATGCTACTTACCAGTATGCATCTGTTCTTGGCATGTAGGGCTGCTGACATTCATATCTGTGCATAGATCGCCGCCTAGTGTTGGGTCCGGATGTTTGCACGTTGTTGTCCTGGAAGAGTCTTCGAAGTATCCTGAGATAGGGGACTCCTCCCCTGGACCACAGTGCGCATGGGCATCCTCTCCATCCTCAGATTGTTTTTCGCCATTGTGGCAGTGATGGAGTAGATACAGAAAGTGATGACCATGCTATACAGTAATTCTGAGAGCTGCAGCTGCTACAGGCGCCGGGGAGGAGGGTGGGCGATATGAATGTCAGCAGCCCTACATGCCAAGAACAGATGCATACTGGTAAGTAGCATATTCAGTTCGAGGCATGTGGGCTGCTGAATTCATATCTGTGCATAGAATACATAGCAGTACCTCCCATTAGCGGCGGCTACCAGTGCCAGCTGCAGCGGTCTGAAAAAGAGTTTTGAGAACAGCCTGTCCTACAGCTGCCTGCTGTTTTGAGTGTACATCTACACAATAGTGTTTGGTAAATGTATGTATAGTGGACCATGTGGCTGCTCTACATATATCATGTAAAGGAATGTTTCCCAGGAAAGCCATGGAGGCCCCTAACTTACGTGTTGAGTGGGCTCGTGGGGGAATCGTTAATGTGCGTTTAGCCTTTTGATAGCAAATTTGAATACATTTAACGATCCATCTGGCTATACCTGCTTTGGAGATGGCGTTGCCTTTGTGTTGTGGAGAAAAGGCAACGAAAAGTTGTTTTGTCTTCCTAAAGTTTTTTGTTCTGTCTATATAGTACATGAGGGCTCTTTTGACATCTAGTGTATGGAGCATTCTTTCAGCGACATTTTGTGGATTCTGAAAGAAAACAGGCAGTTCAATAGTTTGATTGATGTGGAACTGCGATATTACTTTAGGCATGAATTTGGGGTTGGTGCGTAGTACAACCCTGTTTGCGTGAACCTGTATGAATGGCTCTTGAATGGTTAGTGCCTGGAGTTCACTAACTCTTCGTAACAAAGTGATTGCCACTAGGAAAGCTACTTTCCAGGTGAGGAATTGAATCTCACATGAGTGGAGAGGTTCGAAGGGTGGACCCATCAGTCGGGTGAGGACCAAGTTGAGGTTCCACACTGGTGCTGGTGGGTGTCTTGGGGGAATTACTCGTTTAAGTCCCTCCAAGAAGGCTTTGATAGCAGGCACTCTGAATAAAGAGAGGTGCTGCCTGTTTTGGAGATAGGCTGCTATTGCGGTTAAATGGATACGTATTGAGGTGTATGCCAGATTGCATCGGTATAGGTGTAAGAGGTAACAGATTATGTTTTGAATGGATGCGTCTAGCGGGTTAATGTCATTGTTATTGCAATAAATGACAAACCTCTTCCATTTGGCTGCATAGCAAGCTCTGGTAGTGGGTCTCCTAGCTTCCTTAATGATCTCCATACAGTCAGGTGGCAGGTTTAGGTAGCCAAACTCTAAGACTTCAGGAGCCAGATTGCCAGGTTCAGCTGTTGCGGATCTGGGTGCTGAATTTCTCCATGGTTCAAATGCGCGGGTTTGATCCGCAGCCTTTGATGCGGCACCACGGAAAGTTCCAGAAAGGCGGTGTACCATGGCTGGCGTGCCCATGTCGGAGCAACCAGGATGAGTGTCAGTGAGTGCTGTCGCAGTTTGCGTGCCACCAGCGGTATCAACGGCGCTGGGGGAAAAGCGTACGCAAATCTGCCGGACCAGTTCATCCATATCGCATTGCCCTGCGACTGTGGATGTGGGAACCTGGCGGCAAAGCTTTGGCATTTTGCGTTTTCGCTTGTGGCGTATAGGTCTATCTCTGGATGACCCCACTGTTGGAATTACGGTTAGAGTACTGACGTGTGTAGCTCCCACTCATACATCTGGTGGCTATGTCTGCTGAGCAGATCCGCCATTTGGTTGTCCTTGCCGGGGAGGTGTTCCGCCATGAGGAATATGTTCCTCTGAATGGCCCACTTCCACATGCTCTGAGCCAGATGAGACAACTGTGGAGAGTGCGTTCCTCCCTGCTTCTGTATGTAGTACATGGCAGTCATGTTGTCCATGGCAGTCATGTTGTCCGTCCGGATCAACACGACTTTGTTGCACAAGTGTACCTTGAAGGCTTTCATTGCCAGGAAGATTGCCATCAGTTCTAGAAGGTTGATGTGCATCTTCTTTTGTTGTATTGTCCATAGTCCCTGCACTGTGTAATTGAGTACATGAGCTCCCCATCCCTGGAGAGACGCGTCCGCTGTCAGTATTATTTGTGGAACAGGCTCGTGGAACGGTCAGCCCTTGCAAAGGTTTTGTGGATTCCACCAATGCAGAGAGTTGTATGCCCGACCGCTCACCAACACTAGGTCTTTTAATTGCCCGTGAGCCTGATTCCATTGGCGTGCCAAGCACTCCTGAAGCGGGCGCATATGTAGTCTCGCGTGCGGGACTATGAAAATGCAGGAGGCCATCATGCCTATCAACTGCATGAACACTCGCGCAGGAAGGGAGTGTTGGGGTTTGAACTTTGAGATCAGCATTTGTATGCCGTTGATCCTCACTAGATTTGGCTGAGCTGTGGCTGCCAGAGTGTCTATGGTCGCACCTAGGTACTGTTGTACGTGTGCGGGTTGGAGATGTGATTTTGGGTAATTTAGTGAGAATCCCAGACTGTGAAGAAGGTGAATGGTGCGGGACATGTGGCTGGCACATTGCTGTGCTGACTTTGCCTGAACAAGCCAGTCGTCCAGGTAAGGGTAGACGTGTATGTGTTGCCTCCGTAGATGTGCGGCCACAGTAGCTAGGCACTTTGTGAAAACTCTGGGTGCTGTTGTCACGCCGAAGGGAAGGACTTTTAATTGGTAGTGCTGCCCCTGAATAGTGAACCTGAGATATTTTCTGTGTGACGGGTGTATGGGTATGTGGAAATACGCATCTTTGAGGTCTAGCGTGGCTAGGAAGTCTCCCTGTCTGAGCAGCGGGAGAACCTGCTGTAGGGTGAGCATGTGGAAATGCTCTGAGAGAATGTAGTGGTTGAGGGGTCTCAGGTCTAGTATAGGTCTGAGTGACCCGTCCTTTTTTGGTATTAAGAAGTACAGAGAGTACACCCCTGTCCCCTGCTGGTGGACGGGCACGACCTCTATTGCGCCTTTTTGGAGCATACTTAGCACTTCCTGCTGTAATAACGCTAAGTGCTCTGAGGACATAGGACGGTGCTTTGGCGGTATTGTGGGTGGAGTGGAGGTTAGTTCGAGGCAGTAACCGTGTTGGATAACATCTTTGACCCACCTGTCCGTGGTGATGGTAGTCCACGTGGACAGGAACCGCTGGAGTTTTCCCCCCGACCACATAACACCAACAGGGAGAGGGCGTCACTGTTTGTTTTTGGGGGAGGACCTGGTATTGCCGTAACCGCGTCCTCTGCCCTTCGTGCTGGAGCCACGATATCCACCTCGGGTGTTTTTATCATAGGTACTTTGTGTTCCCCCTTTATTGTAGGTTTGCTGTGACCCCTGTCCTCTACCTGCTCCTCTATTTCCGGGGCGACGAAAGGAGCCACTACGAAATGTCTGCGTTTGCAGAGCCCCCATTGACTTTGCAGTGTCTGTGTCTTTTTTTATTTTTTCTAGGGTGGCGTCAACCTCTGGTCCGAATAAGTAGTCAGGGTTGACGGGCTGATTGAGGATGTTATTTTGAACCTCAGGTTTGAACCCGGAGATTCGTAACCAGGCGTGTCGTCTTAGCATGACGCTGGTGTTTATTGCTCTCGCAGCTGTGTCGGCGGCATCCAGTGCACACTTAATGGATGCGTTTGTGAGAAGTTGTCCCTCCCTGATGAGGAGCTCCGCTGCCTCTTTGTACTCGTCTGGTAAATGTTGGAGTAGGGTCTCTAACGTGTCATAGTGTGAGCGATCGTAGCGAGCTAGGAGCGCCTGTGTATTGGCAATGCGCCATATGTTTGCCGCCTGGGCTGCAATCCTTTTGCCGGAGGTCTCTAGCACCTTGGACTCTTTGTCCGGGGGAGGAGCATCACCAGTTGACTGCGAGTGTGCCCGTTTGCGAGCATTGGCAACTACGATGGAGTCCAGAGGTAACTGGCCTCTAATGTACGTAGGGTCCCCAGGTGCGGGCTTGTATTTTTTCTCGATCCTGGGGTTTATTACCCGTGCCCTGGAGGTTTCTTTGAAAATGTCCTTTGCTGGCTTGAGGACACCTTTCAACATGGGCAGAGTCTTTACAGTCCTCTCTGAGGATGCGAAAGTGTCCACCAAGAAATCGTCCTCGATTGTGTCTGAGTGGAGTTGCACTCCATGATTGGCTGCGGCACGTTCAATGAGGGCGTTGAATGCAGCGGTGTCCTCTGTGGGAGACGTTTTTGCGCCATAAAGCTGCGCGTCCTGTGTATCCAGAGCGGCACCTGGGTCTACAGGGTCATCCCAAACTTGATCAGGGTCCTGCTGGCCTTCAGGGTCCATATCCCTGGGGTAGATGGGGTCATCACCCATATAGTCCTCTACTGCGTCCGTGTCGGAGTGCGTCGGAGAGAAGGACTGTGGTTCTGGGTAAGAGGTGTGGAGGCGTTCATAAAGAACTGGTTCCGATTCTGCCGGCAGTTTTTGCTTTAGCGGGATCCTGTAGGAGTCGAGAGCCTGCTCGGAAGTGATCTTCCGCTTTCGGAGCATGAGCCTGCCGGTGTCGGCGTCGATGAAGTGGGACGGTGATGTCCCAGTAGGAGAGCGTTCAGTAGATGGGGACCTTGTCTGGGTGACACGTGTTCTGACCTCGAACAGTTTCGGCGCCGTGGATGGCGGCAAGCCGAAGGTGATGTTGCTCGGTGCCGAAGGCGCCTTTTGAGCCTTTTTTGGCTCAGAGCCTGACGTGGCCTGGAGGGCTGCCTTTTCTCTGATGCGTTGCAAGGACGCTGCAACTTGTCGCACCTGGAACGCCGACGGTTCTTTGGCGCCGAGTGGTTCCGTAGAGGTAGGTGTGGACTTCTTCGGAGCCACAGGGTCATCGAGTCGAGGAGAGGTAGTAGCTGTCGACGGCGTCGATGATTGTACCGTAGTTGCTGCTTTCGAGGTGGAGTGCGATGCAGCGGCCATTTTAACCTTGGTGGTCGGTGCCGATTGTTTCGGTGCCGGAGGCCGAGTCGCTTTTGCGGTACCGATGGCCTTTTTCTTTAGGTCGGCGCCGACATCGGCTGCAGCGAGTTCGGCACCGAAGTCCCTTTTGGTGCGGTCGGAGCCGACTGTTTTGGCTGGCGTCGAAGGTGTGATGTTCCTCGAGCCGACCAGTGTTATTTTCACTTTCGGTTTCTGTGGAACCGGTGCGACGATTGGTTTCGTGGAAGGGAAACCAGTCTTTTTGGGTAATAATGGCTCTCGCTGGATGTCCGAGGCCGGGCCAGAGGGCGGGGCCGGGGAACTGCGGGATTGATCTTGGGTAAGGCCCGAAGGCGATCCCTCGACCGGAGCTGTAGACTGACGCTCTGGGATATCCTCCATTTGGACGGGTAGGCCTTGCTCGTCACCAGAGTTACCTTCTTCGGCCCCTAAGGCCTCATCGTAGTCTCCTACCTCATCGTCGGCTTCTTCCCTGTGAAAAAGCTCTTCATCGACGTCTTCCGATCGGGAACCGTGTTCGGAAGCGGGGCTGGAGGGTATGTTTTCCACGCTTTCAACATCTTCGTCCTCGGTGCTGAAGATGTTGGTCGGGGCCGGTGCCGCCTGCTGCACTTCAAGTCTCGCGGCTCGTCGATTCCGGAGAGTCTTCTTGGATCGGAATCGGGCACAGGCCATACATTTCGATTCGTCGTGATCCGGTGAGAGGCATTTGTTGCACACCGGGTGGACGTCGATATGGGGATATTTGGCGTGGCAAACAGGACACCGCTTGAATGGGGTCCTCGATTCCATCGTCGATGTAGGGTCGATGGACGGATATAATGGATCCGAAAAAGTTATTAAAGTCGCTAAACTAGCTAGTAAGCTGTCGATACCGATCGGGAACAGTACCGACGAAAACTAAAGGCCTTTTCGCCTGAAACTAAATTTTCCTAACTTGAGTCAAGATAAGCACATCCGAACCCAATGGCGGAAAAAAACAATCTGAGGATGGAGAGGATGCCCATGCGCACTGTGGTCCAGGGGAGGAGTCACCTATCTCAGGATACTTCGAAGACTCTTCCAGGACAACAACGTGCAAACATCCGGACCCAACACTAGGCGGCGATCTATGCACAGATATGAATTCAGCAGCCCACATGCCTCGAACATGTAGTTTCTTTAAGGTGTGGATGAGAAGTCTGAATTGAGCTCTTTTATGTATGGGTAACCAGTGTAGCTCTTTGAAATGAGATGTGTTTGCGGTGTGGGAGCCCGTGTGAGCCCGGCTGACAGTTCTAAATGGCATGCATCCTCCTGATGAGTTTCTTAATGATCCTGTAGTCCAGTTTGGTTGTGACTAGGGCGTGGATGACTGTTTTCCGGGTGTCGATGTGTAGCCACTTGATGTTCCTTAGTGCCTTGAAACATGACATCGATGGCGTTGACTTGGGCAGTCACGTCAAGTTTGTTGTTGCTGATCCTGAAGTTTGTGATGGTAGTAGGTGTAGGTTCTAGTTCAACCTCTGGGGAGAGGAGTTGGCCTTACGGGTAGGGCGGTCGACCTCGAATCTGGGGGAACTGGGTTCAAGTCTCGACAATAACGCTAAACATCCTAAAATTCTGGGCAAATCACTTCATCTCCCAGTGCCTAACAAAAATGAATGTGTCCTCATGTAATGCAACTGGTGCTATGTAAAGCGCTCTGATACCCGATTCGGGTCAAGTTCGCGCGATATAAAACTCTGTAATAATAATAAAAATTTAAAAAAACAGGTGAAGTCCCACAGAGATGGGCTCTTACGGAATATTATGACTTTAGTCTTGTCAGACAGTTGGTCCTCATCCAGTCAGCTATTCTGGGCATGCATGCCGTGAAGTTGTTCCCGGTGTTGGGTGCCTTGTCATTGAGGGAGTGATTAAGTTGTGTTATCAGCACAGGCTGATATTGTGCATGCTGATGATGATGATCGTGGACGGGAGGGTCCTGTAGGTGTTGAGGAGCGTTGGGCTCAGGAAAAACCCTTGGTGGACTTCGCAGACGAGGCCTCAAGGGTCCGAGGTGAAAGCTGCCAGGCTGACAGATTGGGTCTTGTCAATCAGGAAGGAACGGATCCATCAGGGAGTGGGCCATTGGATTCCAATGGCTTGTAGGCATTGGATGGATGGGAGACCATAAGCAGCAGAGAGGTCCAGGAGGATGAGGGCTTTACTTGTGGTTGGGCCAGACAGTGCGATGTCGAAGAGTTGATGGTTGTTGAGTTTATCAGTGGGGCTTTTGTTGATGATCTTCTCCAGTACTTTGGCTGGGTATGGAAGCAGGGAGATTTGGTTTGTAGTTCACAAGTATCAACGGGTACAGGGAGGTTTCTTTAACAGGGGGAGGTCCATTGCATAGCTCCAAGCATCTTGGATAAGATGGAGGTGTTCAGGATAGGGCTCAGCATGGCACTGATGAGTAGCAGTCCTCTAGAGCAGGCGTGGTGGTCGCAGGGGATCCAACATAACTCCTGAGAGGATGGACTTCATGGTGTTCGTTATTTCTTCCAGGCTGGTGGTGTGCCATGTGGTGATCGTGGGTTCCTTGGATGAGATGGGTAGTCTATTTGCGAGGTCTGTCTGGTCGAGTTGAGAGCTGAATTTGTTGCAGAAGAAGGAGCAATTGTTAAAGAGATCCGGGAGGGGTGAATTCTTTCACTATGGCGAAGATCTCCTTACTTCTGTTAGATGTGTGGTGTTGATACAGCCTGCCAAGGCAGTGCGATTGGTTGTCCGGGTGAACTGGAACTGTAGTGATTTAGGGCAGACTTGAAGGGTCCCCTGTCTACGTTGCTCATGAGCCACTATGACAAGGCCAGTGGTGATCGCATCATTGCATTTTGTTTTGGTGGGTAGGGGCCAACATGACAATGGGAGGGAGGGAGGTAGCAGATGGACAGGGTTCTGCATTCAGGAGCAGCTACTGTACACAAAGACACGTGAAAAAGAAAACAGCCAACACAGACAAGATGAAAAATGGGTGGGAGGGGAAGGAGAGGAAAAGAACGAAGGCAGAGAGTTAGGCGGGGAAAAAGCAACATGGGCAGGTGGTAGTGAAAAAAAAGCACCATGGACGGAGATATATGAGACAGCCTGAAAACACAAGCATGCGTAGCATAGGGAGTGCTTGAACACACAAAATTAGCTCCAAAAACGGGAGCAGTGGAAGGACAAATACTTGGTCCATGCTCCAGGGGAGGGCCAAACACAAGAGGACATGAAGTACGCATGCCATGACGAATTGGAAGAAAGCACATGAGGGAGACGCTAAGGCTAACAAATATTAAAAAACGTGCCGGGCTGCAAGCCCACTGACTGCAAACAACATGTGTGAAGAAAGTGCATGCACTGTCTAAGCGAGACAAAAAAATGAGATCATATCCTGCTACTCTTTACCTACTGCACTGGATACAGTACACAAAGTTATCCAGTTGAAACCCTTGATCATTCACAAAGCACTCTACTCTTCTTGGCTTCCATTCTAGCTATCAAATGCAGTTGGTGTTTTCCCAATTCGCTTTTAAGACCTGCCTACCAATCACTTTTGCATATTCCCTCCTCACAGTAAGCTCATACTGAGACAGTTTTGAGGCAGTTTTATTAGTCACTGCTGCCAGGCGTTTGAATTCTCTTCCTTTAAAGCTTCAGGAAACTGTTGTACGCTTGGCTTTTCACTGAAAAACTTCTCACTGTCATCCCTTTTCCTTGGTAATGGGATTAGGTTATTCAGGACAGAAAGTTTAGGCATCAGTGTGCTCAAAAAAACCTCCTACCATAATTCTGTGACATTTTTTGACGCCAATACCTTCATAAGTGCCTCCACGTAAACCTACAAGATTCACACCATGTCACACCAGCAGGCTCCTAGAATTAAAACATCTGGTCTTGACTTGTTCCTCTGATAATTTAATTTTGTACAACCTATGTTACAAACGCGCAGAGCAGGTTTGGTGCAGCAGACACACAAGAGGAAAACTGCCAGTGGTGGGAGGGGGATTTCACAAGCTTGATACATACTGAAGTAATGCGCTGGTTAAGCCAGTCAAGAGGTGCTGATAACACTATGATAAACCGTTAACATAAAACATGTAGACAGACATTTACAATCGTGCAGTGAGAGAAATGTAACAGGCGTATTTGGTTGTTTTACTGGAAGACATTGGCACCTACTCAGCTGGTTTCTACAAGTTAGGTAAAGCCACTCTGGATAAAGTGCAAAAGATGCCCTTGTCTCGCTCCCCAAGACACCTTATTCACTGTGGAGGACGGGACTCCCAGTAGATGGAAAAGGGAGGCTCTAGGGTAGCATTTACAGGACTCTTACGAACGGACTGATCTGCTTCACATCTGCCCCTGTGACAGAGCTAGTGGTCAGCTGCAGAGGTTTACAAAAAGGCCAATTTGTCTTGTCCACAAAAGTGCCTTTTCTACTCAGCAAAATAGTTTAGGGACATTAGCTCCTGTTCCGAAGCACCCCTTCTTTGCCGGAAATCGACTTCAGCACTGCTTTTGCCCTGCCTTACACAGCTGCAAAAAGAGGAGGTTGAGGGCTGGCCGATGCTCTGCCATTCCTAGCGCCATGAGGAGGCCGGCCAGCAGGCGCTTAGTCTTGAAAACAGGGGGTTGTGCGGGCATTAACTGCAAAAGAGAAGACAATTCAAGCACATCAGTGTACAGCAAGATGACCAGATCTACTTCACAAGGTAAACATGACAAGTATGTTAGCAAACAGGTTCAATTCAGGAAACGGACACTACAATGAATCATCAATCTAGGTGTGTTTTCTCCAATATACATTTAGCTTACGCACTGTGCAGGTTGGCAAATGCACTGGCACACCCACACTAACATGCGTAGCACCGGATACTATCTTTAACTGAGACACCTCATGTAAGCCCAAAAAACAAACAACCGACCCAGTCAGCAACAAGGACAGAGACGGACGCACATCTTTTCACAAAAAGCAAAGGACACAGGACAAACGTTGACAGTGCTCCTGCCCAATGCCTCGCTCATATTAAATTATAGTTTGTAGTTGGATATCAAAATGCTCTAAAGCACCTGCACTGCTGCCTAAAGAATAGACGAACAAGTTACTTACCTTCGGTAATGCATTATCTGATAGAGACAATATCTAGCCACAGATCCCTTACCTTTGAATTCCCCCAGGCGTCAGACTGCATCTGGAACATTTTTGCGTGACCAATACCCCTGAGTGCCTGTAGGTTGTGGTGTCCGCGCCGGAAAAGATGTCTTCGCCACCTATATAGGCGTCATATTGGTGCGCTGACTTCAGTTACTTTTCATGACAGAAGCGTGAAGCCCTTAATTACACTGACACTAGTATGTACAAACTAGTGCCCTGAAAGGGACTATACAGAACCCTAGAAATCAGTCTGCAGAACGGGGAGGCTGGGTGGGTCGGTAAGGAATCTATGGCTAGATACCGTCTCTACCATACAATGCTTTACAGAACGCAAGTCATTTGTTCATCTGATAGAGACATCTAGCTGCAGATTCCTTACCTTTGAATAGATACCCAAGCAATACCGTACCCGGCGGTGGACTGAGGACAAATTCTAAACTAGAAAGTCCTGCAGAACCGAAATGGTGAAGTGCCTATTCTTGCTGGTCTGTCTGTCTGTCTGTCCAGACAATCACGCTTGGTGAATGTGTACAGGGATGCTCACGCTGTTGCCTGGCAGATGTCCAGGACTGGGTCTCCACATATTAATGCAGTGGTCGCAGCTTTAGCCATGGTGGAATGAGCACTTAAGCCCTCAGGTGGTTGCTTTTTGTCCAGTGTATTGCAGATTTTGATAGCACGAAATAGTTCATTTCTGCACTCCCGATCGTTCTTCACTCCAACATACCTCGCGAAGAGTTGGTCGTCTACCAGGAACTCTTGCGTGCAGTCAAGGTACAACAAAAACGCTCTTTGTGTCCAGTCGGTGGTGTCGCTCCTCTTCATTAGAGGGATGTGGAGGAGCGTAGAAAGTGGACAATGTGACTGATTTGCCCACATGGAATGGTGTTACCACTTTCAGAAAGAAAGAGGTCCTAGAGTGAAGCACGAGTCTGTCTGGAAACACAGACAGGAATTGAGGTTTGGATAATGAAGCCTGCTGCTCAATCACCCTCCAGCAGATGTCATTGCCACAAGAAAGCCTATTTTGATGGTGAGAAGCCAGAGGGGACAGTTATGAAGAAGGAATGAAGAATGTGAGAACCAGATTAACGTCCCATTGAGGCATAAAGAACGGAGAAGGTGGGAACATATGAACAAGACATTTTTGGAACCTATTTACAGTGGGTGATTTAAATAAGGAAGGTTGGTCAGGCAGCCACAAGAAGGCAGATACTCTTTCAAACTGTCCAGAGCACAGCCCTGCTGGGCAAGGATCAATTAAAAAGAAAAATGTCAGGAAGGAAGGTAGAAAGAGAGTCAATAGACTCTTCTGTACAACATGTTACAAACTTTTTACATCGGCAAGCATATAGAGTCTTGGTGGAGGGATGCATGACAGCCAAACAACATTATGGACTTCGGGAGAAAGGTAGAAAGCTACCAACTGCTGCCACTCAATCTCCACGCAAGAAGGCGGAGACCTGACAGGTTCGAGTGGATGACCCTCCCCTGCTGCTCTGACAGAAGATCCGCCCAAAGAGACAGCCTGATCGCAAGATCAATGCTCATGTTCAGAACAGGCTCGAAAAATCTGAAAAATGGTACTAGTCCTGCAGGTCTAGTACCTTGAAAAATCTCCTCGACCTAACAGTAACCTACTTGACCTCCGTCCCTGACAGCGGAGCAAATGTGACAAGATAACAAGATTTAAAGGCATCTTTATTGCTCATTTCCTTTGTGAGCAATAAAAAGGCCTTTAAATCTTGTTATCTTGTCACATTTGCTCCGTTTTCAAAGACCGAGGACAAAAGTTAGTATGTTTTCCTACTCGCCAGAAAGGGCGACCTCATTAAAATTTACCTCACAAATGCGAGCGGTCGAGTGGATTTGTCGAGCACTGGCTCGGGAAACCAAACTCTCCGTGCCCAGTCCAGAGACACAAGGATGACTTGGGCCCAGTTGTTCTTGATTTTCATGAAAACTCTGGGCAGGAGTTGTATGGGCGGAAAGGCGTACAGGAGGCCTGAGCTCCAGTCTAGACGAAAAGCGTCTCCAAGCGAGAGCCGCATTGGAAACTCCAGCATCCAAGCGAGAACCGCATTGGAAACTCCAGCATGCAAAACTGCTGACATTGCACATTCTAGGCAGAGGCAAACAGATCTAACCATGGCTCTCCCCACTGTCCTTCCGATAGTTTTCAGATACTATCACCAATAATGGATCCCATATCATATCTAAGGGTAAGGACGTTTTGTCTTCCTGGTCTCCTAAATATAGTTGTTGGTGGGGTAGATTACAAACTCTTAAAATGATGACAACCCATATTAATTTTTTATCCTCGATCTTACCTATAAAGCTTTCTTCTGCCTTCTTCCATGAGATTGATTCAATCTCTTCAAAAGTTTCATGGAATGATAAGAGAGCTAGAATTGCTTATAAATACCTCAGGAAACCTTCTGACCTGGGTGGTTGTAATCTTCTGGATTGGAATCTATATCAAATTGCCTTCCTAGCATCTTAAAGTGCACATTGGTTCTTACCAGATTCCCAACATATACACCTTTAGATTTACACTGAATGTGAGCTAAGCACTCCTTTTTCCACCCTTTCCTTCCTCGCAGCTTCTAAGCTTATTTTAGATCATTCTCAATGTATTATATTAGACACAATTAATGCATTAAAATATACTGACATAAAAAAGAATCCAAACCTCTTCATAAATCAAGATGGTCTTCTTTAAGATACAATCCTAAATTTTCTACTGACTTTGACCACAGCACGTACTCTTTGTGGGCTGCCAAAGGTATCAGATTGGTGAAAGACTTATGATTCTAATCATGACCCGCTTCCCTTTTCTTTCTTAGCCCAAAAAATATAATCTTAGCAACATGGACTTTGATTCTTTTTTTAAACTTTCTAAAATATCCCTCTCTACAGATTCGGTTATTGTTTTACTTCTTTCTATGTGGTTACGTTCAGGCCATGCTGTGTTTAAAATTGATAAATTCTTATCCGCTGCACTCCCTTCACCGTCTACAATTACTTACGGTAAATGGTCCCATCATTTTTCAGATGCCATTTTTAAACATATTTCACAAGATACTCGACATTTAATTGGGAAATTATCCCTACGTAATAAAATTGCTGCTTCACTTAGCTCATTCCTTTGTTGAGGAAAAACAGTACTCGCCTTGCATTTCTAGAAATGTTTGGCGGTGCTTGGACAATTATATGAACTTATCCTCTCAGGGGTTGGTAGCTCAGTATCCTTTTGATTCCATTTCTTAACTTATTTTCTAATCAATGAAGCAGATGTACCTTTCCACCTATTTTATTTCTTTCTTCCTTATCCTTCTGTCTTTTTTAAAATATTCTTTCTTCTTTCTCTCTTCCCCGGCCCCTCTAGCTGATTTGACTTATTTTATTTTAGCAATACAACCATTTTATGTCTATGTTTGGATATATGTAGTTGGCTTTACCTACTCCATATTTCTGGGCTGTCAATATTTGATGAATTGATAATATTTGTCATATTTATTGTTCACTTTAAAAAAAAAAAATTATAATTTTGCCTCTCTTTTTATCCCACTCCATTGGTTCTTGGTTATGAAATCCTTTTTTTTTGTTTTTTAAATGCTTCGGTACTAATTTAATATATACTTGATTCTGACCCGTTGTATTGTTTTTGTATTACAAATGTATTTCTTTTATCAAATAAGCAATAAAGATATTTGAACTAAAAAAAGAATCCTTGTGCCACTTCCGGGTGGAGATGCCATTCGCGGGGCCCAAAGGCTCGCCAGTGGGGTTAGTCCGCTCAAATACGCAGTGCATGGCCTCCTAGAACTGTCTTACATGAGCAGTGTTCGCTCTCGGAAAGGGTGGGAGGCTCGGAGTCAGCCCTGGCATCAACTCGGCAGAACCTTGTCTAAAATTGGCAGATGAGAAGTCGAAGCCTTCTTCGGGTTCTGCATTTCTTATGCTTCTTCCCAGAGTGTTCTGATTACTTGGAGTGGGAGGAAGACGAATGGGGCTCCTGGAGTGGTCCCCCACGACCTTTCTCTCCATCAGAACCAAGACTGATGCAGTGCCGCCTGCTAGGCCGCTAGCAGCTTCAGGGACTGCTCCCTCTAAGCCTCCGGCGCCATGGCCCAGACTTCTGAGCACAACTTGGAGTCGTGGTTGCGCTCAAAACACTACAGACCTATGAGGTGTGGGTAGGTAAACCGACATGGCACGATGACAGGGCGAATCAAAGGTAAGGAATCTGCAGCTAGATGGCTCAATCAGATATTAGTTTACAACAGTAATATCAGAATAAGACAAAACAACTTATAGGGGCAATGAAGTTTATACGAAAGCCACGCATTCAAATGATATCCTGGACACTCTAGTGCAGGATCAGATCAAATAATTCTAAAAGGGACACTGTTAGTTTGAAGAAATACGCTTGTGTTTCCATGTGTGTGTCATCAACCACCACACCCAGTTCTTGCATGGTTTTTAAGCATACATAGTTGTAGCAATGCATTCAAATTAACAACTTGGATGTTATGAAGGAGGCAGGACATGTACTGTAAATTGGATCATTATTTGGGGTGGGTGACTTCCCACCTCAGGAATAATCGCAACCCTAGAACCCCTAAAATCCCTAAATTAAACCCAGGCGGTAGCCAAGGCTCTAACTAAGGGCAATTAGTGAAGTATTTATGCAAGATGGAAACAGTAGTAAAGTCAAAATACAAAAAAAGAAAAATCCCAAACCGGATTAGAAAAATAGAGTACACTTTAACAAAATGACAAAAATCCAGTAGGGGGAACTTGAGATATGAACATTTAAAGTTTTAAGTAGGAAAAGCGCAAATGAAAGTCAATGGTCATGGTGGATCAGGACTTGGGTGCAATTTGAGGAAGGCCATGATGGAGGAGGGAGGGATGCACTAACCAGGTTCATCCTGGTCAAAGATTAAACCTCCTGACCTCTTCTTTTCAGTCCCAATTCCCCACAGCTTTTTTAAGCCCTCTAGAACCTCAGGAGAGGAAATTAGAAACTCGCAGGGTGTCAGACAGAGGCTTAAAACAGCAGGGTCCAGTCCAAATGCCACTTGTGACCTGGGCAGTTGCAAGGAGGTCTCTTGTAACTTGTATCTCTGTAGCTTCAACAGGTCAGCCGCCTGACCCTTGGCATATACTTCTTTTTCCTAGTTACGAGCAGGCCAGTCCTTCAGGGCTCCTATCACAGTCAGCAGATCCAGACCACTTCTGTTCTTCCTCTGATCCTGTAGGGGGTACCTGGAGGTTCCATATTCATGCCTGAAACCAGCTAGTGGGTCAGAAGGATTCCTGAGCAGGCTCTCACTAATGGGTTAAGAGTTCTTGAGGGCCAGCCCTACTCCTTTTTAGCATTTTCAAGATGATGGAACACTTCAGCCAACTTAAACACAAGCTCTGCAGGGATGTGAAATTCCTATAGCTCGCAGCGCAGGACATATTGTTTGGGGTTAAGGGCAACACGTTTTCATGTGTATGTTGGCTTTGGGAAAAGTAGGCCCAACGCACTGCAGCACAAACCCTTTGGCTGCCAGTTTACAATACCACATTATGAAACAGGGAAGGGCATTGCCTGCAGTGAAGGTAATATGTGTGTCATGTGTTAATGTTGTTGAAACTTGTATTAATGGTTCATTAATGCAAAGCCTTTATTATTAGGGCAAGCGCTCTAAAACAATGTTGTAAGGTTGGACTGCAGTACCTACGGTGGTTTCGGTATAAAGATGTGTACACGTTTTCAAAGTTTAGCAATATGAGGTTATGTATAATGCTCCCAGTGTATGCACTGATTAAATGCAAATATTTGCAGAAGCTTAAAAGCAAGATGGACGATTCTTTGC
The DNA here is from genome assembly GCF_964204655.1 of Triturus cristatus. Classification (NCBI taxonomy): domain Eukaryota; kingdom Metazoa; phylum Chordata; class Amphibia; order Caudata; family Salamandridae; genus Triturus; species Triturus cristatus. The sequence continues at coordinate 111,938,474 of NC_140579.1, read as the reverse complement.
TTTCAAAATAAAATGTTCACCACAAAAAGCAAGTGGGGGAAAAAAACATTTCGCTGAACTACAGTAAAATTTTAGGTACCATTTCTTTGCATCATCATTTAGCAAAATTTGTTGATGTATGCTGGCATTTCCCAAAAATATTCATAATGGAAAATCAGTGTAACCAGTTTCAATAAGATTATGGGAAACATAAAAATAGACAAGGATTGTCAAAGCCAATAGGTCTGAAATTGGTGGTCAGCCTTCTGGTTTTGTCAGCGTCTCTTGTTTTGGTATGGTTTTTATAAAACCATATTGGTGGGAGCTGCTGGGACCTCACCATAATAAACATTGGCAAAAGCAACAAAAATGTTGGTCTCAAAAAGCACACATTGCCACAGTATGTCCCGACATTGAACAAAACTACTTTGTGTGCCGATATGCTCCTTGTGTAAGAGAGCAGAATACTATCACTCACAGGGAAGCCCGGAGAGAGTGAGCGAGCAAGAGGATTTTAATAAAAACAAAGGTCATGGTCAACGCCAGACACAATTATCAAAGTAAATCTCAAAATTGCACCCATGCTATATGTTCTTGCATTAAGTGCAGATTTACGGCTTTCGTGAATTCCCAAGAGTTTACAGAAGTAGGCCAAGAAATAGTAGTCCTAGAAAATATTTGCGAATTGCATTTTAGCATGAGCAAATATGCATGTGTTGTAGATTTGTTGTAGTTTTACATCTGCCATTGTCAGGAGTAAGTTTCCAAACATTCTCAGTATTGGTAAAGAGAAAGAGCTGGTGAAAAACCTTAAAACATACGAGTTAGCCGCTTTGCACAGACTCACAAGGGCATTCCAACTTTGGAACTATTGCTAACCACTACCTTGAGCCTCAGTATGTAGATTTGCGAAAATGTGACAAAATAAGTGAATTGCTACTATTCAAATACTACCATGGTATGAACCCTGGCATAATCAGAGAGGCTATATCAGAGCTCTTATATAATGAGATTGCGGCCATCATTTGTTGCCGCATTACATGGCACAAAAGGGGCAAGTGGATTTTGTTACAGGACAAGTAGATTTATGAAGTAACCTGCCCCATCGACAAGTAGATATTATGAACAATAGTTACTTACCTGTAATCTGTGGTTCTCCAGTATTTGGTGTCTTTCATAGATTCACATGCCTGAATCATTCCCCGTCGTGGGAGTGGGAGTCCCACGGTACATAAAAAAGCAATAATTACGCATATAATAACCAAAAAACCTTGGTAACATAAAACCAGGAAGTAAAGTAGCCCTAAACTACAAGAAAAAACTTTCACACTTATGACTATCATAGTCATTATGTACAGTCCAAACTGCAGCCAATCAGGCGACAGCACCCACCAGAATGTTCTCCTCAGAGGCTCAGGCTCTCAGATTTTCTCGCACAGCAGTGAACCAAAGTATAACAGCCTAACCAGCCTCGGAGGGGAGGTGGGTGGGTTGCATGTGAATCTATGAAAGACACCAATATTGGAGAACCACAGATTACATGTAAGTAACTATTGTTCTTCTCCAGTATTTAGGGTGTCTTTCATAGATTCACATGCCTGAATCAGAGTAGATAGCAGTTCAGAACAGAATGCTCATAAGACGCCACTTTGTACCATAGTTAGTGTCTCTCTGATATATATATATATATATATATATATATATATATTCAATGAAAAAACCATAGGTTTCACACATGTTATAGTTAGCTGGAAATTTTACTGATAAAAAACCAATGAAATTCCCCCGTTATAGTTACTGTAGGCAACTATAACTCACGCGACCGCAATCATCTGCTGATGCTAATACTGTATTTAGACACTTATTTGCCCATGTCTTCTTCCATTAAATTTTAGCTATACATATTTTACAAATTTTTTTTTTTCATAAAGACACATATGTCATCACCAGAGGATTACGGTCGGGTGAGTTATAGTTGCCTACAGTAACTATAACGGGGGAATTTCATTGGTTTTTTATCAGTAAAATTTCCAGCTAACTATAACATGTGTGAAACCTATGGTTTTTTCATTGAATTAGCAAGGTTTTTTAAATGCTAATTCCTAACTATAACGTGTGTGAAACCTATGGTTTTTTCAGTGAATTTGTACGGTTTTTTAAATGCTAAATTACTTTACGCCATTCGTGGCGTGCACGCCCACTTAACGCAGTTCGTTCCGTGCGCGCACCGTGCGCGCACAGTGAGCACGCGGTGCGCTTCGCGCACCGCGCGCCCACTTTACGCAGTTAGTGCCGTACACGCAAGGTGGGCACGCAGTGCGCTACGCGCACCGCGTGCCCACGTTACGCACCGTGCGCACATGGAGGACATATTATGCGCTTCCTTGTGATAGGTAATCTGTTAAATTTAATTTGTAAGTGATGACAATAATATGCCATGCACAGAGAGTGTTTTTTTTTTTTTATTAAAATTTTTAGCGTAAGCGCACCGTACGCGTACGGTAAGCGTAATCGGCGAAATTTTCAAAAAATAAAAATTTACCGTTTTTGGCCTTGGGGGATCTTTGAGGACTCAACTAACATGGCTATGTGCATGGGCGCTGTCTAAACAGCCCCTTTATATGTTTTTTGCCTTTGTTTACAGCCCCCCCCTCAGAGTGCGAGAGAGAAAATGGCGGCCGCCGCTTCCTGGTTTCGGCCGATTCGAATGTTTACTAAGATCTAACAGCCAATCAGAATCGCGCTCGCGCACGCCACCGTACGCGTACGGTAAGCTTACGGTAAGCGTACCGTAAGCTGGCTCAGATATATATATTGATTTAAAGGCTATTTTCTCAGAATCTACTGAACAGATTTACACCAAACCTACAAAAGGCACTTCCTTGACCTGAGGACTACCTCTCTGCCAAATTTCTAGTAATTCTGTTCAGCCGTTCGGGCTGTAGCCCTGTCTAAAGGTCCTATGGAAAAATGCATGGGAAAAACGCGTTTTGGGACCCCCCTTTTATCTCAGCCCCCGCTTGACGAATCCCCCCGAGACATTCAGGGTAGGAGCGGAGCGTAGCGCCCCACCTATTTTGAGAAATTCGCGAGGATTCGTCGACCGGCGCCAAAGTTATTCAAAATAGAATGTTGCGGATTTCCTATGGAAACAGGGTCCTAACTAGAACTACCTACTGGCGACCGCCAGTAGGTAATATATATATATATATAAAAAAATCAAGCAATGAAGTACCAAAATGTTATAATCATACATAAATACATTTGTATGCAGAACAATTTCAAGACATAGAAACAGTATGGAATAAGCGTCTTATAAAAAAAGAGCATAGTGGAGGAGGGAGAACAGAGGATTACCTTATTTGAAAAGATTGCGGAGAACAGCTTGTCCCACTGATGCATCTGCATCGCTTGAGGCCTCCAAACAGTAGTGCTTGGTAAAAGTGTGCCTGTTGGACCAAGTTGCCACTCTGCAGATTTGATGAAGCGGCACACCGGCAAAGAGCGGTAGATGAAGAAATTGCTCTCGTAGAATGTGCTCTTGGGGTTGCCTGCAAAGGTCTTCCCGCCTGTTCATGGCATAGACAAATTGCAGCAGAAAAACAACGAGCTATGGTTGGTTTGGAAAAAGAATGTCCTTGACGTAGTCTACCATAGGCCACAAACAGTTGGTCTGATTTACGGATTGTTGCAGTCCGTTGTAAATAGAACTTTAGACATCTGCTGATGTCAAGGGAATGCAAGGCCTTTTCCACAGCTGTCAGCGGATTTGGGAAGAAGGTCTTTAAAAATATTGGTTCATTAAGGTGGAAGTCCGCAGGAACTTTTGGCATGAAGCTGGGATTGGTGCGTAGCACTACTGATTTTAAGGTAAATTGAAGAAAAGAAGGATTAATAGTGAACGCTTGAAGGTCACGGACTCTCCTTGTTGATGTCAGAGCCAATAGCAAAGACAACTTTCCAAGAAAGGAACTTTAAGTCCACTTTATGAATAGGTTCGAAGGGGTGCCGCATAAGTTGTGTAAGCACTACATTAAGGATGGACGTGGACCCGAATACGGGGAAACATACAACACAAACCCTTGAAGAATTGCTGAATGACTATTTGAATAAAGAGAATTAGATCCATCCTGCCGAAACCTTGAAATCACTGCCAAGAATACTTTCAAAGTAGAATGGGAGAGGCCCGATCTCGCCAAATGAAGAAAGAACGGTAATATTTGTTCTGGTTTTGCATGAATCGGGTGTATATTGACAGATTGACACCACATGCAAAATGTCTTCCATTTTAGCTTGTATGTTTTAATAGTAGCAGGCGCTCGAGCATTAGCTAAAACTTCCTGACAGTCCGCAGGAATATTTAGGTGTGCGAATTCAAGGTGTTGAGGAGCCATGCCGCTAATCTCAAAGATGCTGGGTCCGGGTGACAGATTTGTCCGTTCTGGATGGACAGAAGGTTCGGTATTGGTTGAAACTGAATGGAATCGCACTCCGAGAGGAGAAGTTCGGTGAACCAGTATTGGCGAGGCAATCTGGGAGCAATGAGTATCAGGCAGCAAGGTTTTTTCTTGATCTTGCGGAGAACTCGTGGAACCAACGGAATCGGAGGAAAGGCGTAGGCATATATCTGCGACCAGTTAATCGAAAACACATTCCCGCATGAGTCGTTGTGGGGAACCCAACTTGCAAAGGATGGGCATTTGCGGTTCTGGCTGGTCGCAAACAGGTCTAGATCGGTGTGGCTCCACTCTCGAAAGACTCTGTTTAAGGTTGGTTGATGTAGCTCCCACTCGTGATTGGATATTGTTGACCTGCTGAGGGAATCCGCTAGAACATTGGCAACTCCTGGAACATGAATAGCTTAAAGGCTGATCTTGTGACGAATCGCCCAGTCCCGGATCTCTTGAGCTTGTTGAGATAGTAGGGCTGACTTCGTCCCTCCCTGCTTGTTCAAGCAATGCATACTTGTAGTATTGTCCGTTCCAATTAGTACTGAGGTTCCCCGAATGATGGTTCGAAATGACTTCAGGGCCAAGAAAATGGTTCACAACCCCAGAAGGTTGATATGCCACTTCCTTTGTTGGAGGCTCTATTTGCCGTTGACCGTCATCCCTTGAAGGTGCGCCCCCCATCCCTCGAGGGAAGAATCTGTGGTTATAGTGAAATCCGGCAGTTCGACCAGGGATGCACATCCTTCCCTTACGTTCTTTATTTGATTCCACCAATGGAAGGCTTCTCGCATCCGAGGAGTGATGCGAACGATATCGTCGAAAGACCCCAATATCTGCAACCACTGAAGGTTGAGTTCTTCTTGCAATGGTCTCATTCTGCAATGGCAGTTGGGTATCAAAGGGATGCAGGAAGAAAACATCCCTAGGAAAGACTTGTACAAGCGTACTGAAACACACTCTTTTGATCGCAATAAGCGAGCTAGTTTGCAGATCTTGAGTTGTCTTTCTTTTGAGACGAAGGCCTGAGTCAGCTGGGTGTCCAATGTGGGTCCCTGAAAGGTCTTACTCTGTGATGGTGTCAGATGAGATTTTTTGAAATTTATGGAGAGACCCAGAGATTGGAATAGTAACAGACATTTCTGAACATGTGCGTTTGTGGTTTGAAAAGAATTTGCCTTGATAAGGCAGTCGTCCAAGTATGGGAAAATTTGAATTCCTTGCAGACGAAGGTGTGCGGTCACCGGTACTAGGACCTTTATAAACACACGGGGTGCTGATCGTAGACCAAACGGAAGGACTTTGAATTGAAAGTCTCTGCCAGCCACTCTGAACCGTAAAAAGTTTCTGCGTCTGGGTAGGATTGGCACATGAAAATAAGAGTCTTGGAGGTAGAGGGTGGCCATGTGATCCCCCGCCGAAAGCAGTTGAAGGATTTCTTGAAGTGTTAACATTCAGAAAGATAACTTTTTCAGATATTTGTTGAGGGCGCGAAGGTCGAGAATGGGGCGCCATTCTCCCGGCTTTTTTAGAATCAGGAAAAATCTCAAAAAAAATCCTGTTCCTCTTTGTAAAGGAGGGACCTTTTCGATTGCTCCTTTCCGAATCATCAGATTTATTTGGGAAAAAAGCTCCTTGAGATGAGCAGGAGGTGGTTCTTTGGGAGGAGAGTTTGGGGGAATCTTTATGAACTTCAGAGCATGGCCTCTGGCCACTATATCCAGAACCCACTTGTCTGTTGTAATTGCGGACCAGTTCGAGTAGAAGTGGGATATTCTTCCTCCAACTTTTGACTGGGGAAACGGCAGAAATGGTGGCAGGTGGCGGATCTCATTGTTTTTTATTTGAATCCCGTCCATGATAGGAGGGCTTCCTTCTTGATTGCGAGTAGGAGTTATCTCGCTGCCCGTATGACTGCTGCCTGTAGGGTTGAAATCTTTGATTACTTTGAGAGGTTTGATATGATCTTTGCGGATTGTAACCTCCCCTATTGGAGAAGGATCCACATCCTTTAGCACCTTGAATGGACGACTTCCGAAATTGAAGGCTACCAAGAGATCTCGCCGTCTTGTGTCTTTAATAGCCTGAAGGGCCTCATCGACATGTTGGCCAAATAGTGACTCCCCATCAAACAGCATGTCAATAATTTTGGTTTGGACCTCTTGGCGAAAAGATGTAGATTTCAGCCAACCTTGTCTCCTCAGTACTGCTGCACCCGCTAACTGTCTGAATCCTGTGGATGCAACATCCATGGCTGCGTCAATGATTTCGGCAGAGGTACACTCTCCTTCCTGTAAAATCTTCAATGCCTCGGACTTGGAAGGTTCTGGCAGCATGTTAATGTAGGGGGAGATGTCTGACCACATCTGCCTATCATATCTCCCTAATATGGCTAGGGAATTTGCAGCACGGACAGTCGTCGCAGCCATAGTGGAAACCTTCTTTCCAATCGAATCAAGCCGTCTGCCATCCCTGTCTGGCGGAGCTGTTATAGGCGAAGAGGGGTTCCTGGCCCATCTCTGCGACGCTTGGGCGATGACAGAGTCAGCTTTTGGCTGACCTATGAGGCATGCAGGTTAATTACTTGGTGCCTTATATTTTTTGTCTAACCGAGGCAAGACTGCAGAAAGAGAATTCGGTGCTGCCACGATCTTCAACCCTTCCTTCCAGATGAAGTCTATGATGGGAATTGTCCTTATTTGCCTTTGTGGCTGATCTTTAAAATCATAAAGAAAGCAATCGTCTTTCTTTGTCTCCATTGGTACGAGAAACCTCTTTGTCGCCCTCTCCATAAGGAGATGAAAACCTCTGATGTCTACAGGAGGAGAGTCAACGGGAGCTGGAGCGGACAGTGATGGAGTTTGAATTTGGTATTCGTCAGACTCCGAAAGAACAGACCGATCATCCACTTCTCCCTCTTCCCTGTCATCGTCTGTGGTATTAGCATCATGGGAATGACGAGATGGTACTGGAGAAGGTGGTCTAGGAGATCCTAAAGTAGATACAGGAACCCTTGGCATGGGCGTTGATGGAATAGACTCCGTCGAATCAGAAGGAAGAAAACGACGATAATAGTCTTCCAACATATATTGTAAATTATTAAGCAAGACCAACGGCATTTGCGCTGTGAGAACCGTGACAGGAGCTGGAGTTTCAGGCTCAGGAAAAGGTTCTTCCTCTTGGTCATCGTCGTGATACTTTATAAACAATTCCGACGGACTTCTACCAGCGTGGAATCGGTAATCCTCTCCGGATTCCTCTTCTTCTTCCTCCTCAGAATCCAGTAATTGCTCAGGCAACTTCAATGGGGAAAGAGCTTCCAATGAGGAGCCACGACGTTGTAGCAAAGGCGGCGCCGTTGTAGGCAGGGCGGAGGAGGCAGTAGCCGATGTTGCAGACCAAACTTGCAAGTCTGTGCAAGAAGACAAAAGAGGCGTCGACGAGTGTGCTGTCGACGAGATCGTCGTCGATGGAGCTGGCGTCAGGAAAGTGATAGTTGACGAGGCTGCTGTTTTCGTCGACAAGGCAATCTTCGTCGACGAGGTGGTAGGTGGTCTCCGATGACGACGAGTCAGTCTTCGTCGACGAGGTGGTCGCCGCAGACGACGAGTCAGTCTTCGTCGACGAGGCAGTCTTTGACTACGAGGTGGCTGGCGACGCGGCAGTCGAGATCTTCTTAACCTTTGCCATTGACGGAGCGCTGACGAGAGATGAAATCTCCTTCGTCAACAACATGGGTCGAACAGCAACAGAGACCAGCGTCGACTGAGATGCAGCTGATGCCATGATCATCTTGGGTCTCGGCGACGAGAAGGTAACCGTCAACGTAGAAGTAGCGTAGACGATGATAATCGTCGGCGAAGGAGCCGTCGATGACGGAGCTTTTTGCTGAGGGAAATCTTTCTCAAGAAGTCTTTTTGATGCCAGAGACTTTCCAGTCTTTCTCGGGGGCATAACCGGCTTAGACTTGGAAGGTGGAGAAGCCTTTTTTGAAGAGGAAGCAGAAGGCAAGCTAGAATCCTTAGCAGGCTGAGCTTTTCTCGACACCTTAGCCCCAGGAGATGATACATCTTCCTCAGCCATCCTCTTTCTATAGGACATAGATTAACCAGAGGCCACACTTCCCACCTCAGATAAGGGGTTATCCTTGTTCTTAATCTTCTGTAGCCACAGAAGTAGGCGCCCTTCTCTATCTCTGAGGGAAGGTCCTGCAGATTTTACCATCTCTCACCTCATGATCCGGATAAAGGCAGTAAATGCACTTCTTGTGGGGGTCTTCTGAAAATAGCCGGAGCTTCCCACAAGATTCACAAGGTGACATTCTGAAGAGAAGCACAAATCCAGAAAAAATTGTGAAGTTCTGAGCAGAGCTCAGGGAGACTCCCTTCACACGACGTGCGGTAGAAAATCTGAGAGCCTGAGCCTCTGAGGAGAACATTCTGGTGGGTGCTGTCGCCTGATTGGCTGCAAGTTTGGACTGTACATAATGACTAAGATAGTCATAAGTGTGGAAGTTTTTTCTTGTAGCTTAGGGCTACTTTACTTCCTGATTTTAGGTTACCAAGGTTTTTTGGTTATTATATGCATAATTATTGCTTTTTTATGTACCGTGGGACTCCCACTCCGACGACGGGGAATGATTCAGGCATGTGAATCTATGAAAGACACCCTAAATACTGGAGAAATTAAATTCCACACCCCTGGATCTGAGGGACGGGGGTATGTGTGGGGAGGGTTCTAAGGTAATCCTACTGTCCACTCACATTGAACACTAAAACCCAACGTAAGACAGCTACCATGCCCACAAACACAGAGACAGAAATTGAGTCCTTCAGCAACCAGACGGCAGACCCACTTCAATGGTCTTGCCATCTTGTTCTCTTGCATTTCAATGTCAAAAACGATGCCCATAGCCCCCACTCTTCTGCTGTGCTCAAGGTGATCATCCCTCACCATTTAGGCCATCCTGTCAGTGACCTAATGTGTAGCTTTTGGAAGGAGTTTGACACCTCATTCATAACTTATTCAGACCAAGTACAGGATCAGAAAAGCTGGGGAATTAATTTGCCTCCTGGAGCTTCAGGCAAGGAAAAGGCTACAAGGTATTTATGCCCTTCAACTTTGGAATCACGCGCATAGCTTAGCGCTACATTGAGGCGCGCGCTGCTTGATCAGTGCTTTTAAATTACTCCCGTTTTTATTTGTGTTCGTTTTATTTTCCTTTTACCTTGTTTATAGCTTCTTGGGGTCTCCCCTCTCACTCGCACTTTAAACTGTGTCCTGCACCGCTGTTTAGCGGGTCTGGTCCTCGGGTGGGGATAGTGTGGGAAGTTTGGGCGCCATGTTGAGTGGGGCATTAGTGGTGACATAGCTTTGACGCCATATCACATGTCCTAGGCGCGCTGCATACTCGCGGGCAGTCTATTTCAGCCAGCCTCCCTAGCGTGCAGCGGTTACGCGCAGCGGTGGGCGCCCTCCCTGCGGCTGAGTCGTGCCAGAGTCCTGCCCGTCTGCGCTCGTCCGCGTCGAGGGCGGTCTAGGCCGGGTCGGGCATCGCGCCGTCGCAGGCTGTTATTGTATGATGTCCCGTACACACACACACACACACAGACTACTCTGCTCAACCTGCGCAATCGGGCACCTTGTAGGCCCTGTTCATTACACCCTCTTTCCGGTCCAGTGAATTGCTCTGACTGTGCCTTTCAATTGTTATCACACACCCCTATTGCTGCTCATAGGAAATCTTCCTTGGGGTGCTTAGGCTGTTTATTATCACCTTTGGATATTTCTCAGCCTCCCATTAACCTCAAGATCTGCCATCTTAATGTAAGATCGCTAGTTAGACATTACGGGGATGTGTATAATTTACTTACCGATGCTGCCCCTGATATATTGTTCATGTCTGAGACCTGGCTACATGAGGATGCAGCGGTTGCGATTAACTTAGCTCTTCCTTCGGAGTATACGATCTTTACTCTCAATCGCAACTCTAGAGGAGGTGGCATTGCGGCCGCTATTAAATCATGCTTTCCATGTGTTTGGAAGCCGCTGGACATAGCTGGCTGCGAATGTGCCCACTTCCGTATCTCGGTCAGCCCTATTTTTATTTTTTCCGGGCTACTTATCTACCGACCCCCGGGTCCTGACGCTGCCTTTAGGCTAGCTCTACCAGAGGTCGTTAGTGCATTGGCTTTGAATGCAGCTAATTTTAGCATTATGGGAGATTTAAATATCCATTTTGCCTCTCCCCTTTCTCCTGCCGTCAGCAGCACTCTTGCAGATTTGGAAGCACTCCAGCTGCATCAGCTTGTCGATCACAGCACTCATGATAGTGGCCATATATTGGACCCCATCTTCACCAACCTTATGTCAGCCAAAGTGCTGCCTCCCAAGCCTATGGCGTGGACCGACTACCATCTTGTTGAGTTTCACCTTGTAATTAAGGACTCTCCGAATAAAATATCGGCGCCTGTGTCATTGAGACGCCCATGGAGCAAGTTGAACTTAGCCGAGTTTCATCGGATCCTTGGCCAACAAACTCTTGGTCCTTTCTCTGACGTAGAATCAGGCTACGATCTTTTCTGTAACTGGCTGACTGATGCGCTGGACCTTTTGATTCCAACTGCGGAGATCCAATGTCGCTGTGGTGAGCCTAGCCCTTGGTACGACGATGCACTTCGGCTCCTAAAGAAATCTTGCAAACAAGCCGAAAGAGCTTGGCGCAAACCTTATTTACTTGATAAGAAATTGGAGTACCGTGCTAAGATTAGGCTCTATCATAGAGCGGTCTGTAAAACTCGGGCCGCCTACTTTTCTCGTGAATTTAATCTTAGCACTAACCCTACTAAATTAATCTTCAGGGTCCTTAAGGATCTTACAACTAGCAGAGCTTCACTTGATGAGATCCGTTCTGCATCACACTGTGAAAACCTCGCCGCTTTTTTCATGGAAAAGGTGGCAGCTATTTATCGATCCTTCCCAGACTCACTTGCCCCTTTGGATAATGGAGTATCTCCTCCGTTGACTACGCCGGCTCTTTGCTCTCTCCCTGAGCTCTCCCGGGAGGAGTTTACAAAAATTGTGGCGAAGGTTAAGTCAGGCTCCCCTAGGGATCCCCTCCGTCCTGCTCAGTTTAGAGAATCTGCGTCTCTTTGCTTCTCTCCACTGCGTGACCTTGTTAATTTATCTTTAACAACCGGCTCTGTTCCTGTAAGCTGGAAAGAGGCGCAGGTGATGCCCATTTTGAAAAAACCAGCTCTGGACCCATCCAAACTGGAAAACTATCGCCCCATATCGCTTCTTCCGTGGGCGGCTAAATTGACTGAGGTTCATGTCAATGCCATTCTATCTGATCATCTCCATCGCGCTGATATTCTGGACCCTACTCAGAACGGCTTCCGACCCGGCCATAGCACGGAGACGGCATTGCTTTTTATGGTCGACCATTTACGAACTTTGGTCGACTCTGGTCAAAAGGCGGCACTGGTACTTCTTGACCTCAGTGCCGCGTTTGACACCGTCTCCCATGCTATTCTATTACAACGTTTGGGCGAGGCTGGTGTCGGTAGCACGGCACTGGAATGGTTTCGATCATTCCTATCGGATCGCACGTTTAGGGTTGTCACACCCCCTTTTCAATCAAATCCGTATCCTACCGCCCAGGGCGTTCCGCAGGGGTCGGCTCTCAGCCCCACAATTTTCAATCTTTATGTTCAGCCGCTGGCTGTGGTAGCCAAGCGATGGAACCTGTCTTTGGTGTCCTACGCTGACGACACCCAGCTGGCGGTTGCACTAAGTGGGGCGTCCGACCTGGAAGCTGCTAAATTCCGGGAGGGTATTAGCTCAATAGCACGCTGGATGACTGACAATTGCCTTCAATTGAATGCTAAGAAAACTGAGGTGCTCTTGGTAGGCAAGCAGAGCCACCTTTGGGGTGATTGTTGGTGGCCATCTGAGCTTGGCCCTACTCCCCTTCCTGTTTTGGAGGTCAAAAACCTCGGGCTTTGGCTAGATTCTAACCTCAGCTTTGTTTCTCATACAAAGAAAACTGCTGCCACTTGCTTTGGGATACTTCGCAAGCTTAGACCCACCTTTAAATACTTTGATGCTCCTACCCGACAGCTTATTGTTCAAGCTACGATCCTGTCGCGATTGGATTACGCAAGCTCTCTCTTGTTAGGAGCCAACATGGCTGAACTTGCTAGACTTCAACGCGTTCAAAACGCTACCGCCAGAGTTCTGGTTGGCCTACCAAGGTTTTGTTCGGCCAAAAAAAACTATTGGCAAACTTCACTGGCTCCTTGTTTTACAGAGGATTAGGTTTAAGTGTCTTTGCTTGTCATTCAAAATCCTCAAGCACTCTTCTCCTCATATCCTGAAGCATCTTATTCAGCCTTATGTCCCCTCTCGCACCTTAACCCCTTCCATGCTGCGCAAATTCCGCCGCTGTGCTGACGGAATCTTGCGCGGGCGTGGTCATGACGGAACGGTTCCGTCATGAGCACAGCTCAACCGTGGCTCATGACGGAACCGTTCCGTCATGAGCACCGAAGGGGTTAAGATCTACGGGACTCCACTTTGTGGTAGTCCCACGTTTCAAGAGGGCTAGGGCCGGTGGTCGCTCATTTAGAGTATTAGCGACCAGACTCTGGAATTCTCTCCCCGCCCACATCCGTGCTATTGACGATCTTCTGGTTTTCAGGAAGGCTGTCAAAACCTTCCTCTTTCCCCAGAACTGCTAGTGATTCGATGTTTGGCTATGTTTGATCTGATACCTGTTTGTTGCAGCGCCGGGACGCCCCTTTGCTGGGGCAGCTGTGCGCTATATAAATATGGATAACATAACATAACATAAAATAGTTTTCAATTATTTTTGTAGCTGGTCCCCTTTCCTAAGATACAGTATTATTTTTTTATTTATTTTTTATTGACATTTTCAAAAACAACAAAATTACCAAACAATACAACCAGCCGGCATAGAGATCAATATAGGAGAGCTCAGAAAGAGGATCACAATCTCACAATTGCACAAAAATGCATATCAAAAAGAAAACAAGTGTCCCAGTATCCCATCATAGAAATCAAAATGCGACCTTCACCCAAATGATATCGTAGAGGACCAAATGTGTCAGCAATAAGAGCGAACTTCATTACACAGCCCGGTGAGGTTCAAATAGAAAATTCAACCCCGACATGTCCTCCCTACCTGTTCCCCCAAGGACTCTCCCTCAGGGGTGGGGCCATCTGTCATCGAAACGTGACCATCTCCTGGCAGTGTCGCAATCGTGGCCTCCCCCTCAGTCGACTCCTGCTGCCTTTGGAGCCATGCCAAAAAAAGCTCCCATATATCACGGGGTCTGGAAGACATTGGCATCAATTCCCAGAACACTCCCAATTGTGTGTGCCCATACGTGACATCTCGAAGCCAATCTCTAATGTCAGGCACCCGTCTTCTGCCCCAATGAATCGCAACTTGCCTTTTCACAAACAACAACAAAAGGGCATGCAGCTTACGCAGTTTAGGCGGTGTGTCTTTAACATAGCCCAAGAGTCCCAAAGCAGGGGGAGGGGAAGGGGGCTAACGATACATTCAGGATATAATTTATGGAGTCAAAAATCAACGCCCAATATCTAACAATCCTGGGGCAGTCCCATGCTATATGCAAAAAAGCAGCTGAACTGCGTCCGCACCGCCAACAGTTGTCAGTGTCACGTAAACCCATGCGACAGAGGCTAACTGGTGTTCTATAAAGCTGATGCAAATACTTAAAATGGATCAGCCCTAATTTGTAGTTGGGGAGGGGGGGGGGGGGATAGTTCAGTTAGCTGCCCACAGCAGAAACTCCACTGTGCATCCATCAGAGGGGTCTCGAGATCTGCTTTCCAGTTATTGAATGACGGAGGAACTACCAATGGGGCAGTGTCTTGCATGCGTGTATATAGTCACGTAATAAGTTAACGTGGGGATGGAGTTTTCAATAAGTTTTCCAAAGCAGGTAACTGCGGTGGCACCCTTGGAAAGCCGTCCCATAAGGACCGATATGCTGCGCGCACCCTGTGGTACAGAAAGAGTTCCGCAAATGTCACCGGTTTGCCCTCAGACGCCACGGGGGGAGGCCTGAACTCATCCCCAGGATATAAAATCAGCAAAGGTGATAAGGTTCATCTCCAGAGCCCGCGATTTGCTAACACTATCCCTCATGCAAGGCAGCATTGGATTATGCATCAAAGGAATCGAAGGAGCAAACACCGGTATACGTGCACGCCTGTGCAACTCCTCCCACGCCCAACACAGAGTACCCGCAGAGTCAATATCTCCAAGGGCGGCGGGCTTTCTGATATAATGCCACATTAAGTGGGATGGGGGCCACCGCAGCCGTCTCCACCACCACGTGTGGCTGGAAGGGGGTGGGGTGCGGTGCAGAAATGCAAAAAGTGTGCCTGCGCACAAAACGCATATAACTGCATGTCCGGCGCACCCAGGCCACCCTGCCACAGCGGGGGGGTCAACAGGTCCGAGGAGGCTCTAGCCTGACCGCCTGCCCATGCCAAAGAGATCAGCAGGGATCTCAGGGACTTGAAAAACTGCCGAGGGGGATCGGAATATTCACAAAGAGGTACAGGAATTTTGGTAATATTACCATTTTGGCCAAAGCAATCCTGCCAGCAAGCGATAGAGGCAGTTTAGACCAAACGTTGACCTTATCCTCCACCCATGCAACCGCTCGACCATAGTTTAATCTCCACACCTCCTGCGTGTCCCGACTTATCCAGATCCCTAGGTATTTAACATCATCCGCCTCCCACCTAACGGGGAATTCCGATGCCACGGGTGGGGTGTTGTCCGTCAATGGAAGAAACCACCGACTTGGCCCAGTTAATAAAAACACCAGACAATCCCCCAAAGCGGATGAATTCCCTCAAGTGGGGATCAAGGTTCTCCTTTGGATTAGTAAGATAAAGAGTAACATCTGCATAGAGTGAAATGAGCAAGCTTCTAGAGCTGAATCCAATGCGCCTTGCGGTATGATGTTGCCGGATGCGGGCCGCCAGCGGCTCCATCGCAATTGCGAAGAGCAAGGGGGACCGCGGGCACCCTTGTCTTGTACCCCGCCAGATTGGAAATTGATCAGAAAGCAGACCATTTACCTGTATGCGTGCGCTAGGTAGCGTATATAGCAGCCGTATGCTCTGTATAAACAGCGGGCTAAATCCCATACTACCCAGAATCGCGAATAGATACGCCCACTCGAGCGTATCGAACGCCTTCGTGGCATCCAAGAATACAACCGCAGCTCTCACTTCGGGGTGTAGATAATGCAGCACCGGGAAAACGGTCCTCAAATTATGGGAAGTGGATCTCCCCGGGATGAATCCTGATTGGTCAGGAAGGGCCACCATTGGCAGCAGAGGCTGCAATCGATAGGCAACAAACTTAGCCAGGATCTTGACATCCACATTTATCATGGACAATGGCCGGTATGAATCCAGGTCTTCCTCTGGCTTTCCGGGCTTGAGGAGAGTAATGATAATCGCCTCTCTCATAGATGGGGGCAATATCCCTCCCTCCAATGCCTCCCCATAGACCGCCAGTAGTCGGGGTGCTAATTCGTCAACATAAGCTTTATAAAAGGCGGTAGTCAGCCGGTCCGGTCCCGGGGCCTTACCCAGGGGCAAGCTTTTAATCACTTGTGCCACATCTGCCACTGTATACGGGAGGTCCATATATGCTCTATGATTATTATTGAACCAAACTAGGGCCACGGACTCTAAGAAGTCCTTCAGCTCCTCAGTAAGTATACCCTGTCTTGTAGTATATAAGCTAGTATAGTACGTAGAGAACTCAGTTAAGACTTTGTCTGGGCCTCGAACAAGTGTTCCGCCCGGGGTCCGGAGAGCATGGACAAATGTGGCAGATCTAGACTATCAAAGCAGCCCAGCTAATGTGCTCCCTGGTCTATCCCCTTCACCATACCTGCGCGCCTCCGCATATTTCCCCCAAAACTTCACTTCTCTTTGGGCTTCTTCTGCAAATTCCAGCAGTTTATCATTCAGAGGTTTCGTGATGCCAGGCTCGTTCGTAGAGTAATATTGTTCCTCAAGCTGCCTGATTTGGGACTCCAGGGCTAGCAACGTGCCCCGGAGAGCCTTCAGCACTCCCGCTTGACGAGCGATACATTGGCCCCTGATTACCAATTTAAATGCCTCCCAAAGAGAGGCTTCAGTTTGAACTGAGCCCACATTAGTATCGAAATAGTCAACAATGTCCGCCCTAATTTAAGATACAATATTAGTTTTAATATTACTTCCCAGTGTTTCTCTGTCGGCTACCCAGACTTTCTACAATGAACAGCCTTTGGTTGCCAGTTACTGTTAGGACGTTAACAGTAGCTTTCTACATGTCCTACTTTTCAATACCATATGACTTGCCTTGTGTGCTACAAAGCCTATATGGGGTGACTTATCAATATATAAAAGGAAGATTTTTTTTACCAGCCAAATGGTTGTATTTTGACAGGCTGCAATGTATGTTTTGAATGGTTACAGTCAGGATACAATGGCGGGCCCGAGTCCATGTTTGCACCATCACTATAGTGGATGAAACTAAAGGTGCTGCAGGCGGTTTTCAGCATTTAACTTGCAGACCCTGGGTAAATCTTGTACCATATATATTAGGGACGTGTATGGAAGTTAAATATACCAGTTACGATTAAGCCAATTCGACAACATTTCAAGTGGAAGCACAGGCCCTTTACTATTGATTAACAAGGGTAAA
Source organism: Triturus cristatus (assembly GCF_964204655.1). Taxonomy (NCBI): domain Eukaryota; kingdom Metazoa; phylum Chordata; class Amphibia; order Caudata; family Salamandridae; genus Triturus; species Triturus cristatus. The sequence goes on along the minus strand of NC_140579.1, from coordinate 111,921,272 downwards.
GTTCTCAGAGTTTCAAGCCAGCAAAAATACAGTGTCTAGCCACAGGTGAAAAATACAAGGTGACCATACAGAGAAGGCGGATTTCCTACAAGCACCATTCCAACTGGAATAACCATGGAGGTAGTTTTTCCTCAAGACTAGGAGGCAGGAAAGACTGTAGTGTGCCAGCCAAGCTGCCAGCAACTAAGTTGCACAAAACTGTTTTGGCAAGAGCTGTAAATGTTCTCAATATGGTGGTGTTCAAAGCCTAGTGCTTTCCGAAATTATGTGAATCAGCCCAAATGTCTGCAATGGGTTCCTGTGCAGCAGGCATGAGCTGAAGTCTAGGGACCTGAACTCGTCATGTTGTAAGGCTTGGAGAAGTAAGAAATTCACGTATTATCCATCTTACTGCCTCGCTTAAGTTCTTCATTTTATAACTGTACTAAAGTGAAAAAATACCCAAATCAACCTCCTATCACAAACAATGACCCAAAAATATCTTCATTATTTAGAGACTGCGTCCTCTGTTTGGTAGTCTGCTCAGTACTAGTCTGTAGGGTGGTAAGAGAAGGTTTAAAAGTGTGTTCTAGTTGATTTAAATTGAGCCTTACATGCAGTGCAGACCATAAACTGAGAAGTGTGCGTTTGGGCCCAGTTTGCAACCAAGAAGACTGAGCGGAGCATGAGCTCCTTCCCTTTCAGCACACCGGCTGCAGGCAAAGTGTTGGGGTGGGCCTTAACAAGCCTTCTTCCTCCCATCCCACCTTGCATTGGCCCCTTAAATTTAAGGTCACTTGATCTATATAGCAAATGTTTTTATTAGGTCTAGGGTTTAGGGCTTGTGATCCTCTTGGTTAGGGTTTGACTCTCATTGGCCCAGGTCAACTGATCACTAGGAAACTTTAACCAGAGTTTTTAGGGCATCCCACTTGGCCGCTCATGTAAAGGGTGTTGCCTGTTTGGGCCTGGAAAGAGTCAAGGGCCAGGTACTTTGCTAAAAACCCCACCCACATCGGGTAAACAGATATACCTCCACCAGATACAAGGTAAAATAATCATCTACTCCTGCAGACAACCTCACTCCCTGTTACACTCTCATAACATTACATTACAACACATCAGATCACAATTTCTAACAGACATGTATCCATACTAACATCCCATCCAAACACTCGCCATCTTTACACCTACAACTTTATGCACAACCTCAAATCCATACCCTGCCCCCTCACACTGCTAACCCCAACTTCTTTAATCCCATGACCTACCTCATTCACTTAACACACACCTACACCGTATTTTAACAACTAATTAATCAATAAAACCCATCACATCCCCTTTCCACCTCCCAATCAACTCAATTCTACTACCAACCCTTCATATGTATTCCCACCCCATTCGAACACCAATCTCACTCCCAACACAGCATGACCCCCACACCAAAAGACCACCCCTACTTGCCTTACGTCTGTTACCTATCCTAGTATACCATAAATCACGACTCCCTTTTTCAACTCATGCAACACGTCCCTGCATTTAACACCAACATCTACAAATCTGATACAATACTACCTCAACTATTAACCGCCCTAACCACCCCAACCATACAATCTCTCATTCACAATTGCATACCATCCACCAACCCTCATCTAAACAGCATAACCAACCATACCATCAGAAAAAAAAAAACACAGATCGCCCCACCCTCACCTCTCACAAACCCCATCCTTACAATCGCCCTCTTCTAAGACCTTAATCACTCAACACAACTTGACAACCCACAAACCAACTCATCCACAACTTTCATCAATTGCTTTTTTAGAGCACTAAAGCGAGGCCACCACGCTCCTCCACTACCTCTTCACAAAAAAAAGACAACCACCACCAATCATCCATACTACAACACAATTCTTAGACCACCTAAACAAAATGTTAACACTCAATCTGTCTCAAACGCTATCTGACTCCTACTCTCCCTCCCAAAAAAAGCAGTATCAAATCTCTGATAAACCTATCGACTTGAACAGGAAAGCGAGGGATGGCACACCCCTGGACCACATCTCAAGAGGCACCCCTACCTCCTTCCCATAGACAAAAAAGAATACATCTTTAACAATAGAAACCACATATCCACAAAGAGCATAAGACCAACTATATATCACATTCATATTGCATCTTAAATGTTTGCTTATGTATGCCTGTTCAATGAGCAAAAAATGAAAACGACCTCTTTGATTCACTGATACATACAGAACAAGACCTACTATTCGTCCCCGAAATCTGTCTGGGAAAACACAGCCTCACTACTGCACGAAGCTATCCCCCTGGTTGTCAAGCTATTTCACACAACCATGGAGGAACTAAAGCGGGCGGACTGGCCATTGTATTTAAGGACACTGTATCTACCACCAAGTTGAATGTAAGAACAATATGATAGTTGTGAAGCCATTCTTGCTAAATGCCAACCGAGCCTCACTTTCACCCGTCACTCCCTCTTGCTCTACGGACTTCCACCCACCAATGAAGATAATCTACCAAGAATGATGCTCTCCTGGATGTAGTCTCAGATTCATCAACAAAACTGTCGAACAAGTTACTTACCTTCGGTAACGTAAGAAATATTAGTTATTTAGATTCCTCACCTTAGAATATCCCCAGGCGTTTGGCTGGATCCGGAAAGATTTTTCGTCAGCAATACCCCTTGCGTGTCGCTAAGCGTCATCTGCGGCTTCGCGTTCGTCGTCGGCGTCGTGCGCCGGAATGACGTCGTCTGAGTACTTAGACGCCACCCTCACGCGCGGACGTCAGTTCTTGTACATAGCTTTCCGCGCCAGGAACGCAGAGCCATGCAAGAGACAGACACTGGTGCCAAAAAATCTAGGGCCCTGAAAAGGATAACCTTAACCCTAGATGTCAGTTCGCAGAACGGGGAGGATGGGTGGGTGGGTCGGTGAGGAATCTAATTAACGAATGTTTCTTACAGATACATCGTTACCGAAGGTAAGTAACTTCTTCATCTGAAAGAAATACGTTAGTTAGATTCCTCACCTTAGAATAGATACCCCAGCAATACCAACCCTGGAGGTGGGTCTGCGAACCAAGTTCACACCAGAAAGTCCTGGAGAACAGAACGTCCAAAGAAGCCGTCTCTCCGGACTTGGCTGTCCAGGCAATAGTGCTTGGCAAACGTGTGCAGTGAAGCCCACGTCGCCGCCTGACAGATGTCCCGCAAGGGAACTCCCCGGCCCAGGGCAGTAGTAGCCGCTGTGGCCCGGGTGGAATGGGCCCTCAACCCAACAGGAGGGTCCTTTTTTGCCAAGGAGTAACAAAGTTTAATACACAACACGACCCACCGTGAGATGGTCCGTTTGTGTACCGCTTTCCCCTTCTTAGTTCCTACGTTTCCAACAAAAAGTTGGTCGTCCACCCAGAACTGTTTGGTGCGGTCCAAATAAAAGGACAGCGCCAGTTTTGGGTCCAGACGGTGGAGCCTCTCTTCCTCTTTTGAAGGATGCGGAGGCGGAAAGAAGGTGGGCAACGTGACAGATTGCCCGAGGTGAAAGGGGGTCACCACTTTCGGTAGAAAAGAAGGACGAAGCCGGAGGACAACCTTGTCCAGATGAACAGAAAGAAGGGGAGGCTTAGATGACAGAACCTGGAGCTCACTCACCCGTCTAGCCGAGGTGATAGCTACTAGGAAAGCAGTTGTCCGGGTCAGAAGACGAATGGGACAATTGTGAAGAGGCTCAAAAGGAGCGCACATCAGAAAAGTCAGAACAAGATTCAAGTCCCACTGAGGCATTACGAAGGGGACAGGAGGGAACATGTGAGTAATGCCTTTGAGAAAACGTGAAACAACAGGGGACTTGAAAAGAGAAGGCTGATCAGGAAGCCGTAAGAAGGCTGAGATTGCAGCAAGATAACCTTTCAAGGTGGCCAAAGCAGAGCCCTGCTGGGCCAAAGAAAGAAGAAAGAGGAGAACCGCGGAAAGGGGATCCACAGCCTTTGCTGTGCACCATGCCACGAATTTGTTCCACCAGCAGGCGTATACCGTCTTATTGGAGGGACGCCTGGCTGCCAGAATGACATCACAGACTTCAGGAGGCAAGTCAATGGCATCAACTGCCGCCGCTCAATCTCCATGAGTGGAGGCTGGACAGGTTCGGGTGGAGGTCTGTCCCCTGCTTCTGCGACAGAAGGTCCTCCTGAAGAGGCAGTCGTATCGGGGGATCGATTGACATACTGAGTAGCTCGGGATACCAGAACCTTCGGGCCCAATCCGGAGCCACTAAGATAACTTGGGCCCGTCGCGCCTGATCTTCTTCAGCACTCTGGGCAGAAGTGGTATAGGCGGAAAGGCGTACAACAGACCGCAACTCCACTTGCAACGAAAAGCGTCTCCGAGCGAGTACTGCCTTTGAAATTCCAATGCGCAGAACTGCAGACATTGCGCGTTCTCTTCGGTGGCGAATAGATCTAACCAAGGCTCTCCCCACTGCAGAAAGAGACCTTGCGCCACGTCCGAGTTCAGACGCCATTCGTGATCCATCATGCACCGGCGGCTGAGTTCGTCTGCTCTGGCGTTCAGAGAGCCCGTCAGATGTTGAACCACCAGGGTGATGCGCTGGTGTTCCAGCCATGTCCAGAAACGCAGAGCCTCCTGACAAAGGGTCCACGACCCCACCCTGCCCTGTTTGTTGCAATACCACATGGTGGTGGTGTTGTCCGTGAACACCTGCACGACACTTTCCCGGCCAGAGGGAAGGAAGGCTTTCAGTGCAAGTCCGATCGCTCTCAGCTCCAACAAGTTGATGTGGAGGCGAGACTCCGCCGGAGACCAGAGGCCTCGGATCTCCGCCTCTCCCATGTGGCCCTCCCATCCCAGGAGGGACGCGTCCGTCACTACTACGTGCTCCGGTTGGGGTAGGGAGAGGCATCTGCCGCTGACCCAATCGCGGTCCGTGAGCCACCACTGCAACTGTTTCGCAGTGCCCTCCGAGATCAAGACATGGTCGGACAGGTTGCCTCGATGCTGGGCCCACTGAAACTTCAGGTCCCACTGCAGAGCACGCATTCGCCACCTGGCGTAATGCACCAACAGGATGCAGGAGGCCATCAGCCCCAGAAGCCGCAGCACCAACCTGAACGAAACCCAGGATAGAGGCCGAAAGATGGGAATCAGAGCCTGAATATCCCGGACCCGCTGTTCCGGAGGATAAGCCTGGAACTGCGCCGAATCAATGAAGAGGAGCTTCTGGGAGGGACTCAGGTGTGACTTCAGCACGTTGATGGAGAACCCCAGCAAATGCAGGAGGTCGGCCGTAGTCTGGAGGTGGGAGACGACTTGCTGGGGCGAGCCTGCCTTCAACAGCCAGTCGTCGAGATAGGGGAAGACTGGAACCCCCGATCTGCGCAGATGAGCTGCGACCACCGCCATCACTTTCGTGAACACCCGAGGGGCACTGGTGAGGCGAAGGGGAGCACGGTGAACTGAAAGTGCTCCTGACCCACCGTGAACCGCAGTAACGCCGGTGGGCCGGCAGGACGGGGATGTGAAAATAGGCTTCCTGCAAGTCCAACGCTACCATCCAGTCTCCAGGGTCGAGGGCAGCCAGAACCTGAGCTAAAGTTAGCATCTTGAACCGTTCCTTCCGGAGGAAGGTGTTGACACTCCTGAGGTCCAAGATAGGACGTAGGCGCCCTTTGCCCTTCTTGGGAACCAGAAAGTAGTGGGAATAGCAACCACGGCCTACTTCTGGACCAGGAACGCGCTCGACGGCCTCTTTGGCCAAGAGGGCCGTAACTTCCTCCCGCAGAAGATTCAAGTGATCCTCCGATATACGGTGGCAATGCGATGGCATGGCTGGAGGGGTCGTCTCGAAGGGGAGGGAGTAGCCCCTTCGGACGATTTGCAGCACCCACCTGTCCGAAGTGATGGAGCGCCAGTGGAGCAGGTGATGGCGAACTCTGCCGCCCACTGGCGTGGAATGGGCCTGAAAGCTCGGACTAGGAGGGCTTTGAGGCGGATGCTGCCGGGGTGGATGTGGACTGACCGCGTTGTCTAGAACCGCCACGGCGGAACCCACGTACGCGATCGCGTGCAGGTTGGTTCTGCGGCCGGTGGCTAGGCAGACGTGAGGAGGCGCCCCTTCCTTGGCCACGAAAGGGGCGAAAGGCGGAAGTGTGCGGCCGAGAGACCCAAGGACGTGGCCGTAGCCCGGGAGTCCTTAAAACGAGCCAGCGCACTATCCGCCTTCTCACCAAAAAGGCGAGCGCCATCAAAGGGCATATCCATGAGGGTACTCTGGACATCCCCCGAAAAAAACGAGGACCTCAGCCATGCGTGGCGCCGGAGCGCCACCGTGGTGGAAATCGCCTTACCCTGCGAGTCCGTGGTGTCAAGTCCACACCGTATGGCATGTCGTGCTGCATCTCGCCCGTCAGCAAGTGCCTGGGAGAGACGTGTCCGGGCCTCCTCCGGACACAGTGGCAGCACGTCCTCCACCGCATCCCACAGAGAGTGGGAGAAACGGTCCAAGAGGCAAGTGGTGTTCAAAGACCGCAGGCCCAAACTCAGGGAAGAGAACAGTTTCTTTCCGAACAGTTCCAGCCTCTTGGATTCCCGATCCGGAGGAGCGGACAGGAAGGAGGATTGGGAAGTGGAGGCCTGGATAACCAGGCTCTCGGGGGTGGGGTGTTGGGACAGGTAAATGGAGTCGCCCGGAGCAGGGCGGTGGCGCCGGGCCACGTTCCGGTCCGCAGGAGGAACTGTGGAGGGCTTGGACCAAGTGCCCTGCAGAACGTCGATGAGGGCCTCATTGAACTGCATCAGAGGCTCTGTAGAGCTTGCCGACTGTTGAAGCACCTCTGTGAGGATATTAGTCATCACGGCCACAGCAAGCAACTCGAGCCCCAGGGCTTCGGCCGCCTTGCGCAGCACCACTGAAAAAGCTGCACCTTCCTCCGAAGCCACAGTCGGAGGAGAGATGAAGCCAGCATCCGGCGAAGTGTCCAGACCACTGGCATCCCCCAGTTCGTCTGCCCAGTCCTGTGAAAGTTGACCCTGGAGGGCCATAGGGTCTTCAGACTCCTCCCAGTCGTCCCCGTCATCCGATTCCTGATAAACAGGAGGAACGATCGGAGCCGGACGGTAGATGAAACGGTCATCCATCGGCGTCTGGTGCGGCGCCATGCCGGCGTCGGTTCCGGACAGGGGCTAAACCGGGGAACGGCGTCATCCAGAGACGGCGAAGGAGGTGGAACCGGTGTCGGCGCCGGCGGAGGAGGCGTCGTGAGGTCGACCGGCGCCGACAGAGATCCAGGCCTGGATCCCTCAGGGACCTGCGGCGTCGGCACCGAAGTTGTCGACGACGCTGGGGCCGCCGGCACGAGAGGTCGCCCAGTCGAGCCCGCGGGGCCCGAAGGCGCTCCGGCAGGCGTCGACGGCGGAGCCAGGCCCCTCATGGCCGAGAGGAAGGCACTGACCTCCGCCGGAGTCGCGTCAGTCCCAGGGACCGGCGGGTATAGAGACGGACGCGGCTCCGGTGGAGCCGCGGGGTTGAGACCACCCTGACCCTCGGCCGAGTCGCGCGAGGGGAGTCCAAAGAGCGGTGTCACCTCTTGGACTTCTTAGATCGCTTCGACTTACCCGAAGACTTCGAGCCCGACGAGCGATGATGGTGACTGTGGCTCCGCGACCGGTCCTTGGACCTCCTCCTGGACCGGGACCGTGAGCGGCGCGGAGCCGAGTGCCGAAGCTCGAGAAGCTTACGGAACCGCTCCCGCCTAGCCTTCGAGGTCAAGGCCTGACAATCGGGGCACGACTCCGCGTCGTGGTCGGCCCCCAGGCAGTAAAGGCACCGGTGATGGTGATCCGTCACCGACATCAGGCGATGACAGGCGTCACAGGCCTTAAATCCAGGCATCCTACCGGCACCAGAGTCAAGTCGACAAAAGACCAAAAAGAGTCAAAAAGTTTAGTCAAAAATTGACTAAGGGGTAAGCTCTTCACGGATCGGCGCTGTCTGGCGTGGAAAAAAGAAGAACTGACGTCAGCGCGCGAGGGCGGCGTCTAAGTTCTCCGACGACGTCATTCCGGCACACGACGGACGCAGAGCCGCAGACGATGCCTAGCGACGCACAAGGGGTATTGCTGACGAAAAATCTTTCCGGATCCAGCCTGATGCCTGGGGATATTATAAGGTGAGGAATCTAACTAACGTGTTTCTTTCAGATCAATATTTCTATATTTGATGACCCTAAACAGTTGGTTTATTAAACCAATATACCTCAACCAAATCCTAGAACGTCTGGTCTAAATATACACAAGTTACAAAAGATTGTCTTAGGACCCACCTGTCCAGCAGGTCATACATTGGATGTAATTTCGCCGATCCAGAAATAACGACTATTTGACAAAACTCATCAGTTTCATGGGCTGATCCTCATCTTCTCATTCAAGATCCTAAAGCCCACAAACACACGATACATACAGAGAGCAGAAGAGACTAGACATGCAGGAGATGAAATTACACACAACAATCAACACTTAACCAAACACGGTGGAAAAATTCTTATGATTGGATTTTTTCAGCCTTTGACATATTAGTGCCAAAAACAACTTTGAAACAATGCAAAAGGAAGAAGGGTCCTTTAACGAATAAAGAACTGTAAAAACTAAAGGATAATTATCAACACTTCAAAGTACATGGAACACGTACAAGAAACCCGAAGACAAAATGTGTCTATATAGACACAACAGAATGTACAAATCATACTTACACAAGAACAATAAAATCCAGTACTCAAGCTTGATTGATAGTGACAAATGGCTAATTTCACAATCCAGCAGTCAAACATCAACCCCACTTTCATAGGACTTCAGTAATAAACTAACAACACATTATCTAAAGAAAGCAGACAAACTGGATTCTTATCTAACAAAAGGGAGTGGCAACTCCTGCCCTCCTATATAATCAACAATAAGTATGTGCTCCTCATCTCCTGTCTTACAAGAATTTACAATGTCAGAATTTGAGCATATAACAAAAGGTAATAGCATAGCCAGCTAACCCCCAAACCCCTTCCCTCCACACATTTTCAAAAAGATAATTTCCTTGAATCTAGTATCAACTCAATAGACTTTTAGGTACTCGGCGATTTTACCTTTTATTTGGAAAAATCGGTTGATTGTGATGCCGCTTTTTTAGTCAACACTAAGCCCAATTTTGATTTGAGACAGCTGGTATAGCATCCCACATATTCAGCAGGCCACATACTAGATGGAATCTTTACTTATAATTCCTCTCTGCAGGTCACAGATGTGATGCAGATTTTGTGACCACAAAGCTGTAATGTTCAGGATCGATGCTCCACATCCTCAATCTAGATACAACTCTTCCTCCGCTACCAGAGGTCACGCCTGGCAAAACATCAATCCCCTTGAATTTCAATCATTGCTATCCAACTCTAAGCCAAATGCTAAATCAGATGTAAAGTCAGCAGCCCTTCCCTACTATTCGTGGATCAGTGCAGCAGTGGAGTCATTCGGTCCCGTAAAATCCTATCCCAATTGGGAAAAAATACCTTCTGGGCCATGGATCACCGAAAAGCTCGGAGCGCAGAAACGGCATTGCAGAAGGAAAAAACGAAAGTGGAGATTCAACAATGATCTACAATCAAGATAGGAATAACTACTCTAAATCTATAACAGATTACAAAAACTTAATTATGGAAGAAAAAAGTAAATACTTTTCCAAAGAAATCCTACAGTCCAAGAAAACTACCAAAGAACTATTCTCTACGGTGTAAAAGCCTAGCTAGGGTACCAGAACCAATTAATAACAATTGTAGCCAGGACTTTTGTAATTCTTTAGCAAAAGTCTTTCAGGGCAAAGTGGAAGAAGTTTTCAACACTTTAACCATTAATAAACAAAACATCACAGAAGGCAAAACAGTTACCGAAATACCTCCTCCTTCCAAAGTACTGGAGGAGTTTTCTCCTTTGAATATAAAGAAGGTCCTAAAACTAGTGAAGACAACCAAATCAGGCTCACCCTTCGACCTATGTGCTCTTAGGATAGCCCACCTTGCTTCAGAAATTGTAAGTAACCAACTGACTAACACAGCGGTTCCCAATGTGTGCGCCGTCAGAACTAGCTTGGGGCGCCGCAAACAGATGCACAAAAATTATATAATTGCATTATATTTAGATCATGTTTTACCATAGCAGCCCATTCTCCCAACAACCACACGGGGGTGCTGGTGACCGCACTATCATCTCCTGACGGTCCTACCCCCTCTGATTCTTCAGGGCTTGTTTTATTAAGTTTTCTCCTAAATTCACCGGTGTAACTAACCTTGTAGGTAGGGACCACCCTCCATACCTGCTGTGTGACATTTCTCACACTGATCCAAACGGCTAGGGCTTCCTGACAGTCTTTGAAGTAAAAATAAATGAAATTTAATTGTACCCCGGGACAATGACCTAACAGTGAATGTGTCCCCAGCTTGTGAGAAAGTGGCTCTGTATATACTGTTCCCAAATAGGTACAGTGTGTACAGAGTTCACAGTCCCCAGAGGTTTGGCAGAGGTTAAAGTTAGATATAACCTTACTCTCTAAAGTGGTAGCTTGGTCGAGCAGTGAGGCAGTATCAGAGGACAGTCTAAAGCATTTGTTGTACACACTCAGTCAGCAAATGGTCTCACACACTCAATAACTGAAATCTAGGCCAATGGGGTCTATAAAAAAAATATATGGTCGGTTTATATTAGAACCAACAATTGGTATTGTGGAGGAGTGTGGCTCAATGGTTAGAGCGGCAGACCCTGAAGCAGAGTTCTGGCCAGGGACCAGGGTTCGGTTCCCGCCTCGGCGGGGCTCGGGCTCAATATCCTCGGACCTGTCTATTCTCGCCTCGGTGCCTATTCTAATCACGGGTCCCACGCTGCAACTCTGGGCAATAGCTTGCTTAGCCTCCACACCGGCCCCAACAGCGCTAAGGATGCCTGGCTTCACCCTGGGGGTGCCCAGGAGTGGACACTTCACAGGGAAAGCCAGGAGGGGTTCCACAGCGGTATGAGTATCAGCGCCAGGAAACCGCAAAAGGCGACACCGCAAGGTGGCCGTCTGGTGACAGTGCGCTCTATAAGTACCTTGACATTTACATTTATTAAAATATACTTTCTCAGAATGAGATGCTTTAATTAAATACTTTTGCAATATGCAATTGACTTTTGTAAGTAATAGTTACAGGTTGTTGCAATAGGCAACACAATTTCAAACACAATAATACATTGAGCTCAATGGAGTTTTAAGTTATTTGCAATAGATTACTTTCAGGATTACTTTTCTAACTCCAGGACTGGATCCTAGATTCAGACCTGGGACAGTTCTTAGAAACAAGTGATTAAAGTCGACTTAGTTACTGTTGTGATTTTTAGGCAATATTTTGCTATTTTAAAAGTTGACACTTAGAAGAAATTTCATAGAAAAACAGTCAATGATTCCCTATGGCAGAAAATTCAAGTTGCAGGTATAGTATGTTCTCGTTACTTTTGTAATCCAGTACTGGGCTCCTAGGCTCAGTATTGAGACCTCTATCTAAAACAGGTAAGTAATTACGTTTTCACAGTTGGTACGATTTTTAAAGAATATTTGTAGTTTGCAAAAATCGACATTTAGAAGAAATTTCACAGAAAAACAGTCAATGATTTCCTATGGAAGAAAATTGGGTTAATGGTAAGTACGGTTGTGAGTACTTTTCAGGGCCAGTGCTGGGCACCAAGATCCAGCACTGGGATCTCTCCTAATAGAAACTGAGTATTTTCGTTTTCGTTACTCGGGTGATTTTAGGTGAATATTTTAAGTTTTAGAAACTCCACACTTAGAAGAAATTTCAGATGAAACCAGTCAATGTTACCCTAGGGAAGAAAAATCGGGTTATCGGCTTTTGGGTAAATACTCGACTGGCAGAGTTAATGTTCTGGGCACAGACTTAGGGGTCTCCCAGGCTCAGGTAAGTACAGTGGTTACACCCTCAGCGGTACAGAGGCAGTGAGTTAGGCCCAATGTTATCCTATGGGAGGCAGGGGGGCCATGGTTGGTGGCTGCTGACTAGCATGCCATGCGGATGTGGGAGCTGGGCTCCTGGTCACTTGCTCAGGGCAAATGGGGAAGTAGGTTGGAGTAGAAGTTACACTAACAGGGCCACTCGGGCGGCTGGGTGCAGGGTGCTTTTGAGCCTTCGGGCGCTCAATGGATTTCAATGGGAAAGCTCCAAGATTAACAAAGGCTGCAAGCTCGGGGACGAAGATTCTTCAGGTGCCACCACCACTTCGAGAGGTAAGTTGGGGGATAGGTAAGTACCCAGGAATTGGGCACAGGGGGCCGCAGGGGTGCCTTTGGTGTCGGGAAATCTTACCATCTGTTGATTGCGGTTGGGGGGGGGGGGTACCTGGTTCTGAGGCTGCAGGCGTCGTCAGGATCGTCTAGGTGAGTCCTTGGGTGCCGGATTCGGGGTCACAGTCGCGGGGGGGACGTCCTCGGCGTCTTTGTTCACTCTGGCACAGGTCAGGCTTGGCGGGTGCAGAGTGTGCAGGGTTTGCGGTTCCGGGCTGATGCCAGGGGTTAGAAGGAATATGCTACTTACCAGTATGCATCTGTTCTTGGCATGTAGAGCTGCAGAGTTGTACACTTAGCATAGGTCGCCATCTGGTGTTGGGCCCGGATGTTTGCAGTTTGTTTTTCTTCTTGGACCGTCTTTGGAAGTCACGAGTTTGGTGACTCCTCCTTCGGTCCGTACTGCGCATGGGCTTCGGCTCCATCCTCAGATTGTTTTTCGCCAACAGGGAAATGATGGAGCGTAGTAATAACAGTGAGAAACCCATGTGTGTTGTATCTAAATAAGATGGACTGGAACGGATACAGGTAGCCGGGGAGGCGGGTGGGCGTGTACAACTCTGCAGCTCTACATGCCAAGAACAGATGCATACTGGTAAGTAGCATATTCCGTTCGAGGCATATGAGCTGCAGATTGTACACTTAGCATAGATTATATAGCAGTACCCAACCTTAGCGGCGACCACCGGTATCCGTTGCAGCTGTTTGAAAGAGTGTTTTTAGTACAGCCTGGCCCACCCTAGCTTGCTGCTGGGAATGCACATCTACACAGTAGTGTTTTGTGAATGTGTGCGGTGTAGACCATGTGGCTGCCTTGCATATGTCATCTAAGGGTATATTCCCTAGAAAAGCCATAGAAGCCCCTAACTTTCTTGTAGAGTGGGCTTTAGGGGGAACAGATAATGTTCTCTTTGCCTTCTGATAGCAAATTTGTATGCATTTTACAATCCACCTAGCTATCCCTGATTTTGAGATGGGGTTGCCTTTATGTGGTGGAGAAAAGGAAACGAACAACTGTTTGGTCTTCCTGAAGGGTTGCGTTCTTTGTATGTAATATAGCAACGCTCTTTTCACATCTAGTGTGTGTAAGGCCCTTTCCGCAACAGATTGGGGTTGCGAAAAGAAGACAGGTAATTCCACTGATTGATTGAGGTGGAAGGGGGTAATGACTTTGGGCAGGAACTTCGGATTAGTTCGAAGTATGACCTTGCTGTGATGCATTTGTATGTAAGGTTCCTGTATGGTGAACGCTTGTATTTCACCAACCCTTCTAAGGGAAGTGATAGCTACAAGGAAAGCTGTTTTCCAGGTGAGAAATTGTAGCTCACATTTGTGCATTGGTTCGAAGGGCGGACCCATTAGTCGTGTAAGGACCAAATTTAGATTCCATACAGGGGAGGGTGGTGCCCTGGGAGGAATTACTCGTTTGAGGCCTTCCATGAAGGCTTTAATAGCGGGCACTCTGAAGAGTGACAAATGCTGTCTGTTTTGTAGATAGGCAGCGATCGCTGCTAGGTGTAGGCGTATGGATGAATACGCCAGGTTACACCTGTGAAGATGGAGCAGATAGCATATGATGTGTTGTATGGATGCATCTAGAGGGTTGATTGTATTGTTACGGCAGTACATTACAAATCTTTTCCACTTTGCGGCATAGCATGCTCTAGTGGTAGGACGTCTGGCTTCCATGATGATGTTCATGCAATCAGGGGGAAGGTTAAGGTACCCGAATTCTAAGATTTCAGGAGCCAGATCGCCAGGTTGAGCTGAGCTGGGTCCGGGTGCCTGATTTCTCCATGGTTCTGGGTTAGGAGGCATGGGGAAAGGTGCAGTTTTTGATGTGGTACCACTGATAGTTGTAGTAGCGTGGTGTACCACGGCTGTCTGGCCCACGTCGGAGCTACCAGAATGAGTGTGAGGGAGTGCTGTTGTAGTTTCCTGACCACTAATGGAATTAGTGGGAGAGGTGGAAAGGCGTATGCAAATCTGCCTGACCAGTTCATCCATATCGCATTGCCCTTGGACAATGGGTGTGGGTATCTGGCGGCGAAGCTTGGGCATTTTTTGTTTTCGTGGGTGGCGAAGAGGTCTATTTGAGGATGCCCCCACTGTCGGAAGAATGGGTGAAGAACTTGTGGATGCAGTTCCCATTCGTGTAGTTGTTGAGTCTGTCTGCTGAGCAGATCTGCTATGGTGTTTTGTACGCCTGGAACATGTTGTGCCAGGAGAAAAATGTTTTGGGGAATTGCCCATCTCCATATGCTCTGGGCTAAGCGGGAGAGCTGGGGAGAGTGTGTCCCCCCCTGTTTCTGTATATAATACATCGCAGTCATGTTGTCTGTGCGAATGAGGACTGCTTTGCCTGAAATCTGCTTTTGGAAAGATTTTAGGGCTAGAAAGATCGCCAAAAGCTCCAGATGGTTGATGTGGAGCGTTTTTTGCTGTGGCGTCCATAGACCTTGCATTGTGAGGTGTAAGAGGTGCGCTCCCCAGCCGGAGAGCGATGCGTCCGCTGTTAGAGTCACTTGGGGAACCGGGTCCAGGAACGGCCGTCCCTTGGAAAGGTTTGTGGTGTTCCACCACTGCAGAGAGTGATGTGTGCGGCCGTCCACCAACACCAGATCCGTCAGCTGACCCTGGGCCTGGTTCCACTGTTGTGCTAGGCACTCCTGAAGTGGACGCATGTGGAGTCTTGCATGGGGCACTATGAAGATGCAAGACGCCATCATCCCTATGAGCTTCATAAACACTCTTGCTGGTAGAGAGTGTTGAGGAAGGAATATTTTGCGTAAGGCTAGAATGCTTGTGATTCTGGCTGAGTTTGGATAGGCAATACCTTTTGAGGTGTCTATGGTGGCCCCGAGATATTGCTTTGTGTGAGATGGTATGAGGTGGGACTTTTGGTAGTTCACCGTGAAGCCTAGCTGATGAAGCAGTTGGATGGTGCTGTTTGTATGTTGCACGCATTGGTGGTAGGACGCGGCTTTTATGAGCCAGTCGTCTAAGTAAGGGAAGACGTGAACATGTTGACGTCTGAGGTGTGCTGCTACTACTGCTAGGCATTTGGTAAACACCCGTGGTGCAGTGGTGACCCCGAAGGGGAGAACCTTGAATTGGTAATGTTGCCCGTCCACCACGAACCTGAGGTATTTTCTGTGAGAGGGGTGTATTGGAATGTGAAAGTACGCGTCTTTCAGATCCAGTGTTGTGAGAAAGTCTCCCTGGCAGAGGAGTGGGAGGACTTGTTGTAAGGTGACCATGTGAAAGTGGTCTGAATGTATGTAGGCATTTAGAGGCCGGAGATCCAGAATGGGTCTGAGGGTCTCGTCTTTCTTTGGGATTAAGAAATATAGGGAGTAGACCCCTAGATTTCGTTGATTGCCGGGTACCTGCTCTATGGCGTGTTTCTGGAGGAGCGAGAGTACCTCTTGTTTGAGCAGTGTGGAATGCTCTTGGGACATTGGACGGTGCCTTGGTGGGATATTGGGTGGGGTAGATGTTAGCTCGAGGCAGTACCCTGACCGAATGATTTGGGTCACCCATTTGTCCGATGTTATGGACTCCCATACGTGGATAAAATCTTGTAGTCTGCCCCCGACCGGAGTGGAATGGTCTGGGGGGAGCGAAGGGGAGTCATTGTGCGGGTGGGGTGGCAGAACGGGTATTGTTGGTTTTGCCCCTGCCCTTATTGTTGTTGCCTCTGTAACCACCTCTTTGGTTGCCCTTTGAAAAGGTATTTTGAGGAGGGGATTTGTAGGAGGTAGAGGCATTATCGGTGGAGGAGCCTCTACCTGTGCCACGAAAGGACGAGCGTCGAAAGGAACGCTTAGAGGCTTGGGTCTGGAGCGCTCCCATAGACTTCGCTGTGTCTGTATCTTTCTTCATTTTTTCGAGCGCTTCGTCTACCTTTGGGCCAAAGAGTGTTTGCTGGTCAAAGGTGTGATTAAGTATGGATGTCTGGACCTCAGGCTTGAACCCTGATATCCTGAGCCAGGCATGGCGGCGAAGCAGGACACTGGTGTTTATGGCTCTAGAAGCAGTGTCTGCTGCATCGAGGGCACACTTAATGGAGGTGTTTGTGATTAGTTTGCCCTCCTGTATCAGGTCATGAGCTTGGCGTTTGTATTTCTCTGGAAGGTGCTGCATAAGAGCCTCTAATTCATCATAGTGTGCTCTATCATATCGCGCAAGCAGTGCTTGTGTACGCCACATGTTTGCAGCCTGGTAGGCGGTGCGTTTACCAGACGCGTCCAGAAGTTTAGATTCCTTGTCTGGTGGTGGGGCATCTCCTGAGGATTGGGAGTTAGCCCGCTTTCTAGCTGTGGAGACAACTAGGGAATCTAGAGGAGCAGGGCCCTTGATGTATGCAGGGTCTGTGGGTGCCGCCTTGTACTTCTTCTCTATTCTAGGGTTTAGTACTCTGGCTCTGACAGGGTCTTTGAATACCTCTGTAGCGTGCTTGGTGACACCCTTAAGCATGGGTAAAATAGCAGTGGAACGATCTTGTAAATCAAATGTATCCAGTAGGAAGTCTTCTTCCACTGGTTCCGTGTGCATGTCCACCCCATGGTAGTGTGCTGCTCTCTGCACTAAATGGTGAAACCCTAAAGAGTCCTCTGGAGGAGACGGCCTTGATGGGTATAGGTCGTCTTGAGGTACATTGGGTACATCAGGGTTATTATAATCCTCCCATGGATCTGGGGTCCCTGGTGGAGTGGGATCCATTGGGGCGTCCCCTGGGTCATTGTCCGGGTCCCCGTCATCCGGGTCTGGGGATGGGGCCGGATCGTAGTGAGGTAAAGGTGGAGGGGGTGGTGGTGGGAGGGGGGGTGGCAGTGGGGAGGGTACTCTAAGGGGAGAAGTAGCTGAGTCCCTCTTTTTGGGTGGAGGAGGAGGAGCCGGAGCCTCAAGGCGACGCTTCTTAGTAATCACAGTCAAAAGGCCAGTCTTTGGATCTCTGGACAAAGTCTTTTGTAAAGGGTCTGGTGTAAACAGAGCCAATGGCGCCGAGTCGTCTGTCGGCACCGGCGATTTCGGAACCGGAGGTTTCGATGTTCTGTGTACGCCCTGCTTTTTGGAGGTCTCCGTGTGTTTCGGCGTCGAATGCTGTTTCGGCGCCGGAGCGTCGGTGCCGACCGATTTCTGTTTGTGTTTGGTCGGCGCCGAGTGTCCAGGCTTCGGCACCGGTGGTTTCGGAGTCGAGCTGGATTTTGCAGGCTTCGGTGCCGAGTGGTGTTCATCGGCACCGGGCGTCGGCTGGCTCGATCCCGAGCTGCCGTGAGACTTTGAGTGCTTCGACACCGGGCCCGAAGGTGGGGTGATCGAGGCTTTGGTTTTGGTTTTGCCCAGGCCGGCAGGCGAGGGAGTAACCGGAGTCTCTTTGGTTTTCGGTGCGGGGCTGGGAGGGGGCATTGTACTCACGGCCCGCTGTCCTGGTGTTACGTCCTCCAGGTCGGAGTCGTCGGCCTCGGAAGCGCTGACGATGTCTTCTCCCAGTTCGGTGTGTGTCTGCCCCGAAGCTTCGGCGTCGTCTCCGAAGATGTCCGGTGGAGCTGTCGAGGATGAGTGCGCCATGGTGCGTCGAGCCCTTCGATCTCGGATCGTTTTCTTCGATCGAAAAGACTTGCAGGCGGGGCAGTCTCGAGCCTCGTGTTCCGGAGAGAGGCAAAGGTTACACACCTGATGGAGGTCGGTGTGGGGAAATTTAGACCCACATTTTGGGCACTTTTTAAACGGAGTCCTTTCCATCGGCCGGGACCGGAGTCGCGGAGGGCCCGAAGGCCGGTGTCGATGTACGGGATGGAAAAAGTGCCGCTTCGAGAGATGAAGATGATGAAGGAACTCGAAGAATCGAGGATTTTCCGTCGAGGCTGGAACCGTAGAAGTTCGAAGCCGGAGTACGAAGTATCACATCCGAGCCCGATGGCGGAAAAAAACAATCTGAGGATGGAGCCGAAGCCCATGCGCAGTACGGACCGAAGGAGGAGTCACCAAACTCGTGACTTCCAAAGACGGTCCAAGAAGAAAAACAAACTGCAAACATCCGGGCCCAACACCAGATGGCGACCTATGCTAAGTGTACAATCTGCAGCTCATATGCCTCGAACACTTATATTGAGCAGAGCCACTGCTCATGGGAGTCCCAGGTGCTCGGAGTCACAAGGTAGCCAGGTCTTCTGGGGTTTGTGAGGTTGTTGGCCACAAGAGGTTCCAGGATTCAGCAGGAGCAGGTTCAAGGGTCGACAGGCCGGTAGGGCTGGTGCCAAAGCAGTTGTTGTCTTCCTCTTCTTAGCAGCTGCACGGCAGGTCTTCTTTCTTCTTGCTCTTCTTTGCTTTTTCGGAATCTGGAATCTAAGGAAGGAAGGTTCAGGGTGCCCCTAAATACTAGATTTAGGGGCGTTCCAGGTAGGTAAAGGGCAGGAGTTGGTACACCCCCTAGCCTGCCACTCTTCTGTGGGAGGGGGGGCAGTCGC
Organism: Triturus cristatus; assembly: GCF_964204655.1. NCBI lineage: Eukaryota > Metazoa > Chordata > Amphibia > Caudata > Salamandridae > Triturus > Triturus cristatus. The sequence goes on along the minus strand of NC_140579.1, from coordinate 111,902,416 downwards.
CTAGTCCTGATTGGGCAGGGCTTCCCATCTTCAAGATGGCGAGAGCCCGGAGATGTGCTTCACCCCACCTGAGGGGTGGGGTTGGCAGAGGCTGGCACATCCCCTGTCCTTACTTGGGGTTACCGGTCAGTCTTCCCGCCAGAGTGGGGGTCAGAACCGGTGGGGGCCAGTTGCTGAGTACAGCAAGTGGCCTGGAGAAGCTCACAAAGGCGGCATGCCTTTGAAGCTTCCCCCTGCCCATCCTGGGGGAGGAGACCTAGCACCTCGCCCAGGATGTGCATTGTTGCAGGCCCAGGAGAGCGGGGGCTCTCCACCCAGGGGTCCAGCAACATGTCTGCTGTGTGGTAACCTAGGCAGCCTCTCAGACCAGACGTAGATTGTAGGTTAGGTTTCAGGGGGCATCTCTAAGATGTCCTCTGTGGTGTTTTGTACATTAAATCCCATACTGGCATCGGTGCGGGTTTAATGTGCTGAGAAGATTGATACCAAAATTCTCAGTCTTCAGTGTTGCCATTATGGTGCTGTAGAGTTTGTGTTTGACGAGTTCTCAGCATCATATACTCTTAAATGGCAGCACTGCACTTACAGTGCCCAGGAATGGACCTGGGTACTGTAGGGGCACAGGGCTCATGCTCCTGTGCCCACACCACTGGCATAGGGCACCCAGCTAGAGGGGTGGCTGATGTATGCCAGGGCAGTGTAGGTTGTGGGCATGGCACACAGGGAGGTGTGCCATGTTGACTTTGTGTTTTGTCTTGTACCCAGACACTCAGCCTGCAAGGGCAGTGTGTTTGTGTTAGGGTACAGGGCCTCTAAGGATGGCACAATAAGTGCTGCAGCCCTTAGAGGCCTCCCTGGTCACAAGGCCCTGGGTACCTAAGGTACCATTTACCAGGGGCTGACATGTGCCCAGGGTTTGTCAATTGGGGTTTTAGGGAGGGAACATAGGCCCTGGGCACCTGCTTGGCAGGAGTCCAGGGCACACTCAGTCAAAGTACATTCAGCAATTCAGCAAAAAGTGGGGGCATACCATGCAAGAAAGATGGCACTTTCTCACACAGCCTTACAACCAACACACTTTAAATAATCTACACGGATAGCCTTGTGCAAACGTCTTGGGCAAAGTGGGGCCAACATTGTGACAATAACTATAGTCTGACATTTACCTGTGCCCATAATCGTTTCGAATAACAGAAAGACTGCCATTATCGATTTTCTGTGTGTGTTCGCTCTTTATTTAAATGTATGTTTGGATGTTTTATTTTGCATCGATCTAGTTATTTTGTGTCCATTCTTAGCCGTCCATATTTTTTACTTAATTGCTGAAAAAAAAAAAATATTTCAGTTCTAATGATGTCACTACTTTGCAAAAGATGTTTTATGACACACAGATTCCGCTGGTGCGTTCCTTTCTTTTTACCATCCTCTTTACCGGGGCTGTGGAGGGACACCAAAGCAGAGCGAGGAAGGAACTAGGCGACTGACTGGGCTCTGAAATCAAGAAACACTTCTTTTTCTTACATCTCTCTGAGCTCATGTCATGACGTTATGAGGCGTGTGAGTAAATCAGGAGTTACAGGGGAACAGCTTTTGTTTGCATGCTTGTTACTTCACTTTTACCTCGTCTGGCCTAAAAACAAGCATTGGGGACTTTAAAGAGACATGCGAGGAGAGAGGGGTCACTGTCCTATCCAAGAGGGAGCATGAAGCGAGTAGCACTTCGGCACCCTGTTAGAAGCTTCTGTGAATTGCTGTGTGCAACTTTATTGTGATGTGAATCTATACATAGTACACCCATCGTCTTTGACCTCAAAGATAAGGAATATGCTACTTACCAGTATGCATCTGTTCTTGGCATGTAGAGCTGCAGAGCCACACACAAAGGATAAGATCGCCATCTGGTGTTGGGCTCGGATGATTGCAGGTTGTTGTTGTTTTCGGAAGAAGTCTTTGGTCACAAGATTGGTGACTCCTCCTCTGGACAACAGTGCGCATGGGCATCCACTCCATCCTCAGATTGTTTTTCGCCATGATGGGAAATGATGGAGTGTGTAAGAAGTAAAGAGAAAGGATGTCCATGTGTAGTGTCTAATTAAGACAATGCTGAAACAGATACAGGTCCCGGGGAGGCGGGTGGGCGTGTGTGGCTCTGCAGCTCTACATGCCAAGAACAGATGCATACTGGTAAGTAGCATATTCCGTTCGAGGCATATGAGCTGCAGATCACACACTAAGGATAGACTATATAGCAGTGTCTCCCCTAGCGGTGGTCACCTGTATCCGTTGCAGCAGTTTGGAATAGAGTTTTTAGGACAGCTTGGCCTACTGAAGCTTGTTTGGATTGCACATCAACACAGTAATGCTTAGTGAAGGTGTGTGTAGTAGACCATGTGGCTGCTTTGCAAATGTCTTCTAAGGGGATGTTCCCTAGGAATGCCATAGAGGCCCCTATTTTACGCGTGGAGTGCGCCCTAGGGGGAACGGTAAGAGTACGTTTAGCTTTTTGGTAACATATTTGGATACATTTGACTATCCATCTGGCGATACCCGATTTGGAAATAGGGTTGCCTTTGTGTGGTGGTGCGAAAGCAACAAACAGTTGTTTGGTTCTGTCGATGTAATAGAGCAAGGCTCTTTTAACATCCAAGGTATGAAGTGCCCTCTCGGCTACTGAGTCTGGATTAGGGAAGAAGACTGGCAGTTCCACTGACTGGTTTAGATGGAAAGGGGAAATGACTTTAGGGAGGAATTTTGGATTCGTCCTAAGAACCACTTTGTTCCGATGTAGTTGTAGGAAGAGTTCTTCGAGAGTTAAGGCTTGAATTTCACTTACTCTTCGCAGGGATGTGATTGCGATGAGGAAAGCCACTTTCCATGTTAGGAACTGCAGTTCGCATTTGTGCATTGGTTCAAATGAGGGACCCATGAGCCTTGTTAGAACAATATTAAGGTTCCACACCGGGGAAGGCGGTAACCTTGGAGGAATGATTCTTTTAAGACCCTCCATAAATGCTTTAATGGCTGGTACCTTAAAGAGGGAGAGGTGTTGTCTATTTTGCAAATAGGCTGCTAATGCCGCTAGATGTAGACGTATAGAGGAATACGCTAAATTGCATCTTTGCAAGTGCAATAAATAACAAATGATGTTCTGGATGGAAGCATCCAGTGGTTGTATGTCATTGTTAGCGCAGTAAATGGCAAATCGTTTCCATTTTGCAGCATAGCATGCCCTAGTAATAGGTCTCCTGGCTTCTTTAATGATATTCATACATTCTGGAGGAAGGTTGAGGTACCCGAACTCTAAGACTTCAGGAGCCAGATTGCCAAGTTCAGTGTTTGAGGATCTGGGTGTCTGATTGCTCCATGGTTCTGGGTTAAGAGATCCGGGGAGAGATGCAGTTTTTGATGCGGAACTAGCGATAGTTCCAAAAGTGTGGTGAACCAGGGTTGACGTGCCCAAGTGGGAGCCACTAGGATGAGTGTCAGCGACTGTTTCAGTTTGCGTACCACAAATGGAATGAGAGGGAGAGGCGGAAAAGCGTACGCAAATCTGCCTGACCAGTTCATCCATATTGCATTGCCCTTTGATCGTGGGTGTGGGAACCTGGCGGCGAAGGTTGGGCATTTTGCGTTTTCTGGTGTGGGGAACAGGTCTATGTCTGGTTGTCCCCACTTTTGGAAGAATGGGAGTAAGACTTTGGGGTGTAGTTCCCATTCGTGTATCTGCTGTTTGTGGCGACTTAAAAGGTCGGCCACCTGGTTCTGAACCCCTGGGAGGTGTTCTGCTAACAGGTAGATGTTCCGGGGAATTGCCCATCTCCAAATTTGTTGCGCCAGTTGGGACAGTTGTAGAGAATGTGTCCCTCCTTGTTTCTGTATGTAATACATTGTGGTCATGTTGTCCGTGCGGATGAGGACAGTTTTGTTTTGTAGATGCACTTGGAAGGATTTCAGTGCTAGGAACACCGCTAGAAGTTCTAGGTGATTGATGTGGAACTGTTTTTGTTGAGTGGTCCACCGTCCCTGAGTGGTGTGTTGAAGGAGGTGGGCTCCCCACCCTGTGAGAGATGCGTCGGTGGTCAGCACAACTTGTGGAAGGGGCTCCAAGAACGGCCGCCCTTTGGACAGGTTGATGGTGTTCCACCACTTCAGTGAGCGAAGTGAGCGCCTGTCCACCAACACCAGATCGGTAAGTTGTCCGTGGGCCTGATTCCACTGTTGTGCTAGACATTCCTGTAAGGGACGCATTTGAAGGCGTGCGTAGGGTACTATGGAGATGCATGACGCCATCATGCCTAAGAGTTGCATGAACACTCTTGCGGGGAGAGAGTGTTGTGTTTGAAATGTTTTGATCAGAGTTTGTATGTTGGCTATCCTGGCTATGCTGGGATAAGCTACGGCTTTGGCTGTGTCTATGGTGGCTCCCAGGTGTTGTTGTACTTGGGAGGGTTGTAGTTGAGATTTGGGATAGTTGATGGTAAATCCCAAGTTGTGCAGGGTTTGAATAGTGCGGTGGGTGTGGTGAACGCATTTGTCTAGAGTATTGGCTCTTATGAGCCAGTCGTCCAGATAGGGGAAGACATGGATTTGTTGTCTCCTGAGATATGCTGCCACAACTGCCAAGCACTTGGTGAACACCCTCTGTGCAGTTGTTACTCCGAATGGGAGAGCTGTAAACTGATAGTGCTGACCGTCTACCACGAATCCTAGATACTTCCTGTGAGCGGGATGCATAGGGATGTGAAAATATGCGTCCTTGAGGTCTAATGTGGCAAGGAAGTCTCCTTGTTGAAGTAATGGAAGGACCTGTTGGAGAGTGATCATGTGGAAATGATCCGATTGTATGTACTGGTTCAGTAGTCTGAGGTCCAGTATGGGCCTTAAGCTTTTGTCCTTTTTGGGGATGAGGAAGTATAGGGAATATACTCCTGTGCCCTGATGTTGTAGTGGAACAGGTTCTATTGCGTTTTTCTGAAGCAAAGAATGTATTTCCTGTTTGAGGAGCGTGAGGTGGTGAGACGTCATGGGACGGTGTCTGGGTGGTATGTTTGGGGGCGGGTTTATGAGTTCGAGGCAGTAGCCAGATTAGATAATTTGTCTTACCCACCTGTCTGTAGTGATGGTATTCCAGACAGGTAGGAACTGTTGAAGTCTTCCCCCGACCGGAGTGGAATGGTCTGGGGGGAGTAGTGGCAAGTCACTGTTTGGTGGCTGTAGAGGAGCGGGTTGTTGTTGTTGTTGCCCCGTCCCCGGCCTTTATTATTGTTTCCCCGATACCCTCCTCTAAAATATCCTTTGTAAGGGGATGTTTGACCTGATGCTTTGAAGGTGGAAGAGTTGTCTGTTCCCACATTTTTGGAAGCTCCTCTATAAAAGGAGCGACGAAAGGAGCCTCTGGGTTGAGTAGACTGCAATGCTCCCATAGATTTTGCAGTTTCATTATCTTTCTTCATTTTTTCTAGGGCAGTGTCTACTGCAGGGCCGAATAGTTGCTCCTGATTAAAGGGTGGAGCAAGAATGGAGGTTTGTACTTCCGGCTTGAAGCCGGAGATGCGCAGCCATGCGTGGCGTCTAAGCAATACGCTTGTGTTGACTGCCCTAGAGGCGGTGTCCGCTGCGTCTAATGCACATTTAATGGAGGCATTGGATATTAGTTTGCCCTCTTGTATGAGGTCAGTGGCCTGTGTTTTGAAAGGTTCAGGCAGGTGTTGTAAGAGATCCTCCAGTTGATCATAATGGGCTCTATCATAACGAGCCAATAGGGCTTGTGTATTTGCAATACGCCAGTGGTTAGCCGCTTGAGCGGCAACCCTTTTGCCGGAAGCCTCCAGGAGTTTAGACTCCTTGTCTGGGGCGGCGTGTTTCCAGTTGTTTGGGAGTTGGCCCGTTTTCTGGCATTAGAGACGACTAGCGAGTCTAGGGGGAGTTGCGCCTTGATGTACGCTGGATCTTGTGGCGCTGGTCAGTATTTTTTTTCTATTCTGGGGTTGAGAACCCTGGCCCTGACAGGGTCTTTAAAAACCTCAGTGGCATGCTTTATCACTCCCTTAATCATGGGTAGAATGTGGACTGTTTTCTGGAACTGCTCAAAAGTGTCGAGTAGAAAATCCTCCTCAGAAGTGTCGGTGTGCATGGTGACACCATGAAACGATGCTGCTCTGTTAATAAGCTGACCGAACCCTAAATGGTCATCAGGAGGGGAGGGTTTTGAGGGGTATGGAGCGGGGTCAGGCACATCAGGCATAGGGTAAGTCCAGTCATCTACTGGTGCTGTGTCCGGGAGTGTAAAGGGATCAGTAGGATCAGTGGGATAAGTAAAGAAATCTGGGTTTCCCCCTCCCCCAAAATCATCATCATCCTGTGGAGGTGGTGTATGAGAAGGAGATGGTAGAGGTGAAGGCGGTGGGGGTTGGGGAGATGGAATAGGAGGTAATGTAGGAGAGGAAGGACGTATGGGTGAAGTGGCACAGTCCTTCTTGTTTGGAGGTGCTGGAGAAGGTGGCGAGTCCAGCTTCCTTTTCTTGTAGGGCACCGCTGTGACATGTCCAGTTTTCGGATTTCTGTAAATCCGTTTTTGCTTAGGATCAGGTCGAAAGAGTTCCTCAGTGTCCGAAGGCGTCTGTGGCGCCGACTTTTTTGGGTCTTTATGGAAGTGTTTTGGCACCGAAGATGTTTTGGGTGCCGAAGAACTTTTCGGTTCTGGTGGATTTTTCGGTGCCGACGAGCCTTTCGGTGCCGACGAGCCTTTCGGTGCCGACGAGCCTTTTGGTGTCGGTGGAGACCTCGGCGCCGAAGAACGTTTCGGTGCCGGTGGAGATGTCGGTAACGAGTGACGACTCGGGCCCGATGGAGATTTCGGTCCCGAAGCCTGCTTTGGTGCCGAAGGGATCATAGGCACAATGACATGAGGTTTGCTCGAGCCCGAGCCACATCAGGCTCACTTTTCTTCAGAGCCGGGCCCGAGGGCGGGGCTTCAGAAGATGTTTTTGGATCATAGTCTTGACCAATGTCTTTTGGGGTGGTGTTGGGGTAGGGGGGCTGGTACTCACAGGCTGCCCCGGATCTGAATCGTCGGCCTCGGACACGATCTGGAGATCTTCGGAGTCATCGTCAGGGACGTCCTGTGCAAAGATGTCTTCTGGTTCCGGAACCGGCTTGGCCATGATATGGCGTCGAGCTCTACGGTCCCAGATGGTTTTCTTTGAACGGAATGCGGCGCAGGCTGGACAGCTGGATTCGTTGTGGTCTGGTGAAAGGCACAAATTACAGACCTCGTGGTGATCGCTATGAGGGAACTTTGCTCCACATTGGGGGCATTTTTTAAAGGGTGTCCTTTCCATCAGCCGTGTCCGGAGTCGGTCCGATATGGTTTTCGACGTCTAGTATTGAAGTTATGAGAGTTGTAGTGATTGCTATAAGTTTTCTGCTGGAGCGGAAAAAAATTAATCCGAACCCAATGGTGGAAAAAAACAATCTGAGGATGGAGTGGATGCCCATGCGCACTGTTGTCCAGGGGAGGAGTCACCAATCTCGTGACCAAAGACTTCTTCCGAAGACAACAACCACCTGCAATCATCCGAGCCCAACACCAGATGGCGATCTTATCCTTAGTGTGTGATCTGCAGCTCATATGCCTCGAACATTGACATTTTAGGGCAATTTCAAATCGCCGTTATATGACAAAACTGTTAGAGGAGGTGGTGACATCACAGTTGCAATCATTTGTGCAATCTGTCAATTAGGTGGATGATCCTCAGGCTTGCTTCAGGCTCAACAAGAGCTCTATTTCGGCATCATATGTATTTTGCTGTAGAATGACCAGGACAGTATTCTTACAGTGGTTCTCATGCATTGGTTGACCTCTTTGACTGCATCTCACCCCCATGCTGGATCACCACCTGGCACTGCCGGCGCTGAGAACACACTGGCAGTATTTTGTGATGATTGCTTATTTGGCATCTATCTGTTCTTCATTCATATTATCATTCACTAGCCTGCAGTTTGGAGTCTCCCAGAGTTCTGCCCCCCCACACTCCTTAATACTATCCTCACACACCCATACCTCTTCTTAAAGTTTAAACCATTGCGACTATTTCCCCATAACTGTTGTGATGACACTTCACTCTCGATCCACTGCCACCTGTCTGTGGTGCTTCTCAAGACTCCATACTATAACCAGTGGTGCTTAGCTCCTGTAGGACTCCTCACACGGTGATCCTAAACTCCACTGGTTTATGATATCATATGTATGCTGCTGACTCCCAGCAACATCTCAAGGTTCATGGGAATCCTGGACACTCACTCAAAGTTTCACACTGTCTATCCCACGTTTGTCGTAAGGGCAGAGAGAGAGAGAGTGGTTATGCCGGAGTAGTGAGAAACCACAAGTCCTGCTGCTGGAGTTGGTATCTCTGACCTACAGATCTGTCTTCTGGCCTGAGTCCCTGCCCCCATCCCTTCTGCCATTTATGGAAGTCTGCAATTTGTGTAGAATGGTCGATGGCGAATCTCTCCTTTGTATTTCAAATCAAAGCGGTCTCCATTAGCATCTACTAAAAGGTGTACTTTGATTCTAACTCCTCTCCCTGAGTATTTTAATCACCCTCACAGTGGTGATCTCAAAGAAGCACCAACATACGTGAATGCGCAGTCTGCTGGCACTGTGTGGCCTGCAGGCAAGAGGGAACCGTATGATTATATTACCTTCATTGGCTTCATCCCAGTCATTTTAGAGAGAAAAATTGAAGTAATCTCTAGGCCGGGCTTACATCCCACACCTGCTGAAAAAAAATAACGCAATAGGGAGACACGGCCAATAGGTCAAAAAAGTTTGGGAACCACTGGACTAACATTCAACAAAATCATAAAAATAGGATATACTTTCCATTCGATAGGAAAATGGCCTCTATTTTCCATTTAATAAAAAAAGCCTAACCTGAACCCATCAGAGCCCAGGAGCTATTGTTCCATCTCAAGACTGCCATTTCCATTGAAAGTATTAGACAAGGAACTCAATATTGAATTAACGTCCTTTATAAATTTCAATAAACTTTAGAGCCAACACAATTTAGCTTTTGAGATGCAGAGACCACCCTGGTTGCAGCTCCTGAATACTTGAAATCCATCCTTGACAAAGGTAGGAGGGCCGTCCTGATCCTATTGGATCTCCCTGCGGATTTCGAGGCGGTCAATCACATCATTCTAGTCAACTGGGGCTCTGAGCGTGGAATAAAAGTTACTGCTCTCAAATGACTCAAATCTGTCCTGTCAGATAGGGAACAACATGTGGCAATGGGAGCATACTCCTCAGATCAATTCAGGCCCCCATGTGGGGTACTGCACAGCTCCTCACTGAGCCCAACTCTTTTCAATCATTATGTTGCCTAAAACTTAACTCTGGGAAAACGGAGGCAATGACACCTCTTTCTGGTCATCTAGCTTGTGCCCTATAGACTTGGGCTCCCTATCAGCGCCCAAGAGAAAGTTGAGGAATCTAGGGATAATCTTGGATGATAGATTGGCCTTCAAAGATCAGATTGATGCCCCGGTATTTTATTCTAAGGAGGATTAGGAAGATCTGTCCCTTCATTCCGTCTGACCTTCAGAAGACATTTGTGACTGCTCTAGCCTTGTCCAAACTGGATTATGAAAAGGCATTATTTATAAATATCCCAAAACCGTTCTTGAAGAGACTGCAGATGCTAAAAAATGCATCAGGCCAACTGCTTCTGGGCATCCCCAAGTACCGATCTGTGTCTCAGGGACTGATCAAACTACACGGGCTCCCAATCGACAAAAGGATTACATTCAAAGAACTATGCAAAGCCTTTAAGGCGCAGCATAATATTGGCCCAGACAGATCACTTCTCTTGGTAATCGCCATCAAGAAAGACCATCTCCTGCTAAGCTCCTGGTGGTCCCCAGAACTGAAAGCTCACTGGGGCGGGAGAAGTTTTATTGTAGGAACAGCTAGACTTTAGAATTCGCTGCCCTTCACCCTAAAAGGCAGTCCCAATCTTTGGTCCTTTAGACAATCTTTTAAAAACATGGTCTTCAACAACTAGTACGAGCAATTTTCAGCATCCTGTATCATCTTTTTATTTGAAGCGGCACAAAGACTACTCAGGGCATTCGAGTGCTATACAAATATTTAAATCAAATCATTCAATCAACATTGCTATCTACCCTAGTCAATACATATGATGAACAACTTCTTGAAAACAAGACGTTTCCTAGAGATTTTAAAGAAGACATATATACACCCATTACTTACAAACACTTCTTGGATCCTGCGGACCCCAATAGCTATATACCGATCTCTAATGTGCCTTTCTGTAGCATACTTATGGAAAGAGACTTTCACCAGATCTCAGAATTTATAGAAGAAAACAAACTCCTGTCAGATTGTCAATTAGGATTCTCCCCATTGATAGGGCCCAAATCGGCCCTAACTGCAATTAAGGACTCCTCAAAAAACAGATTAACTGAAAATGGTGTCGCTACTTTACTATACCCTTCAGCAGCTGCTCACACTATACACCATGACATATACTTCTTAGACTTGAAGAAGCTGGGATAGAAGACTATCACCCTCTACTGGATTTCCTCTCACATAAACAGATCATACCTGATGCACAGAACACATTTCTCTTTGGAAAAAAAGAGGAGTTGCACAAGAATCTATCCTCTCAACATCTAACACTTCAACATATACATGAAACTACTATTAAATATTACCAATTTCAAATTCACTTGCCACAACTATGCAGATGACACACCGATAGAGAATTCTCAAACTGGAAAAGAATAAGAACCTAGAAACATTAAAACCCAACACCTGTCTCATAGCCATAGAACAATGGGTGACATGGAATCACCCACACCTGAATGCTTCAATAACAGAAACACTGACCTGAGGCGACTGGAAAAATTATCACCCTATACCTTTCTGTCCAGACAAATTGAAACAAAATAAGCCACAAACTTTAAAAAAAATATAGACTTTTCTTTGGCTCTGCACGTTCCATGAATACTCAAGTGGACAGGATGCCCTAAACTACCATCTACACAATGAAAATACTTAGACACATCTGTCCGCATCTTCAGTTTCCTCAAAATGTACAAGCAACAGCATCACTCATCCTCTCAAAACTTGATTAAACTATTGGACAATATTACTACCCTATACTACTAGAAGGCTACAAAGTTCCCAAAACTAATCAGCACGTGTTATAAATGTACATTTCCAAACCTACGACTCTGTTCTTGAAGGCTCTATACTAGCTCCAAATAGTTAGGACATTCTCTTTCAAACTACTGTACATCACTCACAGTTATTAATGGTAAAGGATCAAAACTCATCCAATCCAATATCATAAAATATTCCCAACAGACAAATGTACGTTCCAGACTGGCACTGCATGTAATAATTCCTGCGTATACGAAGACAACTACAGGTGACACTATTTTTTAACCAAAAGCAGCACAACTTCGCAACTCCCCACCAGCATAGATCATAACAGCTGAGAATCACATAGGGTTTCAAAGGATGGTTAAGACCTGGTTATTCCCAATTCGATCCAACAAATAATGCACACTTTACTCTCTGCCACAGGCCAAAACCTTCCAGGATACGCTAAGACCAAGTGTAGGAAACTGGGTCTATATATACTACACCAAAATGAGGTTTAGTGTGTGTATAGAGTCCAGGTGACCCCAGAGGTAGGCAGAGGTTAAAGTTAAATAGAACCTTACTCTCTATTTGTGGTAGAGTGGTCGAGCAGTAAGGCAGTATCAGAGGACAGTATTAAGCATTTGATGTACACACGCAGTCAGCAAATTAATTCACACACTCAAGAACTGAACTCTAGTCCAATTGTTTTTGTATAAACAAATATACTGTTTTATTTTATAGAACCAAGCAAGCCTGGCACAGATAAGCATTAAATACTTTTCAGTAATAAGTTGCTGAATATAGAACAGTTTGAAAATGCAATAGAAATTGTACTTTCTTTGATTTATAGGGGATGCAGTAGGTTGCAACACTTAGCAAATACAGTACACTGAAATGAATAGGCTTTTTCAGTAAATTACAGGCAAGTTACTTTTTACGTTACTTTTCTAACTCAGTGCTGGATTCCTAGATTCAGCACTGGGACATTTCCTGCAAACAGGTAAGTAAATAAGTTTTGGTTATTTGTGCGATTTTTAAATAATATTTTTAGATTTCAAAACACCACACTAAGAAACTTTTTGGAAGAAAATTGTCAACGTTATCCTATGGAGGACAAACAGGTAATTGGTTCACAGGTAAGTTATCGAATGTGGGAGTTAAGGTTCTGGGGATAGACTCGGGGGTCCCCCAGGGTCAGTGATGCACTCTTGTTACACCGAAGGACTTCTGGGTGCAGCCACCACTTTGAGGTAAGTTGGGACTTTAAGAGTTGGTTAGACACCGCCGGTTTGGGCACACAAGCCCGTGGGGCGTCAGGTGCAGGAGTGCCTTTTGGGGTCGGATCTTCTTACCAGCTCCGGGTCGCAGTCAAGGGGGCCTTCTGGATTTAGGCTGCAGGCGTCGGCTGGAGGCTCGAGTGGGCTGGATTTGCGGTGTCTGGCTGCTGCCAGAGGTTGCAGTTGAACAAATTTGATGTTCACGGGAAGAGCAGTCTTTGGAAGTGAAGGCAGGCAGGTCCTCTGGGGTTTTCGAGGTTGCTGGCTGCAGGACACACCGGGATTTCGCAGGAGAAGATTCAAGGGGAGACAGGCCTGTAGGGATGGGGCCAAGTCAGTGGGCGTCTTCCTCTTGTTAGCTGAATGCATGGTTGTTCGGTCCTCCTTTTCTTCTTGTCGTGTCTGGATCTGAGGAAGCAAGGTTCAGGGTGCCCCCTAAATACTAGATTTAGAGGCGTTACAGGTAGGTAAAGGGCAGGGACCAATGGGTCCCTTCCCTGGGGTGGGTACACCTCCTATTGTGCCACCCCCCAGTGGGAGGTGGGCAGGAGCCTGTCCGTGGATGGCTAGGTCCCCCCATCCTCAAGATGGCGGGAACTCAGAGTTGTGCTTCATCTTGCCTCCCCCACCTGAGGGATGGAGTTGGCAGAGGTGGGCACACCTCTTTCCCACACTTGTTTTTCCCACCACTTCTTCCACCCAAAGTGGGGGGTTGAACCAGTGGTGACCAGTTGCTGAAAGCTGTAAAATGGTCTGGAGAGGCTCACAAAGGCGGCATATGCCTTTAAAGCTTCCCTACCCATCCTGGGGGAGGCGGCTTGGCACCTCGTCCCAGGATGTGCATTGTTTCAGGCCTCCGAGAGCAACAGCTCTCGACCCTTCAGGCCTCCGAGAGCAACAGCTCTCGACCCAGGGGTCCAGAAACATGTCTATTGGTGGCAGCCTAAGCAGCCACTCAGTCGGGTCACAAGGAGTTGGTCGAGTTTCAGGATGCCCTCTGTTGTGCATTTTACATTAAATCCCACACTGGCATCAGTGTAGATTTAATGTGCTGAGAAGTTTGATACCAAACTTCCCAGTCTTCAGTGTAGCTATTATGGTGTTGTGGCGTACGTAATGACAAACTCCCAGCGCCATATACTCCTAATGGCAGCACTGCACTTACAATGCCCAAGAATGGACTTGGGCACTGTAGGGGTACAGGGCTCATGCACCTGTACCTTCACCACTGGTATAACGCACCCTGCCAGAGGGGTGACAGATCTATGAGGGCAGTGGGTTGTAGGCATGGCACACAGGGATGTGTGCCATGTCGACTCTTCACTCTGTTCTGCACCAAGACACGCAGCCTGCCAAAAAAAAAAAAAAAAAAAAGTGTGTGTGTGTGTGTGCGCGTGCGTGCGTGCGTCAGTGTCAGTGTCAGTGTCAAGGACCTCTAAGGGTGGCACGATACGTGCTGCTGCCCTTAGAGGACTTCTCTGGTCACAGTAACCTGGGTACCTGTGGTACCATTTACCAGGGGATGACATGTGGCGAGAGATGCCAATTGGATTTAGGCTTCAATGCAATTTTAGGGAAGAAACATATGCCCTGGGTACCCGATTAGCAGGAGCACGGGGCACACTCAAAGTACATCAGCAGTTCAGCAAAAAGTGGGGGCATACCATGCAAGAAAGAGGGCACTTTCTCACACCAAGGTAGAGCTAAATCAGCAGAATCCCTAATATCAAGGAGTACCACATCCCCCATGAAACTCAACATCCAGGCATCTTTGTAAAACAAACATGACAACGCATTCCCTCATTGCTTTTTCATGCTTCAAAATCGCAACATAAGTAAACAAAAAAGTTATGGGTGAGAGAGATGCTTGAATAAAATCGCAGCAACTGGTAATCTGTATATGGCTGAGTCCAAACTGAGGTGGCATGGTGTGCAAAAGAACGCTAGATTGGGATATGGCCCAAGTAATTACCAGTAGCTCAGATTAATTCAAGCATTCCACCCATTACGTTTTTTTATGCTTCAAAATCGCAACAGACACACTCAACAACCTATTATCCAGACATTCCCCATATAAAAAAAAGAGAACAAGTACAGAGTCTGACAGATTCAGTGATGTTCCATATCTATATGGATGAGAACAGTGTTGATGTCACTGGCAGTCAAGCAACCTAGGAAGGAATAACTCATCACTGGCCCACATGTAATCAACTTTTAGCCTTCATCAGATGGCACCCTACCTTATAGCTAGGGACTAATCTCCTGCTTTTTTATTAGAAAGATACTCTCTGTACACTCCATCCTCTGCATGCCTTCATGCCTCTGAGCTTACCCTATCCTTGCACATGCCAGCAGCATTACTGTGTACTACATCTCAGTAAAATATCCATACCCCTCCTTACAAAGCATAAAAACTCCTTCACAGTTACTATTCCTAAAACGCCAAAACCTGTCTAACCTGTACTCATCCTGCTCCCATAAATCAGTGTCTCATACTGTTTAACCTCTCCTTGCTATCTTACAACATTTAACTTCTTCTATCCTATTTCCAATTACATTAAGTCACTCTAATAACTACACCCAAATGTTCTTACCATGATACAACACTATTTCTACAGAGCACAAGACTAATCCAATAACCAAGAAATCTACAACAATAACCACTGGATTAACCACTAACTTTAGATTATGTATAGCATGCTACCTGCCATATAGCATTTCAATGCCTCGCTAGTGGTAGTTAGCACTACATAAACGCAATTACGATACAAAGAGTAAGATAACCAGGTTACCAGCATCAGTACAGCACTGTCTCAAATCAAAACCCTCGCATAAGATTCTGGAATTTCCATCAACCAGTTGTGTACGATTGGTAGAGATGTGATGTCTACTTTAGTAACAGTTTGTGTTGGTTAATGATAAAGTAAAAAGTTTGAGCCTGCTAAAGACCTCTGTAGTGTACTATGTGTCTGGATCAATGTGCCAAAGGCCGTTTTTGGTTAAGCTAAGTCATTGGTTTTTCACTGCGCAGTCATGGAAGACAGGTTTTCCTCGCCAGGTGAACAGGTGTGATGCGGAATGTTTAAGGTAATAGCTTGTAATATGTATGTTGATGCAGGGAACACTGGGCTCGCAGCGTTGCTGAAACTTTACCTTGTTACTGGATTGTGTGCATGAGGGTGCCGGGGATGTGTGTGACCGTCTTGGATATCTGTAAAGGCAAATTCCACTTCTAATTGTAAAAGTGATATGTACTACTGTTTGGTATAAGGGGCGGTTATACATCGAATTGCAAAAGTGATATGTAGTATTGTGGGAATAAGGGTCTCTTTATGGTGGCCCTACACAGCATATCAAGTGAGTTGCGTTTATGCAGTCTGCTCCATCTATTGCGCACTGGTTGTGTCTTAGACTCTGGTTAAGTTTGTACCTTAGTGTAAGTCTACAGAGCATCAAATCCTAGATGGATCCTTTGCTGAGCAGGTAGGTAGATAGAAGCAGCAAGGAGGGCATATGTCTGTTCGGATTAACATTAAAGTCAGTTTATTAGAAGAAGACCTCTCTAAGGAAGGCCTCACTAAAACATTCTGACCATTCACTGCTGTCTCTCCCTGAGCGATATATTTACATATTCAAGGCCCACTGGCTGAAGAGGAAGATGGCAAGAGTTCAAGCTGGGGCGGATAAGTCTGCTACCTTCCATTCCCCTAGGTCTTCTAATTTCTGGGAGGGTACAGATGTCAGTGTTACACGAGGATTGCTTCTTAGGATGCTGAGAACCATATTTTGGTCTGCGTCTTGCCTGAAATTACAATGACAAGGCTATCAACTGTCATGAAGTCTGAAAGCCTTTGTAGTGAGAAGGAGAATATGTGTATGTACACTTACGCTGACTCTCTAAAGGACAATGTATTGGAAGCCCATTATAACATTTAGAATCTAAGGAAGGATTGGTTAATAAGCAACATTGTCTTTCTGGAAGAGTATATAGGGCTCTTTTGAATGAGCTAGATAGGCACTATTCCATGCCCGAGGAAACTGCCATGATCAAGCCCTAAAGCAGATAGTAAAAGTCTCCAAAGTGGCTGAAGGTCACATCTGCTTTACTGCCTCACTGCCAGAGACAAGGTCTCAGAAGGCATATTCAAGTAAAAGTACGGCTGATGTGTAATGGAGTTTTCTTAGAACTGTATTATGGCTTGATGGAGATGAACAAAAATGTCGTCCAAAAGGAATTTAGTGTATTGCAATGTCCCTTCAAGGCCCAATAGCACACTAAAAGCCATTTGTGCTTATATTGCTATGCTGTCTTCCTGAAACCTAAATGTGCCGTAACTTGTCAAAGATTCAGAGCATCCTGGAGAACCAGCAGAACTGGAACCTCAAGGCATAACATTGTGTTTGTAGTATGTGTGGTTGTAAATACAAATGCTGTGCATTTCCTGCCATCTGGTGTTTCCTATTCAGTGGACTTATGACCTGCCCTACAGCATACCATTTCTGTTTTTTGTGGTCACTCTTATTTGCAAATCTTTTGATTGGTCAACTTCCCTTCCTTTATTGTGTTAGCACCTCCGTAGAGAATGGACCAAGTACGTGTCCTTCCTAGTCTTTTTGCAATTCATTTTTTAATATAACCGTTTTGGTATAATTTCGGGGCGTAATATGTGCTTTCCTACTTTTAAAAAGCGGTATATGGTTTCTTATTTATTTTGCTCTCTCCCTATCTCCCGTCTCTATTAAGCCTGGGCGGTGAACTCCGCTCCGTGTAATTTTTCGCACTCCGCACAGCTCGCAGGGTTCCTAAAAACACTTTTTCCTCACTTGCGCTCACCAACGGTAAGTTGACAAGTGCGAGCGAGCAAAATCGAACGCTAGACTACTTCCCTGTGAGATTTCTCAATGCGGGAGGTCACTATGGTTCGTGTTGAGAAACCTTCCGTTCAAGTTGAGGAAGCTGCCACTCGAGTAGAACTTCTACTCCAGCGGCAGAAAGAAGCAGCGCCCTTGTGCACTGTGCAAGATGCCGTTCGAACATGGAAGAGGTGTGGCGCCGCGCCCAGGGCGACTGACTCCGGAATCTGGGGATCACGGTTCGATCCCCGGCGCCGGTGGCAGATTAGCCCAGCACCATGTGACTCTGGGCAATAGCTTGCTTAATCTTCCCGACTGCCCCCTGCGCCTAGAGACCCTTATGGGTGATTGTTCGCGCTTTACAAATGTGGATTATTATTATTATGTTATGAGTAGTAGGAAAGCAGTTTTTAGGTCAAGAAGTTTAGGGTTGCTTTATGTATAGGCACATATAGAGACAAAACTAACTGTAATAGTACAGTATTTAATTTCCAGGTTGCTGGAGGTACTCTAGATGGTGAAAACACCACAAATAGACCTTTTAGAAACACCTTGACCATGCTATGTAAATATATAGATGGCTGATTAAGTGTTTCTTTTAAACATAATACCACAGCCAGGTGAACTCTGTTTAAGGCATGCTTCAGACTCAATTTTGCTACGTTTAGAAAATATGGAAGTATTTGATGTGCTAGAATTTGAAAACGATTAAATATTTTGGCAAGACGCAAAACATGCACTGTAAGAAAACTGGCAATTAGTTGTGTGGCCTGCACAAGTAATGGGTCCACATGTGCACTACACTGGGAACCAAACACCCTATAGTAGGCTCTTGACTCTCTCTGGGTAGCAGAGCAGTCCAAGGCCTACTTAGAGGGAGGTGGATAGAGTTAATAATCTCAATTTGCTGGCATGCAATAACACTCAATGAATGATTGTCCAGTATGTGCTTTTGCTTTAGAAAAGTATATTTATTACACCAACACTACTCAATATTTTGCAGTCATTTACAAGTATACATTAGACTGATAAAAGTATCTTTCGATGACATCACGTAATCACCTCTGACCCCCTAAACAAGTCAAGACCAACCAAAACATCAGTGCACTGACCTGTTCAAAGGTTCAAGATCAACCAACCACATGTCATAAACACCATTTTAGGAGAAAATGCAATAATAAAAAATAACCAGCTGTAAATGGACTTGTTAACGTGAATAAAACATCTTTTGTTCGGCTCCCCTTTCTTTTCTTGTCCCCCCACGTGCAACCTTTTTGTTTTATTTGGGTGTGACTGATCCCACCCGAGCACCCCGCTCACTGGCCATGATGGGGGAACCCCATGGAGCTCACCCCTGGCTGCCCCCACTAGCTCCCAGCGCATTCAGCACTTTTCCATGCAGCCTTGGGAGCTGGTAGGTCTCTTCTGCCCGGCTGCTCCTGCGGGGGGGGGGGGGGGGGGTGGAAGGGCAGGACTCAGCTTGTTGTGGCAGCCTACCACTCCCGCAGGCCTCGGAAGGGCCAGACAGTAAGGGGGGGGGGAGGCTGGAGGAGGGGTACGGAGCATGGCAGCGCCTCCCCACATGTGCCTGGTGCTGTGGCTCAGGTATTGGGTCCCGACCCCAACTGTTGGTGTGTGGTGCAACGGTGCACCCATTTATTTTTGGTTGCAGGGGTCCAGGATAGGATCCTGGCCTCCCAATGCATAGTGCAGCCCAGGGTTAGATCTCAGAGGAGGGCTGAGTGAGGGGGGAGGGAGAGGGGGCGATGCAACGTGATTCAAGCGCTCCTCCACAAAGGGCGCAAAGTAACTGGAATCACACACCGACAAGACAAATGTCTCAATTTGCTCAACTTCCTCATTTCAAAGAGACCAGTTCCCTCCGACCGGTCACTAAACCAGTACATACTGTCAGAGCACTATCATAGGACACCCTTGCAAGGCTTCATTCTGCTGCTCTGCCAAGGAGACTTCATGATGGTGCTGGACCTTAAGGATGCTTACTTCTCAGGGGTGTGGAATGTAATAAAATATCTACTTGTCCATGGGACAGGTTTTTACGTGTAAAGTAACAAAATCCACTTGCTCCTTTTGTGCCATGTAATGTGGCAACAAATTATGACAGCAATCTCATTATATAAGATCTCTGATCTGGCTTCTCTGATTATGCCAGAGCTCATACCATTGTAGGGTTCGAGTACTAGCAATTCAATTATTTTACCATCTTTCCACTGGATTCTACATACTGGGTCTAGAGGTAGCAATAGTTCCATGGTTCGAATGCCCTTTCGAGTCTGTGCCAACCTACTAACTTCCATGTTTTAAGGGTTTCAACAACTCTTTTCTAATCTTTTCCCATAACGGGAGAGCTTGGAAATGTACTCCTGACAATGGCAAATGTAAAACTTCTTCCAGAGTTGGGAAGAAAAGTGGTTGGAGGGAAAGAAAACTTGCAAACACTCAACAGCTTTTCACATGAGCAAATCTACGCATGCATATTTGCTCATGCTAAAATGCAGTTCACAAATATTTTCTAGTACCTTTTCTTGATTACTATTATAAATTGTTATGAATTCACAAAAGCCACACTTAATAAAAAGACATACTATGGGTGCACTTTGGGACTTTCATTACTAATTGGGCCCCTAATGAGGTCTGGCATTAACCATGACCTTTTGTGTTTATTAAAATTCTCTCTCTCTGTATCGGCTGGCTTCAGTGTGAGTGACAGTATTCTGCTCTTTCACAAGGAGCATATTGACACAGTCGATTTGTTCAGTGCCAGGAACTACTGTGGCAATGAACGCTTTTTGAGACCAACATTTCTTTTTTGCTTTTGCCAATGTTTGTTATAATGGTGAGGGCCCAGCAACTCCCACACCAATATGGTTTTACAAAAACCATTCCAAACCAAGACACATTGACAAAACGAAAAGGTTGACCATCAATTTCAGACCTACTGGCTTTGACAATCATTGTCTATTTTTATGTTTGAAACTGGTTACTCTGATTATCCATTATGAATATTTTGGGGACATACTAGCATACATGAACACATTTTGCTAAATGATGCTGCATAGAAATGGTACCTAAACTTTTACAGAAGTTCAGCTAAATGCTTTAATCCCCACTTGCATTATTTTGTGAACTTTTTTTTTTTTTTAAAGCAAAAAATCATCAATCTTGCTTTTAAGCTTCTACAAATATTTGCTTCTAATCAAAGAGCTTTTTGGGAGTATGCTATTGCTAAACTTTGAAAACATGTGCACACATTTTTATACCGGAACCACCGTCAGTAATGTAATGTAAAGGTGAATTTATACCGCGCGGCTACCACTCCAAGGAGTATCTTGGCGCTAGGTCAACCAGATGGAAAAGTTGAGGGGGGAAGACATAATTCACGCAGGCACCAAGACTACACCATTGCTAAGCAAGCCGCATCAGTAAGAGAAAAGATCCATGTTTTCAGAGCCTTTCTAAATTGGGCCTCCTGCGACAAGGATCGGATGGAAGAGGGAAGACCATTCCAGGCTTTAGCGCCCAAGACAAAAAGAGATTTGCCACCCTTGGTGGCTAGCCTGAATTTAGGGATAGTGAGCAGATTCAGTCCTGAAGATCTCAGACAGCGTGCCGGATGGTAACGTTTAAAGCCATGACACAGATACTTCGGACCTTGCTGATGGAAGGCCCTAAAAGTGAGTAAAAGGATCTTAAAAAGAATCCTTTTACCAATGGGGAGCCAGTGAAGAGTATTCAGTGCCGCTGATGCAGATGATTTACGAGGCCAGCGTAGTACTAAACGAGCCGCAGCATGCTGGACTATTTGTAGTTTACGTAGTACTGTTTTATTGGCTCCGGCATATAAACTATTACAATAGTCCAGCCTGGAGGTGATCAGAGCAACTGCGACTGTCTTCCTAGCTGGCAAGGGCAGGAGATCAAAAAACGTCCTTAATGATTTTATTATACAGAAGCATGAGCCTGCTACAGTCAGCGCTTGTTGTTTGAAGGATAGCTGGCAATCAAACCTGATGCCCAAATTCCGAGCAGAGGTGATGGTCATAGGGGGAACTTCAGCATCCTCGGGCCAGCAAGTTGTTGGGGAAAACAAATTTTGTTTACCAAAGGGAATAATTTCTGTTTTGCCAGCGTTGCATTTGAGGTGATTGTCCGCCATCCAATGAAAAGTAGCAGCTAGGCATTGTCTGAGATTGTCCTCACTATCTAAATGGTCACCATCTAGTACTAAAATAAGCTGAGTATCATCAGCATACGAGATACTACTAATCTGGAAGCTTGTGATTAGTTTCATCAGGGGGACCATATACAAGTTAAAGAGCAGTGGACTCAAGCTTGATCCCTGAGGAACTCCAGAGCTAAGGGGTCTGGCCTCAGATTGAAAATTACCAAGCACTGTAACTTGTTGTCTGTTTGTGAGGAAATTTTTTAGCCAGGCCAGAACCACCCCACCTACTCCTGCGGCAGCCAGACGGTTCAGAAGGATGTTATGAGAAACCGTATCAAAGGCTGCCGACAGGTCAAGTAGGATTAATACAGCTTTCTTACCCTGGTCCAAGGCCATCCGAAGGGTCTCTGCTGTAAACAGCAGGTCAGATTCGGTAGAATGATTAGATCTGAACCCTGACTGATTGGAATGCAGAATATTATTTTCTTCCAAGAAACTCGTGAGCTGGTAATTCACGAACTTCTCAGTCATTTTGGATAGAGCAGGGAGCAGGGATATTGGCCGTAAATTGGAGAGGGTGGTCGGGTCGGCTAATGCCTTTTTTTGAAGAGGCTTAAGAGCAGCAAGTTTCCGGTCGTTTGGAATATCCGCTGTGGCTAGGGATGAATTAATGATCCCATTGATAATGGGATTCATTACTGTGGCTAGGGTATGTAGGACTGATGAGGGACAGGGATCAAAAGGCGAGCCCGATTTACAGGCAAAAATGGCCTTTAAAGAGTCTTCTAGCGTTACGTGAGAGAATATTTGCAGAGTGGCTGTACTTTCCTTGCTCTCAGTGATTTCTGTGATTTCTATAGTGGACGATGTTTGGGGGAAAGTCTTAACAATGTCCAGGATCTTATTTTCAAAATACACTGCAATTTCATCACAGAGTTTCTGGGATGGCGGTATTTCCTGCCGAAGAGGACTGACGGATTAGTAAAATCCTTGACTATTTTAAAAATTTCTTTTTCCTTATTGCCTTGGGCTGCCATAGAAATGGCCTGGAGAAAATGGGCTTTCTTAGCTGATTTTATGTGAGCATGATAGATTCTTCTTGCTTGTTTGTAGATGTCCCGAGCAGAGGCTTCATATAGCCTGCGCCATCTCCGTTCCAGTTTTTTTTAACTCTGTCAGTTCTGATCGTAAGGCAGATGAGAACCAAGGGGCTCTCCTCTTTGTAGTTCTAACATTAGAACTTGAGATCTGAGACCTAATAGGGTCTAATTGGTGACCTACCCTGTTTAACCAATCACAGAAACCTTGATTGTCTCCAGTTGTATTCCCTGTTGTCCTAGGTGCACTAGATATAAGAGATTCAATCAAATCAGGTCTCTTGGATAATTTCTTCCAATTAGGTTTACACAAGAACTTGGAAGTAGGTTTCTTGTTAAGATTCGGTATCATAGTTTTGTGGTTTAATGAAATATGAAAAGGTATGAAAAAATGGTCAGACCAGATCTGGGGACAGGGTGATTTTACAACAAGTTTGGTGGAGTTAGAGCAAATACAATCCAAAATGTGACCTCCTGAATGTGTACTTTCATGGGTCAATAGGGTGAGTCCCAGGACATTGATAGTCTCCATAAAGCTGTCAACTCCAGGAGTAGAAGGAGAATCAAGATGCAGGTTTAGATCTCCTAACACAGTAAAATTAGAAAATCTAAGCACTAAATCACTTAATATGTTTCCCAAGTTGTCAAGGAATTCCTTCGCTGGGCCTGGGGGGCGATAAATCAATACCCCAGAGAAGGTGAACGAGTCATGGATGGCCAGGGAGAAGGCTAATGCTTCAGCTCCTTTAATGTCTACCAACTCGTAGGAAGAGCATTTTAAGGAATTGCGGTGAATAATAGCAATGCCTCCTCCTCGTTGTATGGGTCTATCTAGCCGCTGAATTGAGTAGTCCTGTGGTAAGGCTATGGCTAGATCTGGATTACACCATGGCTTCAGCCAGGTTTCGGTAACCAACATCCAATCTAGCATATTGTCAGAGATCAAATCATGAATATTCTGGGCGTTCTTACAGATAGAACGGGCATTGATAAGGCCACCTCGAAGAGCTGTTGGATGAGCAGGAATCTTATAGTGCGTCCGATGGGGTGCGAGAAGTGGCAAGGCATCCCTGGGCAACATGTTCGACATACACAAAACGGCAGATGCAGAGATTAAACACCTACGATAGGGGTCCGCCTCCACGCCTCCGTGACGCTGACGGGCGCAGACGGGCAGGACTCTGGCCTGACTCAGGCACGAGTCAGGCGCGACCGCTGCACGTTACCGCTGCGCGAGCTGAGGGAGGGTTAAATAGAGACTCCCCACACGTTCAACTGAGCACTAGAGCACTCAGTGCAATGGCACCACCCGCTAATCTAGTCCCCCAAGATGGCGGCCAAAGTGCAGTGATACGGTGATGCAATCCGCTAAAGTAGCGGTGAAGTCACAATTTACAGTGCAGGAGTGTGGGCGGCTGAGAATACAATTAAAATCAAGGTATGAACAAAGCAACTAACTAAAATACAAAACGAGGAATAATTGTTAAAAAACGCTAGTAAAATGTGTTACGACAAGCGAAGCGCTAGCGAGTACAAAGCGCCGTAGTTGAATGGCTGGCTATCCCTTAGTGCATGAACTAAGCGGTCAGCTTAAATAGAGACTCCCCACACGTTCAGCTGAGCACTAGAGCGCTCAGTGCAATGGCACCACCCGCTAATCTAGTCCCCCAAGATGGCGGCCAAAGTGCAGTGATACGGTGATGCAATCCGCTAAAGTAGCGGTGAAGTCACAATTTACAGTGCAGGAGTGTGGGCGGCTGAGAATACAATTAAAATCAAGGTATGAACAAAGCAACTAACTAAAATACAAAACGAGGAATAATTGTTAAAAAACGCTAGTAAAATGCGTTACGACAAGCGAAGCGCTAGCGAGTACAAAGCGCCGTAGTTGAATGTCTGGCTATCCCTGCAGTAATGCAGTCAGAGCTTTTATCATTTACTTAGAGCGCTCACCATAATAAAAAACACTTTGCATTAATGAACCATTAGGAATATGCTACTTACCAGTATGCATCTGTTCTTGGCATGTAGAGCTGCAGAGTTGTACACTTACCATAGATCGCCATCTGGTGTTGGGCCCGGATGTTTGCAGTTTGTTTTTGTTCTTTGGACAGTCTTTGGAAGTCACGAGTTCGTTGACTCCTCCTTCGGTCCGTACTGCGCATGGGCTTCGGCTCCATCCTCAGATTGTTTTTCGCCAACAGGGAAATGATGGAGCGTAGTAATAACAGTGAGAAACCCATGTGTGTTGTATCTAAATAAGATGTACTGGAACGGATACAGGTAGCCGGGGAGGCGGGTGGCCGTGTACAACTCTGCAGCTCTACATGCCAAGAACAGATGCATACTGGTAAGTAGCATATTCCGTTCGAGGCATAGGAGCTGCAGATTGTACACTTAGCATAGATTATATAGCAGTACCCAACCTTAGCGGCGACCACCGGTATCCGTTGCAGTGGTTTGAAAAAGTGTCTTTAGTACAGCCTGGCCCACCCTAGCTTGCTGCTTGGAATGCACATCTACACAGTAATGTTTTGTGAAGGTGTGCGGTGTAGACCATGTGGCTGCTTTGCAGATGTCATCTAAGGGTATATTCCCTAGAAACGCCATAGAAGCCCCTAACTTTCTTGTAGAGTGGGCTTTAGGCGGAACAGATAATGTTCTTTTTGCCTTTTGATAGCAAATTTGTATGCACTTTACAATCCACCTAGCTATCCCTGATTTAGAAATGGGGTTGCCTTTATGTGGTGGAGAGAAGGAAACGAACAATTGTTTAGTCTTCCTGAAGGGTTGCGTTCTTTGTATGTAGTATAGCAAAGCCCTTTTCACATCAAGTGTGTGTAAGGCCCTTTCCGCAACAGATTGGGGTTGCGAGAAGAAGACAGGTAATTCCACCGATTGATTGAGATGGAAGGGGGAAATGACCTTGGGCAGAAACTTCGGATTTGTGCGAAGTATGACCTTGCTGTGATGTATTTGTATGAAGGGTTCCTGTATAGTGAACGCTTGTATTTCACCAACCCTTCTAAGGGAAGTGATAGCTACGAGAAAAGCTGTTTTCCAGGTGAGAAACTGTAGCTCACATTTATGCATTGGTTCGAAGGGCGGACCCATTAGTCGTGTAAGAACTAAATTTAGATTCCATACAGGGGAAGGTGGTGCCCTGGGAGGAATTACTCGTTTAAGGCCTTCCATAAAGGCTTTAATAGCGGGCACTCTGAAGAGTGATAAATGCTGTCTGTTTTGTAGGTAAGCAGCGATCGCTGCTAGGTGTAGGCGTATGGATGAATATGCCAGGTTACACCTGTGAAGATGGAGCAGATAGCATATAATGTGCTGTATGGATGCATCTAAAGGGTTGATTGTATTGTTACGGCAGTAAATTACAAATCTTTTCCACTTTGCGGCATAGCATGCTCTAGTGGTAGGACGTCTGGCTTCCATGATGATGTTCATGCAATCAGGGGGAAGGTTAAGGTATCCGAATTCTAAGATTTCAGGAGCCAGATCGCCAGGTTGAGCTGAGCTGGGTCCGGGTGCCTGATTTCTCCATGATTCTGGGTTAGGAGGCATGGGGATAGGTGCAGTTTTTGATGTGGTACCACTGACAGTTGTAGTAGCGTGGTGTACCACGGCTGCCTGGCCCACGTCGGAGCTACTAGAATGAGTGTGAGGGAGTGTTGTTGTAGCTTCCTTACCACTAATGGAATTAGTGGGAGAGGTGGAAAGGCGTATGCAAATCTGCCTGACCAGTTCATCCATATCACATTGCCCTTGGACAATGGGTGTGGGTATCTGGCGGCGAAGCTTGGGCATTTTTTGTTTTCGTGGGTGGCGAAGAGGTCTATCTGAGGATGCCCCCACTGTTGGAAGAATGGGTGAAGAACTTGTGGATGCAGTTCCCATTCGTGTAGTTGTTGCGTTTGTCTGCTGAGCAGATCTGCCATGGTGTTTTGTACGCCTGGAACGTGCTGTGCCAGGAGAAAGATGTTTTGGGGAATTGCCCATCTCCATATGCTCTGGGCTAAGCGGGAGAGCTGGGGAGAGTGTCCCCCCCCCCCTGTTTTTGGATATAATACATTGCAGTCATGTTGTCTGTGCGAATGAGGACTGCTTTGCCCGAAATCTGTTTTTGGAAAGATTTTAGGGCTAGAAAGATCGCCAAGAGCTCCAGATGGTTGATGTGGAGCGATTTTTGCTGTGGCGTCCATAGACCTTGCATCGTGAGGTGCAGAGAGTGATGTGTGCGGCCGTCCACCAACACCAGATCCGTCAGCTGACCCTGGGCCTGGTTCCACTGTTGTGCTAGGCACTCTTGAAGTGGACGCATGTGGAGTTTTGCATGGGGCACTATGAAGATGCAAGACGCCATCATTCCTATGAGCTTCATAAACACTCTTGCTGGAAGAGAGTGTTGGGGAAGGAATGTTTTGCGTAAGGCTTGAATGCTTGTGATTCTGGCTGAGTTTGGATAGGCAATACCTTTGGAGGTGTCTATAGTGGCCCCGAGATATTGCTTTGTGTGAGATGGTATGAGGTGGGACTTTTGGTAGTTCACCGTGAAGCCTAGCTGGTGGAGCAGTTGGATGGTGCTGTTTGTATGTTGCACACATTGGTGGTAGGACGCGGCTTTTATCAGCCAGTCGTCTAAGTAAGGGAAGACGTGAATATGTTGACGTCTGAGGTGTGCTGCTACTACTGCTAGGCATTTGGTAAACACCCGTGGTGCGGTGGTGACCCCGAAGGGGAGAACCGTGAATTGGTAATGCTGCCCGTCCACCACGAACCTGAGGTATTTCCTGTGAGAGGGGTGTATTGTAATGTGAAAGTATGCGTCTTTCAGATCCAAGGTTGTGAGAAAGTCTCCCTGACAGAGGAGCGGGAGGACTTGTTGTAGGGTGACCATGTGAAAATGGTCTGAATGTATGTAGGCATTTAGAGGCCGGAGGTCCAGAATGGGCCTGAGGGTCCCGTCTTTCTTTGGTATTAAAAAATATAGGGAGTAGACCCCTAGATTTTGTTGATGGACGGGGACCTGCTCTATAGCGTGTTTTTGGAGGAGGGAAGAGTACCTCCTGTTTGAGCAGTGTGGAATGTTCCTGAGACATTGGACGGTGCCTTGGTGGGATATTGGGTGGGGTAGATGTTAGCTCGAGACAGTACCCTGACCGAATAATTTGGGTCACCCATTTGTCCGATGTTATGGATTCCCATGCGTGGATAAAGTTTTGTAGTCTGCCCCCGACCGGAGTGGGATGGTCTGGGGGGAGCGGAGGGAAGTCATTGTGCGGGCGGGGTGGCAGAACGGGTGGTGTTAGTTTTGCCCCTGCCCTTATTGTTGTTGCCTCTGTAACCACCCCTTTGGTTGCCCTTTGAAAAGGTATTTTGAGGAGGGGATTTGTAGGAGGTAGAGGCGCTATCGGTGGAGAAGCCTCTGCCTGTACCACGAAAGGACGAGCGTCGAAAGGAACGTTTAGAGGCTTGTGTTTGGAGTGCCCCCATAGACTTTGCTGTGTCTGTGTCCTTTTTCATCTTTTCCAACGCTTCGTCTACCTTTGGCCCAAAGAGAGTTTGCTGGTCAAAGGGGTGATTGAGTATGGACGCCTGGACTTCAGGCTTGAACCCTGAGATCCTGAGCCAGGCATGGCGACGAAGCAGGACACTGGTATTTATGGCTCTAGAAGCAGTGTCGGCTGCATCGAGGGCACACTTAATGGAGGTGTTTGTAATTAGTTTACCCTCCTGTATTAGTTCATGAGCCCTACGCTTGTGTTTCTCGGGAAGGTGTTGCATAAGAGCCTCAAGTTCGTCGTAGTGTGCTCTGTCATAGCGCGCAAGTAGCGCTTGTGTGTTTGCAATGCGCCACATGTTTGCAGCTTGAGAGGCGGTGCGTTTGCCAGACGCGTCTAGGAGTTTGGATTCTTTGTCTGGCGGTGGGGCTTCTCCTGAGGACTGGGAGTTAGCCCGCTTTCTAGCTGTAGAGACAACTAGGGAATCTAAGGGAGCAGGGCCCTTAATGTATGCAGGATCTGTGGGTGCCGCCTTGTACTTCTTCTCTATTCTAGGGTTTAGTACCCTGGCCCTGACAGGGTCTTTGAACACCTCTGCGGCATGCTTGGTGACACCCTTAAGCATGGGTAAAATAGATGTGGATTTGTCCTGTATGTCAAATGTGTCCAGTAAGAAGTCGTCTTCCACTGGTTCACTGTGCATGTCCACCCCATGGTAGTGTGCTGCTCTCTGCACTAAATGATGAAACCCTAAGGAGTCCTCTGGAGGAGACAGCCTGGATGGGTATAGGTCGTCCTGAGGCATATCGGGTATATCAGGGTTGTTGTAATCCTCCCATGGGTCTGGGGTCCCCGGTGGAGTGGGATCCATTGGGGCGTCCGCCGGGTAATTGTCCGGGTCCCCGTCGTCCGGATCTGGGGACGGGGTCGGAGAGTAATGAGGTAAAGGTGGCGGAGACCTGGGAGGGGGAGGGGGTGGAAGAGGTGGAGGAGGCAGGGGAGGAGGTAGTGGGGAGGGCACTCTGAGGGGAGAAGTAGCAGAGTCCTTCCGTTTGGGCGGTGGAGGAGGAGCCGGAGTATCAAGGCGTCTTTTCTTGATAATTAAAGTCAATAGCCCAGTCTTTGGATCTTTGGACAGAGTCTTTTGTAAAGGGTCTTGTGTAAACAGAGCCAATAGTGCCGAATCGTCCGTCGGCACCGATGATTTCGGAACCGAGGGCTTTGATGGTTTCTGTGCGCCATGCTTTTTTGGGGCCTCCGGTTTTTTCGGCGTCGAGGGAGTTTTCGGCGCCGGAGCGTCGGTGCCGACTGATTTGTGTTTGTGTTTGGTCGGCGCCGAGAGTCCAGGCTTCGGCATCGGTGGCTTCGGAGTCGAGCTGGGTATTACTTTCTTCGGTGCCGGATGCTGTTTTTCGGCACCGGGCGTCGGCTGGCTCGATCCCGAGCTGCCGTGAGACTTTGGAGGCTTCGACACCGGGCCCGAAGGTGGGGTGATAGAAGCTTTGGTCTTGGTTTTGCCCAGGCCAGCAGGCGAGGGTGTAACCTGAGTCTCTTTGGTTTTGGGCGCGGGGGTGGGAGGGGGCACAGTACTCACGACCCGCTGCGCCGGTGTGATGTCCTCCACGTCGGAGTCGTCGGCCTCGGAAGCGCTGACGACGTCTTCCTCCTGCTCGGTGTGTATTTGCCCCGAAGCTTCGGCGCCGTCTCCGAAGAGGTCCGGTGGAGCTGCAGACGATGAGTGCGCCATGGTGCGTCGAGCTCTTCGATCTCGGATGGTCTTCTTCGATCGAAAAGACTTACAGGCGGGGCAGTCTCTGGCCTCGTGTTCTGGAGAGAGGCAAAGGTTACACACCTGATGGAGGTCGATGTGGGGAAATTTAGACCCACATTTTGGGCACTTTTTGAACGGAGTCCTTTCCATCGGCCGGGACCGGAGTCGAGGAGGGCCCGAAGGCCGGTGCCGATGTACGGGATGGAGAAAGTGCCGCTTCGAGAGATGAAGATGATGATGAAGAAACTCGAAGAAACGAGGATTTTCCGTCGAGGCTGGAACCGTAGAAGTTCGAAGCCGGAGCACGAAGTATCACATCCGAGCCCGATGGCGGAAAAAAACAATCTGAGGATGGAGCCGAAGCCCATGCGCAGTACGGACCGAAGGAGGAGTCACCGAACTCGTGACTTCCAAAGACTGTCCAAAGAACAAAAACAAACTGCAAACACCAGATGGCGATCTATGCTAAGGGTACAATCTGCAGCTCATATGCCTCGAACATACAATTTTGAACAACATTAACACATGGACACAAATAATTCCTTCACTGCAGACAGTGCCCTTCCCTGAGCCATAATGTGGTACTGTAAACTGGCAGCCAAAGGGTTTGTGCTGCAGGGCGTTGGGCCTACTTGTCCCAAAGACAAAATACACATGAAAACTTGTTGCCTTTGACCCCAAACCATATGTCCTGTGCCTCGGGCTACTGCAAATCAGCTTAGCGGATCTCTTACACTATCTGAAGAAATAGGGGAAAGCATAAACTGATTCCTCAACCAATACAGAAGGTGAGCATCTTCTAAGCTTTTCAGAGTCATAGTTCATTGAGCCACGAAAGATGGTTCCCCTTTCGACCAACAAATAACAGATTTAGGGACGTGCAAGATAAAAAGGAAACATGCTCCTTTTTCAAGTTGTGGATAAATCAGATTCACTTTCTGACTCTTCCTGCCAATCTAAGAGACCAGAGACACTCGCACAACAATCTGTATATAGTCTAAAGCATACCCTGCCTCACCTTATCCACTTTGTGGTAGCAGATCAAGCCGTCTGGACCAAGAAAGAATGTGGAATGGGCATCGTAGCTTCTGTAAAACAAAAGGGACCCAGTGAAAGGAGCAAACGCAGCACAATTCATCGAAGAGCAAGAGTTTATCTCTCCCAACTCCTGAACAAACTGATCATGTTCGAATTCAAGACTAGAATGACCAGATCTTTGCTGAGCACCCGACGCTACAATCCCCAGAGAAACCTGCTGACCACACTTACCTGTACAGTTCTGTCTTATCTTTCTTGTAGAAGCGGAACATTAGCACATGGAAGGGAAGCCCCGTCACTCGCCACCGAGCTTGGACACTCCAGTTTTCAGGATGCTGCGTCAGCTTCAGCACCTCCATCTGGACATCGGCAAAGTAGTTCCAGGCCAGGAAGCGCAAGAGCGTCAACACAACCTGGTACATAGGGCGGCCACTGGGAATGAGAGGGAGAACAATGAAGTACTTTATTAGAGGCCAACAACTACCAGTATCAGCTTTGTTGCTGCTATCAGCGAAAACATATTTGATAGTTAAATCAGCCCAGTACAAATCAATGCCAGAGGTAGAGGGAATCGAGTCCCGCTTTCTGTAGTGCCAGTGCCAAAGTCACCACCCTGCAAGGTTATGTAATCATAATAAAGCATAGCTCGAGAGTCTATCAAAGACATTGCGCTTCAAAGTAAGTATTCTTGGTAAGTAATGAAACTATGAAGGGAAGGAAAACAAGCATTGGCATAGCCAATAGGTCTCGCTTTTGGGACCTTATAAGTATTTAGTTATGCAGCACAATATCCATGGTGCAACAACACCAACTGTTGCATGGCTAAACACTTATAAGCTCCCAAAGGCGAGACCTATTCGCTATGCCAATGCTTGTTTTTCCAAAATTTCCCACTCTGTGAACTGGAGAGGGGGAGAAGGGTCTGAGTGAGCAGGGTCATTTTGAACTGGGGGTGGGGGGGTGGGGAGGTGGGGGTAGTATGCAAACTGAAGTGGATTCTTGAGGGGAGAGGTCTTGTGAGTTGAGGGTTCTGCATACTTGCCTGGCGCTACGTAGGGCATTCTGACCCGAAGAGGTAGCCAACTGCGGTTTCTGAGCGCTAGATTGAGAGGTTTTGTTAACTGTGAATTCTTCAAGCAGGAGTCTTTGTGAGTGGAAAATTATGCAGTTTCTGTTATATAGAGCGATGGAGTTTGGAATCTGGAGACGTAATCGGGGGTGGGCCTTTTTACCCGAGGTGCTAAAGGGGCCCCAGGGAACTGGTCAGATGGTGATGACTTGAAGAGACTGTTCAGGGTTAAAACTACAGTTTGGGAATAACACGTCAGCACTGAACAGAAGGAGGGATAGACGCACAAGAGGGGGAGGGACAAACTAATGGAATAACAGGAGAGGGCGAGGGAGTTGTGGGAGGAAATATATGCCCTTCTGTTTGGCGATACGTGTCTGAAATACGTGCCAATTAAGTGCTCTGCATTATTATAGCGTACACAGCAGTGGGAGTGTAAGGGAAGAGAGTATGTGGCGAGGGGGGTAGTATGCAAGCTGAAGGGGCCCATTATAGCGTACACAGCAGTGGGAGTGTAAGGCAAGAGAGTAGGTGGCGAGGGGTGTTAGTATGCAAGCTGAAGGGGCCCCAGGGAACCGGTCAGATGGTGATGTCTTGAAGAGACTGTTGAGGGTTAAAAACTACAGTTTGGGAATAACACGTCAGCACTGAACAGAAGGAGGGCTAGACGCACAAGAGGGGGAGGGACAAACTAATGGAATAACAGGAGAGGGCGAGGGAGTTGTGGGAGGAAATATATGCCCTTCTGTTTGGCGATACGTGTCTGAAATACGTGCCAATTAAGTGCTCTGCATTATTATAGCATTCACAGCAGTGGGAGGGTAAGAGAAGAGGTGGCGAAGAGGACGTTAGGGTGCGTTGAAGGGGCGGAGAGACGGGCGGAAAAGGAAAAGTGTGGGCGGGAATAGGAGGAGAGAGGGCGTTCAGGAGGCAGAAAGAGGGCGGAAGAGGAGAGGTGGAAAGAAGGTGGCAGCCTGAGGGTAAGTGCAGCGTTCGAAGCGCATTATTAACACAAGTGCGGCTAAAGCGTCTTTTTTTTAACACAGAACAAAATGCTGTATGGTGCTCTGTAAAACATGTTAGCGCCACCTGGTGTATTTCATGCAGTACGGCCCCAGAATTGTTCTGCCAAATGCAATGGATCTCCGTCACATAAACAAAGGCAATAAAAACAAGCATTTAAGGGTGCCCGCGAGCGATGCGCTTAATGAGGAAGAGATAGGAAGCCAGATGGCGGAGGTGCGCGTAACCGCAAGCTTTAGGCCACAAGCAAAAGCTGTGGTCGGAATTTGAAAGTCCACTCACTAAATGTCTCACCAGACCAGCGCATACGCTGGCTCAGGCGAGACCTAAAAAGCTCATTAACCCTTTAAGCTGCATAACCATTCCTAGAGTTCTATTAACTGTTTCATAGTGATCTCTGAGCTGCCGGACTGCCGTCGTACTGCTGAGCCGCTGCTGAGCAGGGTCGTGACCGTAACGCCGTACCTGTAAAGAACTACGTACCTGCAAGTTGCGAGCCCCGTGCCTCGAGCATAGGGAAGATCTTGCGACTGTGCTCAGCAGCTCGGAGGTCGACAGAGGAAGCGGCGTAAAGCCGGCTTTTCCTTTAAGAGGGCTAACGGCAATGTGAGGCAACGAGTGGAAGAGCAGGCTAGAGCCGTGGTCCCTCCCGTATGCCCAGAAGTGGTCGGCGTTAGGCCGTCGTGTCAGGGAGGTCCGCTTCACCCCCCCCAGCACTCCTACGAGAAGCACAGCTCTGCACAGGATTTCAAGCCACAGTCCTAGAGATTTGATAGGCTGAGGAAACCGTGCAAGGGCCAACAGCACGAACGTGAAAGGGCCAATAATACGATATTTTATAAGGGGGTAAGACCCAATAAGCTCTCAAACCGGTTCAGATAGCCGGCACCGATTGCAGTGACCATCTGGGCTGTGGACGTGGCAGACTAGCGACATAACAATGGCTACGTGAGCCTACGGAGAAGAGAGTTCGAAGAGGCGGTGCCATACTATACAAATTTCCAGCTAGTCTGCCGGTGCACGCCTGTCCACATGCTGCTTACTGGCCAGTTATTTTCCCCCCTTGCATGAGCGCAGGGGAGCGGGGGATAGGGTGGAGGATTTACTATGACAGCGGCTATCTCTGCTGGATCGGAGGTGAGCATACTCTCTCTAAAAGTATTATTCTGTGGTTAAAAGACTTTAATTACTCTATAGCTGCACTTTACCTTGCCTCTGGTAACGGGAGAAACTGTGAAACACGCTTCTGGGGGTACTATAATCCCCATCCCCCATTGCGCCTGGGGAAGCCCGGGCCAAGGGCGGGCCTGTCCACGCCCAGTGGAGGCTGGGATGGGTCCCCTCTCTGACTCATGATATAACAACTCTTGGAAGACAGCATGGGGAAGAAAAAGGTAACCACAATAACAACTGAGGGGGGGCATATCTCTGAAATGGATTCTTTTTTGGTGAAAGCCACCACAGCTATAGATAATCAAATCGCACTGACTGAGAAGAAACTGTCGCTGGGTGGAGGGGGTAACTAATTATAGGCTACGGTTGGTTATAAATAATAAGGTACTGGAAAACAGTGACGCACGGGAAGGGGCAGGGGCTGTTGGGACAGACCACTTGGATCAATTAGCAGCGTCTTTTCCATCTCCGCGCCCTGTACTCTCAACTACAGCAAAGGGAAAAACACTACCTAAAAGGAAAAGAGCCTCAAAAACTGAATACACCCAAAAAAGCGAAAAAGATCCAAGGAAATCGACCACAACCTTAATTGCCACAGAGCATGTACCCCAGCAAAATGTGCCATCTATGATGATGCAGCGATCGCTTGAAGAGACTAACAGAAACTAACAGCCTTGCTACAGCCTATACTATCACGTCTGACTGCAATAGAAGGAATGCGAATTTGACATCTTGGGAGCAGACATGAGCTGCTTTAGGACCCCATTGAGCGAGAGGACCCTATTCCCAGCCGCCCATAATAGCTCCCACGAAAGACATAAAACGAGGAATTTTAATGCTACTAGAGGAGTTTGTGCTTACCACCTGCTGCATGTCCTTACGTGATAATATTGGTTAATGTCCCGACTCTTTCATCAGACCAACAGGAAAAAACTACCCAATTGGTGGACAAATCGAGACACTGGTTAACAAAGACCGCAAAACTTCCATCATTTGTTTATGACAAATTAATCATGGCAAGAAGAATTTCTTGGGTAGGCAACTCTAAGAAAGTAATTGAGGGAGATTGTGTAGTACTGAATTTTAATAACGCATATCTAGTAGGGGAAATTATACTAGCCCGACTCCCCAAAGCAGAAACATCAAGCTCACAGATCTATGCCGTCCCACTGGGCTGCTTTTATAAAGCCACTGTTCCCACATAGACCCCTCAGGTTTAGAACTCCATCACAGGGGAGCAACGAAAGGTGTTACACACTAAGGGGCTATAACCATTCTTTATTTACTTCTAATAGATACGCAGCTCTATCGGACCTAATTAGTTGCGATTGACTACCCCCAAGTGGGACACCAGAAACTGGCTATGATAAGGAAGAAAGCAAAAGGCTCTAAGCCCCCTTACAACCTCCGGTAATGGTAAACCCAATTGCATCTAGGGAAAGGGCTGATGGGATCGGTCAAACGGCTATTGAGGTTAATTCTCCCTTGATAGCAATACACCGTAGCTCCTAGGATTTTACATCTAGTATAGAGTTGGCAAGAGTCATACTAGAAACTAACATTTATCATACCTTGATTACTCGGAATATAGCTGGATACAAAAACAAACAAGCATTTACAATGCAACGGTCTCGGCATTGTTCAAGTTAGAGCTATTGGCATTGCTCATGACATTATTTTTGTTTATGTTTTTGTTTTTAAAACATTTCAAGAAACGGCATTGCTATTTACAATGTCAATAGCTTAATCACTCAAATTAGTATGGACACTCCCTTGAACTAAAAATGTGCAGAAAGAGCCCATTTTGGAACTGCCCAAGACCCGAATGTGTATTTGTCCGAAGTCATATGGTTTGGATTTGGTAGCAAACATCTGATGCCAATATGCAGTCTGAGTTCAAAATGTACAACTGGCAGGCAGTGGCGGGCATTTGTGAAATCACTCGGCCTTTATGCGTCGGATTGAGCAGACATGAATCCGATGACTACATCCGAATGTGAAACACAAATTGTGAAAAGCATGTCCTTCATTTGATTTACTCGGGTGTTGGCCTTTAACACACTATTGTATGCTCATAATTATAGACAATATAGATAGGTATGTAACACTTTCTCCTTACATTCAGCTTCCTGTAAGAAAATTGAGAGTAATAGTGTATAGGAATTATTAATTGTTCTCACCAGTATGTTCATCCCGTTAAAAATGTGGTGTGCTTGCCCTTGAATTTAAGCCATGCAACCCTTGACCCGTGCTCTACCCCAGCCTGCCCACCTTTGAAAAATTCCATAATTTAAGTGACACACATTCCCATCCGTTTCTTAATAGTGTCATTGAGTCCACATGTCTTGTAGTTCCGCAGCAGAGCAGGACTAAGAAATCAAACAAGCCCTTTGAACCGCGTGACCTTCCAGAAGCCCAGCTCAATGGCGTCATTGTTGCCCATCATAGAAAAAAGAAGTCCATAGAGTACAGAAGATGGCGATAGCAGACCTCGACTCCCTTCAGAGTCATTAAGAAAGCCTCACAAAGTTATAGCAGGATGGAAGAAACCATGCCTCAGTCTAGACATGGGGGGCCCTGTTCTCGTACCGAGATGACTGAAATATGATTCACCAGGTTAGAGTTCTCAACTTTTCTAGCTAAGCAGGGACTTTTCCCTAACGATATAAACACACCCCTTTGGCAGGCAGTCTGATTCAGAACTCTCTCCTGTTCTGGACTTCAGGAAAGGCCCCTGTTTCCTCTGTTGTCGAAGACACCGCAGAGTTCATTAAGCCCCCGTGTACAGTGCAAATGGTGTTTGCTAATGGGCTGAATGACATAAGGAAGGCAAAAGAGAGCAAACTGAGCTTGGCTTTAGTTTGCTAGAGTACGCTATGGAAATATCATTTGCGTAAAATCACCCCGCTCCATGGAGTAAAACCGGAATTGATATGGCCATTTTACGACTAAGGGGCATATTATCAAGCCAGGCGATACATTTATCGCCCCTTTAGCGGCAGAAAACTGCCGCTAAAACGGCGATAATGGGTTTGATAATATGTTCTATGGAATTCCAATTGAAGCCCATGTTAGATGTGAAGGACATGTAACATGGTCTTCAATTGGAATTCTATAGAGCATATTATCAAGCCCATTATCGCCGTTTTAGCGGCAGTTTTGTGTCGCTAAAGCGGCGATAATTGTATCGCCTGTCTTGATAATATGCCCCTTTGTTTGAAGCCAAACCTGTTTCCTCCATTCATCATTAAGCAAGGAGGAGAAACGGTGGTAAAGTCATAGTTTTGTTTGTCTTTCCTGGGTGCAGAGCTCTGCTTTAAGGTCTATGGTTTCTTTGCACCAGCTATAAAACACGTGGCGGCTATCCCACACCACCCCATCGGATAACACGTATTTCTGAGCTACAATGCAAGTCTGTGCAGGGCCTTCAGATGTATAAATGTATGTAATTTTCTATAGTTGAATGGGAATCTTTGGCAAGGGTATTAATAAAGGCAGCAACACATGTTTCCTGGATTAGCTCATACATAGGGTTTAGGAAGCCAATAAATGTCCGATCATGTCACAATTCTGTATTTTTTCTGTATGCCTTTTTCGAACCCACGGAAATCAACGTTGCCGGTGCTCATGTAAAGCGCTCCAATACCTTCGGGTCCAGTTCGCGCTATATGAATCTGCAAAAATAAAAAACATTACACAAGAGTGGCACCTACGTGGTATAGTCATACACACGTGCGATGACATATGTTGGATCTGGAAAGTCCGGATGCGATTGTCCTCAAAACAGACGCCACAAGGTGGATGCGGAAAGCCCAGCTGATACAACAGGGTAATGCAGACATATACTAGGTTACGGTGATTGCACACATCGTGAAACATGCGGGCATGAAAACGTTTTAAGGCCGGTATACGTGTCTGTATGCAATGCGGAGGGGGTAATGTCCCTGCAAGATCCAGACATTGCATTAAAGGCGAGGGACTAACCTTTCGCATCCCCTGAACTTTGCGCAATAGATAACGTGCCTGCCAATCATGCGTTTACTGATCTTACAAACGCATCCAGGTAGGTACCTTGTCCCAAATGTATCCCCTACGCTCCCGCACAAATTCTGCGCTTAGTTTTCAAGCAGGTCAATATGGCATCTCCAGCCTCGCCCTTCTCAAAGTTGTACCCCAAATCACACTGACATACACGAACGGGTTTCAGCGCCAAATGTTGGGCATCTATCTCTCACCCAGTACCCATCTTACAAGGACTCGGTCACACACATGCCCTGACTTCATCACAGTTTCAGGCGCATCCAGGCCTTCTGGTACAGGAGTACTGGGAAAAGGCTCCACTCGCGTGGAAGACTCACCTGACGGGCCTCGCCATGCGGCACGCTTGTTCCACGGTGTTTCGGGTACTGCTGGTCCTTAGGCTGACTGACGGTCGGACGCTGATCAAAACTCGAAGGTTCAAAATAAGACGGAGGGTCCTTGGGAAAGGACCGGGGGCGATGGAGTTACTTCTTCCTTTGTTCTTACAAGCCCCCGAAGGTAAAATGGAAGGAAACAAAACAAACAGAAAACTGCAGCTTCTCATCCTAACTTGATGCTACAGCAATTACTCCCGCCCCTCAGAGTGCTCGCGCTCCGTCATCATTGGGTCGTCTAGTAAGATGCACTGCGCCCCATTGGCGGCTTCGAATTTCCGATCGGGCGGCCGGCTGTCTATCAGTGTGAAAGGAGGGGGCGCGTTGTTCCCGCCTTCCATGGAGCAGGATAGAGAAGCGCGCGTATAGGCATTAAGTTAAGTTGAGAAAGCGCTCCTGAAACACCAACATGGAGGCTCACGGGTGGTCTTTGCAATTTTAGTTGCTTATTCGACATGAGGCATGGTTTGAAAATCAGACGAAAAGCTATATTTTCAAGGTTGCTGCTTCTAACAAGTCTTACGTGCTGCCGCGGCGAGCGAGCCCAGCTGCCAGTCATCGAGGGAATCGCCCTGAACACCACCGCCTTTCTCCGAGGTCAAGCAGAAATGCCTCGGAGAAACGCAGCGGCATTTTCAGATTCGGGGCGTGTTTTTCTTTCTCTCCTCTTGCCATTGGCTGGAATGTTTACATTCCAGAGGAGAGAAAGAAAGTAAAAACACGCCCCCGAATCCGAAAAAGACGGGGCTTGTTTGGAGAGACAAAGCTCCTCTCCAATGGCTGACCAGCATTTAAGAGGCCAGCCAATGGAGAAGAGGGGAGAAGAGGGGCGGGTTCAAGCCCCTCTTCTGAAAACATTAAATCTCGGAGCGAGACTGTGCAAGCGCAGCCTTCGCAGCCGAGACCTAAAAAGACAACAAGGAGTGGTATAATGTAGTTGCTCTCTATCAAATCCTATGCTTCCAAGAGACGTAGGAAGTGGACCAGATTCCGGTTAATGGTTATCGATGTTTTAATACCCCGGCCATCCCATCGACCAAAGGAAGAGCTAAAGGGGGGTTGTTGACGTGTATATCTAACACCATCATATTTAAAGTGGCATGCTTGGTTAATAAAAAACAATTTTTTCACATCATATTAGAGAGCAGCCATAGCTTAAATTGGATGATAATAAATTATTATAACAACAATTTTGTGACCCCACAAAAGGTGGTAAAGGACCTTGAAGTAACATTAGAGGATATAATACTTAAACAAGTAAAACCACTTTACTGTATATAGGCAGGCGGTTTTAAAATAGCAATATGCAAGAACGGAGATTATCGTATGTGTCAACAAATCTCACAAAATGAGGGCTTGAATGACCATTTCACGCACACCATCTATGGAAATGCTCTGAATAACCTCTTAATGGTATGGCAGTTGGAGATTAGGACATGGAGAACCCACAACAGTGGTCAAGTAATCCCGACATTTTACGGGGGGGGGGGGCACCTCAGTGATAGATCATATAGTAACAGCTATTAGTAGTAAGAATAATCAAGTGAAGGTAAATATAAGGATGACAGAATTTAGTGATCATGCCAACATCTCCCTAATGCTGCCTTGGAAAGGCCAATGTACAACTAAAAAGAACACTATAACCCCTAACCTTGTCCTAGCTAGACGAAATGACTACTCCTTAAAATGGAGTAAGATTGAGGAAGGGCTCTCTTTTTCCCCCCGATTCATACGGACAAATTATAACGAGGATACCCATTGGTTACACTATCGAACAAATAAACCTTAAGTAGTTGTGCATGTATGAAGATCTTACAGGCGATCAAACAACAACTAATTCGCCCATTGGGTGCAGGTAACCAGCTACAAAATAGCTGGCTTGATAATACCTGCTCAAAAGCCTCTGCCAACCTTCGCCATGCCCTAAAAGTTCAACCAAGGGATAAATTACAAATCTGAGAGAGATTTACAAAAGCTCGTTAAAAAGACTGAAAAAACAACTACAATCTGAAACATGGGAGAAACTAAGGACAGCAGTCAATGATAGTGATTCTAAATCTTTTTGGGAAGTGGTTAATGCACCATTTCTACAAGAAGTAGGTGGCCTATCCACAGACGTGTATAGACGAAAATATGTGGATAGATCGCTTCCAAAAAAATCTATTAAAGGCCAAATACAAGTACTACTGTAGAACAGCCGGACACGATAATTTGCACTCCCCTCCCCTAGTTTTTAATATGGAGGAGGTAGAGTGTGCATTGTCGCAAGCATCATCATTAAAGGCAGCAGGACCAGATGGGGTACCGGTTGATATTTTTCTGAACCACAGAATCTTTTGTGTCTCTCTACTCACTCTAGTATTTAATGCTATTGGCATCATGGCCCCCGTTCCGTCTTGGAAACAATCCATTATTGTACCAATATACAAAAAGGAGATGGTTCTGAGCCTGCAAACTATCGACCAACCGCCTTAATTGATAGCACAGCAAAGGTAATGGGCCTAATATTGTTAAATAGAATAGAAGACTAGGCATGTGAGAAAGGGATCCTGGCAGAGGTGTAATATGGATTCAGGAAAGGTAGAGGGATCGTGGACCAATGTCTGAACTTGGCACTTCTAGCAGGAAAGTATACACAGGCCAAACAAGAGAATCTGTATATGACATTTATGGATCTCTCTGCCGCATTTGACTGTGTTAACCATAACAAGTTGTGGCAAGTCATGGAGCAAATGGGGGTGGAGGCGGCAATAATCTGTTTCATAAGACAACTGTACGCAGGTGCCAAAGCGAAGGTTCGCCAAGGAAGGCTGGGTGAATGCACCAGACCGTTTAATATTACAAATGGAGTAAGGCAGGGCTGCGTACTTGCGCCCTTCGTGTTCTCATTGTACACCAACAAATTAAGTGAGCACCTGGTCGAAAAGGTAACAGATACCCCAATCGCAAGTACAAAGCGGCTCCCCATCCTGCTGTACACAGACAAAGCGGTCCTGCTGGCACGAACTCCTTCAGCCCTACAAAATTGTATCAATAATAACGTTTCCTTTATGAAAACCCTTGATCTACAAGTAAACAAAGCGAAGTCTTTTATTATGTGTATTGGAGAAAGGAAACAGAAAGGAAATTATGCCATCTATGAGAGAAAAGTTGTAGCCAATTTCCCATATTTAGGCATCATCTTCGACAATAATTTAGATTGGAAAATGATGGTCTCTTCGAGGGCCACAAAGATGAACAAAAGCATAGCCGCAATCTTAAGGTTGGCATTGAATCTGGGTAACAAACCAGTACCAGAGATGGTCAAAATCTATCAGGCCAGAACTGTAGCTGTGGTTACATATGGGTCAGCAATATGGGGTATAACCAATGTGGGCGAACTTCATAAAATAAGAGGATGGGTTTATCAAGAGGCTACTGTCCGCCCCAAAGGCGTGTACAAATGTAATCACACACAAAGAAGTAGGTTTACCCTACATATCTGACACAATCAAACTGGCCCCTTTGTTACTCTGGTTGTCAATTTGGAAACGGGAGTCAGAACAGATAAACCAATGTATCATCAATGATGTCATGAAATTGGCATATGGGTCTAAAATTCTGTGGCTAAATTATATAAGGTGCACTCTAGAATCTCTGGGGTTGGGGGTCCTTTACGATGACTCCATACAATGTGAAACCTTCTCGAAGGCAAAATTAATAAAATCTTTTGTAGAGAAATGTGCGCAAGAAAGAGAACATAGATGCAAAGATAAGTCCAAGGTAATGGCACAGAATAAGAGACCCCTATTGGTGCACGGCCAATGTTCGTACCTTGCTTGTGTGATCAATAATTGCCATCGCTTCATGTTAACAAGGTTTCGGTTGGGCTATGTACCTATAATGCTGGGCTACCCAGCGAAGGTGTTTCCCGAGAACCAACTGGGACGATGTCCCTGTGTCTCCCCATCAAAACAATCAATTATCCACATATTGTATTTCTGCCATTTTTGCAAAACAGAGAGGAAAAGATTTATCCTTCAATTATTGAAGAAATTCTGTCTACATAATTACAATACTGCATTGTTTGTTATGTTACAATTAAAGACTCCTTATGTTTGCTTGGCGATGGCCTTGTTTTTGTGTGCAGCATCAAAAACTCGTAGATTAGCAAACATGTGATCATATGTTACATTTTTTATAATAAGCAAACTACGAACACATTTAAATGCATCAAGATACAGCTGAATTAGTGAGGTGATATTTATGCTGTTTTTTAAGGGTTTTATGAAAGAAAAATGGTTTTAAGACACAAGTTTTTATGATAACTTGATATGTTTGAATATCCTTTTATATGAACTTTTATGTATTTGCTTTTACTGAACAAAACTTTTTATTCAAGTTTGAGAAAAAGAAGGAAAGCAATCATGCAGTAGTACACAGCTATATGCCTACAACCACTTTGTCCGGCAGCGTATAGATTGCATAAAGAGCTTAGGTACACAGCTTTAGTGCCTACAACCCGGAGGCCTGCAGCATTACCTGGACTGCAGAAGTAACTCTATATACAACAAGCATTGGCATAGCCAATAAGTCTCGCCTTTGGGACCTTATAAGTGTTTAGCCATGCAACAGTTGACGTTGTTGCACCAAGGATATGGTGCTGGATAACTACACTTATAAGGTCCCAAAGGCGAGACCTATTGGCTATGCCAATGCTTGTTTCGTATATGCTCTTGAGATGGAATGGTATCTGTGAGCGATGTCTTCCTGAATGAGCATGGAGTACATTTTGAATTGTTGTCTTCTGTGTGGCTTTTAATCGCTACATAAAACAGAGCTATTCCCCACTATGGATAGCACACATTTTTGTGGATGTTTGCCACGTGTATGGCTAGTATAGCAAAGGCCGAGCTCCAGACCTTTGCAGATTAAAAATTGCGAAATCTGTTTGAAAACTGATTGCCAATAATATGTTATATCTTAAAATGCTGAATTGTAAACATTTGAATGTGTCCACATTTCTGTGGAAACAAGAGCGGCATGTTTTTTCTACATGCAGAGTCTTGGCGTGCATGCGTGTCATGTAGCCATGCAGCAAACATAAACCGCACCTACCACGCACATCTCTTTATCGTACGGAAAATAAAATGGCGTATTCCAAACAATCGCTGGAAATACAATTCTTTGATGATTTTATTTCCCAAAGTCTTGTTCATCTCACACATATTGCAAACGCACATAATCGGGAATATTTTATGCAAATGCATCTGCATACTTTTATATACTAAATGCGTATGTCATCTTGCTGAACAAAAGCAAAAACACGCACCCAAGCAAACACAATGCCCCACACTTAAGAACAAGCATTTGCAATGCAATAGGTCTCGCATTTATACGAGTTTGAGCTCTTGGCATTGTAAATGACAATGCTTTTTATTTAAGTTTGGTTTTTTAAAAACATAAATAAAAGGCACTGTCATTTACAATGCCAATAGCTCAAACTCGTATAAATGCGAGACCTATTGCATTGCAAATGCTTGTTATATGCATACTACAGTATAGACAGAGGAAACTGCCATCAATGATTGCTTTTGTGCAGGAAGGTTTCCCTGTGCAAAAACAACCATCCCTGCAATGCAGGCACCCTTGCAACATTACGAAAGGGTGCCTGCATTGGCGCACTGGCTGCTGTTTGTGCACAGGTGAGAAGGAAAGGAACTTGTAACTAGGGCACATTCCTGCCTTTTTATTTCGACACACAGAAGCGCATTGAGGCTTGCTGTGTTTCCCTACCTCACAATATAGTAAATGAGGGCCCTTGTGTCT
Organism: Triturus cristatus; assembly: GCF_964204655.1. Lineage (NCBI taxonomy): Eukaryota > Metazoa > Chordata > Amphibia > Caudata > Salamandridae > Triturus > Triturus cristatus. The sequence continues at coordinate 111,858,022 of NC_140579.1, read as the reverse complement.
TTTAGTCAGGCATCGAACCCCGTCCCCATTTGTGCTCAGGATCGCTTCGACCGCGTACTGCACCTTGGTCGAGTGGGGGAGCGGACTTCTATGGTGTGCAACAGTGAATCGCTGCAGCACGTAGGGAATGTGGGTCTGTCACGATTGTTAAAACATAGTGACGGCGAATCATTCTGCAGCGGGTGGGTGCGCGGGTGCTATGCCAGGTCTGTGTGAGTGCGCTGAGCGGGGCGTATGAAGCATCATGTTGAACATGTCTGCTGCGGTGTTTAGGGTTTTGTTCGGATGGTGTAAAGCGTTCTCGTGGATTAGTCTAATGCGGCATAAGGTTGTACCATTCAGACATGCAGTTCAAGCCACCAAGAGCGAGTGTGTCCAGCGTGTTTGCAATCTTAACCAAAACATGATGGGGCCTTCTGCGATGTCAAGGAACAGACGAACGGCAGATCCTGCGCGTCCGATTCTAACTGGCAAGATGTATGTGGTCCTGTGTATAGGTGGGTTTGGGAGCACCCCCCTTTTCAACACAAGCATTTGCAATGCAATAGGTCTTGCATTAACGCGAGTTTGAGATATTGACATTGCAAATGACAATGCCTTTTATTTTTGTTTTTAAAACCTAAATAAAAGGCATTGTCATTTACAATGCCAATAGCTTAAACTCGTGTAAATACGAGACCTATTGCATTGCAAATGCTTGTTTGTTGCTGGAACCGTAATCCTGCCTTCCTGTCCCTGCTTAGAGGGCAGCTAAGGAATGAGCTTCCCAGAGATAAGCACCTGATTTATGAGGTCTTTGAGCTCCACATGAAGGCCCCTTGATGTTTACAATCCCTTGTGTTCGCACTGAAAGGGGGGGGGGGGGGGTTTATGGCCTTCACAGTCGCCTGCTAGAAGCTTCTTATATGTTAGCTGTATCTGGGCCCGTGTTGTAATTGTGCTGCATGCAAAAAAAAAAAAAAAAGCATTTGCAATGCAATAGGTCTCTCATTTACGCTTGTTTGAGCTATTGACATAGCAAATAATAATGCCTTTTATTTTTGTTTTAAAAACATAAATACAAGGCATTGTTATTTACAATGCCAATAGCTGTAACTCTCGTAACTGCGAGACCTATTGCATTGCAAATGCTTGACATCTGTGACACTTCCGCTATCCACCTTTGCTTCGCCCCTTCCTTCAGTGGCACAGTAGATTGCACTCTGGCTGCAGGGAATTCCCGCTGAATAAAGTCACTGTGTGCCCGTCTCCCTCCTCACAGCCACAGAAGAGCCATCTCACTTTAAGAGGGGAGAGGGTGCTGCTTTAGGGCTAGAGCGAATCACACTCCGTGACGAAAACCTCACACGTTCTTGGTGACAAGACGGGAAGTGACATGCAGTTCTTTTGTCCTGGGGTGGGGGTGGGGGGAGCACCACTCGAGATGACATCATGAAAGGAGTAAACAGTTCTGGTTTAAATATACAATACATTCTGCATATTACTGATACAGCTCACTGACACTTCTAGGCACTACAGCCCTATCTGTATAATTGCTCAAAATAATGATTCATACACGTTAGATCAGAGGATGTGCAAAGACGTTATTGGGGTGACAGCAACTCCACAGAGGAAGGAAGTCTATCTGGCAACTTCATCATTTCTAAAAGCTGTCAGTTCAACGATTTTGTATACACGTGGAAGTAACGCACACAGTAAAATGTGAATGACAATCAGAAGCGCAACTAGAGCCAGATTTCGGGGGGGGCTGAGCAAAAATTTCGGGGGGGGCTGAGCAAAAATTTCGGGGGGGGGGGGGGCTGAACTTTAAGCAATAGGCAGAGTGGAGCTGCAGGGGCTCTTAGAAGGGGTGAAACAACAGCGAGGCCTCATTAACATGCAAATGGTCTTTTAAAGACCTGTGAAGTGCTCGGGTGCGGCTGCTTTTTTGCCCGGGAAGGTGTCTCATCCCGGGCTGCCACACACGACGGGGGAGGGGGGGGGGGGGCTGAAGCCCTGTGAGTCCAATGGGTGTTGCGCGCCTGATGACAATACAGGCAGTGACTTTTAAATTAGCCCCTTTCAAAATACAACTGTATTTTGCCTCCTGTTTGCTGCTGTGTGTATAGCAGCTGGGGAATGCCACGTCTTAAAATAAATCGCGCCGCCTTGTCTTTTTTTTTTTTTATAGAAACCGCATGTGCGTTTAAGTAACATAAAATAACAGCACTCAGTATGGGTGTACATACTATGTTTTCCTTGTCAGTTTGTTGGAAGGGAACTTCATTTCTAAAAGCTGTCAGTTCAACGATTTTGTGTACACGTGGAAGTAACACACACAGTAAAATGTGAATGACAATACAGGCAGTGACTTTTAAATTTGCCCCTTTCAAAATACAACTCTATTTTGCCTCCTGTCTGCTGCTGTGTGTATAGCAGTTGGGGAATGCCACGTCTTAAAATAAATCGCGCCGCCTTGTCTTTTTTTTTTTTTTAATAGAAACCGCATGTGCGTTTAAGTAACATAAAATAACAGCACTCAGTATGGGTGTATATACTATGTTTTCCTTGTCAGTTTGTTGGAAGGGAACTTCTTTCGAACAACTAAAATGCAAGCCTAAACCGTTTGCAAGTGTGTGAGGGGTAGCCCATACATTAGAACAGAGTACATTCTTTCCCAGAACTGTTTCACCTGAAAACGTTTCTTTGTATGCTGTGGTTGGTGCAAGAGTGTGTTGTAATTTATGTAAAACGCGCACGAGGCACACATTACAGCGTCTTGACACAATGTGTACATTGTATGTTTAGACTGTTTAATTGTAAATGAAGAATATAACGATGCTGTTTTCTTTTAGAGTGCTCTTTGTACACGCAGGCTGACACAGTGTGAAAGTGATCGCGATCACATCAAAGCGGCCGTGCCACACTTCAAAGCGCGGCTGTGTGACAGGCGAAAGTGAAAGACGAGTGCTTTCAGGCTGCCAAATGGTGCGCGCGCCCGGCACACATGCACAGTAGTTGGCGGCCTGAAAGCACTCGTTTGCACTTCCAAAAGTGCTTACTATAAGTCTCGCCAGAACAGCGCTAAAGCTCTGTCTCAGGCGAGACCTAAAAACTACATAGAAAGCACACATACTATATCATACGCACACAAAAACAGGGAGCAGTCATACTCCACACAAAGGCACATACATTACACAAATGCACACAGACATGTACTCGCAAAAAAGACATACATACGCTGAAGGGCACACAAAACAACAGAGTTCGTAGCCAAGCACGGAATACAAACACGCAGTGCATACACATATTACATACGCGTACTTGTCTATAAACACAGTGACTCCTATATAAAAAAATATATAATTCACACCATGCAAAGGCGTTAGAGAAGCTTTTGTATACATGCAAAAAAGCACAGCTCAAAGTCACAGTCATACTTTACACATAGTAGCACTACTACGGAGCTATATACCAAGTACAAAGGCGTACGTAATCTACACAAACACAGGCATGCACAAAGACATAAGCACAACATTCGCACAGCACACGCGCCATAAAATGTGATACACACATCATTGTACACATTTATTGCACAAGCAAACACGCATGAGCGTTTACATACACAATGACTCGTGCACAAGCTCACAAGTAACGTGCAGTGGGGTACATACAGAAAAACATGCTCCTCTATGCAAGCACACATAGAATACAAAGAAATACACATTTTACAGACGTAGTCATACACAGGCTCGTATACATTGTACACTTAGAAGCAATCTACACAGACACACATTGCGCATAAGCCCTCACACATCAATGCTCCTCTATCTCTACTTTTAATGGCCACTCCTACATTCACTGGCAACACTGACACACAAATCTCATGTGCAATCACCCGTGTTTGACTCTTTAACACACAGTTATATCTCAGCAACAAACAAGCAAACATACGCATTGCAAACGCCCTGCTTGGTACTGCATGCTCCTTAAGTGACAAAAGTGCATGTGCCTGGTAAATAGATGTGCCTCGGTATAATATAGAAACATAGAGAGGAAGAGGCTACAGAGGACGACAGAATAAGAGCTGGGAAGACGCCATACACACAAGATGAAATATATAGGGGCAATGTGCGCTACACTTCACTAAAGAATGCCAGCGACAAAATAAAAAGGGCCACAGGGTGTTAGAAGGGAGGTCGGGACAGTGGAACAAAGAAATATAGCAAAGAGTGAACGGAGAAATTGATGCAGAAAAGTATGAATGAAACGCTGCAATTAGTCATGGGAAAAGAAGGAAAACGTGGCAGGGAAGCAAGCAAGCTGAACGGCAGGGGTGTAAAAGGAGGTGAGGAGAGAGGAGAGAAGGGAAGGGAGGCAAAGTGGCGGGAAGAGGAGAGGGGGCATGAAGGGATCGAAGGCAAGGGAAAGACAGGGAAGATGGACGAGATTAAGAGGAGCCACAGATGGACTTCAGAAAAAAGAAGGGAGGAAATGGTAGAGGAGCAAACTCAAAAACACTGGAAAGAATAATGAGAAAAGAAAAAACGCTTTTATTACTTGCTGGGAAGCTGCGTCCCCGAAGACCCAGCGGGGGTGAGCTGCTTTACGGAAGCATCGCCGGCGTAATGCGCATTTTTAGGTCTCGCGGAGTAAGCGCGCATGCGCTGCTCGGAGAGACTTTAGTAGGTGAGTTTTCAAAGTGCTGCTGAAGGCTGGCAGTTCGTGCGTGAACGCAAGCTTGTCGCCAGTCAGCAGCACTTTGAAAACTCACCTACTAAAGTCTCTCCGAGCAGCGCATGCGCACTGACTCAGCGAGACCTAAAAAGGAAACACATAATGGGAACTTAAAGAAGAGAAAGCTACCCCCTTCCCTCCATCCCCAAATGATTAAAGAAGAAAAAAAAAAAAGTTACGGTGGGTTCTGCACCAAAGACCAGGATGGTTCATGTATTAATGTATGAGCCCATCACGCAGTTCTCGCCCGGACTCTGCCCTATCAGTTACGGGATGTACTCGTCTATGTATTTGCTTTTAAATGCAAAATGAAGTACTAATTGATTGATCTCTGACAGAGTACGGGAAAAGAGTGCAAGAAAGATTCGAGAACATTAATTTATACTACACAATGTCACACGTCTGTACAATTAAAAATTGATTTATGCTACATATGTCTGCACAATCTAACACGGATGCATGCCACACACTTCTGCACAATCTAGGTGAGAAAAGCATGATGAGCTGGACTGTTCAGTCTCCTAGGCAAATTGGATGGGTGATTGGAAGCTGGAAAAAACATTCAATTGAATTGGTTTCTATTGTCGCATATATGGATTAAAGTCACATGATATACTTGGAATTGTGAGTAGTCTCCTTTTGCGACTGGTGGGCAGGAGTAGCAGCAGTTCTAAATACATTCTTAAACAATACTAATCCAAGAAAATATGGAAACAAATAATGGCCTGCAAATCTCTGGGTCAATCGCCAAGTCACAGCTCAGTAACCCTGCAACTCGAGCCATTGCCAAGTTTGGAAGTCCCAAAATTTAAAAAAATACCCTAACCTCATTGGACAAGGAAACTTTTTCTTCCATAGTCCATTTGAGTTCCATGAACCCGGAGACCGGTTCGCAGAACTGACGGCCTTCAATTGGCTGGCTACATCAGAAAAAATGTTGTGACCTACATTACAGGATGCTGGGACTCAGTACTCGCTCCCTGAAAAACAAATGTAAAGACCACATAAGAGCAGTGAGCAAGCCCCAACGCAGAGGTCCCTGGGTTCATTTATTTATTTAAAGAACGCTGATTTAGCCACTGGCGACTTGGATCCCTGTTCTTGAAGCTCGGAATCATACTGCCCAATGAGGTCTGCTTTCCGCGGATCCAGGCTGAGAACTGCAAATCTGGTATAAGCCTCACAAGCATGGGACCACGAACCCACAGCAAACTTTAAGGGTCCATGTTGTCCTGTTGGCACGGTCTGCAGAACTGGATCAGCAGGAGATTTAACACTGGGCGAGGAAAACCATTAATCCTGTTACAGGCCCTGAAGCCAATGTTCACTATGCGCAGCGAAGCGCAAAGGGGGTTGTTCATCGGCGGCGAGTGAATGCAGGCTCTGCGGCCAAACCCTGCTGCACATGGCCTTCAGCTAGGCAGAGTGGGCTTTGGCAACTTGCTGCGAGCGAAGCATAGAGCCTTGTCACCAGCTAGGTACAGCAGGGAACAACAGCTCCATGCAGAACATAGTTGGCCAACACCTGTTGCTTCCACACTTTCACTTTCTCAGTCACCCAATGTCTCTCTCACACCCTTATTCACTTTGTTACTCTCTCACGCTCACTTTCACACTTTTTTCCCGTATATCGCCTCGTGTTCATCACTTTCACTCACATACAGAACAAATATACATATTTTAAACCATTAAAGTAGGTTCTTTAAAAAACATATACATATATGTATATATACATACACACACACACACACACATACACACTGAAAAAACCATAGGTTTCAGGGACGATATAGTTAGAAATTAGCATTTAACAAACCTTAGAAATTCACTGAAAAAAACCACAGGTTTCAAGGACGTTATACTTGTACAAAAACAGTGAAATTCGGCCGTTATAGTTAGTTGAGCTAACTATAACTAGTGCCAGCGCAATGCACTGCTCACATCACATATTACATAATTCATGACATGGTCAGTGACATCACTGACGACATCTCAAATGACATCACTGATGACATCATCCACGTGATAATTTGATGCACCTCTTCGCACCCTAATATAACCTTTGATACACCCACTCTAAAATACAGACTACCATTTTCGAAACCATAGACACACCAATACCAGTTACTACATACCCACTCACTGATTCCTAGGTTTGCACACACATCCACTCATTCACCCATACAATCACTCATACATGCAGTCACTCATCAATACAACACTATCATATGCACTCATACACCTATACAGACACTCACGCACCGCCACTCATCCAGAGTTACTCACACACCTAGTCAGTCAGGCAAAGAATCAATCGCACTCCCATTTACTGACCTATATAGTTATACACACACACCACCTCACTTATTCATACAGATACTAACACATACTTACTCTCTAATATAATCACTGACACAAGCACACGCTCATCCATACAGCCACTCTCACAATCACTCACATATAGTCATTTATTTACTCCAACACTCACATATACTGTCTTTCACATAAGTAGTTACTCACATGTACCACTGAGACATCCATTCACTCACAAACACACACTCACCCAACCATACAGCCCTTCACAGATGCACTCTTGAACCCATACACCCAGTGAATCACCCATTCACACATCCATGCAAGGAGTCACACACCCGCCACCCACCCACTCAGGCACCCATACAGACACTCAGACAACCAATCAATAACCCATATAGACACTCATGTATCTACTCACCAACCTATGCAGCCGCTTACACACCAACAGACAGACTGATACAGACATTCACACATTTTAGTCACTAACCAATGCATTCAGTAGAACACGTTTAATCACTCACTTATACAGTCAGTCGGGCACTTCTAAATCATCAATGATGTCACTGACCATGTCATTAATGATGTAATATGTGACCTCAGCAGCAGTGCATTGCGAGGGCATGAGTTATAGTTAGCTCAGCCAACTAGAACGGCCAGAGTTCTCTGTTTTTGTGCGAGTAAAATGCCACCCTAACTATAACGTACCTAAAACCTGTGTTTTTTTCAGTGAATTTCAATAGGTTTCTTAAATGCCAATTCCTAACTATAACATACCTGAAACCTGTGGTTTTCATTGAATTTCTAAAGTTTTTTTAAATGCTCATTTCTAACCTCCTACATAGATAGAACATGTACCGAAAGAGGAAGAAAGGCTCAGAAAGAAGCAAGAGAAGTGCAGCAAGAGAGAAGAGAGGTGCAGAAAGAGGAAGAAAGGGGCAAAAAGAAGCAAGAAAAATGCAGAAAGAGGCAACAAAAGTCCTGAAAGAGGAAGAAAGGTGGAGAAAAAAGCAAGAGAAGTGCAGAAATAAGCAACAGAGGTGCAGAGAAAGGCCGACTTTGACGGTAGCTTACAAAGTAGCCTAATCGCTAATCCTTTCCCCAAGATGTCTTAAACCTCACTTTTCACTTGAAAGTTCACTATTCATCTACTACTCAGAATGTTAGGCCTACCAAATATAAAACAGCAAACCTAAGCATATCACTGTTGTGAGTATGACCAAGTTTGTGAAGGTATGCATGTGTGTCTCTGCTTTTACCTAGTGACATGTTACATAAAAATAAACATACAAATACTTGAAAACCTGTGTTTCAAACAGCATCCTTTTTTCCCGCTCATAATACAGGGCAAATGGGTATTCAATGGTATATTTGAGGGGCTCTATACCACCTATATACATAAGACATGTCTGCCAGTGCAACCAAATGAAAGAGCAGTACTAAGGTTTGACCACCTATAGGAGAAGCTACCCAGTTTTTAAGCTACCAGGTCAGCAGAGCTGCTTTAGAGCCAGAGAACGGGGTCAGCAGAGCAGCGGTAGAGCCAGAGAACCAGGTCAGCAGAGCTGCTCTAGAGCCATCAGATGCATTACACGTGAGAATACATGTATAAGTAGACGCATACCTCAGTCACAAGAGCGCGCAGACCTTTAAACTGGACAGCTTGCCCTTCCCATTTGAATACAGAAAGAGGCAAGAGAAGTACAGAAAGAAGCAAGAAAATTGCAGAACATAAAAAGAGAGGTGCAGAAAGAGTAAGAACTGTGCAAAAATAGGCAAGAGAATTGCAGACAAAGGCAAGAGAGGAGCAGACAGAGGCAACAGAGGTGCAGAAAGAAGAAGCAACAGAGGTGCAGAAAAAGGCATGAGGGGTGCAGAAAATGGCATAGGCATGAGGGATGCAGAAAATGGCAAGAGGGATGCAGAAAATGGCAAGAGGGGTGCAGAAAATGGCAAGAGGGGAGCAGAAAGAAGCAAGAGTAGTGCAGAAAGAACCAACAGAGGTGCAGGAGGCGGCAAGAGAGGTGCTGAAAGAGGTAAGAGGGGTACAGAAATTTGCAAGAGAGGTCCCGAATGAAGCAAGGGCAGTGCAGAAATTTGCAAGAGAAGTGCAGAAAGAAGCAATAACAGTGCAGAAAGAACCAACAGAGGTGCAGAAGGAGGTAAGAGAAGTGCAGAAAGAGACCAGAAAGTTGCAGAAACAGACAAAAGAGGTGCAGTAAGAGGGAACAGGGGTGCAGACAGATGCAAGGGAAGTGCAGAAAGAGGCAAGAGGGGTACAGCAAGAGGGGTACAGAAAGAATCAACAGAGGTACAGAAACAGACAAGAGCGGGGCAGAAAAAGGCAAGAGAAGAGCAAAACAAAGCTACAGAGGCGCAGAAGGAGGCAAGAGGTTCAGAAAGAGGCAACAGAAGTGCAGAAATAGGCAACAGAAGTGCAGAAAGAGGCAAGAGGTCAGAAAGAGGAAGAAAGGTGCAAAAGAAATGGAGAAAGAGGCAGGAGGCGCAGAAACACGCAAGAGTGGTTTGCACACCATTAGTACCAATTTAACACCCACATTTAGCAATAAGTAAGAGGTGACCATTCTAGGTGTGCAAAGGACCTTCCACCACGCTATAACACTTGTCGCTGCATTTTTGGTAACTTTATAGCAGTTTGGGCTAGAAACAAGTTTTTTTTTGTTCAAATCTACAGATTATGCAGCAGATGATGGATTATGTGGCAAAAGCGTAAAATGTAGAATTGTGCGAAAGTCGGTGCAGCCAAACAGTCGCATAATTCCAGTGGCCCTGCTCACACCTCCGATTAGGTCCAGAAGTGCTCCTCAGTGGTTCCGTCTTTTTCTCTCATTGAGTGTATAATTTAGCTTCTATGGAAACGAGGAAGACTAACCCAGAGGTTACCACTCCACAACACAGAATACCATACCACATAATTACTCTCCATAACCTGTAGTGTGCCAGGAGGCGCATTTGCAGAGTGATGGAGAAAGGGGGCGTGGCCTCCGAAGACCTCTTAGCAATTCCACTGTGTGGGACTTACTGGAGGTAACAGGAGGGGTAGTTGGCCCCAAGGACATTCTTGGCGACCAACTACCCCTCCTATTACCTCCAGTAAGTCCCACACAGCAGGACTGCTAAATTCTCATAGCAGGCCATGCACCCTTTGCCCATCCCTCTGCAAACACGCTTTCTGGCGTGCTCCTGGATGGGGATTGAAGTCCCCTTCGCTGCTGGGGGTCCTTAGGGGCCAACTAGCCTACCTGTTACCTTCAGTAAGCCCTACACAGTGGGATTGCTGAGAGGTGGACACAGGCCACGCCCCCTTTCTCCACCACTCTGCAAACGCACCTCCTAGCGTGCTCTTGGTTGGTGGATGAAGTACTCTAGCCTCCAGAGGGTCCCTGGGGGGCAACTAGCCCTCCTGTTACCTCTAGTAAGCCCCCACACCGCTGGATTGCTGGGAGTGGTCAGAGGCCAGGCCCCCTTTTTACCCAACTCTGCCAACGGGCCTGCTGGCGCACTGCTTTTCGGGGGATGAAGTCCACTTTAGTCCTGAGGTCTTCAGGACACAAAGGGACCTCATCGCCCCACCAGCAGTGTGCCAAGAGGCGCGTTTGCAGGGTGGTGTAAAAAGGGTTGTGGCCTCGGACCACCTATCAGCAATCCCACTGTGAGGGGCTTACTGGAGGTACCTGGTGGGCTAGTTGGCCCCTAACGACCCGTAGGATTCAAGGGGACCTAATCCCCCAACCAGAACGCGCCAGGAGGTATGTTTGCAGAGTGGTGCAGGGAGCGGGCAGGGCCTCCAGCAAGATGCCGGCTTCTCTTTTCTTTTTCAAGGGTGGGCTGTGTGGCCCTCCTCTTCTAAATATTTTTTCCCCCAGGGCCCGAGCCATTTTTTTTATTAAAATAAATTTTTAGCGTGAAGGGGGCAGTGTGGACCCCCTCCCAAGGCAGATTTCGGCACCAGGGACCACATCCCCCAGGGTATACCCTTCTTAAAACAAGCACCTGCAATGCAATAGGTCTCGCATTTGCGAGAGTAAGCTATTGGCATTGTAAATGACAATGCCTTTTATTTAGGTTTTAAAAACCAACATGTATAAATAAAAGGCATTGCCATTTACAATGCCAATAGCTCAAACTCTCACAACTGCGAGACCTATTGCATTGCAAATGCTTGTTTTTCTATTGCTGCTAGCACCTACTGCACGCTCAGTATTGCTGTCTGCTGTGCTCTCCTTCATTAAGTGACGCACTGCTGTAATTTTCTGTGACGTAGATGGTGCGCAGTGCTAAGCAACTGCATTCAACTCTATAAACCTTACACTCTTGCGCAGGTGTGAGCATATGATCATAGTAGCCACGTCGGGGCCTCCATGCACGGCGATTTCAGCAATTACGTCTGAGGAGGTCATAGTTGAGCAGGAGCGCTTATCAACGTGTGGCCTGCAGGCCAAGGAGACGGCATATAGGAGCCCGTGGCTTCTGCTTCCACCCCCTTATTAGCAAGGAGGTGGAGAGGGAAAGTTGCAATTTGATTCGTACCTGGTTTCTAATAATCTGCAGAATGCGCCGGAACAGCACTAATCATGGAGTCGTCGCACTAGACGGGTATTACCTGTCCTCGGTGGAGAGGACCTCTCGGCTCAGGGATCTGTCAGGCTGCATGCGTTGCCTGCTGCATACTAAGGAGGGCTACCGGTCTGCTGTGGGTGGCGTGCGGACCCCTGCTAGGACCTCAGCTTTGCATCCCGTGCCAGCCTGTACCGTCAGGGCCTGTGTGGGCCTTTCTGTGGCAGCCGAAACCACGCTGTAGCATTAAAAAAACCTGCATGTTCACAGCCCGAGGGGTTTAAGTGGGCCGGGTCCTGCCGGTGGCTCAGCACCAGCAATTTTAACAAAGTCATAAAGCAGCATCAATCACAGTGCGGGTGAAAAGGGCAGGTGAGACCAACACAACTTATGCACCTGCGCCTTGAATCAACAAAGCTCTACATTAATTAGACTCTGAGTTGCACGTTTACAAGATACAAGCCATCCTCACTGTCACATTTGTCAGCGGCCTTTTAATTAAAAAGTATACATGTAAAGCACTCCAATATCTACAGATCGAGTTTGCGCTATGTAAAAAAAAATATAAATAAATGTAAACAACTCACAGGGCTTTTGCCGGTCAGTGGCAGGTTCAACAAGCACGCAAGTGGTGCGCACGCATGCAAGTGGAATGCGCGCGCGCCACAGCCAGACATCTGGTTTCAATTATCGTGCCTGTGTCTGGGCAGGATAATTGAAACCACATGGCGGCCCGTGCGGGTAACCGACACCAATAGGCCATGGGCGGAGCAATGCGCCCGCCTTTGGCCAATTGCGTGCTGTCTTTGTAGCCCCGAGCAAAAGTAAAAGCACACACGCAGTGTGCGCGAGCATCTGAAGCGATTTCTGAAAGCCCCTACATGAAATCTCGCTGCGCGAGCAGTGCTACGCACTGCAACGCTAGGCACGAGACCTAAAAATAACATCTATATTTAAAGGGGCGGGGCCGCGGGGGCCATCTCCTGAGGCCTTTTTTGGCTTGGGGACCCCATCCCCTAAGGCTTTGCCTCTTGAGCTTTTTTTTTTTTTTTTTTTAACAACTTTACAGGAGGGGGGCTATGTGGCCCCCTTTCCCTTGGCTACTTTTGGCCCTGGGCTTCCCATCCCCCGGGGCCTGGCCTCACATTGGGGACCGCGGGGGAGCCCCAATGCCCCCGCTGTCCATGCCGGTTCCCCGCCTCCTGCGAGAGCCAGCATTGCTTTTGGACAAAGGGAGCTGCAAACATGCAGCTCCCTTTGCCCAAAGGCAAATCTGCTTCACATCATGGAAGCGGGAGCAGTTTTTATGCTCTCGCTTCCATGAAGCGAAGCAGAAGTTTGCAAGGGCAGGCCTGACATTGCAAACTGCAATGTCCCGGGGGTGGGCACCCCGGGACATTGCTGGAGCCGGCCCTGGGGGATGACGGTCCACAGGGCCATGGAGGGCTCTTAGAGCCGGGGATGCATGGGAGGCAAGGCCCCCCGCATTTAAACATTGACGCCCCGGGGAGGTGGGAGTCCCTGGGCAGCGGGGGCAGGAGCCCCCTATGCTTTTTATAATAAAAAAAAAAGCTCCAGGGAGGTGTTGGTGCCTGGGGCTGCGGGGGCCCACGCGGCCCCCCGATTCATTTTCCACATTGCCCCCGGGACCTGGCCCACCCGAGGGCTTATTAAAACAAAGTGCGGGACACCGCGCTTCGTTTTTTTTTCAATGGGATTAGCGTACCGAACGAGAATCCAGGCAAAACTTTTTTTTTTTAATGCTTTTTTGGATGTGGATTGGAAACTTGAGGATTTCGAAAATCGTCAGCGCCAGAATAATGTCGACTTCTTGGCTTGGAGGAAAAAGTGGAGGGGGAGAACATTTTGACTTTTGTGGTGAAGCTATTGAAGGCGGCTTTCCCAGACTTGGCTCACTGGAATTGGGAGATGGAAGTGCAGAGGGCACACCGTTTCCCGATGTTCAGGAAAAATCAGCCTAATAGTCAACGAGATCATCCTAGGGCGATTCTTATTTTTATTGGAAATTTTCTGTTGAGACAGGAAATTCTTGACCGTGCTAGACCTAATTCTAAGATAACAGTGGAGGGGCATACCTTCTTCGCTCGGCCGGATTTTTGTCACACTACGGTCGAGCGGAGGTGGAGGTTACGCCAGCTGATATCTGCATTTAAAGGGGCAGGTTGTGATGCCTTTCTGCTGTTCCCTGCAAGACTTAAGGTTATTTACAGAGGTCAGGCTAGAATCTTTTTTTCAGAGATTAAAGCCCAAGAGTTTCTAACTGATCTAATCGAAACACGAGGGATGAGGGCACTGTCTAGCACGGGTGAAAGTAATAAGGGTGATCAAGGAAAGGTTTGATGTGACTTTCAATCGCTGACTAAATGTTGATATTTCTCTCCTATATTGATGGACCTATATGGGGGAGTTGTATATTATTGATGGTTAAGCTTTGATAATGTTTTGATGGAAACATATGATATGGGGTTTTTTTCTTGGGTTTTTCTCGGGGGGTTTGTATTGGTCTTATTTGTTGGGGGATGGGCGCTGCATCTCTGGAAGACGTCTCGGCCATATCTAGGTCTTGGTTGACCTAATTGCCTGTTGAGGGGAGGGGGGGTGGGAGGCTCAGGGGTCAGGTGGTTGGGGGGAAATCAGTGCAGGTCAAGGTGCAGGTCAAGGGGTTTCATTTTGTTAGGCAAATAAAGAGGCAGCAGAATGGTGCTAAAGTTGTTCTGGTTAGGTTACTTGGTAAGGTTCGGAAAATGAGTATGAATGGCAAGGCGAGGTGTGATGGATCAATGGCCAAATGGGTCTATTGTGCGAATGCAAAGAGGGAAAATCTTAATTTTAAGACATGAATCTGCGGATTTTGACAATAAATATCTGTGGGCTGAATGATCAGAAAAAGAGGAATAAGGTAGCGATTTGGCTGAAATCTTTACATATAGATTTATTATGTATCCAAGAAACTCATATGGAGGGTAATAGAGCTTATTTAATGGAACAGCTTGGTTTTAGACTGATTGCATATACTACACAAGGTGCCCGAACTCGTGGGGTAGCAATCCTCACCCGGAGAAGTGATATAAGGGTTCTTCGTAAATCAGCTGATCAATGGGGTCGGTGGGTAATAATTGAATGCTCTGTTAATAACTTTAAATTTACACTTTGCTCACTGTATGGCTCAACAGGTGATGACCCGGAATTGTTAAGAGTATTTAGATGTTAGTTTGGCATTGTGGCCTGTTCCAGTAATCCTATGCGGGGATTTTAATATTAATGGTTTAGGGGTACAATGGGATAGTCAAGGAAATAACTATCTAGAAAAAAAGAAGTTAGAACTGCCCTATCTAATTTAGTCTATAACAATGGTTTGACAGATGTTTGGGCATATTTAAAATCCACAAATCTAGGTGGTACCTTTTTTTCAGCTCCACATAAAGTATTTCCCGCTTGGATTTTTTTTTTTTATCCAATCAACTTCTTACTGATTTGGGTATCGAGAAGCACCCGCGTATATCAGATCACAATCCATTAGTTTTGACAATTAACATCAGTTTGATGGGAAAAAAGAATGTTGGCTGGACCTTTGAAAGAAGGTTACTATATGATCCAGACTATATTGTCAACATGAAGGGATGGGTTAAAGAATTTTGGGAGTTTAATCGAGGGAGCACACGGGTTGGAGTCGCTTGGGATGCCTTTATGGCAGGGGTCAGAGGGGAAACTTTAAGCTTCAGCCGGCAAAAGATGGAAAGACTTAAAGAAAGAGAGATAAGGGAGGAATTAAATAACCTTGAGGGAGTTTTAGCTACATCTATTAGTACCGGTGAAGGAATAGATAAAATACTTTTACAGTTGGCTATTAAAAAGGTCGAAATAGATGACCACTTGGCTAAAAAAGCAGCAGAGATTTTTTTGTCTAAAAAAACAGCATTGTTATGAATTTAATGAGCGAATAGGTCACACGCTGGCAGTTAGAGCTAGGCAAAAAACCTCGGCTGAGACGATATCTGAAATATACGATACCAGCAGAAAGGTTATCACTGAGGCAGCTGGTATTCGGGAAGTTCTTAGGCTATTCTATCAGCAATTATACTCCGGTGGACCTGTTGCTATACCTGGTAGTATCCGTGAATATTTAGATAATATACCCATTCAGAAGGTCGATCCTATAGATATGGAGGAACTAGAGAGGGTCTTCTCCGAAGAAGAAATAATGGGTGCTCTACAAGACCTACCGTCTGGTAAAGCTGTTGGTCCAGATCAGATTCCGTTGGAATTTTATAAAATTTTTATAGATTCGTTAGGACAGGATCTGGTGGGGGTTATGCTATCAGCACAAAGGGGGGATTCTACCCCCGAGTCTTGGGCGGGGGCAGATGTCGTTATATTTTTGAAAAAGGATAAACCAGCCAAAGATCCCGGCTCCTACCGCCCAATCACCCTAATGAATAGTGATGTTAAAATTTTTTCCAAAATTTTGGCCATGAGATTAAATGGTATCTTTAAAAAAAAACTATCCATCCGTGTCAACACGGGTTTATCATGGGCCGGGGAACCACACAACATATAAGGCGAATGATCACCCTTTTTGATGCAACGGAGATCTCAGGAGACCCTATGTCTGTGCTGTTATTAGATGCTGAAAAGGCATTCGATAGGGTCTCCTGGGATTTTCTTTGGGAGGCCATGAGGTGGTTTGGGTTGGGAGAAGGATTTATTAAAATCTGTTCAAGTATTATATGTGGCCCCAACAGCTCGGTTGAAGATTAATGGTAACTATACATCCCCTTTTCATATACAGAGGGGGACCCGGCGGGGTTGTCCCTCTTCTCCATTTTTGTTTGCCATTTATATTGATCCCCTGTTACGATTATTTGAGGCTAACAGTGGAATTCGACCAGTTGTGTGCCAGGGGATAGAAACTAAAGTTCTTGCATACGCTGATGACGTGGCTATTATTACCACAGATCCGCAATTGGCTTTGAAAAGGGTTGAGTTAATCTCAAGTGAGTTTGGTATTTTTACAGGCTATGCATTAAATAAAATTAAGACTCAAGTTATTAAGAATCGTTCTATTAATTTTGAAGATACCTGCGTTGTTGATTCAGCAGTTTATTTGGGGATACGAGTCACCTCAGATCTTGGGAAATTGGTGGCCGTCAATATGGAGCCAGTAATCAGAAGGTGGATTTTGATAGATTAAATAATCTTCATCTCTCTCTTCTGGGACGGTGCAATCTCATTAAGATGTTATTTTTACCAAAAGTATTGTATCTGTTTAGGTCAATTCCCTTAGAATTTCAAAAATCTTGGTTTATTATTTTAGAAGGTTTAGTTAATAGGTTTATTTGGGCACATGGGAAAACTAGGCGGGCTCTTCGGTTTATGTGTTTATCACGGGAGAAAGGAGGATTCTTGGCGCCGGACTTTCGTAGCTATTATTGGGCGGCAGCTCTGCAATATATGAGGATATTGGTAGGGTCGTGTTCCGGGGAAAGGGAAAATGATCTCCCGGACGTTTATAGACTATTATTGGGCCAAAATGCTGAATATTGGTTTTTTTAAATTTACGGAGCGCAGTTATTACAAACGCACAAAATTCAAGACGCTGATAGCTGCCTTTAAGATTTGGGGATGGGGGGGGGGGGGGGGGGGGGGGGGGGGGGGCTAAAGAAAAAGATTGGGTTAGGCAGGCTTAATTTTTATACAGTTTTGTTTAAAAATCCAATGCTTCCCGAGGTATTTTCGGATGAAACTATGGCCGGATGGCCTATTAAGGGCATCCGCCAGGCTGGGGATATAATAGAAAAGCAAGGGTTTCGTCAATTCAAAGATATACAGAAGGACTTTGGGTTGGAAAGTTGTAATTTTTTTAAAGTTTTTACAGCTTCGTAGCTTTTTTTGTAAGAAAATTGGTGGGGCATGTGGGTTTGCTTGTAATTGTATAATTGATATCATGCAAAGGGGTGCTAAGGGGACGATCAAGTTAATCTATGCAGAATTGATTAATCTGAAACAAGACGACTTAATTAAACATGAGGGTAAGTGGGTTGAGCGAGTGGGGGCTGCCCCCGGAACAGTTGTGAAACTTTAAAGATGGGTCAGTCAGTTCGATTTTTGGCTGGGCTTCAGGCACAACACTTTCAAACAGTTTTTTCTTTATATTATACCCTGGCCAAAATAGCACAATGGGGCGGTTCTACAGGGACTTCATGCCCACGATGTGGGGGACTGGAAGCGGACCTGGTGCACATGTTTGCTTCTTGTCCTCGGCTGCAGGCATTGTTGGATTCAATTATGGAATATTTAGATCATATACTTGGGGTAAAAACAATACTAACCCATGAAACTATTTTGTTAGGATTAAGTTCTTCAAATCAGGATGCGACTGCTTACCAATGTATTTTTATTGCTATGGCGGTCTTAAGGATAAACATTGCCTCTTCCTGGTTAGATCCCCTCCCCCCTACATTTCAACAATGGCTAGCTCGCTTACTTTCCATATATACACAATAGAAAGTGCAATTTATGAAAGGAAGGGGAAAAAAGCGAAATTATTGGGTAAATATATTTGGGCACCTTTAATTAAATCAGGAATCAATATAACCTTACCTATTGGTTTGGGAAGATAATGATGGTTGCTAAGAATTGTGAATTAGGGTTTCCTTAATGTCTCATGGGAGTGCCTCTTGTGTTTTCTTTCCCTTTCATTCCCAGTTTCTTTTCTTTTTCCTTTTTTTCTGTTGCTTTTCCTCTTTTTTTTTTTTCCTCGCACTTGCTGTTATTTGTACGCTTCTTGTTTTCTAAGATCTGCTTTTTGCCTCAAGTAGCATAATTTTTTGAGGATATTGTTTGCTGTATGGTATTATGTACCTGTACTGGTTTCTCATGGTGGAAATGGGGGATAAAAATCTTATTAAAGAGATAAAAAAAAAAATTTAAAAAAGGAAACAAGAGCATTTTTTATGCTCTCGCTTCCATGAAGCGAAGCAGAAGTTTGCAATGGAAGGCCTGACATTGCAAACTGCAATGTCCCGTGGGTGGGCACCCCGGGACATTGCTGGAGCCGGCCCTGGGGGATGACGGTCCCCAGGGCCATGGAGGGCTCTTAGAGCCGGGGATGCACGGGGGCAAGGCCCCCCGCATTTAAACATTGAAGCCCTGGGGAGGTGGTAGTCCCTGGGCAGCGGGGGCAGGAGCCCCCTATGCTTTTTATAATAAAAAAAGCTCCAGGAGGTGTTGGTGCTGGGGCTGCGGGGGCCCACGCGGCCCCCGATTCATTTCCCACATTGCCCCCGGGACCTGGCCCACCCGAGGGCTTATTAAAACAAAGTGCGGGACACCGGGCTTCGGTTTTTTTCGATGGGATTCGCGTACCGAACGAGAATCCAGGCAAAACATTTTTTTTTAATGCTTTTTTGGGCCATTGGGGTCCCTGTGGGATCCCCTGAGCAGGCCTAGGGAGGTCAAGGTGTTTCTACCCTGCCCCCCTTTTCTTCATTTTTAACCTTTTTTCTTGTGACTCGGTTCAACCAAGTCACAAGATGGCTGCCAACACTTTCTGGTTTGAAGTGTTGACAGCCAATCCGAATAAAGCTTGTGATCGGGAGGGTTCGCGGATCCACCGTGGTCACCAGATATCAATATTATTTTATCTTTAAATTTCTCAGGAATTACTGAACGGATTTACACCATTTAAAGCAAAGAGCGCACTCTGAACCAAGAGCTACCTCTCAGCCAAATTTGGTGTAATTCCATTCAGTAGTTCAGGCTGTAGCTGCGACAAAGCTTTCCAAAGAACATACAGAAAACGTGTTTTGGGACACCCCCTTGCTTCTCTGCCCTCGCTTGACAAATCACCCCAAAACTTACAAGATAGCAGGGGACCGGAGCACCCCATTAGTTTTCAAAATTTATCGAAGATACCTCAAATGGCGTCAAAGATATTGGCAAAAGGAAAAATGCTTTTCCTACGGGAACTAGGATATATATATATATATCTCTCTCTCTCTCTCTCTCCAAAGAACTTTTCTTGACTAAAGAGCAGAGGCCACACAGGGGAACCATGGGAGCACTTTTATTTAATAAGCGGCGAATGCATTTCGACCTAACGGACTTTATCAGCACCAAAGTGTTCAGGAGGCCTCCAACACCGCATTTAATATGTCCTGCCGCACTACAATTGGTGAGAGCCCCCTCCGCCCCTCAGATGTTCGCTCACCATTCACGGAGTTCTTGTCAACTGCAGCACCCAGAATACACTTTGTCCCAGGTAGGTAGTGCGTGGGGATTGCTTTGATAATGTCCCGGTGGTTGTTGCAGGATGCAGGGTAATCCGCGGTGTTAGTGAGACCCATATCCTGTTTAAATTAAAGTCCAAGTGCCTCCTCAGGTTGCCAAGACCGCTTCAGCCCCCAAGTTCAGGATTTCTTTAGGCGGGGGCAGGAATGACAGTGCATCCCGCCAAACGTGAAGTTAATAACCTCACTGCCACCGCCCTATCTTCTCCCAAACATGAAAGGCGGGCCCAGACCAATCCAATACCTTGGAAAACAACGAAGAACTGCCGATGCAGGAACCAGTGATGTCCGAGCCAACGTGCGAAGCTGGGGCCTCTGCACCGCGTCTCTGGTTGACACGTTTGATATCACCAAAGAACTCCTCCTGGCGAGCAGAGGCATATATATATATATATATATATATATATATATATATATATACACAACATTACCTATGGGAGGGGGGGGGGGGAATGGGTTGAAAAGGACTAAACAATATGTTTGGATGGATCTGGTTTCCAGTGGACACTCTGTCCATTGACGGTTCCCCTGCACTATGCGAAACTCCCCATCTCCAGTTTTTGTGCTATGAACAGAGCAGATGCTGGGTACCTTCTGTGACCAACAAACTGCTTTGACCGCTCATAATTTGTCTTTTGACTCAGAAAAACATCAAATCCAGCGAGTAACAGGATGCTTCTGCAAAATGTTAAGATCAAACCAACTTTTAAATGTTTTAGAAACTCTGGTTGATTCTTGTACCCTACCACAATTATCACAAGTTAAGTTCTAGACTCTTCTGCAAACACTTATGTCTTTTTCTTCACACTGAGGAGGATTTCACTCCAGTATAGGGAAAGAATACAAATGAAGCAGAGGTTAAAGCCGTGCAGGACTGCAACCCTCATTCCAGGCCACTGAGTCAGCAAGTCTGATACCTTATTGCTGTGCGCTTGGAATCAAAACAGAATATACCTGCATGACTGCCTGTCAGGAGAGACCAGATTCCTGGGAAGACCTGCACATGGTCCATCGAATGGAAGATATTCCTGAGGACAGCTCGACTGACTACGCCTTTCCATGAGACATAAGATTGCCAAAGCTCAGCCCAGAAGGAAGCACAATGCACCAAGAGCATCATTTGTGCATATATAGCTACTCCTTCGCCTTTAGAAAGAGTCGAACCTGCAGCATCTGCAACCCTTCCTCTGTTTCCAGGGTGCTTGTTCCAGCAGCCTCCTTCTTAAGCCCAGGAGCAATGTGACCTTCACAATCCCAGTGTGTCGTCCAGTGTCACTGACTTTAGAAGAATGTACTGAATTCAGGTTCTTTGAACTAGTTCCTGGGACTTGCTCAAAAAGATATTGCGGCTCAAGTCACAGTCACTAACCCTACAGACCAGATCAGTCAGCAAAACACTACAATAGCATTGGGCCCGTATTTTTTACATCCAGTTGTAATCTCTGATTCGGTGCGCCTTACCTTTTTAATTCCCAGTGAATGTTGCTTACCCTGTCGTACTGAATTTGAACTGCTATCCCCTCCACTTCCTGAAGCAAGTCCTGACAGCTTGCCCTGATTACCCTGAAAAATAACTTGATCATTCAGTTGGCGTACACCTGTATGGTGACTCGTGGACAACAGTGATGAATGGCAGTGCCCCCAGTAGCGTCTGCAACTAACAAATGTCTTCTCCAGAACACCAAGAAAAGGCCTTACAACTTGACAGACTTTTCACTAGGCAGCAATTTTCACTGTCTCTTACTTCAATACAGAATGTCCCTGCTCCCTCTGCTTGACAGCATCTGTGTCAAGACACAGTCACTGATTAAGAAATGATCCTGGGAGAGGGAGACAGAGAATAGTTGACATCGATTCTGGGGCAGGAGGAACAATCGCACATAGGAAGAAATAACCTTAAGAAAAGACATTGATGATAACTGTGGGGCAGGAGACACCGGAAGGGGACAGGTAGGTGCTGTAGATGGTGAAAAACTAACCATAAAGGTGCTGGCACATGGTGCACACATACTGTGCACCACCCCTCACGCCAAACTCTCCTTACGGACTCCTATTGTGAAAAATTGACAAAAGAAGTGGACTTATCTGACCCAACCACTGGATGAACAGCATATAATTCTATATATGAGTCATGTCATAAAATTAAACTTTACTTACTTTTAAATAGTGCCCCACTTTAAATTTTTACCTATGACACGAATGCAACACAACAGTAAGCAAATAAGAGCTTTCCACAGCTGCCAGAAACCATGCGCTAGACGGCTGCCTACCATGCTGAAAGCGCTACGACAACTATCGGACAACTGCAGAGGTCTACAAAAATGCTACCCTGTAGGTTCAAAGCATACACACAACAGCTGTCAGGTGGCCAAGCACAAAGTCAAAGTACCAGAGAAAAAGCAGGCTCTGTGATACTCACCGCGTCTTCATGTTCAGGAGCCCGTTGTCAAACTCCATGTCCTGCGAGTACATGTTATAATTGTGCCGCTTCAGGAAGAGGTTGGGGAGCTGGAGAAGGAAAGGTGGCATTGTTAGATCACCTGAAATAGGTACAATGAACTAGACTAACGCTTTGAAAGAACACACAACCCTTTAACAGGTTTCAAATGGACCGAGGTCACTCAACTTGAAGGTGCTCAACATTAGTCACTCAAGCACAGCCATGCCTTTCTTGTAGATCAGTTGACTGGTGGTGAGTGCTTGCAATGTTCAACACTCTGTCCATCATCCCATTTGCTTTTGCTTTGTTTGCCCTAGGTTGGCAGGGTATGCCCAGATGTGGGTCCCTTGCTGATTAGCCAGAAACCGATCCCAGGAGGCTGGTTTCTGGTCCAGGGAAGACATGGCTTGGCAGTTCGGGCTGGACTGTTCTCATGAGGCACAGGTACAGACTGATTTGCATATGGACATGTCTGAACTGGGGTGGCGGAGTGAGCCAAAGAATGATGATGGATTAAACCGAGATCAGTTGACTGGGGGTGAGTGCTTGTAATGTAAAACACTCCGTCCATCATACCCTTTGGTTTTGCTTTCTTGTATGTACGCTCATAGCTCCAGTGTTTACCAGTTGAGATGTAATCGTACAGTCCAATGCAGCTGCATCAAAATGTTCACATGAAGCGATTACATATTCCTAACCATTTTATTTGAGTATCAAGTGGGAGCATTATGCCGCTGGGTGAGTTCCTGCAGTGCAGTTACCATTTGTGCTACTGGATCACATCTAAGGGTTCCTTTCTTGGTACCAAAGCATATACGTGAATGTCACTGTTGTGGGTTTGACTTGGAATTCCTTCTGTAGTGTTGCTCAGTGATCACTGTGGCAACACCATGATTCCAGTCCTTGGCTTTTAACAGTCAACCTGATGTGTTCTGGGAGTTCTTGTCTTGGTTAAGTACCGTGAACCAATTCGACTAACTTACCTGAAAATTATTTGTAACAGGAAAAGACAGAACTGGAAACATGGTTTCCGACTGTCATGGACTCTGGTGGCTACTCTATCTTCCCATATCGGAAGCTGTGTACTCGCTATGCGGAGTCTGATTTAACTGGGCGAGCTATTTTATTTCCTTCTGGCTAGTGAACTTAAGCTGGAGAGGATCATGTGTAGTGTTCATTCAGAAAGTGAATGAACAAGAAAGAGGACTGTAAATCTTGTTTTCTATGGACACATTTGCTATGTGTTCAATGAATGAGGTCAAATGTCAATTTGTCTTTTTACTAATTGCTGCCTATCTTATCCTGAAAAATGTGGTTCACTTTTTTTTTGCTACTGTTTGAGGATTCTGTAAAGAGAGCTGTCTGACGATAATTGGGAAGCAATAGGCTGTCAGTGTATTTCTTACATAAAAACATTTAAATACTTGTAAATGAATTGTACAAATATTTCAAAATATATCAGTAATTACGAAAGCATTTTTTTTTGTAATTCAGACTTGTGATGCAAACAAAGATTTATATAGGAGCAAAACAAATCACAACACTTCACTTGATGACAAAAATTTCAGAAACTATTTTCAAATATTGTTTGTACATCATATAGTTTTATCAGTAAAGCCACATGTCAGTGGGAAGTTTTGAGACCATTTCAATGGAAAATCTGCTGATTACAAATGATAGTGTGCTATCACTTCATGCTTTAGTTATATATTTATTAAATGTAATTGTTTTTAAACATGATTTGAGAAACATTCCTTCCCCTGTCCTGATGACAATGCTGTTAATGAACTAAGAGGCAAGTCAGGGGTCACGTGTATCCTATATGTGACTAGATTTGTATTGTATAGAGAGAAAACGTTCAGTCTATAGAATTAAACAAAATTGTTTTTTGTATAGCAAATATGCTGAACTCGCATATTTGAAGGTGCTCTCATATGTGACAATGAAGAAAATGGCGGCTCAGTAAATTAAAATATTTGACCACATCACTTGAAACCAGTTTATGGGTCAAGAGCATTACAGTTAGGTCGAGTACAGTATTTAAGTCACTAGACCCGCAGGTCTGGTAACAGTTTTATGATTTTTCGAGACCTGGTTTGTGTTTTATTCGGCACTAAATCGCTCCTTTCCAGGCACAAGGCTCGAAGCAGGTGCTTCATGCCCATGTGGGGCGCATCGCTCATTGGTTATCGTATGTTCATAAAATCTTCTCTGTTCACACAGATGGCCACAAATTCCAATGCAAACTAACATCATTCTCCAGAATGGAGTCTGCCTCATTGCATAACCTTCAATCCTCAGTATTGGCCACTATCTCCAAGAGAGTACCTTTAACTCTGAAAAGAATAAACATTTGCTAATCAATTTTCCACCCTCTCCGATTGCAATTGCACAGCAATGTTACTGTGAAACAGTACAGTACAGTAATCTTAATTCCACATGACGGGACAGGAACCAATATGGTTAAGGAGATAATACCAGAGAAAGAGAAGTAACTTCACTTCTTTATTCTTAAGCAAATTTTGCAATGGCAAAAACGCTAGCCAGCCCATGAGTTCCATCCCAAAATCACTTGTGGGTACTGAATGGCACCCGACAAACAACAGATTTGTCTCACTAATTTAACTAAGACACATCATGTCTTTCCTATTTCTTCCGGTTTCCTCTTTACCTTCGTATAGCCCCAGGATGTTTCCTTCGGAGTGACAGTTGCTCTTTACAAATAATCAAATCACCTAGTGCAGCCTTTTATAGTCCAAATTAACTGCTGTAGAAATCATCAAATCCTCTGTTGCAGGGATTCTGTGGAGTCAAAGAACTATGCTTGGGATTATGGGACCATAGTAGGCAGGGACTGAGTCATCTTCCCACCAGAGTACCCATGAGCCTAGGACCGACTCACTATAGTGTCTCACTTGCCCTTCTACTCACTCACAGAGGAACAAGTGATTAGACACCCCAGAACACAACACTCCCGAACCTTTCAGAAATCATGGTTACAGGACACATACTTTTGCTCTCATACTCACACTAGTGCACAATGAGTTCTGATAGAGACACAAGAAAAGGTTAGAATGTTTATTTTAACTAGTGTGCTATAGTAAGCAGTATACATGCCACAACAAGAGAGTGTAGCCTAACCTCCCTCACCTTCTACATAAGTAAAATGAGAAGATCTCTAGGTGTTAGCAGTAGATCCCGTACCTCAGTATACACAGATAAAAGCTCTACACCCCAGATGCTGTCACGATCTTTTCCCTCAAGTGTGTGTTACCTATCTGTGCGTACCTATGTGACAAAACGTACCTGTTCCCAAACACCAGCTGCATTTGCGCGTTTTGTCTGGGTGCTAGGGACAGACCAGAACAAAATAAGGGGCATTGTTGTTCGAACTTGTCTACTTGTTCAGACTAAATACCAGGAAAGAACAGAGCGCAAAAACAAGAGCGTGTTCTGTGTAAAAGTACATTGTGGCACAAAGCAAAATAGATCTGTAAAGTAACGTGTGCAAAGCAGAGGACAGTCTACAACGTGCTCATCATAAGGAAAACGACAATGGGCCTGAAAGGGACTTATGACACCTTGCCCTTGGTCAGGAGAGTATCAGTGAATGACGACAGAAGTCTAACGATAAGCAGAGCTAAACTGCGAAAGCACTTGCAGGGCAAGAGTGCCTCCAAAAGTTTGTGCACAAAAATATATCCAAATACAGCGCATCGCCAGGATCCAAGACGTAGGATGCCAAATGGAACGACATCAATTCCAGTAATATATCCAAACCTTCCAAGTTAGCAATCACTGCCATCCAATTCAGTAGGTCAAAGAAACAAACATGCTCCTTGTTTTCAGTTATTGATAGAAGCATCCAAGGAGAACCTGTGTGAACTTCAATGAAATTGAGATCTAATAGACGCTTTGCAGTTACACAGGGTCTACCTCTGCCCACTGGCCCAAACGCTAGGTTGAATACACGCCGCATACCCAAGGAACAGTTCTGGGTATGGGCCACTCAGGGGCCCATTAACAGCTTGAAATCCAGGGACGCATGAGATGGGGTAGCCAGGCACACATCCAGGGGCACCGGATACGATACACAGTCTGCACACAGGCGAAGTAAGCATATCGGAAGGCCAGACAAAATTCGGCATCTAGAGCACCTAAAGGGACCATTCCCAAAAATTGTAGCATCCGCTCACTGTACAGCTGCAGAGATGCCTGTCAGGGCAGGGCCACAGATGGACCAGCCATTGCGGAATAGAAGGAACAGCATGACAATGCCACAAATCAAGAAGAGCAGCAGTGGAAACCCACCAGACACACTGGAAAAAATAGAATGTATAAAAGCCGGAATTACTCTGAAAACAGTTTGAAAAGAAGTTACAAGGCCGGAGCCCACGAGTTTTAAAAAAGCGTGCCAGGCCCGTGGTATCAGACGCATTAAATATTTGATGTATCAATTCCCCGAAATGCAGGGGGAGATGTGTGTTCAGTAATGATTGTATTTCACTAGATGTTCTTGCCACCTGCAATTCAAAGGTCTTATGAGCTGAAGCGAGAGCCAATTTTTGTTGAAACAATGGCGCTTTGAGTCTGCTTAGTCAATTGAAATCTGTTTTGGAATGGAAGGCCACAACGAACTATCTACACTCCCATGTGGAGGGGAAACAGGACATTGTTGCAACAAGTAACTAACTGGGAGACAGAGACAAAGTACGGGATTCCCGCTAGCAGACTACAGCAGTCATGATTATTAAGAAAAAGATAACTGCCGTTTGAAAGCAATGTGAGGGTGGGAATAATAGCGGGAACCGGAGTTCCTTTCAAATAAAGGAAATCAGGTGCAGAAACATTACAAGCACAAAGGACTTTTATTTGTTGACAGACAAGGAAATGTCCAGCAGCAGAATCACACATTTCTCCCGTTAGAAAAACGTATGTATCAGCCCATTGAAAGAGATATGTAAAAGGCAGGTTGGGCTGCAGTATCATTGGTATAGGATTGCCAATTGTCAAACGGGGCCAAGGACGTCATAGTATGAATATTCAAATCTTTAATCTTAGCCAACCTCAGACAAGTAGTCTGTTGGACAGTGCCATTAAGAAAAATAATTTGAGCAGGTATCGGACATGCACGAAACAAAGATTCAATACCTTGGATCTGCCAGGACCAAGTACCCCATACCGATTTTAAATCAATATTGTCTTTCCAATAATTGTACCCTTTTGGTGCTAAGTTGTCAATCAATAAAATGAGATGCATAAATTAACTTGGTCTGAGTGAGAACGTATTGTTTGAAAGATTGGAAGTCAATTTAAAATATGATACCGGATCCGAAAGATCATAACCAGTAAAATAAGTGTACTTTATTTTTTGTGTGTTGGAACTACCCTGAGATGGAGTCGGCAATGTTCCCATAGTTGAAGTGGGGACGCGGTCTGTTAGACCTGGCACATTGGCGGGAGTCTCCCTTCCATTTTTCGCTGTGCCTCATGTATTTTTTTGCTGGTGTTAGTTGCTCAGGGCACTGTGCCACTGCTGTCCAGTGCCACGGTGCAAGTGCTCCCTATTGTAAATTGAAGTATAATTTGTGATTCCATGATTGTTTGGTTTACCTGTCAGACGCTAGTACAGTGCACCAGGAGTGCCCAGGGCTTGTAATCCAAATACTGCTGGTGGGCTTGCAGCACTGGTTGTGCACCCCACAGAAGCAGCCTGTAAACATGTGTCTAAGGTCTGCCATTGCAGAGCCTGCGTGCAGTCTGGCACGGTCATGCTGACTGGGCAAGTGCACCCACTTGCCAGTCCCTAAACCTTCCCTTTTCTTCATATCAGACACCCCTATGGTGCACCCAAGGGCAGGGTGCATTGTAAGGATAAGGTAGGACATGCCCTGGGTGTGTGTGGCATGTTCTAATAGTGAATTACAGCCATTTTCGTTTTTCACTATTGCAAGGCTACCTGTTCTCCATAGGCCAGAATGGGCAGTTTGGTTATTACATCTTATAATCTTAACTGACTCAGAGAAATTCGAATTTAGTATGCCTGAACTCAGGTTGATAAAATACATCTTTTAGTGAAGTCGGTTTTAACATTCCGTGTTTGAAAATACCACTTTTAGAAAGTAGGTATTTTCTTGTCTAACCATTCAAACCTGCCTCTGATAGGCTGTGTATTCCTTGTCTGGAGTTTGAATTCCAGGGGGCTGGGAAATTCCCGGAGACAGGGTGAGTCCGCCCAGTGGTGAATAGAGAGATCTGCATCTAGATGGGAGGGAGGAGCTGCACCTGGGACCCGAATAGGACAGTGCCTGCCCCCCACCAAATACATCAAATGGTACCTTAGCCAATACAATGCCATTAGTGACGGGGACCGCTGAAATGTTCACGAGGGAATGGTCTCTTTTCATTCTATGCGAGGATGAACGTGGAGCCAACACTGTAAGAAACTGGCTCTATATATACTGCACCAAAGCGAGGTACAGTGTGTATAGAGTCCAAGAGTCTCCAGAGGTTTGGCAGAGGTTAAAGTTAGATAGAACCTTACTCTCTAAAGTAGTACCTTGGTCGAGCAGTGAGGCAGTATCAGAGGACAGTGTAAAGCATTTGAGGTACACACTCAGTCAGCAAATGGTCTCACACACTCAAGAACTGAACTCTAGGCCAATTGTTTTGTATTAAAAAAAGTACTGTTTTATTTCTAGAACCAAGCAAGCCTGGTACAGGTAAGCATATAAATACTTTGCAGAAGTAGTTGACTTGTTTGAACACAGTTCAGATCTGAAGTATAACAGGCACTGGTTTTGATTACAGGTTTAAGAAAGCAGCTTGCAACACACTGCAGGTATAGTACATTCAATTGAATAGGCGTTTTAAGTGAAATGCAGTTAGTTATTTCTCAGATTACTTTTCTAACCACAGGACTGGATCCTAGATTCAGCCCTGGGACATTTCCTGAAAACAGGTGAGTAAATGTATTTTGGTTAAAGGTGTGATTTTTAAGGAACATTATTGTATTTCAAAAGTTGACACTTAGAAACTTTTTTGCATAGAATCACCAATGTTATCCTATGGGAGGAAATTCACTTAGCAGGTAAGTTAGGTTATCGTTACTTTTTCTTACTCCGTGCTGGATCCTGAATTGGAACATTTCCTGAAAACAGTTGAGAAAATGCGTTTTGGTTAATCGGCTGATTTTTAAGGAATATTTGCAGTTTTCAAAAGTCAACACTTGGAAACTTTTTGGAGAGAAAAAGTGTCAATGTTATCCTATGAGGAAGAATGAGTTATCGGTTTCAAGGTAAGTAATCGGTCTTTTGAGTTAGGGTTATGGGGTTAGACTCAGGGGTCTCCCAGGGTCAGTGATGCACTGTTATTGCACCTTCAGCGGCACTCGGGCGGCCGGGTGCAGTGTTGAAGCCCAATGTTATCCTATGGGGGATAGAGGGACTTCGGTTGGTGGCTGCTGGCAAGCAGGCCACAGGGTTGTGGGAGCAAGGCTCCTAGGTTTAAGTTCAGGGCACGTTGTGGACCAAGTTAGCACCAAAGGGGCACCCTCAGTGGCACTAGGGCAGCCAGGTGCAGTTTTGAGGTCAGGTGCCCTGTTGAATTCAATGGAGATTCTCCAGGACAAAGAAACGCTGCAGGCTCGGGGACGAAGATCTTCCAGGAGTGACCACTACTTCGAGGGGTAAGTTGGGATGTAGAGGGATGGTTAGGCACCACTGGGTTGGGCATACAAGGCCGTGGGGCATCGGGTGCAGGGGTGCCTTTAGACATCGGATTTTCTTACCCGCTCTGGTCACGGTAGGGGGGGGGGGGGTCTCCTGGATTGAGGCTGCAGGCGTCGTCTGGAGGCTTGAGGCAGGTCAGGGGTCACCGGATCTCGGGTCAGGATCACCGGGGGGACCTCCTTGTGGTGTTTGTTGACTCAAACACTGGCCGGGCTCGGCGGGTGCAGTATGCTGGATTCGCGGTTTCTGGCTGGCACCAGAAGCTGCAGTTCAGACACGTCCAGTGTTCACAGGAGAAACAGCTTGGAGAGTGAATGCAGGGAGGTCCTCCGGGGTTTTTGAGGTTGCTGGCCGCTGGACACGCCAGGGTTTTGCAGGAGCAGGTTCAAGGGGAGACAGACCTATAGGGCTGGGGCCCAGTCAGTGTGCGTCGTCCTCTTGTTAGCTCTGCACGGCTTCTCGTCCTTTTCTTGTGGTTGCTGGATCTGAGGAAGGTAGGTTCTGGGTGCCCCTAAATACTAAATGTAGGGGTGTTACAGGTAGGTAAAGGGCAGGGACCAATGGGTCCCTTCCCTGGGGTGGGTACACCCCCTATTCTGCCACTCTCCAGTGGGAGGGAGGCAGGAGCCTGTCCCTGGTTGGCTGGGTCCCCCCCCATCCTCAAGATGGCGGGGACTTGAGGTTGTGCTTCACCTCGCCTCCCCCACCTTAGTGGTAGAGTTGGCAGAGATGGGCACACCTCTCTTCCTCACTTTATTTTTCCCGCCGGGTCTCCCGCCCAAAGTGGGGGGTAGAACCTGTGGGGACCAGTTGCTGAGTACAGCAAGTGGTCTGGAGAAGCTCACAAAGGCGGCATGACTTTGAAGCTTCTCCTTCGTGAACCCTGCCCATCCTGGAGGAGGGTTGGCACCTCGTCCCAGGATGTGCATTGTTTCAGGCCCCGAGAGCAGCAATCTCTCGACCCAGGGTTCCAGAAACATGTCTAGTGGTGGCAGCCTGCGCAGCCACTCAGTCAGGTCACTGGGAGTTGGTCGAGTTTCAAGGGGCATCTCCAAGATGCCCTCTGTCGTGCATTTTACATTAAATCCCACACTGGCATCCGTGTGGGTTTAATGTGCTGAGAAGTTTGATACCAAACTTCCCAGTCTTCAGTGCAGCCATTATGGTGCTGTGGAGTTCGTAATGACAACCTAACAGCACCATATACTCTTAATGGCAGCACTGCACTTACAGGGCCCAGGAATGGACCTGGGCACTGTAGGGGTACATGGCTCATGCACCTGTACCCTCGCCACTGTCATAGGGCACCCAGCTAGAGGGGTGACTGATGTATGCCAGGTGGTTTGTGGGCATGGCACACAGAGATGGGTGCTATGTCGTCTCTTTGTTTTGTTCTGCACTCAGACACTCAGCCTGCAAAGGCAGTGTGTGTGTGCCAGGGTACAGGGCCTCTAAGGGTGGCACAATAAGTGCTGCAGCCCTTAGGGGCCTTCTCTGGTCACAGTGCCCTGGGTACCTATGGTACCATTTACCAGGGGCTGACATGTGGCCAGAGGTGCCAATTGGGTTTAGGCTTCAATGCAGTTTTAGGGAAGGAACACAGGCCCTGGGTACCTGATTGGCAGGAGCCCAGGACACACTTAGTCAAAGTACATCAGCAATTCAGCAAAAAGTGGGGGCATACCATGCAAGAAAGAGGGCACTTTCTCACAAACACTCCGCCGACAAGTTCTGCAGCAGAACGTTCCAGGTAGTGGCTGTTAATCAAAAGGAAAAAAACTATCACGAATCCAATCAATGTGAACAGAAATACCATGGTAAACACGATCCAGACACATGTCAATGGTGGTGGCAGATAAGTGCGTTTTAAACAAGATATAAAACACACAAATCTTTGCAGGCGGTGAAGATGAAACTGAAGATAGCAAAGAATCGTCCAAAGAAACATTGTATTGATCGATATAGTAACCAGAAGAACTCAGCTGAAACAATGGAGGCTGGGAATCTGGATTTGAAGTTGGGGCTTGTATTACCGTAGAGGACTCAAGGGATGGATCAGAATAAACGATTTCCATTGTGGAGTGTGTAGAAGGTAAAGCCGATACCAGGTCAACTGAAGGCTCAACATCCCCCTCTGCGAGCCAGGGAGAATCCGAAAAACTGAGCTCACAGGCTGTAAAGGAATATCCCGTCCTGGTACACCATGAGGCAAAACTATTCAGTATTGGCCATATGGTGTAATTTGACTTGATCAATTGAAATGCATTGATTTGCTGTGCAACCAGGTAGAGGAGGTAAAATCACAGTCCGGGTACCCCGGAGACCAAGAACTGACACAGGAGGATGGATGAAATTCTTTCTTGATCGCCACCTTTTCACGAACCAGATCACCCACTTTAGGGAGCCAGCCTGAAACAGAAATCAGAACTGCTGCTTCTTCAGGCGAAGTTGATGGCAAATGAGATTTTGCCAGTGTATCACAACACTTTTGTAGATCCTTTAAGACAGCACAGTGGTTATCTACTTCAAATTTTGCTGCAGCCGCCACAATGTATAGACCTTCAAGGTCTGGAACAAACATCTTGATACCAAAAAGCATTCCATATGGGGTCCGCCCACCTAGATATCTTCTTGGGAGATTGAGAGCATGTTGAACTCCATAAAGGTGAGTTAACCAGCTGCAGGCTGTACTTAAGTGGGAGAGGTGTGGCGCAGCGGCCAGGGCGACAGACTATAGAACCCAGAGGCTCACGGTTCGATCCCCAGCGCTGGCTGCAGATCAGCCCAGCACCATGTGACTCTGGGAAATAGCTCGCTTAATCTTCCCAACGGCCCCCAGCACCTTGACACCTTCGGGTAATTGTTCACGCTTTACAAATACTGGACATTTACATTTACCTAATACCCTTGCTGTCAAATATTGCTTTAAGTCAGGGTTTATCCACCCCACAACAGAATTGCCTTAAGGCCGATATGGAGACGAGAAATGCACCTGCACTCCCATACACTGCATCGAACCACTGTAAGCCTCGGAGGCAAAAGCCGGACCTTGGTCAGAAGAGAAAGTGCCACCGGCATAGGTCCCGACAAAGACATGCAAATCCTTTATGACAGTGCGAACGTCATCAGAGCACTATGGCCAAACTCAGAGTGACCTGGTGCAAGAAACCACTGCAACCAAAATATATTTATAAGCAGTGTCTGATGTTAAAGGACCGCAATGATCAAGGTGAATACATCCAAAAGGATGATTAGAAATAAACAGATGCGTTTGTGGTGGACATGGCACGGCGGAACTCTTAATTTGTTGATGCACATCACAACAAAGGATATATTTTCGAGTTTGCTGGTATAACCCGCGCAACCAATAGCGTTGTTGTAAGAGAAACAGTAGCTGCAACACCAGCATGAGCAGAAGCTATGCCTTCATGAGCGGCCACTATAACAATGTCTGAGGTCAAGGTTGAGATGCATGCTATCACCAACTGCAGGGATAGATAAAAAAAGAACTTTGCCTGTAGTTAACTGATAAGTATAGTGTGCAGGGAAACCCTGAGAAAAAGGAGTGCCATCCCTAGTTGCGGCAATAATAGCTGCCAAAGTGACCTCATAAATTTTAATCATGAAACAACTTTAGAATCCCGAAAATCGTTTCGTTCCCAGAAGAACAAACTGTCATTAAAAGACTGTACGCAGTAAAAAGAATCACACATGACAAGGGTGGGTAATCCAGTATGAGCATATTCAAGAGCTATGAGGAGTGCACATAACTCGGCCAACTGGGCCGCGCACTCTCTAAGAGACTGCGTGTGCACCAAAGTGGACGTAAAAACTCAACGTTTCATTGAACCCATGACCATTGAGCAAGCAGCTAAATAAGCTTATTGGAAACCAATGGCTGGTTGCACCAAACATCAGTGTAAATGAGACATTTGTACTCATCCAGAGGAAGAACCTAAGGCGGTAAAGGGAGAACATGTTCATACTGAAGAAATTGTTGTGCTTGCAAAGAAGTATCAACAACAAAACTGACATCAGCCGATGTCAACGACGTAGCCCATTGAATCCAACAAGGATGAAGGGCTTTAGCATTAGGCACACTGGCTTTGTGACCGCCGCCAGAGCAGGCACTCAAGAAACAACAACAATTTGTCTTCCCTGTGCCAGAGGGAATTCTTTCAGAACAGCCATCTGCACAGCGGCAAGAATTTTTTTTTCAGTAGAGGAAAAACACAATTCAATAGGAGCTGATTTACTAGCCGTCCTAGAGGTCTAAACACCTCCCGCCAGAGCAGGCATCCTTTCTGCCTCCGGGAGCATGGCTTTCACCTCCTAAGGGGTCAGAACCTAGTTTGTGGTGGCAGACTGGACCAGTCAACCAGCACACCAGAGGGCTAGTAGGGATCAGGGATACCTCTAAGGTACCCTCTGGGTGCTTGTATTAATAAATCCATCAGGAATCAGTGAGGGTTTATTAATATGAGGTGTTGGATACCAAACACCATATGTTTCAGCAAAGCCATTATGTAGCTGGGTAACTCATTTTGACCAGCGCCAAATACATACCTTAAGATGACTTCACTGCTCACTTGTAATATCTAGCTCTGGAACTAAACATTACAGGGGCATATCTGCTCGTGCATATATGCCCACACGTGCTAGACCGCATCCTGCCTTAAAACTGAAAGGCCTGCTGTAGGGCTGAGTTACATATAGCCCAAGCAGTGTCTTTGGCATAGCACACAGGAGTGTGCCATTAGTGTTTTCAAACGTGGTTTGAATCATATCACGCAGCTTGTAATGGCAGTCTGTTTGGGATGTGTGTGTGTGTCCATTAGGGTGGTAGAAGATTTGATGCATCCTTAGGGACCATCTTTAGTACACATACCTGGGGCACCATTTACTAGGGACGTGCAGGGGTGCTAAAGTCCTTAGCCAACTGTATAACATAAAGACATGACCTTGTTTTAGGGAAGGCGCACTGGCACTAAGGCCTGGATAGCAGGCCTCAGTGCACTGTCAAGAGTCAAAAATCAGCATCTAGAGGCTAAAAAGGGGGCAAAAAGTGGGAGGACTACTGCAAGAGCAATCCAGTTTCCCATAATGGAGCAAATGTCTGGTCTATTAAATCAAACCGAATAGTCCTGTGTACAACAGAAATACTGAACTCGCTTATTTGAAGGTGCTCTCATAAGCAATAATGAAAAGACAGGCAACTCAGTGAAATACAATATTTACGTAGAATCACACAATTTAAGACCAGCTTATAGGTCAAGCACATTACAGTTAGGTCAAGAAGATTATTCAAGTAACTAGACCTGCAGGTCTGGTAACATTTTTATGATTTTTTTATGCCTGCAAGGCCTTCTGATGTAACTGGTGAAATTCAGGTCATAGAACTTAACCCAAACGCTTTGGAGGAGGCAGATGGGAACAGAATGGCTCTGAACTAAGGTATTTTTTTTTATTAGACTTTTAGACTAAAAAACAAGACAACAAACCCGTGCAGTGTGGACGTTCAAGGACAGATACTAACGCACTCTTATTTCCATGCAAGTGGGAAGATAAACTGACATCAGGCTCTGTTGTTCTTTAAACCATTCACTCCTATTTCTTGAGCTTACTACAATACAAAGCAGTTTCCTTTTGCATACCGACCACAAATGCCTTCCAAAGATACGTGCACTAACCACTATTTTCATGTCATGAAATTACCCAGGCTCCTTCTAGCCTTTTCTTGGATGTAAATATAGCAATCTTAGAAGGTTTATTTAGAAACTGTATTTGAAGATAATTTTCCAGCATGCGTAAAGATGCAGAGCTAATCCTAGTGCCAGAGCATTTTATATCTGAACAAGAGAATGGATGTCGCTGAGGTACCCTGGACGGCATTAAACAGAACAGAGGTGTGGAGGGCCCTATCTCGGTCTTTACGCATCATGGTGACTCATCTAAAGTGCTTCGTCCAGTTCTACAAATAACATGATCTGCTGCAGATGTTGTGGCCAAGTGAGGACATGTGACTCTGGTCTTAGAAACAATGGAGAGTTTCAGCTCTACGGCGGCTGCCTTTGGGTACTAATGACCAATGTAAGGTTTCTCATCTGGTTGGGTCCTTGCAGAACGGAAATCCATCATGCTTTCTGAATTACAAGTAACCACCAACTCCAGCCCTGCAGGCATCTTCTGCAGCCGGAGCAGAAACCAGGATTGAAGGAAAATATGAAATTTAAGGCCAAAAGACATTCGAAACCTACAGATACAAACCAAGACCTTTAGTCCTGCCAGATTGCTGGAGGAGTTATCGGACACTGAAGGGATGAATTTATGATGAAGATATGGCTCTGTGTTTTTCCACACCTGGTTTTAATGCTGGACATGAGATAACCCAGATCTGATTCTAAGCTATGTTTTTAGAACCTGGGCTAGTCAGAAGGGACCAGACAATGAGTTTTTCCCATGCATTGTGAAGAACAGAAATGAAGAGCCGGCTGAGCCTTGCACCATCCAGAAGCACTAGAGCGAAGCAGTGGGTGGAAGCAGGCAGAGGAGTTGGCAGGAGCTGTGGGTCAGCCTGTCCACCTCAGGTACCCCACACCTGGAGTTTTTAAGAAGTTGTAGGGGAGGACAGGAGCACCTGAGACATAAGGACCCCTGGCTGAGACCCAGGGCCCTGCAGAGCTTTACCTGACAAGGTGTCGCGCACGGCTGGGGCACAGAAACCATCACCTGACAGCACCAACTACAACACACACCAGGACTTAAGGATCATCTTCGTAGCTACCCAGAAATAAGCTTCAGGAGGGCACCCAATCTCAAGCACTCTGCAGATCTGAGTTTAAGGATAAAAGAAAAAAGGTATCCACATTCCTGGACAGACTGGTAGGCTTCCAAACGTCACAATTGCAACTTCTGCAAATTGGGTAGCCACAAAACCCAAATCATATCAATACCACAGTATCAACAAATTAAAATCAAAAAATATATTGACTGCAAAAGCAAGTTCTCCATCTATGTGATCTTCTGCCCTTGCAGGAGACCATACATAGGCAGCATGATCCGACCCCAGCGCACAAGGATTCAAGAACATTACAGAAATATCCACAAATACAACACTCGCCACCCCCTTACAGACCATTTCCACACTGACCACCCTCACAAGAACTCTTTTACCTTCTAAAGGTATTGAGGTGATACATGCGTCCCAACGTGGAGGAGACAGAGTTTTGAAACTGAGGAGACATGAAAGCGAACTCATTCTCAAATATAACTGTAAAACTGGAACTCAACAAGGACGCAGAAGGGCATGTGTGGTTGAGATATACTTGAGAGACTACTTGTGTACCTTTTTACACCCCTGTCACCTTGACATTCTAGCTCCCCGCCCATGGGACTCATCTAACAACTTGTCCCAATGTTTTATTTCTTAATTTTTCATATTCGCCGTACACGCTAATTCCTAACACTGATACACACGGGACTCTGATGATATAGACCCAACGCCTCTAGAGCACCATGCCACCCCTAATCAAATCGCCCGATTACCTTTACCTGGGGTCCCCCGCCCCCACCTTCCTCACTCCATTGACAATATTCCAAGACGGCCGCTCCATTAGGCATCCCATACTGCCTCTCTCGCTTCACCTGTAGGGAGACCCTATGTATTTAAGTCATTCCCCTGTTCCTTTGGGGAATAAATATGTGCATGACCGACTTTGAAATGACAAGAAGGACCTCTACCTTAGGGATATTCCCCTACGTTTGTCCTAATCACAGGACTGCATGACTCTGCCACCTTCACTCCATGGCTGTATCCATCGCAGGCCGTCACCCTCCCATTCACACGACTTCTGTCCGCATTCATTTCCCATTGTAGTCCTCTCCCCCCGTCCAATTTTTGCTCCCACTTGGAGCTCGCATATGGTACACCACTGTACTAGCTGGACGCATCATTGTACATAATCCAAGGGAAACTTTAGACCTGCAGATACGAAAATGAGTGTACCCAGGCCAGGTCTCTAAACTGTCCTATAGGATATGTTCCTTTGAAAGACAAAGTATACTGTCTAACCATTGTTCTCTTTTTATGTCATAGTATATTGCGTAAACTGATTGTAATTGGGGATTTTACATTTATTGTTTTTATGAATTGTTTTGCATAAAACTGTGATAGATAGGAAGTGTATTGAAATTTTAACATTGTAACCATTTTTTTAATAAAAAAAGTTTTGTAAAACTTCAGAGCTATTTAGCAATTGATTCAAATATTAGGTGGGATTTTCCTTGACAAATTGTATTATGGTGCGCCTTGTGAGGTACGACCTAGTTGTGAGTTGAACCTTGTATTCTGTTCTTTTCATAACCCAAGGGAATGTTTGTTTTACTAGCTGGTCCATAACCAGGGCCGCGCACCACTCCAAGATGGCGTTGATCCTTTCAGAATCACGTGACCAGTTCTTGCGTCACTTCTGCCAGACATAGCATTTAATGTCCGCAAACACTCTGTTCGAAGCTCATACCGACTGACCCGAGCAAGGCGTCAGTGACTGGACGTTCCACGTGCAAGTAAGCTTAACCGACTTTACTTTTTGACTGGATAGTGTTTGCTCCCGCTCTCCCTTCTAACCTTGTTTTTCTACCACCTCTATAGAACCAGATGGCCCCTATTTACCCGCTCTCTTCTCCCCTGTGCCTCTCTCCTTTCCCTCCTCAATGTAGAAATTTTCGGACTAGCTTAACAAAGCAGGACTCGCTTACGCTACTCCCATTTCACGGTAAGCGCCAACCCATAAAACCCGACTTATGAGTAGGTGCTCCATAGGGGGCACTCTCGTCATATTTTATATACCTTCACGCTCCTTAGATCCCCAAGTGGCTCTCCAAAGTCCCATTACTATTTATGTTAAGAATCTGTTCTCCAGGACTAGATCACCCCCGTTATATCCCCACTCGCACTACACTCTCACGGGTGATGAGTGATCTTTTATCATTAGTGTATTGATGTAAATACACCACACTTTGTATGAAATTGTATTTTTGTTTCTTTCTGTAATTCGGTTGTGCACGGATGCATACTTTTTGATAGTCCAGCCCTGAAGAAGCCCCTTGGCCTGTCGGCAGTACGAGGGGGCGAAGCACATGTAGGCTGTTCTATTTCTCACCTGTCCTATGATCTATGCTTGCTGTAAATGACTCTGCTTCCATACAAGAGTCAAGTACCAAATAGATCCTCTAATGGAGCAATGCATTTGAATTATTCCAGATAAAAGAGTGACGACTTCTACTTGTTCTGGCACTTTATCAAACTAATCACCCACAATGGGGAAGAGGTCTCCCATTGCCGAGAACAAGTGAACCCTGTAATCATCAGCTCTATTACTACAGGCCGAC
Organism: Triturus cristatus; assembly: GCF_964204655.1. NCBI lineage: Eukaryota > Metazoa > Chordata > Amphibia > Caudata > Salamandridae > Triturus > Triturus cristatus. The sequence continues at coordinate 111,818,546 of NC_140579.1, read as the reverse complement.
TGGGGCCGGGACCCATTACCCCTCTTCCCTTGACCATGTTGTGCATTGTAGCTAGATTTATTTTGAAAACAAAAATCTTTGACGTAGTCGCTCACCTCATTTTGTAGGCGCACACGCCACACATGAGTAGCTGTTTGATTTCTTTCTAGTTAAAAGAAAATAAAACTTGTAAAACTGTTTTGTTTTTTAAGTCAGGGGGGAATGGAAGTAACATAGGATGAAGTAACACAGGAATGCAGAAGCATCACAATGTGGGTGGTGGGGGCAGGGAACGGACGTGAAAGCAACATGGGTGGCAAGCCTAGGAATATTACAGAGATGGGGGAGCGCAAGAGGGAGCAGCATACAGGAAAGCCCAACACCAGGAGAGACCACCACAAGGGAGTGAAGTGCTCCCAGGCAGGAACAGTTGTAGAGTGGAAGGAAGAGTTGTACCCGTATTTAACGCCCACGACACCAAACAGCAAGGCACGTTCTACACTCCCAATATCCTGGCAGTAACCGGCATACCGGTCACTGCCATAACCGTAGGATCCCGTCCATTCCTATTCTACATTCCTTCTTGACACACTATATTCTCCATTCCCACTTACCATTCTTAACAGTATTACCACTGGGAGACAGCTCGAAAAGACATGCACTCTCAAACAGTGCACAATACAAAAGAAAAAAAAAGTCGTGTTTTGAAAAGCAAGTAATGGAAGCAGAGACGCCAGCCAATCAACGCAATAGTAAAGAGGCAATACTGCATGTGAAGTACAAAGACAAAACTGACATGCTGGGGCACCAATAAAAAGCAAATAAATGAGTGACAAAGAATGCCAACCAGCGGTAGGCAACAAGCAGGCTCCAAGCCCCTCTATGTTCTTGGTAAGTCATAATATGCCATGCAACAAGAGTCTAACAGGTTCGACTATTAAAGGAGTTTAGGGGTTCTCCTTAAGATGAAGAATTCTGTAGCTGCATTAATGTAGTGGAAATACGCTTCAGACAACTGCTTTTACCGGGAAGTCTCTTTCTCTTCATTAACACCTCGATGACAAGTGATTGGTATTGCTTTCAATTAATAACAATGCTGTTGGGACCATTATTTAATTGCTCAGATAAATATCCCATTTACAATTTCCCTCATCAATTGGGAAATAATGTGGGTTTTCTGCACCAAACTCCAATTCTCTGAGTATTTTTCAGTCTTTTATTCCTGAGAATATTCTGTCGGATTCTATCACATCAATTAATATCCATGCGTGATAAAATATGACAAACTTTTAACTGTGCCCCCCATGCAAACAGGAGTTTGACTGGATTTTTTGAAAGAGAAACAGCTTTTGTCCTTACCTCAAGCCGCAGCCGCTCATATGCCACAGCCAGATGCTCTTCCATATCTGGGTCACTCTTCCCTTGTGTGGACTTCGCTTGTGTGTCTTTACCAGTCTGAAAAGCCAATAGAGGAGCGGACAGGAGACTCCTGCAGTCTTGGTAAGGAAACCCTGCCAGATACGGCATTCTGCAGAATGTGGGATCAAAGAGAGTCCTGAAGGAATCCAAGTCGCCACCGTTGAGGTGCCATGCTGGGGGGCCTCCACCATTCAAATGCCATGCCCAGAGTCTGCTGCCTTCGGTGCCCGTTTTCAGACCCCATTGACTCTCTGCAATGTCATCTTCCCTGTGGGCCTCCACTGTGGTAATGGAGCCAACAATGCTCTCTAAAGGGAAACACAGAATAGCCTTCTTGGGCTGTGCCTGGCTGCGAGTTTGCACTAGTAGTGAAAGGCCCTGCTCTACTTGCTCTGCCAACAAACGGTCGAGGTGGACTAGTGAAGAGCGTGGTGCCTCCATCAGGGTCTTGTGCTGCCTCCCTCGGCTGCTGAGTAGCAGGCAGAGACTAACGTTGTCTTTGGACACGCTAGTGAAGGACTGCACATGCAAGTCTCTTTCAGGAGCCCATCGGTGGCACAGGCTGTAGCAGGTGCAGGAGAAGGGAGCGGCTCCAAGGTCAGGGGATGATAAGCAGCAGAGGGAAGGAGGTGGGGAGCTTCGCAGGCCGTCATGATCCACTGCAGCGCCATCAATCTGTAAGAAGGCATTTAAAGTGGTGTTACTGTTTAGTCTCAAAGTGAACGAACTGAATAAAAAGACGAGAATGACTAACTCTATCCCTGGCTCACCCTGCACTACACAGGAAACGCCCTATATCACTGTAGCATCACAACACTCAAAGCAAACAATGCTTTCAAATACAGCCATACGTTCACTTCAGAAACAAGTGGCAGTGTGGACCAAAAATGGGTAGGTTTTAAGTGCGTCAGGTAGATTAACGCTTCACAGGGACCTCTCAGAGGCGGTACTGAGCATAACATGTTATTGCAGAGTGCTTTCATTGACAAGTCTACAATGAATCCAACCCTCGTCGCCAATGTGGGTTAAATGATGCAGAACCATCAAGGTGGCGCAGGTAAATCTTTATTTTCAAAGTAGAGTGCCCACGACATCCAACATGTCCCTGTCCCACCAAGATCCAGGCAGCAACTAATATACCTATCACTGCCAAAACCATAGCCAGACAAGGGCCACTCAAGACCTCGTGAAGTCACACTACTTCTGCGCGTGTTTAAATATACAGGAGATGTTACTGAACATCGCATTCAATACTACCTACAACAAACTTTACACGAGGAATAGATGTCACAGGGTGTAAATAAAATAGTGAAGAGGTCCCCAGCCCCCAAAGGACAGGCCGACGGCTGACTTCGGAGCACCTTGTTTCTCACAGTGGACAAACGCCGCCTGAAGGCCAGGGCACTAGTGCTGACTGTAGGAGGCTGAGGGAGTAGATCCACCTACAGCAGGACCTGGCAAAGAGCAGCAACAGTGCAGGGCCACCCATTGAGGCTTTTGGTTTTTGGGGGTCCCCTGACGTCACTCCCAGCCGATGACGTCACCAGCTTGAAAGGTCAAGGGCTGACAGACGTCCCTACCTCCACCACTCGGGGTGACATTGATGATCCCTCCACGTGCCACCTGTCACCCTCCTCACCTGTCCCTGTGGGTTGTCGTCCTCCTGCCCCCGCGGGACCGGGGCTCTTCGGAGCACCAGGGCACCCCCGAGGCCCCGCGCCAGCCCCGGGACACCCCGCCGGTAGACACAGGTCCCAGCCATTGCCAGGCACCGGCAGCAGCACCACCACCAACGGCCGGTCTCTCCGTGTGACGTCAACGCGTAGGCCTGACTCGAGCCGACGCCCCCTCGCAGAGGGTGTTCAATAATCGTCCGCCATCATGGAAAGGGATTGGAAGTGCAGAGGCACTAGGAGTCTCTCTCACAAAATCAAATACCGGACACAGTGAGGTGTTTTTTCCAGCTTTTCTCTCTCATTTTTGTGTAACTAAATAAAAATGGCTATTAAGAAATTTACTTTATTACATGCCGAATAAAAACGTACCCTTACAAGTTAATTTCCTAAATTCTACACATGTCACTTGAAATCAGTAATAAAATGAGTTTTTTTTTTTGCTCTACAATAGCCTGACGTTTTGCGACGCGATGTAAGGTAATTTTAGGATGGCTGCCTCATTTTTAGCTAGAAACTTCAGTTAAACGCAATAAGGCGTGCCAAAGGACGACACAGAAGACGGACTACAAAGACGAGGGACGCCCTTGAAATTAGCAGGCGTCACAGCCATGTTGGAACGGGACATAGCCGCTTGAACGCGTTGTAAGACCGCCAGTTTTGGTCAGGATGTAGCCCAGCAGGGCAGAGCCGAGGACGTTTTCCAGTCACTGGAAGGGAGTGACTGGGGTGAGAGAGAATCACTGCAGCCAAAAGAGTCTAGTGGTCGTCCTGGAATGCTGTGTTATAGTACTGTGAGGCTTCTTCCCAATCAATCAATCATAACATTTGTATAGCGCACTACTCACCCGGAAGGGTCTCAAGGCGCTTGGGGGGAAAGGGTCCGCTACTGCTCGAACAGCCAGGTCTTGAGTTGTTTCCTGAAGTCGAGATGGTCCTGGGTCAGCCGAAGGTGGATGGGGAGGGAGTTCCATGTCTTGGCCGCCAGGTAGGAGAAGGATCTGCCTCCGGCATTGGCTCTTCGGATGCGTGGTACGAGGGCGAGGCTAGTAGACCGTAGGGTGGGCGTGTAGAAGGTCAGGCGGTCGTTGAGGTACTTGGGGCCCAGGTCGTGGAGAGACTTGCGTGCGTGGGTGAGGAGCCGGAACGTGATCCTCTTCTTGACGGGGAGCCAGTGTAGGTCTCTAAGGTGGCCGGAGATGTGGCTGCGTCGGGGGATGTCCAGGATGAGTCGGGCGGAGGCATTCTGGATGCGTTGGAGTCTTTTCTGTAGCTTGGCTGTGGTTCCGGCATAGAGGGTGTTTCCGTAGTCCAGTCGGCTGGTGACGAGTGCCTGGGTGACCGTCTTCCTGGTTTCGGTCGGGATCCATCGGATGATCTTGCGAAGCATGCGTAGGGTGTGAAAGCATGATGAGGAGACGGCGTTGACTTGTCTGGTCATCGAGAGTGAGGAGTCCAGGATGAAGCCCAGGTTGCGTGCGTGGTCTGTCGGCTTGGGAGTGGTGCCCAGGAGTCGTCCCAGGCGGAGGGTGATGGTCCCAGGATGAGGACTTCCGACTTGTCTGAGTTCAGTTTCAGGCGGCTGTTCTTCATCCACTCGGCGACGTCTTTCATCCCTTCGTGTAGGCTGGTTCTGGCGGTGTCGGGGTCTCTGGTGAGGGAGAGTATCAGCTGGGTGTCATCGGCGTAGGAGATGATGTTGAGGTTGTGTTGGCGTGCGATGGCTGCAAGAGGTCTCATGTAGACGTTGAAGAGGGTGGGGCTGAGTGAAGATCCTTGCGGAACGCAGCAGATGACTTCGGTGGCCTCGGATCGAAACGGGGGGAGGCGGACTCTCTGTCATTTAAAGCTGATATATTTCCATTCTGCAGCTTGTATTGAGAGTTACATGGTTTACGCAGCACCTGGTGGGCACTTCATTACAGGCAACTGAGAAATAAACTGATGGCAAAGCTGAGATCTCGAGTATTGCTTCATTATTTGAATCTGCCCAGTCCACAGCAAGCAACACTCCCCAGTCATCACCCAAATAAGCATGCAGGCACTTGTAGCACATGGGTTCTCATTCGTGAGCATGCAGGCACTGGTAGCACATGGGTTCTCATTCGTGAGCATGCAGGCACTTGTAGCACATGGGTTCTCATTCGTGAGCATGCGGGCACTTGTAGAACATGGGTTCTCATTCGTGAGCATGCAGGCAATTGTAGCACATGGGTTCTCATTCGTAAGCAAGCAGGTGATGCAGTTCGGGTTCCTCAATTTCACCTTACTACCACGGACATTGTGATCTCGCAGTCACACACACACATACACATCACACGCTGGTGGGGCCCATAACACCAACATTCATTCTAATCAATCTATCCGTGCCGTTTATTCGGAAGGGGATAAAACATTTGGCTCCAAACTACACTGCTTCCCTTGATGGGAACTCACCAACATCACTAAAGAGAATCCCTCTACTCCTCTTCCCATCAAGGAGAACCAATCTTGGTCAAATGAATCATTTAGTTGGAATTAGCTTAACGACTCTTAATTCTCTGTATCAATCAATTATACATTTTAATGAAAGAACAACGCGACACATGAATTCAATTAATATTTCTTTATCTAAATCAAATGCAGGTTAAACCTAATTAATAAATGTTATCTTTTATCATATTTACCTATTCTGGCTATTTGTTGTTTTCTAAGTCAGAATCTGGTCCTCAGTCAAATCGTCAAAGTTCTGTTCTATCATGCAGAGTCACCGTCCTCTCCGTCAGCATAACATCAGGATACTGGAAATGATGAAGTGCGTTCAGAACGACCCTCTCTAGTCTACTATTATTTATACTAAAAATTACATTCAAAATGTTACAATCGTCATTTTCAGAGCTTCTTATTGGACAATCAAAGTACATCCTAATTCATCAGGAAACATTCGATGTTGTTCCCACATATTAAAAGTTCCGAAACGAATGTATGGGAACGTTGACAATCCATAGATTAGGTTGCAACAATTTCTGTTGAAGGGTTGGCCTTTCGCCCGGGCAACCTTGATGGGCACAGCGATGACAGTTCACCGGCAGGTCGCAGCTGCTGAGATTTGCGCAGGCGCGTTTCTCCTTTCCCTTCATTGATTTACTTCGTAAAGGTCTGATTCAGTCGGTGGCCATTTTATAGCAGGCCCAAATGGTCAACTTAAGCAAAGAAACACAAAAACGTCATTAATACATTGAAATGATTAAACAGTGTTGTTTTCCTTGCTAATACCCATATGTGTGTGCATTTATCTAGCCATATGCCACATTAAAAGCCATTAGTACTCATTTATTGAAGCATAATTCACGGTAACATCACATAAGCAACATTTATCTATTAATATGCATACAAACTTAGTTTACATGTAATTTTAGCCATGCAAAGCAATCCCACGTGTATTCTTTTGATTAATAAGATTGATTAGTTATCCATCCAACACTCTGTTAATTATTATAATTAATTATTAGTTATTTTAATACAAACATATATAAATGGATTGGGTATATAAAAAGAAAACATTTTACCTTCTCCGTCAATCCCCCCTTTGGTGATTTTATCACCATAAAACAAAACCCACAAAAATCAATTTATTTTTCCCCTTTTATGGAAATCTGAAATGTTTTCTTGCTTAATTATAACTCTGTTTCCCCTTCATCTTCTCTCTTGGTCTTGTCATACATACACTCCTTCCATTCTTCCAATTCTATTTCTTCAAAATCTCTTTCTTGTTTCTTTTCCTTCTTTTTGATAATTTCACGTCTAATTTTCTTTTTATTTCGTTTATGTCTACAACACATACATCCTAATCTAAGTATTAATAATATAAAGATTACACACAATAATGGAAATAATATTTTCCCTAATATAGTACTACCTAATTTTCCTAAGAAAGTTTTAATAGCAGCCATCTTATTACTAATTTTAGTCCAGATACTTTCAACCTCCAGTGGTACTATTTCATCATGCAGTTCTGTAATATTTTTGATATAAACTTTTAGATCTTTGCTTTCATCAGGAATGTAAGTACAACAATGTTGAACTTTCAGCATTCCACAGACTCCACCCTCTTTTGCCAATAAAATATCAAGGGCAAGTCGATTTAGCATAATCATAGCACACATAGCAACCATTTCGGTGTTTACCAAAAGAAAACCTCCAGCGGTGCTTGTTGACAAGCGATCCACTATGGTTGACAATTTCCGAATATTATTTGCATTCAAAGATATTCCCACTGCTGGTATCAAGGCTCCAAAAATGTCACCTACAATTTCTAACCAAGTTTCTCTTCTACTACGCATTAATAGGTTATTTTGTCCATTATTTTCTACTCTATCCTTGTGAAAGATCTTTGGAAAGACCAGGCCTACATAACATGTGCCATACCAATGGTCGGGCAACCGGTAATAAGCCTTGTTCCCACAAATGTAGTACAATCCAGGAAAAACTGGATCTTCTCCGCCTCTAAATCCCCATCCGGATGCAATAAAATATGTATCATGACACTCACTTGTCCCTATATAATAAAAATCATATTGGGATCTTTCCCTCATAATACATTATTTGCCTTTCTGTGGTGAATCTATAGCTATTGTTGGTCTAGCTTCACCCTTTGTCTCCCTTTTCCCGTTTATGTCCCAAACATTTTCTCCTACTTCATGTCCTTCTGCCTTTTTATGCATTTTCAATCTCCTTTATTCAACCATGTCTAGAAATGTTTTCTCTTCTGTCTTCAAACTGCACGTTAAATTGTTTCTAAAAATATATTCTAAGGTTAGTTCTTTAGTTTCTATAAAAATCTCACCTAATACATTAGCAGTTTTAGCAGGATTTAATTCATTATTCATAGGCAATTGTCCAAGAATGTTATCTATATTAGACAGATTATATTCTAATTTCCCTACTTGATAAAATATACTTGTTAAAACGCTACATGTTTTACCATAAGTTGCTGGGAGGTGATGATAAGTCACTCCTTCTGAAACAGAGGCAGGCAACTGCATACATACGTAGCAATCCCTTACGTCCATTGTTTTTACATATTCATACAATAATTTTGAAAACACATTGCTAGAAAAATCAGTTATAGACCTATCCTTGTGTATATGTTTACTTGTTTTGAATGGAACTACCTTTTGTGAACTCTTTACTACATTAGTCATATTTTCTGTATGCCCTTCTAGTGTATCTAAGGTTACCTTGAAAGAGATCAATAGAGCGAGTACGCTCCAAAGAAGCATTAATAATCCTGTACAACAACAACACATTTTACACCATCTTCTCATAAAGGTACATCTACTCTTATTATCATCTATGTTAGCCATCTTGTTAATTTGACCGTGTCTTTTGACTTAGCCTCTTCTACTCCACTCCTTGTACTTTCACCTGAAAGAGCTAAGCACTTATCAGGTTATCCCAGTCCTTCAATTTCTTATTCAATCCTTTATATTTTCTACAAGGACCTTCTTGAAATCACTCAGTTTGGCATCTCATCGTTTTTCACTTCCTTCTCATCATCCACATACAGAATTTCCTGATCTTCCGCTTCTTCTCCAATATCGGATAGGATAACTCTCAGGATTTCCCCTGTTACTTCTTCCTCCACCACTTTCAGTAAAGTCTCCTCTGGATTTCCTTGACTATCTACCTCTTCTCCTTGTTCAGGCAGTGCCACATACGTCCATTCAGGTGACTTATACTTCTGGTTTGGTTTCCTTGATCGTTTGTTTTCTTCTGACACTTCTGTCTCTCCCTCCTTTTCTTTGTGCTGACTTGTCAGTTCGTTCACTTGTTCAGCTTTTGAGGGTTTAACTCGTGTCAATCGATATCTCAGTTTCTTTATCTTGTTTGGCCAAAGATCTCCTTTAGCATTTCTTCTTGGTTTGCCTTCTTTACTGTCTTTACTATTTCTTTCCTATATCCAAGTTCTCTTTCTCAGAATTCGACCCTCTGGTTCACTGTCTTCAGATTCTGTCTCGTTTGACTTTTCTTTTTCACCAGTTTCTTTTTCCACCTCTTGTGTTTGTCCTACTTCTGTCCCTCCTCGGGTCTCCGACACGCAATCTTTCTGCTTGCTGCTTGTCCCTTCACCTAACTCAGTGTTGGATGTCCCTACACCTCCTCGGGGGTCTTCCACAGAAATCTGTCCCTCTCTCTCTATTTCTGTCCCTTCTTCTTCTTCTGCAAGAATTTTCTCAGGTGGAACTTCTCCTACTCTTTCATCTGGTGTGAATGTTACTTCTGTCGAGACATTCTTTTCTTTTCTCTTCTTCTTTTTGTGCTCGCCACTGGCGTTTTGCTCGTCTCCAGAATCTGAACTATCTGAAATCTGCAATCTCTTCCTCAGGATTTCTTCTCTTGGAGTTGGAACTAGTCTCGGCTCCTTCTCCCCCCTTTCGGGATTTTCTTTTGTCTTTGAATTCTCATTGTCTGAATCAGCACTTCATTCTGAATCATCAAAATATTCTTTTCCAATGCTGTCTGCTGCATTTGGAACTCTCAAAGTGTGACTTGCATGTATCCAATTTTTCAGTCCAGCACACTTCACAGCAGTTGTTGTGGTCAGAATAACTTGCCTTGGTCTTCCCCACCTTGGAACCAAGCAATTCATTCTTCTGTGGACTTTTATTCTCACCCAGTCACCTGGGCTCAGGTCATGGGCTGGTTTTCTTTCAAGGGTGGTGGCATCCGCTCCAACCTGGTGAAACACAGAATGGACTGCGTCAGCCAGGCCTTTACAGTAATCCAAAATCATGTCATCAGTTATTGTCATCAATTTGTTGACTGGAACAAATACGTGCCTCATGTCCCGTCCCATGATAATTTCGTGGGGACTCAAACCTGTAGTTCTGTCTGGAGTAGATCTGATTGTCATCAAGACTAGAGGCAAGACATCAGGCCATTTCATTCCTGTGGCTAAACACATTTTCCCTATTCTGTTTTTGATCGTACCATTTATTTGTTCAACCACACCAGAAGCCTCTGGTCGATAGGCACAATGTAGTTTTTGTTGTACACCCAATGCTTCACAAATCAATCCAATGATCTCATTGTAAAAGTGTCCTCCTCTGTCTGATTCAATGGTCACTGGGAACCCGAATCTTGGGATGAATTCCCTTAACAATAGCTTGGCCACTGTGATTCCATCATTTCTTCTTGTTGGGTATGCCTCCACCCACCTAGAGAACAGACAAACTACCACCAGAACATACCTTAACCTGTTATAAGGGGGCATTTCAATGAAATCTATTTGCATTCTGGTGAAAGGTCCTCCCTCTCGGCCTATTGTGCCAAGACTCACTACGGTTTTCCTTACGGGATTGTACTGCTGACATATCAGGCATCTTTGACAGAGACTCTGCTATCAACCTGAATTTTGCATTGTACCAGGTCTGCTTAAAGGCCCTTATCATGGCATCTCTCCCTAGATGTCCTTGGCCATGATACATCCGTGCCATGGTTGACATCATGCTATCAGGCATTACTGGTCTTCCATCCCGATAGACCCACACATGATCTTTCTCCCTTGGTGCACAACCTGCTTTTACCCACTGTTTCATTTCTTCATCTCCTGCTTCATCCTGCAACTGCCTCACTTCTTCCCATGTTCCCACAACATTAGTAAACATTATGGAGCAAGAAAACATTTCCTTTTCCTTTGCCCTATTGATTGAATACTGGTTTCGGGCACAGTACTGAGCCATGTCATATGCATATCGGTTCCCGGTAGTAATGTAATCACTACCTTGACTATGAGCAGCACATTTTACAACTGACAGTTCTTTGGGCAACTGTATTGCTTCAAGCAATTTCCCAGCCACTTCTGCATTCTTTATAGGAACTCCACTTGAGGTCAGGAAACCTCTCTGCAGCCAAAGTTGGCCAAAATCGTGGACAACTCCAAAGCCATACTGGCTGTCAGTTATCACAGTCACTCTCACATTCTTCCCAATTTTGCATGCCCTTGTCAATGCCACTAGTTCTGCTACTTGAGCGGATTTAACTCCTTTCAAGTGTGATGCTTCTATGACTGCTGCAACTGTGCATACAGAATAGGCTGCACTCAACAATCCTTCATCTATTCTCAAACAAGATCCATCCACAAACAACACATAATCACTTTCTGGCAATGGTAAATCTTTTATGTCTGGTCTGGGTTTCGTGCAAAAATCAAGCACATCCAAGCAATCATGATCAACATCATCTCTTACCTCCACTCTCTTTGCATCTGGCAATAGCGTAGCTGGATTCACATTCACACATCTTTCCAGACTCACATTGGTTGCACCTAGAAAGACCTTCTCATACTTAGTCAGCCAACTATGTGACATGAACTGTGTTCGGCTCCTTGTTAAAAGGATCACCACATTATGAGGTACATACACTCTTAATGGATATCCCATCACAATTCCCTCACTCTGCTCTAGGCTTCGGCTGGTAGCAGCTACTGCTTTCAGACATCCTGGCAAACCTACCGCCACTGGATCTAACATTGACGAGAAATATGCAACTGGTCTTCTCAATCTTCCATGTTTCTGTATTAACACGGAGAGTGCACATCCGTTTCTCTCACTGCAGTACAATTCAAATTCCTTCTCATAGTCTGGTATCCCCAGAGCTGGGGCTTCACAAAGGCGGTCTTTTAATTGTCTGAATGCTGCCAATTCTTCTTTGTTCAACTCAAGGGGGTCTTTAACCTCACTTTTTGTCAATTTTACCAATGGTTTGGCAATCAGGAAAAAGTTACTTATCCACTGACGACAGTAGCCAACCATACCTAAGAACATTCTCACTTCTCTTTGAGTCATTGGGGCTCTCATTCCTCTGATAATTCTGATTCTGTCTATTGTTACTTTTCTCAGCCCTTTTTCAATGTTATGTCCTAGGTATTGTACTTCTTTTTTGCAAAATTGCAATTTTGTCGGAGATACTTTTAGTCCTCCGTCTGCCAAATGATTCAGCAAAGCTATCGTGTCCGTTTCACAAGCTTCGCATGTTTTCAACGCCACCAATAGGTCATCGATATACTGGACCAGAACTGAATTCTCAGGCATTGTTAGATTTTCCAGAGATTTCTTCAGCAACTGATTGAAAATTGAGGGGCTCTCTGTGTACCCCTGTGGGATTCGGCACCATGCCAGAATACGCTCTCCAAACCGAAATGCAAATATCGGTGGCTATTATGATGCAACGGAATGGAAAAGAAAGCATGGCACAAATCAATTACTGTGTACTATTCTGCATCATGGGGAATCTGATACAAAATCACTGATGGATTTGGAACAATGGGACAACATGACACAACAATTTTGTTGATCTTTCTCAAATGTTGCACAATTCTGAACTTCCCATTGGGCTTCTTCAGTCCCATTATAGGTGAGTTACATGGACTGCTCATTATTTCCCTCAACACTCCTTGTTGAATCATTTTCCCAATTAAAGGTGTCACTCCTTCAATTATTTCAGGTGTCAGTCTATATTGTGGAATGTTTGGATACATTACTCCTTCTTTTAGTGTAATTTTTACTGGATCTACATTTCTCATAAGGCCTACACCTTCTCCAGTAAAATCCCAGACTCCTGCTTTCCCTGACTGCTTCAATTCTTTGGGTAATACATCAGGGTTGAATACTGCATAAGTTCCTGTGATTCCGTTCTCTTTATTGGCTATGGTAATTTTATACAATACATCCTCATCTGGTGTCTCAAATGCTATTCCATCTGGGGTACAGAATATAGTGCAATTCATCTTGCACAGAAGATCTCTACCTAACAAATTCACAGGACTGGTGTCACACACCACGAATCGATGCATGTCGGTGAATTTCCTTATGTTAACCTTTACCGGTTCAGTAATCCAACTACTTGGATTGTTTCACCCGAGAGAGGAAGATTCTTCACATCTGCTGACCTGACAGTAGATCGCGTAGCTCCAGTGTCTACTAGAAAAGTAATGTTTTCATCATTAACTTTCCCATCTACAAATGGTCCTGTCTGATCTATCTCTAAAGTTGCGCCAAGCACACACTCTTCTTCCTCCCTTCGGCACCGTCAATAATTCTCCTCTGAATCACTCTCGTTATTTCGCAGTCAATATTGTGAAACAGCGCTCGCGCGTTGCGGTTTGTTTACCTGTTCTTCATTGTAGAATCCCACTTCTTTGCTATATTTCTGGGCATTTCTGCTTTGCGGTAATGGCGGTTTTGGCACCTGATTCTGTGGATTAACAGCCTTCTGCTGTTGCTGCGGTGGGCCACTCACCTCACACTGCACCTGTGGATTCAATGATGGATTTTCATTATTAGTACTTGGTGGATATTTACACTCGGATTTCCAATGCCCTAACCTTCCGCAATTGTGGCATGGAAACTTCTTTTTAGCTTCTTCTATATTACCTTTCCCCTTTCCTGGACCAAATCTTGGTTTGATTCCTGGGTTATTGGCTTGTTCGACTAACTGAGCTTCCTGTCTTTCCGTGCCTTTTCTTTTAGTCTTCGCTGCTTTGCCTCAATCTCATCACTAAAGTATTTGGCATGTCTCAGGATTTCATCAATTTTCTTGCTTTGCCAATCAACAGTGTGCTGCTTAATCATTTCACCAATTTCAGGACGTAAACCATACACAAATCTGTACACAAAATGACTCCGATCCTTTTCTCCAAGATTTTCATCTCCACTAAACTGCTTGAAAGCTAATATTAGTCTTTCATAGTAAGCATAAACTGATTCTTTCACTTCCTGATACGTTCGATCTATTTTAACCCAATCTGTTTCTTTGGGAGGCACTTTGTTTTTCAAAAATACCATAACTTGTTCGTATTTCTTCATTACCTCGGGGTCTGGTGCTCCTGTTTTGGGATCTCTCGGGTATTCTTTAGCTGGCCAATCTATGACTATTTTGCATTCTGCCCATAAATCTGCTGGCACTATTATATCAAATAGGCTATTTAGATCAATCCACAGTACCTTTGACAACTTAACAAATCTGTCTACTTGTCTGTACCACTCGACGGGCTTTTCTCGCAATCGAGGGAAGACATTAGTAAATGACAAAATATCCTGTCTTGTCCATGGGACATGCACATATCCCCCTCCTGGAATCTCTCTCATGGGAAACTCTGTCACTACCTTCTCTTTTTCTCTCACAGGAAATGCTGGGAAGGTTCTGTCTGAGGTATCATCTCGCTTTCTATACCACCTACTTTTCCATTTGTCCACATCTCCCCATTTCCTTAACAATGCGATTATGTCCTTAATCTGCCCTATTCGTCCTGCAGTGTTCAGATTTTCAATATCTTTTTCCGTGAAATCCACCCGGTAAGGCTTCGGTAAAGCTTTCACCTTGTCCATGTCAATTCCCATTTCACTTGCTATCTCTTCCAATCTGTCATGTAAATTCTTTGCTCTCCAAGTGACACTCTTGCACAAGAACAACAGTTCCTCATCCTGATAATATTTCAGCTTTTCTGTGGGGATTGTCCCTACTATTAATTCTTCTAACACCATGCGTAATTTTGCCACATCAATGGTTTGGGATTCTTTCTCTTTCCCTTGCAAGCCCTTCAGCCATTCACTCAATTAATCTGTAGTTATACCCACTGATTTCTCTACATTCCCTGGTTCTGTCATCCTCTGTGGTTCTAATATCGGTCCTCCTACTGTTCTGTTTCTCTCTACAAAATCAGGACTATAAAACGGGTTATTTGACACGTTTAGTTCTCCTTCACTCATTGTGTGTCTCCATGGATTCTCCCTTGCTTTCATTAGGGGTTGTTCCACTTGTCTATTGCTTACATACGGAACTGTAAGACCATGCTCGCTTTCCTTCTGCTTTTCAAAAATGGGCATAACCGGACCTATGGTTACAGGGACTGTAACTGCTTCTAGATTTTTGGTCAATTCTCTTATTTTCTCTGTTAGTTCTAACATGGTTTTCACCAAGTCCCTGGAATTTTCACTCTCAGCCTTATTTTCCGTCTCTCTTTCCCTAAGAGAATTCCTTCTCTTTACCTCTGGAGTCGTAATTTCTGTTTTGATGATTCGCAGGGTTTCCCTTACTGGAGTACCTGAGGTCAGTGTCTCTGATTCCTGTCTGTACGGAGGTGGGCTTTTGTAAAACATATCATCTAAGACATCATCCTCTATTTCATTTGCTCCACACCTTCTAGGTTCTACATTATGCCTTTTCTCTATACATTTCCTTCCTTCATTTTCCCCTGCAGTTCTTACGGGAAACAGTCCTTCAGTCATACTTGCGTCTCGCCACCTTCTCATTCGATCACAATGAGTTTCACTATCATTTGGCCGTCCGAACATATATCTATATCTACTGCCATTTCTCTGTTTTTCTCGCTCATGCATCTCATCTTCCCACTCAGTCAAAGCCTCAAACTGTGTTGGCCTAGGCCGTGGATCTAAGCTCATCATTCTCTCCCGCAAATTCCTTAAAATCGCCAAATTAAATGAACCAATTTCTGGGAACGCTAAAACTCCGTCTTCCTTTGTGTACTTTGCCCAATTATCTAACCAAATGCAAGTATGGTATCCATATTTCGCAACCATGAAGGATGCGGGTGTTTTTGTCGGAGGAAGTAACTGTCCTTCCCTAGTCACAATCTCTTTGTCTTTCACAAACCATCCTTTTATTTTACTAAGCGAGGATTTTTTCTTCTTTTCGGCTGAATGATAATACATTTTCTTTTCTTCCGTGAACCCTTAGTCTTTTCTTCAACTGTACGATCTTTAGTCCAATAGCAACACGACTCTCACTAACGCGCCAATCCTGGCACGTCTACGTCACTGTCACAATCCTCAAATCCCAGCGCGACTCACACTAACGCACCAATCCTGGAGCGTCTACGTCACCCTGTACTTCTCCAATCCTAGCGCGGCTTTACACTAACATACCAATCAGAACGTTTCACACTTCTGACTAGCTGTCCAATCCCAGCGCGGTCTTTCTGACGTCAGCAGTCGCTGCGGCAGCTCCTGCTCCTGACTCCTGTCTCCAGTCTACCCCTCCTTTACAAGACTATTCAGGAGACTTTGTTTCAATTTTTACAACAACGATTAGTTACAACATATAAACATCTCCATTGTCTGCTTCGCTAACCACAGAATAGCAATAGACCTTTCTCACGAGAATTCTGTTTTTCCCGAGAGAAGCGCTTACCTCTTCCCTACTACAGAATCGTTACTTCCATTGATAAAGTAGCACATCCCTCTACTTCACCCTTCTATCAAGCATCAATTAACTGTTTCTCCAGAATTAAGACACATAGTTGGAAACGCAATGCTCCTGAGAAATAAAACCAGAGTTTCACAAATTACCCGAATGCTATTTCATTCACGCACTTTTACACAAGAAAATGTAGTACATTCACACAGAATTCTGTCTTTCCCGAGAACAGCGAACAGTCTGTCCTACTACAGAATTACGACATACGTTAACAAAGCAGCGCTTACCTCTACTTTGTCCTTCTAACAAGCTCAGATAAAAACCTGCTACCTTCTCAGTGATAAGCGTTATCGGTATGCCAAATGGTTTCCTGGTACTTAAAGACCAAAATTTCACAGGTACCCTTCCCTATCATTCACACTCCTCTTACACAGAGAATATCACTAATGGTAACACACGGTGATGTCACCGAATCGAACCCAGACAATGCGTCGTGCAACTTCAGTTGTCACACGTTTCTCCCGTGTACCTACGGGCAACCACAATCCCGTCTTTCCCGAGAGCAGCACTTACCTCTGCTCTGCTACGGAACTGTTACCAATTCCCGACTTCCTACATCCCAGAAGTCGTGCAGACAACATAAAACTCAATACGACTTCAACATATAGTGTTAGTACATATATCAATACCAATCAATAATCAATAAGCTATATACATGCAAAAATCATTAAACCAAACCAATAAAAACCATCTCTAGCTACCAGAAAAACTGATGCAATTCGGGTTCCTCAATTTCCCCTTACTACCACGGACAGAGTGATCTCGCAGTCACACACACACATACACATCACACGCTGGTGGGGCCCATAACACCAACATTCATTCTAATCAATCTATCCGTGCCGTTTATTCGGAAGGGGATAAAACATTTGGCTCCGAACTACACTGCTTTCCTTGATGGGAACTCACCAACATCACTAAAGAGAATCCCTCTACTCCTCTTCCCATCAAGGAGAACCAATCTTGGTCAAATGAATCATTTAGTTGGAATTAGCTTAATGACTCCTTAATTCTCTGTATCAATCAATTATACATTTTAATGAAAGAACAACGCGACACATGAATTCAATTAATATTTCTTTATCTAAATCAAATGCAGGTTAAACCTAATTAATACATTTTATCTTTTATCATATTTACCTATTCTGGCTATTTGTTGTTTTTCTAAGTTAGAATCTGGTCCTCAGTCAAATCGTCAAAGTTCTGTTCTATCATGCAGAGTCACCGTCCTCTCCTTCAGCATAACATCAGGATACTGGAAATGATGAAGTGCGTTCAGAACGACCCTCTCTAGTCTAGTGTTACAATCGTCATTTTCAGAGCTTCTTATTGTACAATCAAAGTACATCCTAATTCATCAGGAAACATTCGATGTTGTTCCCACATATTAAAAGTTCCAAAACGAATTTATGGGAACGTTGACAATCCATAGTTTAGGTTGCAACAATTTCTGTTGAAGGGTTGGCCTTTCGCCCGGGCAACCTTGATGGGCACAGCGATGACAGTTCACTGGCAGGTCGCAGCTGCTGAGATTTACGCAGGCACGTTTCTCCTTTCCCTTCATTGATTTACTTCGTAAAGGTCTGATTCAGTCGGTGGCCATTTCATAGCAGGCCCAAATGGTCAACTTAAGCAAAGAAACACAAAAACGTCATTAATACATTGAAATGATTAAACAGTGTTATTTCCCTTGCTAATATCCATATGTGTGTGCATTTATCTAGCCATATGCCACATTAAAAGCCATTAGTACTCGTTTATTTAAGCATAATTCACGGTAACATCACATAAGAAACATTTATCCTATTAATATGCATACAAACTTAGTTTACATGTAATTTTAGCCATGCAAAGCAATCCCACGTGTATTCTTTCGATTAATAAGGTTGATTAGTTATCCATCCAACACTCTGTTAATTATTATAATTAATTATTAGTTATTTTAATACAAACATATATAAATGGATTGGGTATATAAAAAGAAATCATTTTACCCGCTCCATCACAGGCACTTGTAGCACATGGGTTCTCATTCGTGGGCATGCAGGCACTGGTAGCACATGGGTTCTCATTTGTGAGCATGCAGGCACTGGTAGCACATGGGTTCTCATTTGTGAGCATGCAGGCACTGTAGCACATGGATTCTCATTCGTGAGCATGCAGGCACTTGTAGCACATGGGTTCTGTAACGCCCTGAACGTCTCAGGATCGTTTAACAGACACGACAATGAGGACGCAACCACTTGTGAAGGGTTAGTTCTTTTAATGAAGGCAAATAAAATACAAAGAACAAACAAAAGTTATAGTCACTGGAATCCTCCAGGCTAAGTACGTTACCAGCCCACAGCACGGATGGTCCTAACCGTCCTCTGCATATACGCCGATCCCGGCGTATGCCAACAGAGGGCAGAAATGAAATGGCCGACAATGCCAATCGGTAGGCTGTGAGGGGCACGAAGAGTGTTGGGGAGAATCGAGGAGTCAGGGAAACACCCAGCCGGGGTCTCTACCTGAAGGGAGCAGCCGCTCAACCTCTTCCTCAGGCTGCACCGGGACGCGGAGTCACCTCCTGGTGATGCGTCACCGATACCCCAATCACAAGCAAGAAGACTGAAACGAGAGCAGCCGCTCGATCGATCCTGTGGACTTCCGAGTCTGTAACGCGGCAAACACCTCCTGGTGTGCGTTACAGCTGGCAGTCCCTGTGTCTCTGGTCGGGCTGGGAGTTACGACTCCAACCAGCAAAAGCGCCACTGCGCTTGGACTCAGCCGAGTCAAAAAGCGAAGCTCAATGGTTGACCGGTAGAGCTCCCGGGTCCTTCACAGGTGACGATGGGGCAAGACACGGCCCAGGGAGTAACGACTCGACCTACCTCCGTTCTTGCCTTACTGGAGCACCACTCCGGAACACTGCTCTTCACGAAGCAGGTACGTCGGTGTAAACACAATATCCGACAGCCTTGTACCTCCCGGTTCCTCCCTTTATAGGGCGTGTTTTCCTTGAGTTATGTAACAGCTCTCCTGTTTACATAAGGGCGTGTTTCCCTTGAGTTATGTAACAGCTCTCCTGTTTACATAAGGGCGTGTTTCCCTTGAGTTATGTAACAGCTCTCCTGTTTACATAAGGGCGTGTTTCCCTTGAGTTATGTAACAGCTCTCCTGTTTACATAAGGGCGTGTTTCCCTTGAGTTATGTAACAGCTCTCCTGTTTACATAAGGGCGTGTTTCCCTTGTATGACAGGAATTCTTGACAGGTTCTCATTCCGAGCATGCAGGCACTGGTAGCACATGGGTTCTCATTTGTGAGCATGCAGGCACTGGTAGCACATGGGTTCTCATTTGTGAGCATGCAGGCACTGATAGCACATGGATTCTCATTCGTGAGCATGTAGGCACTTGTAGCACATGGGTTCTCATTCGTGGGCTTACAGGCACTGGTAGCACATGGGCTCTCATTTGTGAGCATGCAGGCGCTGGTAGCACATGGGTTCTCATTCTGAGCATGCAGGCACTGGTAGCACATGGGTTCTCATTCTGAGCATGCAGGCACTGGTAGCACATGGATTCTCATTCGTGAGCATGCAGGCACTTGTAGCACATGGGTTCTCATTCGTGAGCATGCAGGCACTTGTAGCACATGGGTTCTCATTTTTGAGCACGCAGGCGCTTCCATGCACATGGGTTCTCATTCTGAGCATGCAGGCACTAGTAGCACATGGATTCTCATTCGTGAGCATGCAGGCACTTGTAGCACATGGGTTCTCATTCATGAGCATGCAGGCACTGGTAGCACATGGGTTCTCATTTTTGAGCACGCAGGCGCTTCCATGCACATGCACTGCCAGCATACTGATACATTTACACACCTGATTTCTTCCAGTATCAAGGCCCTTGACTTGTTCGCTTGGTGTAGTTTTGTTGTTGTTAGTTTACTCATTCATTCTTGTAGTAGTTTGATAATCATTCTGGATCCAGGGGTAGGCTACCCTAGTGCATGGTAACCAATAAACCATATGTTACCATGTATTTGAATACAGTGAAACCTGTTGCATTCACAATGCAGCCTAGCACAATAAAGCTCAGTTTCTTCTACTCTCAGTTTAGGAATTCACTTGTCCTGCTTGAATGATATTTTGTATCAGTCCAATTTTATCAGAAATTATAATTTTTGTAAACCTTTGTCTTGTTTCACATTTAAACAGTGTTTCGTCTATGTACATATTAAAAACGACAGCCTCTTATAACCGTGTGGGCAATCAATAATGAACATATAGTTTAATAATATGGTGTCCATTATATTGTGTCTTGTGTAGCCTGGAATTCTGCCTATTGGCATGCTAGATGTTACCCAGAAACGTATTTCTAACTTTTGACACGATTAGACTGTTTAGATACCACTTCAAAGCTATATAGAGTAGGGATCTAAATATCCCCCAAAAAAATTCGCCTCTGTAAAAAAAAGAACTACATTGAGACTGACTTCATTAATGCTTTCTCTATTGTTTCATTGATATGGTTTACTTTACCAGTCCAAAGCTGCCAGCTTGATGTGGCCACACTTACGTGTGCAAACACCAGATGGCCAAGCTCTTGCTTGTGTTTATGGTTAACATAGCAAGCATGCATATGTTTTCCTATGTTGCTTATGTTATACTTTCGCTAGGAGGTAATCATTACCAGTAAACAAACAGTATGCATTCCAGTTCACCCACATGTACACCAGCAAAAACTACAATTTTAAAGATGTGATCTACTCTACGTCGAGATATGTGTCGTAGATCACACTTCTAACTTTGTTTAGACTCCTATCTGGATCAGCACCAGCGCTAATTAGGGTTGTGACACTTGCGTTCAGAAGAGGTTTGGTGTATGACCTTTCAATCAATTAATAGATTACATTCTGAATCGTTTTCTTCTTCCGGAGCAGTGTGCTACTCACCAAAAAGTGCTTTGACGCCTCTTCATGGATCTTACTACTATGATCTCCCAAATAACACCTTCTATCTAGACTCTTCCCTCTTCTATCGCTCCATTATACTACTCAATGCAACTAACTGACTCACAGGTCCACCGCTCAAATTAACACATATTTCCCTGTACTAATTCACCACTAGTGCATTTTGTTTCGAAAGTAGAGTGCTACTCGCCCAGAAGCACTTTGACGCCTCTTCAGGGGTACTAACTGCTATATAAATATAATTGCAATATCAATAAGATGTTACAAATAAAATGTGCTAAATTAATAAGAAAAACATGAAAACACAAGAGACAGTAATTGTGGGGATAAGGATCTTTTGCTCAAAGTCTGGCTTTCCTTTCTTTTCACTTTTTGAAACTGTACACGGGCAGAAGCGTTTTGAGCGGTGGCGGCTCCTCCACTAAGGTGGAGGACCATCGCCCCACAAAAAAATAAAATGATAATAACAATGTTATTATCGTTTTATTTTTCACTATTGTCTGGTGCTGTAAAGGTGCGGGCGGGGTTGTGCCGGCCTCATAGCAGGGGGAGGAGTGGAAAGCAC